>NC_140584.1:619699651-620395045 GCF_964204655.1 Triturus cristatus
TCCTCCACCAAAGCTGAAGAGGATAAATTCACACCAATGTCCACTTTTAAAGCAGTAGAAAAGGATTCCCCATTCCTTATTTCATTCTCCCTTGTCTCTGTGCTTTTTTGGAAAATGATCCTCCGTTGCTTCTTCTTTCTATACTTTCGAGTGGGTTTCCTCTTACTAGCTTTGGTACTTTTTTGTTTACCATATGTTCTCTTTTCTTTATTGACCTCGGATTTATCGGCCAAGAGGTCTTTTCCGCCATCCGAGACAAAGATTGGAAATAGTTCCTGAACCAGTTTGGGTCCTGGCAAAACTTCATCCTCCTCCTCTATCTCCAGGACTAAATTCTTGATACAGTTAGAGGCTGCAGTGTTAGGCAACTCCTTATGAGGGACCATAGAAGACTCTTCATTTTTCCTAGTTAGTTCGCTTCTAATGGCTTTAAATTTCCTCTCAGATGCAGCTTGTTCAGACTTAGGGGGAGCGACCTTACTCGCATCCGGCACTTTCTGCAGCAATACCTTTAAAATCTGGGTAACTGATTCAAGGATACAGTCCGAACTGCCAACAAATTTCCCTAGAAGCAGCAAGATTGAAGCAAGAAGTTGTTCAAGCGCGATCATGGACTCGGAGATCGGCTTTTCTCGTGCTTCTGCAGTGCAGATATTATCCAGGAGATTGAGGTCGGGGCTCTTGGAAGAGTTTAACAAGTCAGAAATCTCATGACTATTTAGCAACGGGGTGCTACTATACAACATTAACCCTGATGGGGTGGCTCCCCCCTGAACTTTAAATTGCTCCAGGGATTCCACTTTAGCAGGGCTTACGTAGCGTCCCCAAAGTTCCAAATCAATGGATAGTGCAGACAGGTCATCCCCCGGCCTGTCATTCACTAAGAACTGAGGGGTCGAAGGTATGTGCACTGGGTCACTTATATTCATCAACTTCCCATCTGTAGAGTCCCGCACGGGAGACCCTTCTGCCAAAATTTGTGGGGCCCCCTGCTGGACCTGGGGAGATCGAGGCACAGAGGTAGTTGGTACATATGCTTCCAAGACTTTAGTATCAGGAATATGTAGAGTTGCACATTTAGGCTCTTTTATACCAGATGGGATCCAAAGTTCAGATAACAAACATTGTCTTTTTAAAGGTGGGAAGGTTACAGCCTTGTCTCTTGTATGGAAGGTAGTTAAAGTCTGGGCAGGATTTTCTCCCACTACCCTTCCTGAACGTAAAGTTTTAGACATTTTCCACAGTAATTGGTAAAAAATGTAACGATATAAAATGAATAAAATCAGGAGTTGAGTCAGTCACTGGCACAGCAGGAAGGGTGCAGTGTAGCTATCACGATGTTTGCATCACATTACCCTACTACTCTAATGGGCACGAATGCAAACGAATACTTACAATGAAAAGAATGATGAATATAGAAAATAAGGGACCGGGCCCAGCCCGGCCTACCTCGGTCACTGAGGGCCACAGAGGGCCCGCCCTTTGCCCGGGCTTAGCCCGGCGCCGCCCGCGCGCGTCCCGCGACGCGGAGGGAGCCTCCTTCTCTTAAGCGCCTCCGTGCGCGAAGATTCAATTCAGCTGGTGAGCGCTATGCCCTCTGGGAGCTGTAGTCTCCCCCTGCGATGGCCGCGCGATGGCAGGTAGCGGCAGCCGGGGAGACACACAGCGTCAGGGACCCAAGGGCAAGAATCAGGTAGGAGCAAATGCTTGTGATTCCTTCGATATCCGGACAGCGTCTGAGTATTCACCCGCTCCACCGAGGGAGCCTCCTTCTCTTAAGCGCCTCCGTGCGCGAAGATTCAATTCAGCTGGTGAGCGCTATGCCCTCTGGGAGCTGTAGTCTCCCCCTGCGATGGCCGCGCGATGGCAGGTAGCGGCAGCCGGGGAGACACACAGCGTCAGGGACCCAAGGGCAAGAATCAGGTAGGAGCAAATGCTTGTGATTCCTTCGATATCCGGACAGCGTCTGAGTATTCACCCGCTCCACCGAGGGAGCCTCCTTCTCTTAAGCGCCTCCGTGCGCGAAGATTCAATTCAGCTGGTGAGCGCTATGCCCTCTGGGAGCTGTAGTCTCCCCCTGCGATGGCCGCGCGATGGCAGGTAGCGGCAGCCGGGGAGACACACAGCGTCAGGGACCCAAGGGCAAGAATCAGGTAGGAGCAAATGCTTGTGATTCCTTCGATATCCGGACAGCGTCTGAGTATTCACCCGCTCCACCGAGGGAGCCTCCTTCTCTTAAGCGCCTCCGTGCGCGAAGATTCAATTCAGCTGGTGAGCGCTATGCCCTCTGGGAGCTGTAGTCTCCCCCTGCGATGGCCGCGCGATGGCAGGTAGCGGCAGCCGGGGAGACACACAGCGTCAGGGACCCAAGGGCAAGAATCAGGTAGGAGCAAATGCTTGTGATTCCTTCGATATCCGGACAGCGTCTGAGTATTTTAGAGTGGCTTGAAGTGGACTGGAGTAGAGAGCAGTGGCATAGAGTGGAGAGATGCAGAGTGGCGTGGCGTAGAGTGTAGTGGTGTACAGTGCATCAGCATAGAGTGCAGTCAAGTGGCATAGAGTTAGGCAAAAGTGGTATAGATTGCAGTGGTGAAGAGTAGAGTGGTGCATAGTTTAATGGCGGTGAGTGCATTGTTGCAGAGTAGAAGTGGCATAGAGTGGAGTAGTGCAGAGTAGAGCGGAGGGGTGCAGGGTAGAGTGCAGTGGCATAGAGTGAAGTGGTGTAGAGTTCAGTGGCAAAGAGTACACTGTTGCAGAGTAGACTGTCGTATATTGCAGGGGTGTGTGGTAGATTGGCTTAAAGTGCTTTGGCATGGAGTAGATTGGTGCAGAGTAGAGTGGTGTAGAGAACAGTGGCATAGAGTACAGTGGTGCAGAGTGGGATAGAGTGCTGTAGATTGCAGTGACGTAGTGTATGATCGTGTAGAGTGCAGTGGCGTAGAGGGTTGCAAAGTAGAGTATAGTGGCATAGAGAGCAGTGGAACAGTGTAGATTAGGGTAGAGTACAATGGCGTAGAGAGCATTGGTTTTGAGTAAAGTGGTGTAGAGTTTATTGGCACAGGGTTCAGTGGTTAGAGAAGAGTGCAGTGGGGTATAGTGGTGAAGAGTAGAGTAAAGTGGCGCAGAGTGGAGTGGTGGAGCATAGGTTGCAGTGGTGTAGAGTGCAGGGGTGTAGAGTAGAGTGGAGAGGCGTGGAGTGGAGTGACATTGAGTGGAGCGGGGCTGAGTACAGGTTGGGCAACAGAAGGGACAAACTCATGCTGGACAGCCTCAAGCAAATAAAGGCAGCAAATAGAAAGCAAGCATATGAGTGTTACAAACCACAAAGCCAATGGTAAGCAATAAGTGGAATGCATTCCCAGGGAAGTTTTACGAATGTCTTCAAGATGTCGTTAGCAAAGCATACGGCTGTGCTGTCTGGTAGACTTCGACCTAAAAACACACCAGAACATGTTATTGGAGCCAGGTCAGTGGTGAACAATCAACAAAGCACAAACATCCGCTCAGTGGTCAAAAATAACAATCTCATAGCCAAGACTTGGAATGTATGTTTATATACACATTAGGATTGTCCTTGGATTACACATGGTGATACATTGAAGATCTGGTTTAACCTTGCTTTGCCCAGGCCTCTGACTGGGTGGGAGGAGCTGCAAAGGTACTGCAGCACCCCCTGCATTACATTTTGATTGAAGATTTTCATTTTATGTTACAAACCAAGAATCCCTATGGGCCATGAGGCCGAAGCCCTGGAGCTTCTGTAATACGTTTACCACTAGAAAAGATAGGACTGAGTATTAGGATAACAGGATGTCAGCGTTCAGGGACTGAGGGCAATACAAACACTAGGATGTATTGTTCTGTTCTTAGCTTTGAACGAAATGTACAGACAATGTGGTAGAAAAGGCTTTCTAAAAACAAGCAGGATGTACAACGTCTTTCTAGAATAATATTGTGCAAACAAAATATGTCTAAAACGAAGTCAAATAAAAACGTGTAAAATCTAAAACTAAAAGGGGAACCAAACAGAATCCAAGAGGGCCTTTGTCCACCCTTCCCTTGGAAGACTCAACTTCCACATAGCCCATTCTAAAAGCAAAACATATAGTAAATAATAAGCATGTTCACAATCTAAGCAAACTAAAATCACTTAAAAATGTTGCAATTAAAATGTTTTACAAAAAAAAGAAGTTATAAACAAGGGCCAAATTTAAACTCAAGGAGGCTCCCAAGATGTCATTCATGTTTCCGGTGTCAAAGGGATCCAAGATTGATTCCGCATCCGCAAATGATATTTCCACTATGGCCTCGTTGATTAGTTTCAAAGAACAAATGTGGTCAGCATTCTCAGCCACCGCTGAAGGAGTGTCACCCTGAAGTGCTCCCGCATTCGAAGAGCTGCCATCCAGGAACTCAGGAACCAAAGCATCCATATCCCTGGAGAAGAATAGCTCATAGAAGGCATTCTGATGCAAAGACAGCCTCATGAGACATCTCCACAAAACTGGGTCCTCATCGGATGCATCAGCAGATCCATGTCCATAGATTGTACCAATTTAATTGTAAGGCAGATGTTGAGTGCACACTCAAAAGGGCACTACAGATAGTGAAACACAGGCTGCACACAGGTAAGCCACACTTGTCTAAAGGACAAAAACCCGTCACAGTTCACTTCCTGAAGTAAAGATACTCCAAAAACCTGTATCATGCATTCACGAAAGAGTAGAACGTGTGGTAGACCCATTACTTTTTTGCCTCGAGGTGGAACATCCACTACAGAGCAAAAGAAACAGAACCAAGATACCATAAATCAGGAATAACACAAGTGGTATGCCTCTAAAAACACTAGAAAACATAGAATGTATGAAGGACTAATCACTCAACAAATGGTCTGAAACGTGCTAACAAAGCCAGACCCAACTGCTTTAAAAAAGGTACACCACACCAGCGGTGTTAGAGGCATTGATGACTTATTGCACAAGTTCACCAAAATGCCAAGGCAAGTTTGTGCCTAGTAGTAATTGATTTTCGGAAGATCACCTTGCCACTGGTAGTTCAAAGGTTTTACAGGCAGATGTAAGTGCCACGTCCTTATGAAACAATAAGGCTTGTAGGGCCAGAAGTACATAGAATCCCTTTTGTGATTTCCTAATTGCGAATTTTTGCAATTCGCAATTAGGGAATCGTAAACTGGGATCTACAAATGTGTGTCACACACATTTAGCAATTCCTAATGGTGAAGCAATAGACCTACCTCATTAATATTCATGAGGTAGGTAGGAATTTGTGCCCCATTAGGAATTTCTCACAACACAGAGATGGTGGCCTGCTGGGGTCAGCAGACCACCATGTCTGAGATTACTTTACAATAAAGCAAATTTCTTTGGGAAATTTAGCCCGTTTTCTCTAAAGGAAAACTGACTATGTTTTAAAAATAAACATGAAAAGATTTCTTTTCATTTTTTAGGTCTCGCCTATGCAGCGCCTATGCAGTGCGCATGCGCTGCTTAGGAAAAGACCTTTAGCAATCGCTTCAGCTTTGCTGCCAAAAACGTGGACGCATTGCATTGCTTTGAATGCAACGCGTGCACGTCTGGTGATTCCCTTGCGGAAGCGAGCTTTCAGACCATGTGTTAATTACAAACATATGGTTCCTGCTCGTTCCTCCAAGGGAAACAGGCGCAGGCCCCCTCCTCTCTCCCCTCCCCCTGCTGCCTCCTCCTCTCCTCATCTTTTTTTTCCCCTTCAGCGCGAGGCGCGCGCTTGTCCTTCCTTGCCTGCAGTCAAATCATTTCACAATTTATGCGAAACATTCCGAGTCCAGAATATGGCAGTAGCGCAATACAAATGCTGGAGCACCTGGCAACTGAAGCATATTTTGTCACCTTCACCGACCTTTGTCTCCCTTATCTCCCCCATGGCAGACGACCCTTTGTCATCCCTATAATGAGCGCTGTCCATCTCACGCGGGTGAAAAGAAGTGAAAACAATATCGTGTGGGCGCCGCTTTACGGCACCGCCGCCTCTTTGTCACTGAAGAGACTGCAACGTTTTAGTAATCTTTGCATTTAAAACTTCAATACCCATTAATCGAATCTGCTGGGGCCACCTACAGAAACTCGGACTAATTGTGACGAAGAGCCCTTTCGACGATACAAACCCTGGCATAGGAGGCAGCATACAGACCCTGAATGGCTCTTAGACTGCGGCTAGCCCCCAGGGTAAAAATTAAGCAAGAAATAAGCCTCTTATGCTCAATTCCTGACGCTTCAGAGCTTCACCCCGGGGACTGGAAGAGGGTGACATGAAAACCTGCCCGCGCAGTTTCAGTCGAAGGAGTGCGCTCGTTTTCGCACTCCCATCTCATCCCTTGGGAACCGCTGCGCAAGGAGGCGTCGTTAGTTACTTTATGGAGTTGAAAACTATACTGTGTCCTTAAGAAATGCACGTCCACGCGATCCTTTGCATTTCTGCTCTAAATGTGTGCGGTGGCAGCTGCAGAGTAGAATGTGTTCCCGAGCTGGGTCCTGTCCGTGGGGCGACCTGCTTCACCAAAAGAGCACCCCGGGAATCCTGGATGGGGGCACGCCACACTAGAGCAAAGGATACCGAGGACTGGACGAGCCCCCTTCCTTAACAGAGGTATGACCCCAGGCTCGCGGGCCCAGCAGGGCGACACTGGAGATTCACCGCCAGTGCTGGAGCATCAGGTTAGCTGGTGGACAAGGCAGCGTAGCGGGGGGTGCCAGCGCCCGGGGATAGGCAAGTGTCCTTACACTTTTCTTTTAAACATTTGCGCCCCTAAGAATTTTTCACCCAGGCAACCTCCCCTGTGTCCCCGCCCACGCTACGCCACTTACTTATAGCCTAATGTTATGTGAAGTAGCTTATCCACAGCCTTACTCATAGGTAGGTTTATGTTTAGGAGGAGAGAAGCAGCCTTGCCCCTAATCTTCTCCTATGTTAGGATGAAGACAAGGACGCCTTACTCTTAGTATTATGGGATGCTTGTCTGTGGATGATACGGAGCCTTGCCTTAAGTGTTATGCTGGGTAACATGGAAGATCGAAGCAACCCCCACCCTAAGTGCCTGATCACAAGCTGCAAATCCTCATTCCCTTAAGAAAAGGGTTTAAAAGTATGTCCGGGCAGATACACGTCCCTGATGGATGGCTTGATCCAAAATGTTATAAAAGTTGCTGTTACCCAAATGGCGGACTGTAATCTGAATGCAGCAGTCCAAGTATCCGTGGCAGCAACATGGGCACGTCACGTGACACCCCTCGGTTCATGGGGCTTAGGCGAATGTGGTCATAAGGGAATGTACTATCTGTATCTCAAATGCTTCCTAGTGGACCACATCTGCCTTTGATGGTATTGGGGTGTGCTAGTGTAATATGATCCTTCTCATGGGCATAGTGTGGCAGCATCTGAACACATTCCGGAGTCACGTGCAGCTGAATGATGGGACCAGGTTACAAGAATTATACAAATGAAATCAAAACTGAGGCCTACCAGTTATGCTACGCTGCGTAATCGAGCCCTATTTCCATAACACAGAAGGTGAATATTATAAATTGCTGCGTCAAATTAGTGAATGGACTTGTTTACCTCTTTGCTGATGTTCACGTCATAGTCCTGGGGTTCCAGGTCAAGCTCCGTCACTGGAACAGCAGTCACTTTCAGCCAACCAGAGTCCTCTTTCTCCTTATCTCTGATTCCACTTGCTGCTCGCTCAAGTAACTGCAAATCAAACTCTTGCTCACGTTTCCACTGGTGACAAAGAAAAATGTTAGAGGCACTTGCTTGGAAAAATGACTCTGTGCAAAAGCTAGGGCTAGGTGTATGAAGAGAAGAGCAAAGCTACCTGCATGCTCCCTCTGAGCACCCATGTGGCTATATTTCACAATGCGGACCCCAGCATAACTTATTATTGGTAATTTTATAGAACTCAATAATTAATCAGGCCACTTCTGGCACAACAATGTCTTTCATGGGAAGGTCACTCACATTTCTGCATTGGGAAACGAATTCCATACTTACACACACAGAAGGTTAACAAGATATCAAATACTATTGTATCGTCTGAGAAATAGGATGGCTGTTTCAGCACTTGGGAAATATTGGCAGTGACACCCTTTGGCATCTGGCGCACTTCCATTACAATGCTACTGAAGGCCTTTTGTGAGGGCTGTTAGAACCGGCGGTCTCTAGTTGGCAGAGGTATACACTTCTGACAAATAGGGACCCACCAACTCTAGTCAGGGCAAGGGGATTACACACTCAGATAACCCCTGCTTACCCCCTTGGTAGCTTGGCAGAGCAGACAGGCCTATCTCAGAGGCAGTGTGTTAAGCATTTATGACCACATACAGTAATAAAGTAAATACACTACAAATGGACACAACACAGGAGGTATTATAAAAATAGTATTTTTATATAAGGCTTAGCACAAGACCAAATAACGACAAAAATATACCACAATCATAATAAATACTCTTTGGAAGGAAAAATAATAGTTCAAGTAAAGTTTCTTCTTAGGAAATAGTTCTTTAGCAACAAAAGTAAGTATTCTTCTGAAAACACAGCTCTTGGCAACAATGTGACCCCCACACGAGTCACACGACGTCGAGTTTACGATATTCCCAAGGTTCGGCGTCGACCGCGAGGAGCGCTACGTCGAGCCTGGAGTTGCAACAGAACCCACAAACACAGTACCTTTGGAAATGAAGAAAACGATGATCCACGGCGTCGAGATGTCGGCGTCGAGAGCGGCGTCGATCGTGCCTCGGATTCGGGTCGATCCGCAGCGGCGTCGAGAGGTGTCGGGCCAGAGCAGCTCTCACGGCGTCGAGAAGGGCGTCGAGTCGATGCGATCAGAAGCGGCGTCGAGACGGGGTCGCTTAGAGCTGGAGCCGATACTCACTACTCAGTGGCATCGATACCGGCGTCAAGACGGGGTCACTTGGAGCTGGAGCCGATACTCACTACTCCTGGCGTCGCTACTGGTGTCGATCGGGCCCGGCGGTCGGCGTCGAAGGCTCGGAACACTGGAGCCGTTACTCACGATGTCGAGCTGGATTCGGCGTCGTCGTCGAGACTGCTGATTTCCCCTGTGCACTGGAAATAACACTTTCCAGCAACCAGCAATTCAGTAGAGGGTGAAGTCCTTTGGCCCTGTGACTTCAACAGGAGGCTGGCACTCTTCCAGCCCTTGGAGATTTTCTAGCAAGCTTTTGAGAGTACACACCAAGTTCCTCTCTCCTTGTTCCTTGGCAAAAATAAAGAAGCAGCTTCAGGTTCCCCTCAGCAAACAGCACACTGGCAAAAGGGGGAGGCAAGTCCTTAGATCAGCAGGCTTCTTGTCCTTGGTAGAGGTTTCCTTGTCAGAAGCGATCTGAGTTCTTGGTTCAGGGGTCCTTCTCTTATACCCCTTTTCTGCTTTGTTCTCTTTGTCCAAGCAGGGAAATTCCCCCCATCCCAGGTTTGTTGTGGGTGTTGCCAGGCAGAGGCACCTGGCCTATTCACTGAGCAGGGCAGGGTCCTCAGCCGCCCAGCAGGAGGCGGAGCCAGTATTGTCACTGGCAGGAGCAGGGCTATCAGTCGCCCGGCAGGAGGTGGAGCCAGCATTGTGTCAGGCAGGGCAGGCTATCAGGGACTACTCTTCCCCCACTCTAAGTGTAGATGCCTCATTCACCCCACACTGACTCATTCACCCCACACTGACTCATTCAGACCTCTGGAGCCACCCAGCCCCTGACACACACACCAAACCAGCAGAGACCGGTGGATAGTTGGACAAGAAAATAGCCACTTTCTAAAAGGGCTATTTTCAAACACAGAATTTAAAAACCATCCATCCTAAAGGGTGTGTTATTAAATTCTGAGTTCAGGGATACTAAACTCGATCTGCTACCATGCTCCCTGAGTCAGATAGATTATAATGGAGTTAATAATCAGTCTGCCCATTCTGGCCTATTGGAGGCAGGTAGCCCTTCAATAGTGAAAAACGAAAATGGCTGTAATTCACTATTAGGTCATGCCACACACATCAGAGCATGACCTACCTTTTACCCACAATGCACCCAGCCCTAGGGCCTACCATAGTGGTGTCTGAAATGTGGCAAAGTGAAGGTTTTAGAGACTGGCAAGTAGGTTTCCTTGCCAAGTCAACATGGCAGTCAGGGACTGCACGCAGGCTCTGTGGTGGCAGGCCTGGGACACATTTTAAAAGCTGCTTCTGTGGGTGGCACAACCAGTGCTGCAAGCCCACCAGCAGCAGTTAACTTACATGCCCTTGGCACACGCGGTGCACTAGACTAGGGTCTGAACAGTAAGTCAACCAAGCCAATCATGGTAACACCAATCAATGTATCAATTTAACATAGGGAGCACTTACACTGTGGCACTGATCAGCAGTGGCACAGTGCCCAAAGCAATATTCCAGCAAAAACATCGTAAACAGAGGAGGCAAACGGAAAAAAATGGAGGAGAGACTCATGCCCATGATGCCAGGTCTAACACGTGTCCCCTCCAGGGGAGAACTACCCTTCACCCAGGGAGTCCTCATCACTAAGGCGGAAAAATCTGGACAGAACATCAGCATTGGCGTGATCTGTACCAGGGCGGTGTTCCACCGTAAAGTCCATCCCCTGTAGGGAAATGGACCACCTCAACAGCTTTGGGTTTTCACCTCTCATCTGCATTAACCATCTGAGGGGCCTGTGGTCTGTCTGAACCCGGAAGTGAGTCCCAAACAGGTAGGGTCTAAGCTTCTTCAGCGCCCAGACCACAGCAAATGCCTCACGCTCTATCGCACTCCACCTCTGTTCCCTGGGAAGTAACCTCCGGCTGATGAAGGCTACAGGTAAGTCTCGGCCCTCTTCATTTATCTGTGCTAGAACAGCCCCCACACCATGCTCTGAAGCGTCCGTCTGGACAATGAACTCTTTGGAAAAGTTGGGTGCCTGGAGGACCGGTGCTGTACACATTGCAGTTTTCAGGGTGTCAAAGGCTTTCTGACAGGCGTCAGTGCAGATCACAAGTCTCGGCTGCTTCCTGGAAGTCAGCGACGTCAAGGGGTGCACAATGTTGCCATACCCCTTGACAAACCTCCTGTAGTAACTGGTGAGACCCAAGAAGGCT
The DNA here is from genome assembly GCF_964204655.1 of Triturus cristatus. Classification (NCBI taxonomy): domain Eukaryota; kingdom Metazoa; phylum Chordata; class Amphibia; order Caudata; family Salamandridae; genus Triturus; species Triturus cristatus. The sequence goes on from NC_140584.1 coordinate 619,710,797, forward strand.
CTCACCTGAGTCTGGGTTTTGGGCGGTTCCCAAGCCAGGATGGTATCTATCTTGGGTTGCAGGGGGGCCACCTTGCCGCTCCCTACTTGGTGCCTCAATTACACCACTGAACACTGCCCAATCTGGCACTTACTGGCCTTGATTGTGAGGCCTGCTCTGCGCAGGGCCAACAACACTTCCTGGAGGTGGCGCAAATGTTCCTCCCAGCTGGCGCTGAACACTGCTATGTCGTCCAGGTAGGCGGCGCTGAAATCCTCCAGTCCAGCCAATACCAGGTTGACCAACCTCTGGAATGTGGCAGGGGCATTCTTCATCCCAAAGGGCATAACCAGGAACTGGTAGTGCCCATCTGGTGTGGAGAATGCAGACCTCTCTTTTGCCCCATCGGTCAAGGCGATCTGCCAGTACCCAGACGTTAGATCAAACGTACTAAGGTACCGGGCAGCCCCCAACCGATCTATGAGCTCGTCAGCTCTGGGGATGGGGTGCGCGTCAGTCTTGGTGACCGAATTGAGTCCTCGGTAATCCACACAGAACCGAAGTTCTGGCGAAGCACCAGGCGCTGCAGCCTTTGGGACCAAGACCACTGGGCTGGCCCAAGGACTGTTAGAGGACTCAACCACCCCTAGGGCAAACATCTTGGAAACCTTGATGTATGCTCTGACCTTGTCAGTCACCCTGTAGGCCTTGTGCCTCACAGGAGTGCTGTCCCCGGTGTCCACATCGTGGACACACCACTGAGTGACACCAGGGATTAAGGAGAACAGATCAGGGAATTGTCCCAGCAGATGGCGACAATCTTGCTGCTGCTCAGGGGTCAGTGTGTCAGAGAGGACAACACCATCCACTGACCCATCTTGCTCTTTTGCACACAGGAGGTCAGGAAGAGGCTCACTCTCCTCCTCCATTCCAGCATCTGTGGCTAGGAGCATGCCCACTTCGGACCTTTCTAAGTGGGGCTTTAACAGGTTGACATGCAGGACCCTCAAGGGGTTCCTGGGAGACTTCAAGTCCACCAAGTAGGTGACATCGCTCTTTTTTCTCCACAACCTCAAATGGTCCAGTCCACCTGTCCTTGAGCGCACAAGGTTCTACAGGGGCCATGACCCAAACTTTCTGACCAAGTTGAAGCTCAACCAGAGTGGCATTCTGGTCGTACCACCGCTTCATCTCTTCCTGGCTGGCCTCCAGATTTGCCTGAGCAAGATCTCTGAAGCGCCGAGTCTGGTTCCTAAAGGCCAGCATGTAACTGTATATATCCTGGGGAGGTTTCCTGGGAGATTGCTCCCAGCCTTCTTTGACCAGACTCAAAGGCCCTCTTACCGGGTGTCCATACAAAAGCTCAACGGGACTGAACCCAAGAGACTTTTGTGGCACCTCACGGTAAGCAAACAGCAGGCATGGTAAGAGGACGTCCCATTTACGACTCATTGGTTCTTCAAGACCCATAATCATGCCTTTTAGGGTCCGGTTGAATCTCTCAACCAGCCCATTACCTTGAGGGTGGTAAGGAGTGGTAAACTTGTAGGTTACCCCACACTCCTTCCACAGAGACTTCATATAATTAGAAATGAAGTTGGTGCCCCGGTCTGACACCACCTCTCTGGGGATCCCCATGCGGGAGAAAACACCCATCAGTGCCCGTCCCACCACGGGGGACGTCACTGTGCGGAGAGGGATGGCTACCGGGTGGCATGGTCCACCAAGACCAGGATAAACCTGTTGCCCATGGCTGTCTTTGGGTCCAGTGGCCCCACAATGTCAATCCCCACTTGCTCAAAGGGGGTACTGACTACGGGAAAAGGTTGGAGGGGAGCCTTCTGCTTCCGCCCACTTTTCCCACTTGCCTGGCAAGTCTGGCAGGTCCTACAATGGATGTCTGAATCCCTTCTCATCTGGGGCCAATAAAAATGGGTGACAAGCCTGTCATAGGTCCTGTCCTGCCCCAGATGTCCAGCTAACGGAACGTCATGAGCTAACCCCAGTAGGAAGGCTCTGAAGCGCTGGGGTACCACCAGCACACGGGCTGACCTTAGGCTCGCTATACAGGAGGTGGTTCTCCCAGTAAATCCAATGTGATCCTAACTGATCACCTGTCGTTTGGGCTTAGGCCTGCTGCCTCATACCCACAAGAGAAGGGCACACTTTCTGTTCTGCACAAAATTCCTCCCTGGAGGGACCACCATCCTGCTACCAATGGGTCAGCTCGGGCAGGTCTCCCAGTTCAGCCACTTGTTCCCCTGTAGGTTCCAGGGCATCCCCCTCAGGGTCTGCTCCCTCCTGGACCGTGGGAACGATGGGGGACGGTTTCCCGCGCCCCCTGCCTCTTCTCTTCATGGTTGGGTCCTGGGCCATACTTTCAGGCTCCAGGACCCCATCAACACCCTTACTAGCTGACATGGACCGGGTGGTCGCACACACCCACTCCGGCAGACCCAACATTTCCAGATGCGCTTTTCGCTCCACCTTATCCCAAGGGGAGTCCTCCAAATCATTGCCCAGGAGACAATCAACAGGCATGGCGGGCCTCACAGCAACCTGAAGAGTACCTGAGACCCCCCCCCACTCAAAAGGAAATTGAGCTACCTCACACTTACTCTGTGAGTTGTCAGCAGCTACAACGGGGTAGAATGCATGAGGGACCACCTGCTCTCTGGACACCAAGTGACACTTGACAGCTGTCACACGCTTGCACCCTATGGCCATTAATGGTCACCCACTGCCTATATTTCTTAGTGTTACTAGGCAGAGGGGTTGGAGGGACCATTTCCACGTCTCCTAATGTGGTACTGTAAAAATTTGGAACCACATTGGAAGCATGCCCCCACCATGCCGATTTTGGTATCAACAAACCGCAAATGACAAATGCGGTATGTACAAGTGTTTTCGTCATGTTTAACCAATGAATTCACCGTATATATATATATCTAATACTACATATTGAACCCTCGGGTTCCATATTAGAACAGTAGCCATTTTTGTGGTTGCCCTCACATAGGCTGTGTGCTAAGGCCATGCCTAGGCCTAAAGGACACGTACACCTTCTGTGACTTCTCTGTGACCTGTGCAAACTGACTCCACTGCCCGAGGTCAGACCTATCCGGCCGGTTCCTTTTACTGCGGCCAACTGGGATAAGCATCAGGGCCCGAGGCATCATAAATTCCTTCTTCCCACACGAACCCTGACTAATCTCTTTCACATCTGACTCTGTTTCCTACTTTATGGCTTGTTTTAGGAGCAGGAGGTGCCCGTTTTATTGGGGTCTGCTGATATCTGATGAGGGTTCTGAGCCTTGCTGGGTTAAATGATTGAGGGCTGAACGAACTGAAATGTGGGATTGTCATCATGACTCTGCCTTTTCTTTGAAGCCAAAATATGTGAATAACCACTTGTAAAACAGGGGCGGTGTTCTGTATAAAAGAGAAGACTGGTTTTTGTTCTGGAGACTGCCTCTTTCAGTTGCTAAGGCTTCTGTGCGACGTAGTCTCACTCATTTGAGTCTAATAAAGATGTCTTTTCATGTTTCAGCTTCTTTGCCAAGTTCTTTGTTATATTACCATGAATATGAAATTTTACAGTACCTCAGTTGGCGCCCAACAACGCCGGCTCATCAGCGAAGTGACTTTCTGCGGTGTGGGAGTGATCTTGTCAGGAGACTGAAATCTACTGAGGAGGGCAGAACAGGATTCTACCAAGAAGGTACTCTGTGCGCAGGGGTTCTGGAGATTCTTTGATTCTGCAGCCCAGTATATTTCTGATCTTCCTGATTTTGATCCTCCACTTGCTGTCACTCCTGACGGAGAACACTTTTTGGCATGCGTATTATAAAAGACCGTTAGGTCATGTAGAACTTGACAGTTAGAATTTGGATTAGTAAAAGATAAGAGTTAAGTATAAGTGGGTCGCTCCCAGTCGTTTGGTTTTTTGGGTCTTTGATTTGGGTATCGCAATTACCAAAGCCGAGGGATTGGTTTCTTGGTTTTTGATTTGGTCATTGCAATTACCATAGCCAAGGGTCTCGTATATTTGCGAGTGTATTGGTAGAGATAACTTCTTGAAGTTTGAAGCTAGATTAGTGAGCTATAAGAGGCCTGATTTTAGCAAATTTGGAAATGTAGCTTTGGAACTTTGAAATTTGTGTTGGCCAACTTTTGGTTTGTACAGGTTTGGATATGCGAATTGCAATTTGTGTAGGCAGGTAATGAGGAGATATTTCTCCATTTGGTTTAGTTGAACGGTGCACGTACGAAAAATACCTTAAAGCACCATTTTGATTATAATACTTGCGTTTTCCGCAGTATTTTTGGCATGCCTGTTTGTAAGCTCACATGAAAAAATGTGTTGTTTTTTGGAAGGTACCATAGTGTGGGAAATATCTGAATCGGTTAGATTTAAAAACATATTTCTTCCTTGGTGATTTTGTATCCCCAGTGAATTAAAATATGACATAATACAAAACAAGGATACTTTGTTCTGCGCAGTTTTATGAATAAAGATATGCAGAACGATTTTGTTTGGTGTTCTGCTGGGCAAAGCTAGTGAATTGAGCGCATTCACTACTTCTTGGACATACATCTGCCTGTTGGGCTGTTTATGCAGCCTTTTGGAACACTATTGAGAAGCGTTTCTTGTAAATATGACTTACAACTAGTATTTGCAAATGGTTTGGTTCAAGTACAGTCTGTGAGCTGTTCTTTATTTCTGTCCTGAGTATTGATTTGTAAGTCAAACGTGTGTTTAAATGTCTGTGTGGGGAGGAGCCTAGCGCGCAACCAAGATGGCCGCGTAGGTGCGAGGCTCCCGAGGACCTCCGCGACCTCCTGCATAAATCCTGACAGAATCCTGTCCCAGATGAGGGGACTGTATTTGTGAGCCCGAGCAGAGGTGACGCCCGTTTTCCGTTTTTAAATCGGACCTCGGACACCGGCAGGAGCATCGATTGAGGTTTGCGGCCTTCTCCACACCGGCCCCCCGTACTGGAGTTGTGGGGCGATCCGGACACAAAGTGAACAACAGCGGCGGGCAAGGCTGGGTGACTCGCGTACCCCGCACTTTCACTTTCGCTTTTGCGCCCTCCTTGCTGCCAGGCGAGGTTGGGTTGCGGGGCGGTGTGCGGTGGTGTGGTCTCGCTGGGGTGCCCTGCCGGTCCGCCAGCTGCGGTCCGTCCTGCGGAGCGGTGGTCGCTCCCCCCTGGACCCCTTGAACTGGATTGTCGGCCCCCCCCTTTCTTGAGGAGACTGACTCGTCTTGGGGATCGAAACCATGGCCACCAAACAAGATGGCGATCGGGCTAAGATAAAATCGACCCGCCGTGGCGCGGCCCAGCAATCCAACAGTATGGACCGCTACACCCTCCAGAAGGGATCCCCAGAGGCGCCGCGTAGGTCCCCTACGGGCCCGACTGATGCTTCCGCTCTGCCCACGGACCTGACCCTCCGAGACGTCATGGGCGCCATCGCCGAGATGAAGGCCTCGGTTGACCAGCGCTTCGACACTCTGGCGCAGAAGATTGACTCGGTCCTCGTGGACGTGGGCCTCGTGAGGGCTGATTTGTCTAAAACCAACGACCGGGTCGATTCTTTGGCCCACTCTACCACGGGCCTCACAACGGACGTGGCGGCCCTCCAACAGGAGGTGCGCAGGCTTGGCCAGGCGAGCGCCCTGATGAATCGTCGGCTGGAGGATTCCGAGGGTCGGGCCCGGAGGAACAACGTTCGCATTATCGGGGTGCCGGAGGGACGCGAGGCGGAGGCGGCGGATCTATTTGTTGAGGACCTGGTTCTCACCCATCTCCAGCCTCGGGGGCTGAGTAAATTCTTTGCGGTGGAGCGTGCCCACAGGGTCCCCGGGGGTAGGCCTAAGGTTGGAGCCCCTCCGAGGCCTCTCATCGCCCGGATCTTCAATTTTCGGGACAGAGACGCTATCCTACAGACTTCCAGGCTACAAGGGCCGGTCAAACTTGACAATATGGACATCAATTTCTATCCTGACTTCACTCCGGCAGTCCAAAAGCAGAGACTGAGCTTTCTTGGTGTTAAACGTCGCCTAAGGGACCTGAATCTCAAATATGCGATGCTTTTTCCAGCTAAGCTGAGAGTGGAGGTGGATGGCCACACGCACTTTTTTGATCGACCCGAGGTGGCCGGGGACTGGCTAGACACTTTGCCCGGAGATCGGGGCCGGGGGGGTGGGGGGGGTGCGGTTGGTGGGGAGGGCCCGCCGGATCAGGACTGAGGGACTAATGGTAGGCCTTGCTCTGGACTGCGTTGTTGTCACTATTGACTGTTAGGGTAAGTTCCCCTCCTGTGGAGGTCGTGTGGGGTCTCTTGGGGGATCTCCCTCCTCCTCTGGGGGACTAGTTAGTTTTCTTATCAATGGGGCGACAGGCACACTGCACTTTGGGGGGGCTGTTTGGGCTCATGCAGGGGTGCAGGGTGGGGGGAGTTCTGTTGGGTTGGGTGAGTTGGGGTGGGGTGTGGTTCGTTTCTACCGCAAGGCAAACCCGTTACTGTATTGTTGTTTTTGAGATGCTCTGGGGGGGACAAATGATGGCTTCGTTATGTGATGGGGGGTAGGGATTTGACTGTGCTGTCCTGGAATGTTAACGGACTGGGTGATAGGATCAAGCGGGGTGTGGTCCTGCAGTATCTGAAACGGATCTCGCCTGATGTGGTCTTTCTGCAGGAGACACACCTTATTGGTAACTCCTTTTGTGCCATGAATCGCCGTGGCTTTCGCTTGGTGGCCCACTCGGGCTTCACATCAGGCTCACGGGGGGTGGGCATCATGGTCAAGACCTCGCTCCCGCTAGAAATAGACGAGGTGCGCCATGATGAGAGGGGACGCTACACTGTCTTGGTGGGGAGGATGGAGGGCAAGGTAGTTGTCTTTGTCTCTGTGTACGTCCCACCGGGGCTACAGTCCACCACCTTTGCAGATCTGGGACGCCTCCTCCTTGACCTCCCGGGGGGGCTTCTGGTGGTTGGGGGGGATTTCAATGCGGTGGCTTCTGGGACTATGGATCGTCATCCCCCTAGGGACCTCCCCCGGGCACAGGCGTGGTTAGCGGGCCTTTTAGACACACTGGGATTGGTGGACTGCTGGCGTTTAAAGCATCCCGCCCAGCTGCAGTACACCTTCCATTCGGGTGCCCATGGTAGCCTCTCGCGGCTTGATTATGTCCTTGTCCCTGCGGCCTATGCTGGGAGGGTGGGAGAGGTGCGCCATCTGGCGCGGGGTATTTCAGATCATTCCCCGCTCCTATTGCACTTGGGTGTCTTCCCGAGGGGAGAGGGCAGGGTAGCCCCAATCAATGCTTGGTACCTGCGTGACCCCACTATTCGTGCTGACCTGATTAAATCATTGCAACGGTATTTTGAGGAGAATGTGGGGTCCGTTCCGTCGGCTATCTCCCTGTGGGAAGCCTTCAAAACAGTTCTCAGAGGGGAGGCCCTCTCCTTTATCTCCCATGCCCGCAGACGCGCACAGGAGGAGGTGACCCGGGTGGAGGCCGAAATTACTGAATTGGAGGGTGGTCTGGGGAGTGGGGTGACTGACGCGGCGCTGCATGTTCTACACCTTAAACAGGCGGCCTATAGGGCCCTCGTCACTGAGGCGGCCAGGGGCCTTAGCAGAGAGCAACAGGGGCGATTGTACGATGTGGGTGATAAGGCTGGCAAACTGATTGCGTGGTTGGATAAGAAGGAGAGAGCTAGTCGTGTGGTCCCGCTGATTGAGAGGATGGATGGTGTACGAATTACTGAGCCGGAGGGCATTGTTTCCTGCTTCGCGGATTATTTCCGCGAGGTATATTCTCCGGTCTCTCCCTGCTCGGAGGAGGATTCCCATGCCCTGCTGCGGGACATCGCGCTGCCCTCGCTTTCAGTGGAGGACAGGGATTCGTTGGATGCCGCTCCCACCTCGGATGAAATCGCCCTCGCCATACGCTCGGTCGCCTCGGGCAAGGCCATGGGCCCGAATGGCCTTCCTATCGAATTGTATAAGCTGCGACCGGATGTACTGGCACCTCACCTCCGCGCGATGTTCCTTGCGGCCCACTCGCGGGGCTCCCTCCCGCCGGACCAGCGTCTAGCTACCATCGTGGTTATCCACAAGGAGGGGAGACCGCGAGACCGGGTTACATCCTATCGGCCGATCTCGCTCTTGAATGCGGAGCCTAAAATCCTCGCCAAGGTGCTTGCCAACCGGCTGGTCGGCGTGGTGGGCGATCTGGTCCACCAAGACCAGTCCGGCTTTATTCCCCATCGCAACACGGCCCTTAACCTGCGGCGCTTGCACGGGGTGCTCGCGCGTGTTCCATTCGTGCGGGAGCCGGCCATCTTGGCGTCCTTGGACGCCACCATGGCGTTTGACACGCTCGAGTGGCCGTACATCTGGGCGATGTTGGCGAAATTTGGATTTGGCCCGGGATTCATCAGCTGGGTCAAATTGTTGTACTCTGACCCATTGGCGCAGGTGGTGGTGAATGGTCGAGTCTCGGCCCCATTCGCGCTGGGACGGGGCACGCGACAGGGTTGCCCCCTGTCACCGCTCCTGTTTGCACTGGCCTTGGAACCCCTGGCGGAGTGGCTGCGGTGGCACCCTTCTATCCGTGGTCTCCGTTGGACCCCTGAGTATGAGGACCGCGTGTCCCTCTACGCCGACGACATCCTGTTGTACTTAGCCTCCCCGCGTAAATCACTGATTGTCCTGGTCGATGTTCTGCGCTCCTTCGGCCGTAACTCAGGTCTTGTCATCAACTGGGCTAAATCCTGTGTCTATGTGCTTTCCGGGGAGGCTCCTGTTCTCCCGCGGGGCTGCTCGATCCAGATTGCCTCGCAGGGGTTTCGTTACCTGGGCGTCTATATTACGCTGGACCCGGTGGCCCGCTACGAGCGGAATTTGCTTCCCCCCCTCCAGCGCTTGAAGGAGGACGTCGCGCGCTGGCGGCGCTTGCCGCTTTCGCCGCTCGGCCGGGCGGCATTGTTCAAGATGATGTCATTACCGCGCTTTCTGTACGCTCTCCAGAACTCGATGGACCTGGTCCCGGCGCGTTACTTCCGTGAGGTGGAGAGTTTGCAGCGCCGCCTGTTCTGGGACGGGAGGCCGCGTATAGCCCTGGCAAAGTTGACGCTCCCGTGGTATGACGGAGGGATTGCCCTCCCGGATATTAAGCGGTATTACTGGGCCTCCCAATTAGCTGCAATTAATCACGGCCTTTACGGGCCCGCCTTAAACCCGGCATTTGAAATGGACAAGATGCTCCTGCCCGGTGGCGATTACAATCGAGCGCTCTACACTAGCGTGCCCGATTCCCGCCTGACGGGACCCACGCGTGTCATGGTGCGAGTATGGCACGCGGCCAATGCAGCTATGGGATGGAAGGACCGTTTGACCCGGGCGTCACCGTTGTATGCGTCTGAGAGGTTGGGCTCCCTATGGACCTCGAAGGGCTTCGATAGGTGGGACACGATAGGCATTAGTACAGTGGGGGACCTCTGGACGAGGGGAGGATTCAAAACATTCGAGACACTGCAGGCGGAGTTTCAGCTGCAGGGCAGTGAATACTTTCGATACCTGCAGGTCCGTCACGCACTGGGTTCTGTCTTCCCAGACGTGGCCGCCATCCCGGAGTCCTCCCCACTGGAGGATAGAGTGCTAGATGGCCACGTTCCGGACAGCACGATCTCCCTCATCTACAAGAAGTTGATTAATGACCGCTCGGGCTTACTGACTGGGCTCCGCGAGGCTTGGGTTGCCGATGGGTTGGAGCTGGACGACGAGGACTGGATTTCCGTGGTGGCCTCCCCGAAGGAGGTGGCCATCCCGGCTCGCCTTCGCTTCGTCCAGCTTAAGATACTTCACCGGGTGTACATGACGGGGCCAGGGCTTCTGCGTATGGGCTATGCCGAGGATGGACTGTGTAAGCGTGGGTGCGGTGCATTGGCGACTTTTTTACATATTCTGTGGGAATGTCCGAGGGTGGAGCGATTCTGGCGTGGAGTGCATGAGGTCCTGCGAGCGGTTACGCATGTCGTGCTGGTGCCTGAAGCGAGGAGATGCCTGCTGAATGTGTGGGAACCGACCGACTACTCGGTTCCGCAGACGCGATGGGTGACGCTGGGTTATATGATTGCTAAACGTGACATCGCTCAACTGTGGGGATCCCAGAGGCCCCCGGCAGTGTCGGCCTGGAAAGAACACATGGATTGGTGCATGTTCCGAGAGAAGGTGGTGTATGTGGCGCGGGGTAAGCCTGGGGCGTGGCTGAAGGTGTGGGGCCCCTGGAACGCCTACCGCGGGGGTATTTGCGAGCCGCCATTGTTGCCTCCCGCTTCACCAGCTCCGTCCCCCTAGATGACCCTCTCCCTCAATCCCGGGCACAGTGTTTTCCCAGTCCCGGACCTATTCCCCTTCCCCTCCTTCAATTTTAGTGTATGGTTGGGGTCCCCCCATTTGAGGAGCATATGTTGTCACTTTCGCTCTCGGGTTGCCTTGCGGGTGTGATTTTATGTTGCTGTGTTGTATAAAACGAAACCGTATTGTGGGCTCAGAGTCATGTGGCCCACGTGGTTGATACCTCCTGCTTTAGCGTCTCTGTAACGCCAAGTGCCTTATTGTATATATGTCATTTATTTCTGTCACTTTAGCGGCCGGCCGGAAGGTTGTAGGCCCATACCTGTATATATTTGAGATTGTAATAAACGGTTTCAAAAAAAAAAAAAAAAAAAAAAAAAAAAAAAAATGTCTGTGTGGTTTTCCCATTAGTGCAACTCCTGTAAGTAAATTGCGACGGCGCTATTTATGAAAAATGGCTAAAGCGCGCTGTACTGTGTGTTTGACCCCCTTTCTGTTTATGTCTGAAATGAGCTCAATATGTGTTTGTGGGTCTTCTGATGTTTTCAGTCTGTTAAGCAAAAATGTTGGTTAATTAATGTTAAGTAGAAACTTAGGAAAAATCCAGAAATGAACAATGTGATGTGCTAACATAGCTATATGTTGCTCTTTAATTTATAGAATGAGCAGTTGTGCACATATACAAAACTGCCGTTAAATGCTTAAAGGATAAAATTAGAAACACATTCAATACATATAAATAAGGCCCCAAAAACGAAATTATCTATTTTTTGCAAAAAGAAATAAATTTACAGCATTTTCCTTAGATGCATTGTATTAGATGTTCATAGGCAGACTTTTCAGCTGCAGTATATTTGATAGGAATGTTCATTCAGCCAGCACTTTCCCAGTTAAACACGGGTGGAATTTTGCAGAACCGTCCTTTTAAATGAAAGTGGCGCAAAAATGTGACGCGTTTTAAGTTGGGCTTATGCGCTTAGGCTTGTGAGTTAATGTGTCCAAAATGATAGGCAAGAGTTGCAGCTTGCTTTTTATACATGGAATTATCACAAAAACGAATAATTGGGATTTTTTTTAAAGAAAATTATTAATCATGGAAAAATTATTTTAAAAAAATAAGTGCTTTTCAAAATCGTTTTTTGATATTTATAAAGCTTAATACTCATACTATGACCTCCTAGCATTGAAATTTGATTTAAGTTGTGTTGCATCACTAAAATGACAAGCATTCGCGTGTACAATTTTCCCTTGGCGCAGGCGCAAACAAGCTCATTTTTACAAAGTATAAGTTATTATTTCCAATGCCTGACTCATGGGTTATGTAATAGACATTCTGGTAATGCATATTATGCAAGAAAATTGTAGGATATTCATTTTTTAATGCCTAAAATATCAATGTCGAATTTGGGTAAAAAGCACTGTTTAAACTGCATTTTCTTTCATTCAGAGTACTTTTTTTTAAAGTGTCTCAGGCTTCAGTAAATACATACATTTAGGTTTGATATATATTTACAGGTTGTGCCTTCTTATGATTCAATGAGTCAATATGCCAGTACAACGGCTTGTTTTAATATCAGGGTTGAAGGTTCTAACTTCAGCTGGGCCTACTGAGAAGTTCATTAATTTAAGGTTGATGAAATGTGTACCATTGCATAAGATTGCAGCGAGCATTCATTCTAAAAACTGGTATGTGTGTTATTAAGTTTTGTGAATTATTCACAGTAAATGTAGTTTAATAATCTGAGAATAGAGATAATTTTTTTTAGCGCCTGAAAAGGAGAAATTATTTTTCGAAATAGAGTAAATTATTGCGAGTTAGGAGGAATTAGGAAGGCCTTCTGGCTTTGACAAATTCAGAGTGGCAGAAGCTGGGGGCTAGGAGAGCTGCAGAGGCTGGCTCAAGTCACGCTGCTGAGATGCTATCTTTAGTTTTTCCATAAACAATGGAGTAGGCTGCCACGTTGACATTTATGACCTTTTAAATTAGGGCCTTGTCTCTGTGGAATGCAGAATGACCTTGCTACAAGGGCCTCTAAAGGTGGGGTTTCTGGTTTCTCCATAACAACATCACTAAAACTAAAGAACTTAATTCCAAAGGGAAAATACAGAAAAGGGGTTTCTTTGAAAGCCCAAACATCATGTTAAATGCTTTGCAGAACTGATACATTTGTGTCTCGCTCTAAAAAAATAGAATGATGCCTGCTAGTTGCTTTTATTTAACAGAAAACGAAGTGTTGCATTAAGTCTTAGACAGAAAATAAGATGCAGCCCTTTTCTAAAATTTTTAAGGCTACATGCCTAAGTGAGAACGTATTGCCAATTAAGACTTCTTTTTCACAGTGGAAATTGTAGGTGCCAAATTAATATGGAGTGTCATGTAACGATTTTTACTTCCAGAAATGTAAAACTACGGTGGCTTGATGTTGCCAGGCAACTGACAAGAGGGTAACAGTTAAGTAATGGAAATTTATTTTTGTGTATTTGGTCCTATCATGAATTGTTCTTGCTGGTCCTGTACGTTAGAAGAGAAACAGTAAAGTTATATTTGACAGCAGATTTCCATTGCCTGGTGATCTGCTGTCAAAAGGAGGGTAAAGATTTTAAACCTGACAAATTAAACAGGCCCGAATATTGGGTTTTGGGCTGCAGGTTTACAGTGCATAAAAGTACATAACATGGTGTTGTGTGTCACCGCTTATTTACATATGCTATTGTTTTGTCTGACGTTTTATGCGTTTTTTTTATTTTTTATTATTATGCATGTTTTTGTTCTCTTTGTTGCTGCTTTTGATACTATTACAAGTTTACCTGTGTTGTGAGGGGATGGTCATGACGATGCCCATCGCTACGCAACAGTTGGTTGAACTTGTTCTGGTTACTAAATTCCACAGCTAATGATATTTCATGCTGTGAACATGAGAGACAACACTTCACCAGTGCATGTCTATTTGGCTATAATGGTATTGAAGGAAAATAAGAGATATACAGGATCAAAGTGTGTCACCTGTAGTTAGTCACGTTACTGCCCCTTCCCTTAAAGGAACAGGCAGCCTTATATTTATGTATCCTTGATTGGACCTAAGGATGAAATTATAGATCTGTGACTCAAGGTGGCCTAATTTCTATATTACATTAGTTTATGATGTTCTGTTTCCTAAGTAGCATATGGCTCTTGTTCCTTAAAAGAAAAAACAGGTTTTCATTTTTTCCTGAAGAAGGAACTGGAATATTACCTAGGAGTATCGTATATGGTGTAGTCGCCAGCGGTAGAGTTAAAATTTGTGTAACTTTGGCCTTTTGTGTATCACCCGTACTCTTGGTGTTGTGTCACATGCCTGACTATCACCCAAGTACCTTCTTGTTCTTCTATAGATTTTTTTTCTTTTGTTGCTTCTCCCCTGACCGATGTCGCATCATGCTTAGTTATTGGGGATTTTAGTTGTGTCCTAGTTCCAATTCCCTTTTCCGTATTCCTTTCACCAGTCAGCCCATTTATTATTGTAGGTGTATTGTTCAGGTACACACTTCCAGACTGCATGTTTATGTATAGTTCCCTTTTGTATGGCCAGACTGGTTTCCAAGAATTTTCCTTAGGCCTGCTTCAATGTTTTCCAGCCTGACTGCCAGGGTAGCGATAGACTGGTTAACTGACTCAATATTATAGTAAGACAAGTTTTCCATATCAATAGGAGATATCTTACGTTTACCCTTTTGAACATGACGAATTTTCAATGTCTATTTTAATGTGGTTTTTACCCTTTTGCTCCCTGCTGCTTTAATTTTTGGTGGGATCAGATGTTTCTAATCATGCAAATATCAGGACCCTCTAGTTCTTGTCTTTTGTTTGCATATTTGACTATTAGCCTGTGTATTGCATATTGCACCTGATGTGAAAGTTTTCTACATGCCCATGATAATCTGTACCATGTGATTTCTCTATTGAGATGTTCTAGATAAGGAATTTAGGAACACCTAGATGTAATCATTGAGAAAAAAATGTGTTTGCCCCATTAGACAATGCCACCATGGGCCATATGTAGGTAGACTGTGTTTTGCGATTCTCTAATTGCAATTTTTAAGGAATCGCAATTAGAGAATAGCAAAATGCAATGTAGGTAGGATTAGCAATTTTTTTTGCGAATCCCACCCATTCCTTATTTGCGATTCTCTAATTGAGAATCGCAAATAAGGAATACCTTGCCATGCATTCCTATGGGCTAAAAGGCCCATAGGAATGAATAGGAAGACATTCTCAATTTGCGATTCTCAATTAGAGAATCGCAAATTGAGAATGCAATTTCAAGGTTGCAAGGGTGTCAATAGGACACCCTGTTGCACCCCTGAAATTAGCATGGGTGCACATGTGGTGCACATACATGCCCTAAGGGCATGTGTGTGCACCACATTCCACTTTGAAAAATGCAAAAAACTGCATTATTACAAGAAATCGCAAATTACCACCAACCTGTAGTTGGTGGTAATTTGCGATTCCTTAAGGCCAAATAGCACTTTTTTGGAGGTTCCTACATTGCATTTAAGGAATCGCAAAATTTGCGATTCCTTAAATGCAATTGCAAAATAAGGAATCGCAAATTTAGCGATTCCTTATTTTGCATGCAGATTTGCCTTCCTACATTCCACTTAGCAAATTTGCGATCGCAAACGCCGAAATTCGGCGAATTTCAGCGTTTGCGATCGCAAATTTGCTTTCTACATATGGCCCCATATGTGAAGACATCCATGTAGATAGAATGCTCGTGTAGTTATCTACCCTTAGATGATGGAGGCTCTCACACGGAAACCCAATGGAAAAGCCTAGAGGCACTGTTTTGCCTACTGCCTTTATATTTGTATTGCTTTTTGAGAATGACAGTGTATTCTAGACCAAAATTGTCCCATGGCGTGTGGCCACTCCTTTGAAAGACCGCAGGCCACCTGTTTGCAGTCCCCTTGTTATACAACGAACTGTTTAAAGCATCGCACTTGCTTCATCAGAAGGCGTTCAACATCAGAAAAGAAGGAGGAGCTGGTTTTGCCACAGAACCAGAATTTCAGTGCAAAAGAGCGCCTGTCATGTGCTGGTAACCTCTGACAGTGTGCAGTCCCTTGAGCCCCTTGGCCTGAGTTTTTGGCCACACCCCCCCCTCTTTTTCCTGTGCTCCAATGGAAGTGCAGTGCACCGGCGGATCCAAGATTGACAAAAGGCACTACATTCTGGTGCCCATGAAAGGGCAGCCTGAGCGTCCTCTGACACCGAATGATGAGTGTTGGATCCTGAGAATGGTCCCGGGTCTGCACAAGATGATCTGTGCCCATGACCAATGAAGAGCATATTATTTGTAGTGTCTGCCGCATAGGAGAGACACAGGTGCACTGCCTTGAGACATTGAGACTTTCGAGTGAGCTGTGGGTGTTTGCCAGGAGGGCACTCCAACTAAGCAGTACTTTTCTCATGAAAGGCTTGAATGGAGAGGCCCATGCGAAAGAAAACAACAGAAGAAGATTTGATGGACAATAGAAGCCTGCCAGAAAGGCTTTTTGAACGGACTCTGGGCATAGTTGGTTTCACAAGAGGTTTCCGTGTGATTGTATAGACTAGGTGTTAGGAGACTGATTGTTTTGCTGGCATTGTTTTAAAGTACTATTCTGTTTAGTAAAAGCAGAATAAAGTCCATTTTCTGTGGAAAGAGTATTTTCACCTTAGAGCATTGATGAGGGTCACCACTGTTTCACCTGAACATACAAGAATTACTGAAATGCATAGGAGCCCTAAAAATGTTACTGGATAATTTTGGGATTTGCTTTTTGCTTAGGGTTGTGAAAAATTATTATCTCATTTGTAATAGTGGTCACTACTTTCTCCCGTTGCCTATATGTTCTTAATAACGTGTTTTCTAGTGTCTTTTTAAACATGACGTTGTCATTTATGGGTGGGATTGTTTTTCTCTACCCAATTGACTTCTGCACCCGCTTCCCAACCTATGTCCTTTCCTACTACTGCTTCTTTGCATTCTTTTCACCCTTTTCCTGAACATGAGCAGGTTAAAAGATCAGAATTCGTAAGCAATTCTTTTGTACAGCTTCTGCATCAACACTAGTTAGTAGTGAACATCACTAATTGTTGGGTGTGTGATCTTACTCCACCTACTACGGATAGAGGTATTCCTTATTTTGTCCTGCCATATGTGGCCTTAGCGCTACTACATGTGTAAGGAGACGTGTCCCGAGAGAGTTGCTAAGTAATAGGATGATGCTACAGCAACATCTTCATGACTTTATGAATATAGACCTGGTCTCAGATTAGTATGAGTATAGTTATTGCCTATGTAAGGGCAAAAGGAGGGTCTGTGGTACTGTAAAAATTTGGAACCACATTGGACGCATGCCCCCACCATGCCGATTTTGGTATCAACAAACCGCAAATGACAAATGCGGTATGTACAAGTGTTTTCGTCATGTTTAACCAATGAATTCACCATATATATATATCTAATACTACATATTGAACCCTCGGGTTCCATATTAGAACAGTAGCCATTTTTGTGGTTGCCCTCACATAGGCTGTGTGCTAAGGCCAGGCCTAGGCCTAAAGGACACGTACACCTTCTGTGACTTCTGTGTGACCTGTGCAAACTGACTCCACTGCCCGAGGTCAGCCCTGTCCGGCAGGTTCCTTTTACTGCGGCCAACTGGGATAAGCATCAGGGCCCGAGGCATCATAAATTCCTTCTTCCCACACGAACCCTGACTAATCTCTTTCACATCTGACTCTGTTTCCTACTTTATGGCTTGTTTTACGAGCAGGAGGTGCCCGTTTTATTGGGGTCTGCTGATATCTGATGAGGGTTCTGAGCCTTGCTGGGTTAAATGATTGAGGGCTGAACGAACTGAAATGTGGGATTGTCATCATGACTCTGCCTTTTCTTTGAAGCCAAAATATGTGAATAACCACTTGTAAAACAGGGGCGGTGTTGCCCAAAGCGGAATATTCTGTATAAAAGAGAAGACTGGTTTTTGTTCTGGAGACTGCCTCATTCAGTTGCTAAGGCTTCTGTGCGACGTAGTCTCACTCATTTGAGTCTAATAAAGATGTCTTTTCATATTTCAGCTTCTTTGCCAAGTTCTTTGTTATATTACCATGAGTATGAAATTTTACAGTCCCTCACTAAAGAGACCAGGGACATTTCTGCGGGACCCCACCCACCCTGGGCACCCATCTCGCTCCCTCCCAGGGCTACATTCGCTACCTGACGGGGGGGGCACGCGGCAGTGCATTCGAATCCTTCATGGGACACTGGGGATCATAATAACAGTGTCCCACCTGCTTACAAACGTAGCAGGTCATTGGGCCCCTGGGAACAGGTTTACCTGTCGGGACCTCTGGCTTCTTTACAGGGGGAGGCTGGGAACCCTTCCCTTGGTTCCCTTGGGGATTACTTTGAGGCCCTTTCTGAAACTCCCTCTGTTTACCCCTGTCCCCCCCACTCTTCTGCTGGGGACACTGCCCACCTTTGGCTGAGTCTCCCACTGGACCCTTGTGGACCCTGGTACTGACCCAGCGGTCTGCCTCCTCAGCAAGTTTTCTAGGGTTAGATATCTTGCTATCAATAAGGTGCTGGCGTAGCTCTGGAAAACAGTTATTAGACAAGTGCTCCCATGCAAACAAATCATAAAGAGCATCATAACTATCCACCTTGCTACCCTTTACCCAACCATCCATGGCTCTGCAAAAGAAGGACACATATTCAACCCACGTAGTACCAGGCAACTTCTTACATTCTCTAAAGGTTTGTCGGTACTTTTCTGGAGTTAAGCCATACCTCAACATTAAAGCATCTTTCATATGAGTATAAGACATCCTATCCTCAGCAGGCATGCCCAACAAGGTATCTCTCCCTTCATTGGCAAAACAACACCATAACCCCGCTCCCCAATCTTTCTCAGGGACCCGGTGGGCCAACAATGCTAACTCATATGCTTTAAACCATTGACCAATATCCTAATTTCTACTGTAATCTTTTATCACATCTTTGGGAAAATAAAACCTACTTTCTGCAGGCACAGATGGAGTGCTGCCACCAGAGGGATTCAACTCTAAACTCTTAGTTTTAAGCTCCATCTCCCTCAACATCTTCTCACGTTCAAACGCTAATTTCTCTCTTTCAAAATCTAATCTTTTGCTCTCCATTTCAGCTTCTCTCTTGCTTCTTGCATTCTCTAACTCCAACTGCCCTCCTAATTTAAGTTTTGCCATCTCTAACTTGTACTCCCTCTCCTTCTCCCTGTCTTCCAACTCTTCAGGAGAAAGGCTCTTAGAGGAAACACTGCTGCCGGGAGATGACACGTGCCCATTCATGTCCTCTTCCTCTTCCTCTTCCGGTACCACCCCCGGATCAGAGGGATCTCTGGCCTCTAACCAGGCCTTCAGCGCTTTGAGGAAGTCCTCTCTCACTCTGAGACCTGTGGTAGGAACTTTAAACTGCTTGCAAAATTGCTCTAGCTCCTTTTTCTTGTACTTATTTATCAATTTTTTATCAAATTCCTCCACAGCAATAACAGCGGGAGTAGCAGCTCCGGCATCCTCTATGGTCTGCTTTCACTATGTAGCGTACACTAATTACTGCACATGAGTCATAAATGCAAAGTTCAATCCTCACCGCTGACCACCAATGTTAGAACCGGCGGTCTCTAGTTGGCAGAGGTATACACTTCTGACAAATAGGGACCCACCAACTCTAGTCAGGGCAAGGGGATTACACACTCAGATAACCCCTGCTTACCCCCTTGGTAGCTTGGCAGAGCAGAGAGGCCTATCTCAGAGGCAGTGTGTTAAGCATTTATGACCACA
The DNA here is from genome assembly GCF_964204655.1 of Triturus cristatus. Classification (NCBI taxonomy): domain Eukaryota; kingdom Metazoa; phylum Chordata; class Amphibia; order Caudata; family Salamandridae; genus Triturus; species Triturus cristatus. Next base: position 619,730,002 of record NC_140584.1, read on the forward strand.
TACAGTAATAAAGTAAATACACTACAAATGGACACAACACAGGAGTTATTATAAAAATAGTATTTTTATATAAGGCTTAGCACGAGACCAAATAACGACAAAAATATACCACAATCTTAATAAATACTCTATGGAAGGAAAAATAATAGTTCAAGTAAAGTTTCTTCTTAGGAAATAGTTCTTTAGCAACAAAAGTAAGTATTCTTCTGAAAACACAGTTCTTGGCAACAATGTGACCCCCACAGGAGTCACACGACGTCGAGTTTACGATATTCCCAAGGTTCGGCGTCGACCGCGAGGAGCGCTACGTCGAGCCTGAAGTTGCAACAGAACCCACAAACACAGTACCTTTGGAAATGAAGAAAACGATGATCCACGGCGTCGAGATGTCGGCGTCAAGGGCGGCGTCAATCGTGCCTCGGATTCGGGTCGATCCGCAGCGGCGTCGAGAGGTGTCGGGCCGGAGCAGCGCTCACGGCGTCGAGACGGGCGTTGAGTCGATGCGATCAGCAGCGGCGTCGGGATGTATGTCGTTACAACGCACACTTTTACAACGCATGCACTTACAACGCATTTTTTACAACGCAAAATCCATTACAACGCATTGCATTACAACGCATGACACTACAACGCATTTTTAAAAACTACCTTTACAACGCATTCCATTACAACGCATACTACCTTTACAACGCATACCATTACAACGCATAATATTAAATTGCATTTAAGGTAAGTATTAGATAGTATAGGGGTAAAAATTACTTTTCTAACTCCAGGGGGTGCAATAGTAGGGTAAGTGTTGGATAGTATAGGGGTAAAAATTACTATTCTAACTCCAGGGGGTGCAACAGTAGGGTAAGTGTTGGATAGTATAGGGGTAAAAATTACTATTCTAACTCCAGGGGGTGCAACAGTAGGGTAAGTGTTGGATAGTATAGGGGTAAAAATTACTATTCTAACTCCAGGGGGTGCAACAGTAGGGTAAGTGTTGGATAGTATAGGGGTAAAAATTACTATTCTAACTCCAGGGGGTGCAACAGTAGGGTAAGTGTTGGATAGTATAGGGGTAAAAATTACTATTCTAACTCCAGGGGGTGCAACAGTAGGGTAAGTGTTGGATAGTATAGGGGTAAAAATTACTATTCTAACTCCAGGGGGTGCAACAGTAGGGAAAGTGTTGGATAGTATAGGGGTAAAAATTACTATTCTAACTCCAGGGGGTGCAACAGTAGGGTAAGTGTTGGATAGTATAGGGGTAACAATTACTATTCTAACTCCAGGGGGTGCAACAGTAGGGTAAGTGTTGGATAGTATAGGGGTGAAAATTACTATTCTAACTCCAGGGGGTGCAACAGTAGGGTAAGTGTTGGATAGTATAGGGGTAAAAATTACTATTCTAACTCCAGGGGGTGCAACAGTAGGGTAAGTGTTGGATAGTATAGGGGTAAAAATTACTATTCTAACTCCAGGGGGTGCAACAGTAGGGTAAGTGTTGGATAGTGTAGTGTAATATTATGCGTTGTAATGGTATGCGTTGTAAAGGTAGTATGCGTTGTAATGGAATGCGTTGTAAAGGTAGTTTTTAAAAATGCGTTGTAGTGTCATGCGTTGTAATGGAATGCGTTGTAATGGATTTTGCGTTGTAAAAAATGGTTGTAAGTGTAGTGCGTTGTAAAAGTTGCGTTGTAAAGGTTGTTCCCCGCGGCGTCGAGACGGGGTCGCTTAGAGCTGGAGCCGATACTCACTACTCAGTGGCGTCGATACCGGCGTCAAGACGGGGTCACTTGGAGCTGGAGCCGATACTCACTACTCCTGGCGTCGCTACTGGCGTCGATCGGGCCCGGCGGCCGGCGTCGAAGGCTCGGAACACTGGAGCCGTTACTCACGATATCGAGCTGGATTCGGCGGCGACTTCGAGACTGCAGATTTCCCCTGTGCACTGGAAATAACACTTTCCAGCAACCAGCAATTCAGTAGAGGGTGAAGTCCTTTGGCCCTGTGACTTCAACAGGAGGCTGTCACTCTTCCAGCCCTTGGAGATTTTCTAGCAAGCTTTTGAGAGTACACACCAAGTTCCTCTCTCCTTGTAAAGAAGCAGCTTCAGGTTCCCCCCAGCAAACATCACACTGGCAGAAGGGGGAGGCAAGTCCTTAGATCAGCAGGCTTCTTGTCCTTGGTAGAGGTTTCCTTGTCAGAAGTGATCTGAGTTCTTGGTTCAGGGGTCCTTCTCTTATACCCCTTTTCTGCTTTGTTCTCTTTGTCCAAGCAGGGAAATTCCCCCATCCCAGGTTTGTTGTGGGTGTTGCGAGGCAGAGGCACCTAGCCTATTCACTGAGCAGGGCAGGGTCCTCAGCCGCCCAGCAGGAGGCGGAGCCAGTATTGTCACTGGTAGGAGCAGGGCTATCAGTCGCCCTGCAGGAGGTGGAGCCAGCATTGTGTCAGGCAGGGCAGGCTATCAGGGACTACTCTTCCCCCACTCTAAGTGTAGATGCCTCATTCACCCCACACTGACTCATTCAGACCTCTGGAGCCACCCAGCCCCTGACACACACACCAAACCAGCAGAGACCGGTGGATAGTTGGACAAGAAAATAGCCACTTTCTAAAAGGGCTATTTTCAAACACAGAATTTAAAAACCATCCATCCTAAAGGGTGTGTTATTAAATTCTGAGTTCAGGGATACTAAACTCGATCTGCTACCATGCTCCATGAGTCAGATAGATTATAATGGAGTTAATAATCAGTCTGCCCATTCTGGCCTATTGGAGGCAGGTAGCCCTTCAATAGTGAAAAACGAAAATGGCTGTAATTCACTATTAGGTCATGCCACACATATCAAGGCATGACCTACCTTTTACCCACAATGCACCCAGCACTAGGACCTACCATAGAGGTGTCTGAAATGTGGCAAAGTGAAGGTTTTAGAGACTGGCAAGTAGGTTTCCTTGCCAAGTCGACATGGCAGTCAGGGACTGCACGCAGGCTCTGCGGTGGCAGGCCTGGGACACATTTTATAAGCTGCTTCTGTGGGTGACACAACCAGTGCTGCAAGCCCACCAGCAGCAGTTAACTTACATGCCCTTGGCACACGCGGTGCACTAGACTAGGGTCTGAACAGTAAGTCAACCAAGCCAATCATGGTAACACCAATCAATGTATCAATTTAACATAGGGAGCACTTGCACCGTGGCACTGATCAGCAGTGGCACAGTGCCCAAAGCAATATTCCAGCAAAAACATCGTAAACAGAGGAGGCAAACGGAAAAAAATGGAGGAGAGACTCATGCCAATGATGCCAGGTCTAACAAGGGCTATCCTGCTCTGGCAGGTTCATCTTGGGAGGCAGGCAGTCTGACTTCTGATTATTAATAAGCTGCACAGCAAGATAAGCTCCTGGAAATGAAGGAAAATTCACTTCCGGAGGCATGCTATGCTGTCCAAGAGGCCCTCGCTAGTAACATTCTAAAATAACGGGGAACTAAACATTTCCAATGACAAAGACATTGCCACGTAGGCTTCAATCAATTAATAAGTCATGTGACTACCTCAGCACACCTAATGTGGTAGCAATTTTATGCCCAGAAGTTCGATCTAAAAATGACTTTAGGAAAAATAAATGTTTTCAAGTTAACGACAATGTATAACTAGTTGAACCTTCCTTTTGTTTTGATGCACAATGTATTTGGTCCGATCCTTTAAAAAGTCAGAAATCTGCATCAGGTTTTTCAACCTTGGGTCGGACTAGCTTTCTAATAGTTTCGAATTCACATAACGTTTACATATAACGTAAGAAAACGTGCGCCACTTACAGCTTTCCTAGGTGTAGTCCTGAAAACGTTTTCTGAATTCCATTTTCAGATGCCAAATGATGCACATATGTTTTTGCATGCGAAAAAACAGCAGAGGAAGTGCAAACACTCTTGCTAACTATTTCTTTATCCATGAGGAAAATTTGGGAAATAATATTTTCCCTCATGAAGAAACTCCTTTAGCTACCCCCCTTCTAGATTAGTGAAGTGGTGTTCCTTTCCCAGCTTTGAAAGGGAATTGTTTATATCGTCCCTTGACAGGAGTAAACCACCGATCTTTCAAGGGTGATAGGGCGGGGGGAAAAGTTTTGTGAGAAAATGTTTACATTTGTGGGTGTTCACAAACTTCCAGAGCGAACTAGAATCCCGACTTTCCAACCACTGGAGGTGAGTTACTACTGGAGAAACTTCCAAGTGAGTACATATTTTCACAATTGCGAAACTATTTTTCGCAGACGCAGACAGTCTCAGCAATGAGGCCTATTGGGGTTGATTTTGCATCTCCTGCAATATATATCTTGAAGTAAGAACACAGTGACTGGAATTAACACTCATTTAGTACAGAACCTAATAAAGAGTTAGTAGTAGTAGTAATTGCTTTATTTGTTGATTAATAAAAATCGTTACAAACAGAGATAAAACACAGGAGGTAAAAAACATTATTTGTATACATCTGTACACTGAAATTTTTAGCAGCAATAATAGAGAGCAGCTGGAGGAGCCTAGCGCTTGACCAAGATGGCCGCGTGAGCTCTGAGCTCCCGAGACCCTCGCGCCCTCCGTCGACTATCCTGTCTCTAATCCTGTCTGTATGCATGGCATCGTGTAGATGACCTGCCAGGGAGGCGATTGATGCTACCCGCGGTCGGATCGCCCACCGGGAACCGGAGTTATGCATGGCGGAAGATTGCGGCCTATCTCCGAGGAATGCCAGAGGCTAGAGTTGGCAGGACGCCCGACTTCTAGTTGAACAACAACGGCCAGGCGAGGTGTGAACTGTCGGATGGAGGTCCCCGTCCTTTCACTTTCGCTTTCTCTCCCTTTGTCTGCCCTGCCCCTGGAGAGCTCTTGGTGGCTTCATTCTCCTTTGGACGCTCTACATGCTACTCTGGCGGCCCATTGCAGAACTGATCACTCCTGATTCCTCTCGCTGAGGGAGGGCCGTCTTATCTGAACCGACCTGCTTGGTACCAACCATGTCGGGCAAAGCAGAGGTGGATCGGCTGAAGCCTAAATCTACCAGACGGGGTGCCTATACTCAGGTCAATAATATGGACCGCTATGCTCTGCAGAAGGGATCACCGAGTGGGTCGAGCCAGTCGCCAGATACCCAGAAGGAGGCCTCGCCCTTGGCCCCGGAGCTCTCGCTGCAGGATGTCATGGGCGCGCTTGAAGGGATGCAGACTTCGATTGGGAGGCAGTTTGATGCCCTGGCGCATAAGGTGGATGCCATCTTGGTGGATGTCAACCTGATCCGTGCGGACTTGGACAAAACGAATGAACGGGTTAAAACCCTGGACCTCAAGACCACGGGCCTCGCCGATGATGTCGCGGAACTGCAGACCGAGGTTCGTAAGCTGAGGACCAAGAGTGATCTCGCCGCCCGCAGGCTGGAGGACTTTGAGAGCCGGGCCAGGCGCAACAACGTGCGCGTCATCGGGGTCCCGGAGTCCTCGGATGAGGCTTCGGTTGACCTGCTCGTCGAGGACTTGGTGCTTAACCATCTGCAGCCTAAGGGTCTTGGGAAGTTCTTTGCGGTTGAAAGGGCCCATAGAGTGCCGGGTGGGAGGCCCAAGGTGGGAGCCCCACCGAGGCCGATTGTCGCCCGGCTCTTTCATTTTCGAGATCGGGACGCTATCCTGCAAGCATCGAGGGTGACGGGCCCGGTCCCCTTCCAGAACGCGTCGGTGAATTTCTATCCGGACTTCACCCAGCAGGTGCAGAGGCAGAGACAGGGCTTTCTGGGGGTGAAGAGGCGGCTTCGGGAGAGGGATCTGAAGTATGCCATGCTCTTCCCTGCCAGACTACGTGTGGTGTACGAAGATCGGACATTCTTCTTTGAGTCTCCTGTTATGGCTGATGAATGGCTGGACGCTTTGCCCCGGCGGCGGACGGGAGAGGATACTGCCGCTGATGGGGACAGTGGCCGGGATGGGCAAGGCTGATTTCTCGGAGCCGGTCTGACTCGATTTGACTTTATTTGATGACTTGATTAGAGTGCAGTAAATGCGGAGGGTTGCGGGAGGACGAGAGGAGCTCTTTCCTCCCTTAGGGTGCTTTTTGTAGATTTTGGGTTTTGTAGGGCGACAGGCACACTGCAAGTTGGGGGGGCTTTGTAAGCTGCAGCAGGGGTGCAGGGTGGGGGGATGGTTGGGATTTTGGGGTTGTTGTTGGGGGGTCTGTTTCTGCAAGGCGTAGTGATCATCTTCGGTATTGTCCCATGGTGGCTCTTCAGGGGGGGGTGGGCCTCTTTGTGTTTGGGGATGGGGGGTAGAAGTTTAAGTGTTATTAGCTGGAATGTTAATGGTTTGGGGGATCGCATTAAGCGCGGGATAGTTTTGCAACACTTGAAACGGTCAATGCCAGATGTTGCCCTACTGCAGGAGACACACCTTATAGGTAACACGTGCTATGCTCTTAATAGGAAGGGTTATAAATTCATAGCTCATTCAGGATTTTCCTCCGGGTCTAGGGGTGTGGGCATCCTTGTCAGGGCCTCGCTACCATTTGAGGTGGACTCCACCGTTGTTGACGATAGGGGGAGGTTTGTGGCGGTGGCGGGGAGGTGGGAAGGTAGAACTTTGGTTTTAGTTTCGGTTTATGTCCCTCCAGCCCTGCAGGCCTCCACGTTTGTAGATCTGGGTAGGGCCTTGCTGGATCTCCCGGGGGGTATGTTAGTGGTAGGGGGGGACTTCAATGCTGTCGGCTCTGGGCTGCTGGATAGGTACCCGCCCAGAGACACAGGGGGGGCTCAGAAGTGGCTTCCAGACTTCCTAGACACACTCGGCCTGATAGATTGCTGGAGGCTCCGACACCCCACACAGCGTCAATACACCTTCCACTCCGGGGCGCATGGTAGCCTCTCTAGGATTGACTATCTGCTTACTTTGGCTGTGCACGCCCCTTTGGTGTCTGAGGCCAGGCACATGGCGCGTGGCATATCGGACCATTCGCCAGTGTGGGTCAGGCTGGATGTCGGCCGAGAGGGAGGGGGAAGGGTGGCTCCTATTAACCCCTGGTACTTTCGAGATTCCAAGATGCGCAGCGCACTGGTGAAGACAGTTGATAATTTTTTCAAGGATAATCAGGGGTCCGTGGACTCGGCAGTGTCGCTCTGGGAAGCATTTAAGACCGTGCTGCGAGGGGAGGCCCTCTCACTTGTAGTGGCGGCCAAGCGGCGGAGAGATGGCGAGGTTATGCAGTTGGAGGAGGAGATCGTGGCTTTGGAGGGAGCGCTAGAGGAGGAGGTAACAGCGGCCTCACTGCATGAGCTGAGCTTGAAGCAAGCCGAGTATAAGGATCTTGTGACAAATGCCGCTAAGACCCTCAGTAGGGAACAGCAGGGCCGCCTGTATGATGTTGGTGACAAGGCCGGGAAGCTCCTAGCTTGGCTGGATAAAAAAGAACGGGTTAATAGAGTAGTGTCGGAGCTGACGGGAGAGGGGGGAGAGGTGATTGTGGAACCCGAGGGGATTGTCCAATGTTTCTCGGACTATTTCCGTAAGGTTTATGCCTCAGTGTCGGATAGGCCGCCCGAGGACTCGCGTGACCTCTTGCGGGATATCGCTCTGCCCTGTCTTTCTGATGTAGATAGAGATGATCTTGATGGAGACTTAACGGTCGATGAGGTGGCGGGAGCTATTCGCGCGCTGAACTCGGGCAAGGCCTCGGGCCCGAATGGCTTGCCGATTGACCTGTATAAACTGTTCCCGGATAGGGTAGCCCCTCACCTGCGCGCCATGTTCGTGGAGGCGCGGGGGAGTGGGACCCTCCCGTTGGACCAGAGGCTGGCGACAATTGTTGTGATACATAAAGATGGTAAACCCCGAGATAAGTGTGCCTCATATAGGCCCATATCACTCCTCAACGCCGAGCCGAAGATCCTGGCTAAAATCCTGGCGGGCAGATTGGTCAGGGTACTTGGAGACTTGATTCACCCTGATCAATCCGGTTTTATTCCGCATCGCAACACCGCGTTGAACCTTCGGCGCCTTCATGGGGTGATCGCCAGGGCTGGCACGCTGCGAGAACCGGCTATTGTGGCGTCTCTTGATGCCACGATGGCCTTCGATACGGTGGAATGGGAGTATTTGTGGGCTGTGCTAGCCAAGTTCGGCTTTGGCCCTGGTTTCGTGAGCTGGGTGAGGTTGCTGTATGAGGGACCCCTTGCGAGTGTGGTGGTAAATGGCCGGGCATCGACTCCGTACCGGCTTGGGAGGGGGACTCGGCAGGGCTGCCCCCTGTCGCCTCTGTTGTTCGCCCTCGCTCTTGAACCTCTGGCGGCGTGGATACGCTGGCACCCGGATATACGTGGCCTTCGGTGGTCGCCCGAGCACGAGGACCGCATTTCGCTATATGCTGATGACATCTTGTTGTATCTTGCCTCGCCCAAGAACTCACTCATAGTGGTCTGTGACGTTCTTACGTCCTTCGGTAGGAATTCGGGTCTCGTCATCAACTGGAGTAAATCGTATTTATACGTCCTGAGTGGTGAGGTTCCGCCGGTCCCGCGAACTTGTTCGATCCAGATTGCTCAGCAGGGCTTCGTGTATCTGGGGATCTTTATCTCCATGGACCCCGCTTTGCGGTATGAGAGAAACCTGCTCCCCCCCCTGGCGCGCCTGCGGCGGGATGTTGAGGGCTGGCGGAGGCTGCCGCTCTCCCTCATCGGGCGCGCTGCCTTGTTTAAAATGATGTCCCTTCCTCGGTTCCTCTACGCATTGCAAAATACTCTATATTGGGTGCCGGACAAGTACTTTCGGGAGGTCGAAAGCCTCCAACGGACGTTGTTGTGGGATGGGCGGCCGCGGATAGCGATTGCTAAATTGACGCTTCCATGGTATGACGGGGGTATCGCGCTTCCAGACATCCAACGCTATTACTGGGCCACCCAGTTGTCCGCGATTAACCACGGTTTCTATGGCCCGGCCCTCAGCCCTGGTTATGCCATGGACAGATGGTTGTTGCGCGGTGGGAACTATCTTAGGGCGTTGTACTCGCGGTCCCTCGACTCATCCCTCACGGGGCCCACTGGGGTGGCGGTGCGTGTATGGAAGATGGCGACTGATTCTCTGGGCTGGAAGGATAGGCTCACCCTAGCTGCCCCGTTGTTTGAATCTGAAAGGTTGGGTAGGCTTTGGCATATGAAAGGGTTTGATAAATGGGACTTGATCGGCATCTCCAGGGTTGGAGATATGCTGATTAAGGGTAGGGTGAAGTCCTTTGAAGAGTTGCAGAAGGAGTATGAGTTGGGGGCGTCTGAGTTTTTCCGATATGCTCAGGTGCGTCATGCCCTGCGGTCAGTCCTCGTGGAGGGTGAGAAGGTGCCTGAGTCCTCTCCTTTGGAGGACCGGATCCTTGATGGCCATATGCCGGAGAGCACGATCTCGCTCATCTACAAGAAACTGATAAATGTTCGGGCTGATATGCTACTGGGGCTGCGGGACCAGTGGACTAGGGACGGACTCGAGTTGGATGATGAGGACTGGCAGTCTGCTGTTTCCTCTCCTAAGGAGGTTGCGATCCCGTCGCGTCTGAGGCTGGTGCAGCTCAAGATCCTGCATCGAGTGTATGTGACGGGGCCGCGACTGGTTCATATGGGATTCTCTGAGGAAGGCCTATGTAGGAGGGGATGCGGTATGCTGGGTACTTTCCTACATATCATCTGGGAATGTGGTGTCATCACGGAATTTTGGAGGCGAGTCCATGCGGTGATGGGGGAGGTGACGGGCATTGCTATGCAGCCGGAAGCGCGGTGTTGTCTCCTGAATGTTTGGGGGCCCACTGACCATGATGAGGCACAGACCCAGTGGGTGACCCTGGGTAACATGATTGCTAAGAGGGACATCGCACGCTTGTGGGGTTCCGGGGGGCCCCCCACGTTAACTGCGTGGAAAGAAAATATGGACTGGAGTATGCTCAGGGAGAAGACAGTATACTGCGCCAGAGGCCGCCCTCGGAGGTGGCATGCCATCTGGGGGCGGTGGAATCAATACAGGGGGGGAATATGTCTTGCCCCTGATCTGGATCCCCCCGAGGAACAGCTTTCTTCTTGATCTTCTTTCCAGCTCAGTATGCAGATGTGATGGTTAATTGACTTCTTGGGCCTCTGCTTTTCCCCCTTTTTTCCTCTTATCATAGTACTGTGACTGTTAGACGATTGGGGTCCGGCTCCCCCTGAGGGGCTACCACCGTGGGCATTCAGTGTTGTTGCCTTGCTGGGGTTTGTTGTGTGTTTGTAATTATTAAAAATGGAACCTTCTCACTGCTCCTTCAATGTACTGTGGACGATTCTTTGTACTCTCCTATCGAAGCTGCCGAACCTCCGGGTTGTCGGCTGAATAGCTGTGTCCAGACTCTTGAAGAAATAAAGGTTTTAAAAAAAAAAAAAAAAATAATAGAGAGCAGCAATGAATAAAGTGTGTTTGTGCAGAATTGCTAGAGGACAATTTCCAAACCCTATCGTTAAAATTTTAAAACGAGGGGGCGTGGCTTGCAGCCGAATGTAATGGCCGCAACCTAGCCGAGTTCCGGCCAGCACGACCACATCCCGCATTAATCCGGACACATATCCTGCAGAAACTTACCCCCCAGGACTGCTACGAGCATCCGACCTCGGCGGCAATCTCCGGACCGAGTCTGAAGTGGAGCGGCAGCAGCAAGATCGCTCTACGGGCGAGTGACAACGTGGGGCCTGCGGCTGGGAGCGGAGCCGGGGTCTCGCGTTACTAGAAGACCTGCAGCCCGCCTGGACTGGCAAAAGGAGGCGCTTTGGGGCGGCAACGATTGGGAGGCTGCCCTTAGGAGACGGTGTGCTGCATCGCGGTTGAGACCGTCCACGCCAGTGTTGCGCGCACCAGCGGTGAAGCGGCCTGGGACGCCGGGGGCGCTCCGGTCGCTCTCAGCACGTCGGCGGCCCCCTGTGGGATCTCGGCGGCCCGATCCCCGGACAGGCGCAATAATACTGGCGCGGGCGCTCCCCCCCTCAGGGAAAGAATACTCAGAGGTAAGGAGGCAGGAGGGTGAGGAGTGACAGTAGCCCTGGAGGGCCGGCCCTTCCCTCCGTCCCTCTTGAGGTGTGGACTGATCCTGGGGGCTGGAGGAGGAGTGTGCAACAATGAGGGACCCAACTGAGAACCCTGGGTCCTGACTGCCTGGATTAAAGTACTCCCTGCAATCCTAAAGAACCCTGTCCCGCCTGCCTGCACAGAGAGAGCGTGAATTGTGGCGGTTGGGGAGGCCCCCACATAATTAATCCAGGAAAAGTCGAGACCGCAGGGGGAGCGGTGAACAAGAGGTCAACACGAGACGGCTGATCTCCCCCTGAGTACCTCCAAACAATATGGGGGTTTGTACCAGAGTTGCACAGATGCCAGGAGGGAGGCCCTGAGACCCACGAGCAGAGAGCCACTCCCCCCCCTCCCCCCGGGTTGGCGTGCTGGACGGCGACATCCCCAAGGAGCGACGCGCCAAAGATTTTGAATCTGCCAGGCTGGGAAGGCCTGACACCGGCCTGAATCAGTGGTGTCTCACACCTGAGCAGGAAACCCGACAGGCCGCAGAGTGACACGTAGTCCCGTGGCAGGCGGCGGTGAGTACTGCGCAGGAACTGCGACCCCGCGATCGAGGCCCAATGGGGGGCCGGGGACCCCGGACGACTCAACAAGCAAAGCTCGACAAATATGCCTTCTCAAGAGATGCGACGGATGCGACGGCTCAGCGGACGCCTGCGACCGGAGGCGCCGGTTCGGAAGGCCAGCCAGAAGTCACACTACTGGACATCATGTCCGCACTGACAAACGTCCAGACTACGGTGGGGTCCATTTCATCAGATGTTTTGTTCCTCAGGGCGGACTTCCAAAAGATGACCTCAAGAGTGACGGAGGTCGAGACCAAAACGGCGTCCCTCGCCGGGGATACGGCCGCCCTCCAGCGAAAGGTCCACCACTTGGAAGAACAGAACCGTATGATGGCAGCCAAACTAGATGACCAGGAAGGTAGATCGAGACGCAACAACGTCCGTATCACGGGAGTTCCGGAGTCTCAAGGGATGCCGGCCATGGACCTCTACGTGGAAGACCTCATCAAGAATCACCTTTAGCCAAGGGGTCTCTCTGGATTCTTCTCAGTGGAACGCGCACACAGAATTCCGGGAGGTAGACCGAAACCCGGGGCTCCCCCTCGACCGATCCTGGCCAGGATCTTCAATTATAGGGACCGCGACGCCATTCTCCAAACAGCTAGAGTGGCTCCGCCTCTGCGCATAGAGAACTCTGTTATCTCTTTCTTTCCAGACTTCACGGCAATAGTCACCAAGCAGAGAAGGAGCTTTCTAGAGGTAAAAAAGGAACTTCAGCGTAGAGAACTGGCATACTCCATGCTTTACCCAGCAAAACTCAGAGTAGTGGCGGATGGTAAGACCCACTTCTTTGATAGGCCTGAAGACGCCCATGACTGGCTGGAGGGTTGGCGGCAAGTTCCCGGGCCGACAAACGGTAAAAGCCAGCAACACCGTCCAACAACGGAAGCAACGACACATGGGCAGAGACGTACGAACAAGGAACCCGACCGCCGCCACACGGATGCAGAGGACTGACCCTCAATGGATGCCTGTCCCCACTCCAATAAAGTTCAGACTTTCAAAATGCCACATCTGTTCGTCTCCTACTGAGAGACCTGGCCCTGCGCGGGTCGCCCTGTGAGGCTCCAACAATGACCCGATACTGATCTAAAAAACGACCTACTGAACCTGAGTTTGAGATGCCTCGATTGCCATAATAATTGACACTATTGCAAAGTCCTGAAGGGAAGGGATGTCTGGCGTGCTCCGGATACTCTATCCCCCTACACGCAAGTACTGTTCATGGGATTAAAGCGCTCTGCACAGTTGGGGTGGCGGGTAGTTGGAAGTCCGTCCAGCAGGGAGGCAGGGTGGGGGGTGGAAGGGGGGGACTTCGAGTTTGGTACAGTTGGAATTTGTATTTTTCTTTTTTTGACTAGGTTTAGTTGTTACAGGCTGGCACCAGGTACATTGGGGTTACTCACAGGGAATTTGCCATCTCACATACACAAATCTAATGCCTCGGAACGGCCTTAGAGTCCGGGGGGCCGAATTGCCCGGCTCCACGCAATTGAGTCTGGACGACAATCATAAACCCTGCCCCTCCCTCACTCTTATATCCTGGAATGTCAACGGCCTAGGCGATAAAATCAAACGAGGGCTTGTGCTGCACCACCTTAAGAGACACACCCCATCTGTTGTCCTCCTACAAGAAACCCACCTAGTAGGGACCTCCACTAAAGCACTCGACCGCTGGGGTTTCAAAATGGTCGTACACTCCGAATTTACCACGGGATCCCGAGGGGTGGGAATTTTAATACGTAAAGGCTGCCCGCTGATCATACAAGACACTCAGACAGATGATCAGGGACGTTTTGCTGCAATGTCATGTCAATGGGAGGGGCGAACCCACAACTTAGTTGCAGTACACATACCTCCCGCACTTCACGCTTTGGCCCTCTCCGCTTTAGGCGAGTTCCTGCTCACTCTCCCTCCCGGGGAACTCATTATAGGGGGAGACTTCAACGCAGTCCTTGATGCCTCTCAGGATAGGTTGCCGGCGCGAGATCAAGAGGAGGCCCCTACACATTTACAAGACTTTGCGGACGCGATGGGCCTTGTCGACGTCTGGCGTACATGGTACCCGATGGCGCGTCAATACACATATCATTCAGGTGTTCACAACAGTCTGTCCAGGATAGACTACATCCTCTCATCCCCGACAAGCCTAGCGGCTTTCTCCGAAATCACGCACCTTCCCAGAGGGATATCCGATCACTCCCCCTTATTAGTGACATATGCATCACGGCACGCGGGACGTAGACGTATTTACCTGATTTACCCAGGGTACCTCAAAGTCCCAACTATTAAGAAACAGCTGCGAAAAACCACAGAACAATACTTCCGCGAAAACACGCATTCAGTTGACTCCCCTGTTATTCTATGGGAAGCGTATAAGACGGTCCTACGAGGGCAAGCAATATCTATAATAACATCGCACAAACATGACAAGGCCCACCACATGCTGGAATTGGAGAGAGCAGTTGGCAAGGCTGAAGAAGAACATACCAAAACACAGACTGTTGAGACTACACATAGACTAGATTTGGCCGAGCAAGCGTTTAGGGACTACACATGGGAGGAAGCCAGGGGGAGAGTCCAGAAAACACAACAAATAATTTATGAGATGGGGGACAAGGCCAGTAAGCTACTGGCCTGGCTTGACAAGAAAGAGCGCGCCAGTCGTTGGGTTGCCCATTTGCACTTATCTTCTGGGGAGAACGTAACGGACCCGCAAGATATAGTGACTGCCTTTGCAAGCCACTACGAGGCAGTCTACACACCATCCACTAACGCCACAGTGGCGGAGAATTTAGAATTTCTTAGAGACATTCGGCTGCCTACCTTGATGCCCGGAGACGCCGAACCATTAGACGAACCCTTTACGGCGGATGAAATCATCGCCGCAATTAGAGGTCTCCAATCCGGCAAAGCCCTTGGTCCCAACGGCATTCCCGTAGAAATGTATAAAACAGAGGGAGAAAGACTGGGACCCCACCTACTGAAAATGTACGAAGATAGCCTAGATAAGGGAATACTGCCAAAAGATCAAAGGACAGCAACCCTAGTCACGATCCCAAAACCCGGCAAACCCCCTCAGGAGTGTGCCTCATACCGTCCCATCTCACTCCTCAATGCAGAGGCAAAAATCTTAGCAAAAGTGCTGGCCAATAGGCTTCAGCCACACCTCGCGTCACTTATCCACCCGTATCAGTCAGGGTTCATGCCTGGCCGCAACACGGCAATGAACTTACGAAGGCTCCACGGGGTATTGGCTCGAATGTCTACTATCCGTGAGGACGCAGTTATTCTTTCGTTGGATGCCAGCATGGCTTTTGACCGGGTGGAGTGGCCCTTTATGTTCGCAGTGCTCCAACGCTTTGGCTTTGGGCCCAACTTTTGTGCTTGGATCCAATTGCTGTACACACAACCCCTGGCGCATGTTGTGGTCAATGGGCGCATCTCAGAGGACTTCCTTCTGGGGCGTGGGACCAGACAAGGATGTCCTCTGTCCCCGCTCCTATTCGCCCTGGTACTCGAGCCTCTGGCAGCCTGGATACGAAATGACCCAGTGATACGAGGGCTGCGATGGGCGCAAGGGTGGGAGGACCGTATATCACTGTACGCAGACGATATATTACTATATGTGGCCTCCCCCAGCCGCTCCATCAACTGTCTACTAGACATATGTGCTGCCTATGGCAGGTATTCGGGCTATGCGATTAACTGGGCGAAATCGGTTCTGTTTCACTCCACGTCTACCAGGGGGAGTGTCGATACAGCTGGGGAGAGACGGCTTTAAGTACCTGGGTATTCACATTACTCCAGATCCTACTTTATTTTATGAGAAAAACCTCCAGCCCCCACTCAGGAGATTTAAAGACGACGTGAAGCATTGGCATACACTACCCCTTACACTCCTGGGCCGGGCAGCCCTATACAAAATCATGGCTCTCCCGAGATTCCTATATGCCCTGCAAAATACACCTACCCCGGTCCCTGATTCCTATTTTAGGGCGGTCGAGGCGGAGGTGGGACGGCTCCTCTGGGGTGGAAAACCCCCCGCATAGCTTTATCCAAACTTACAAGGAGCTGGTACGACGGTGGAATAGCCTTGCCTAGTATACGACAGTACTACTGGGCCTCGCAACTTATTATAGTAAACCAATGGCTTCACGCCCCTCGGGATGAGCCGTCTCTCCGGCTCGACCGGCATGCTTTTGGGACTGGGGGACCGCTAAGGGCCCTTTACCACAGGAACAAAAAAGATATATGGAGGGGTCCAACCGCGCACACAATACACACATGGTTCATAGCACAACGAGCGCTCGGTGGGAAGGAGTAATGACACAACACACACCATTGTGGGATACACCAAAACTGGGTACACTCCGCAATAGCAAGGGGTTTGCACAATGGGACTTGATCGAAATCTCCAGAGTTGGGGACCTGTGGAAAAAAGGAGACGTGGTGACTTTTACTCAACTACAGACGACATATCAAATGGCCGATACAGAACTCTTCCGTTATACACAAATTAAGCATGCACTCACAACGGCAATACCTAGAGGCACGGCTCTTCCTGAATCGTCCCCGCTCGAGGACCGTCTTCTTACGGACCACCTTACCAAGAAAGACATTTCCCTCACCTACCGCAAACTTATTTTTTTTGATAAACAAATTTTTATTTTCAAATAGGCATCAAGATCAAAAAGGACATACAGCAATTTGAGCAATTCGGTAGTAGTCAGACCCGTCACATAGTAATTAAAAAACAGCAGCCCAAGCAATCTCCCCCACCCCTCTCCCTCCGTTCCCACCCCACGCATACCACCCCCTAAACTAGGCCCCCAAGCCATTTCCCCCATACTTTACGGAACTTTTTGGGGCAACCCCTCGCAGCGTACAGTGTCCGTTCCTGTGCAGCGCACCAATCCACCCCTCTTCACCATTTGCCTCCCTTGAGTGGGTCAACCTGCTTCCAGACGGCTGCTATATCTCTCTTGGCCACCACAAGGGCCCTGGTTAGGAAATAGTGCTCGTTACGGGAGCCATCCAGTCCATCCGTTATGCCCAGCAGCGCTAATCGAGGGTCATGGGGGACCTCCCATCCCAGAACGTCAGTTAAGTCAGTTTCAATCTACCGCAAACTTATTAATAACCAAAAAGACCCCACACTAGCTCTGTGGGATAAATGGCGGGCAGAACTTGGAGACATAGATGAACAGGACTGGCAGGAAGCACTAGCGTCCCCGAGGGAGGTGGCAATCCCGTCCCGGCTACGGCTGGTACAGCTGAAGGTCCTACACAGGACATACTACACTAGGGCTATGCTCCACAAAATCGGTCGAGCTACAACACCACTTTGTCTGCGCGGCTGTGGGGCAAGGGGTACATTCTACCATACATTCTGGGAATGCCCGCACATAGCATTTTTTTGGGAGGATAGCTCAATGCTGGCCGAAAAAGCAGTCTTCATACGCAGATGGTGTCCCCAAAAGTGGGCACGGGTATGGGGTAGATGGAACTCATTCCGTGGTAACATCTGTGCCCCTCCAACACCAGACTCGGACCTTGACCTGAGCGATTAACCCAAGGGGTCCAACAAGGAGGCGAAGCAACGGCCGGGATCGGCGCTCTGAAAATGCTCTTGCTATATCTTAGTATGTAACTTACAACACTTTGTGATATTATTATACCTGTGTAACTGACCCGCACTGGACTCATATGATGTAGGCAATGCCTAATGTACCCAGCTATTTCTTTTGTATTATTTTTTTTTTTTTACTGATAATAAAATGTTTCCAAAAAAAAAAAAAAAAAATTAAAACGCTTTGTCTTTAGTCTTAAATTTAATTAACCAATCCTGTAACAGTTATGATGTAAAGTTTGTGCAGAACTTTTTAAAAGCAGATTTTTCATTTTCATTACAATTTTTGCATTAACAACATATAACTGTATTAATAATCAGAATCAGTTTTGGCTAATAGTTTTTTTCAGCAATAAAGATAAACTTTACAAATTGGGAGATCAAGTGAGGCATTTACCCAGTGAGACAGGTAATGATGGTGTCTCGACATGTTCTCACCCCTAATTCATTAAAAATAGGTCTTACCAGAGTCTTCCGCTCTTCTAGCAAATGGGGGCATGTAGTCACAATATGTATTAAAGTTTCGTCATAGGAACCACATAACCTACAAAGGTTAGAGGACCATTTTTTTCCCATTTGGGTATTCCGTCCTTAGTAGGGTATCTCCCAAGCCGTAATAACATACATTTGTCCCTTAAGAATGTTTTTAAGTGGGTCAATAAGTATGATTGGGGTTCTAATTTAATAAATGAGTTGGTAATTGACCAAGAATGATACTTTATTCTGAGCTCATCTTTATCTAGAACACTCGATAGTAGATTGGCTGATTGATTTATTGTTTGTCAAGTCAAGTCAAGTCAAATGGTCTTTATTCGGATATAAAATATCCATAAAAGTGCAAGTCATCACCACCAATAGGATATAAATATACAATAACATAAAACACATGATAAAAATAAGTTGGGTATCAAGACAACATTATTAATAGCATGAACAAATGTGCAAAGATGGCAATAAAGTGCAGATAAGTACAATGTGTACGACATGTGAACGTCAAACCATCTGTTACATTTGTGCAAATTGACAATCCAAAAGCATTAGATGTAAAATGTCTTTAGTTGCAAATCATCACCACCAAATTAGAAAACGAGTAGGATTTATCAAATTAGCATCATTAAATAACACAAAACAACTGTGTAAAATAGCAGTAAAGTGCTAACAAGTTCAATATGTACACTATACAGACGACGAACCTAGCTGTATCAATGTACAAATTAGCGGTCCGTGAATATTAAGTTAAATAAAAGGGCCTCAGATAAAATGCGATCTATAGAGTGTCCATAGTGTTTCGCGAACGTACCGCAGATTGCAAGAATGAACTTACTCTGAAAATCATATCATCACTTCCTAGCCGCAATGTTTCATCAAATGCCAGTTTATAATCAATAACAGCATGTGACTTAAAATAAGAAATCAAATACTGTTTAGTGTGTCTGATATAAAAGTTACAGAAGAACAGGAAGTGTAAAATTGTTTGTTTTTGACCATTTCCTCATGGGCAGAGCAAGTTCTCTGGATTTTTGTTAAAGCCAAGTGGGAAACAGAGTGAGTATTTTATGCTCCCATCCCTGAAAATTGGTACTGAAAATTCTGGGCCCGTGTTATAAACATCGTCGTATCATGACGATTTTGGTATCAGCAGACCGCAAATGATTAGGATACTATGCATGAGCATTTACGCCATATTCGGGTGAAGAAATTACCCGAATATCATAGTTTCCATTCTGATCCCTCGGTTTCCATTTGAACGGCAGCCATTTTGTGGTTGCCCTCACATAGGCCAATGACTAGGCCAAAAATCGAGTCTGAAGGACACATACACCTTTGCTGACTCCTCTGTGACCTGGGCAAGCTGACTCCACCGCCTGAAGCCAAACCTGTTCGGCCAGTTCCTTTCCCAGTGGCCGAATGAGATTAGTATCAAGGCACAACATATCATAAAACCTTTCATCACACACAAACCATGCCTAATCTTACACACACCTGCCCCTGTTTCTTACTTTATGACTTGCTTTACGAGGAGGAGGTGCCCGTTTTTATTGGGGGTCCGTCGATATCTGATGAAAGTACTAAGCCTCGCCGGGTAATTGATTGAGGGCTGGACAAACTGAAATATGGGCTTGTCATCATGACTCTGCTTTTTCTTTGTAGTGAAAATATGTGAATGGTCAACTGTAAAATAAGGAATGTTTGCCTAAAGCATAATATTTTGTATAAAAGAGAAGGCTGGCTTTGTAAGGTTGAGCAGTCTCCCGAGAATATACACCGTGTTGTACTTCTAGGATACCTGTTACTGGTTGCAGCCAATAAATACGATCTTTGACTTCACCAAGAAGACTCTGTGTTTCTGTAGTCTGAAACAGGAAGAACTCGAAGTCTTAGGGTGTGTTCCCTGGCACCGCTGGGTTCTGAAAAACCCAGTACTTCAGTTGGCGCCCAACGTTGGGAGATTTCAGCGGTACCGGTCCAAGCCAGAGGTTCGTGAGGAGCTTCGTGTGAAAATTCTGGAGGAAGGCCGCCACTTCATCGACCCCTGTATGTCGACGTGGTCCGAAAGTCTTTGCTGCGAGGTTCCCCGCTTCCCAACGGCTATGAAGGACTGCTGCCCTGACTATCGCCCTGTTTTGGACCCTTGATGATTGGTAGAGCGAAACGATAGACGAGTCTTCTGGTGACGTCATCGATACCTCAGTTAAGTATAAGTGGAACGTCTCCCAGTCCTTAGTTTGGTTCTTGGTTTGGTATCCCCTTGGGATCTTTGATTTGGAACTTGCAAGTACCAAAGCCGAGGGACTTGTGTATTCACGAGACTATCGTATTCGATAATCCTTTGAAGTTTGAAGCTAGACTAGAGAGCGAAGATGCCTGGTCTTAGCAAACTTGGAAATTTGTTTTGTCTTGGTTGTCATAGGGATTCCCGATTGGAGGACTCGTGTCCGGTTCGTCCGATTGGAACTCCAACCTATGAACTATATGTGAAACATGGTGTAGGCCCTATCACATATAATGAAGTATGGATCCGATACACCAGGAAAGATGATGTTTTAAAATGGCCCCAATATGGTAGTTTTGACACAGAGATTCTGGATAATCTGGAGGTTAGACTTTTTAAGAAGAAAGCCCGGCCGGAGATGTTTGACTCTTTCCGCCTATGGCGTAAGGAAGCCAAACAGAAGGAAATTAAATTAGCAAAGAGAAATAAGAGAGAAAAGGGTATGTCGATAATGCAAGCTGCTATGCAGTTTAAAGATATTGAAGAAGAGCAGATGAGTGAGCAGTTGCACAGGCAACGTAAAATGGTGATTGATAAATGTTATCCAGTTTTGCCGCTTCTTCAGCAAGATGCAGCAAAAGAAATTGAGAAAGATCCTTTAATGTCACACTTGTTGAGTTCGCCACCCCCTTATGCGCAGAGTGCTACAGCACCTCCGCAACCTTTAGTTGTGCAACCCCCAGTTATTGTGCCTCAGGTTCTTCCACAGCCGCCAGCTCCTCTTCAGTTGGCTCCTACTCCTATAGTGCAGCCCCCTCAAGGGCCGCCGACTTTGCTACCTGCTTCATCTGTACTCACTACGACTTTGTCTACTACATCGACCGCCTCTTCTGGTGTTCTTCCTGATACTGCCTCTGCTTCTGCATCTGCGTCTGCCTTGCCTCCCTCTGTTTTTTCTCCTGTTCTCTTGTCGACTTCTCCTTCTATCCGACAGAGAATGACTGACACTGTTGCTAGCATTATATTTCCTCTCTTCGGGTCAGCTGGTGTGACCCCTAATTCGGAACGTAAGCAGTCGCGTAGTCAACTGCCTGATTCTAGAGAGAGAGAAGTGTTTGACCATATGGCGCGTAAATGGGTTACTTTCCCTTTTAAATATGATGTAGAGTCTGTTATGGATGTCTTCCGTCAATGGGAAGCACCAAAACAAAGATACGTTTTTGAGAAAATGTGTGTTTTCCTTTGTGAGGAATTGGAGGATAATGAGTTAGAAACAAATCCGCCTGAGTTGTGTCGTGTACGGTTTGAGTTTTCAAAAGGCACAATTGTGGGTTCTGATGTTGAGAAAGCACTCACGACGTTGTTGTCCTTTAGGAATAAAGATCTTTCCCAGTCACTGTTTGAGCCTGACTCCTCTGTTAGGAAAAATGTGCGACAGTACCCAATGAGAGAAGTCCCTCCGGTATGGAAGGAGGCCGTTGCGGCTGATGCCGCTAATCACATTGTTGCTGCTCCAGCTCATTTTCAGCGTGTTTGGGTACATGTTCCTTGGAAGCGGGCTGAAGTTTTAGCCCTTAACCAGACTTTGCCAGACCCCCGTAAAAACCCTGCAGGATATTATAAGGAATTATCATAGACTGCAGACTCATGCATTATGAATTTAGCTGACATAGACATGTTATTTGGGAATGTTGTTCCACAGCCTTTGTGGGGATTGATTCGCCATGCAGATCATGCGCAAGAATTAGGTGACACATGGGCTAATATTAGTACTGCAAATGATAGACAAGTTGGTGGTGCCAAGCCTGAGCCTTTGGTAGCAGAACTTCCTGCTAGGATCATTACTTACATGAAGACTTTAATGCCTGCGATGCGAGTGAATTGGGATAAATTGTCTGCGTGTAAGCAGAAGAAAGATGAAACAGTGTCTGATTTCTTCACTAGGTTTGAGGAAACGTTTATCGACCACAGCGGTCAAGATATGAGTACAGAAGGTGGTCAACGGTTGTTCTTTGACAAGTTTGTGCACAATTTGCTTCCCGAGCTGTGTAAGAAATTGAAAGATTCAGAGAGTTATTGGGCCGTTTCCTCTTCAGCACAAATATTGGCTACTGCACAGTACTACGAAAATAGGGATAAAGATGAGAAGGATAGAGCAGAAAAGAAAACTAAAGAATTGAAGACGAAGGTTCTTTTACAACAGGCGTATCCGCCACGTGTTGGTCAGAGTAACTATCAGCAACCTCAACAGTTTCAGAGAAACTCGCAAAGGTTCGAGTATTCTCAACCACGTGTTCCTGTAGGTCCCAATCAGTGTTCATATTGTAAAGTAGAGGGTCATTTCAAGTATAGTTGTCCTATTTTGTTACAGAGTGCGAATGGTGCTTCTGGCGCAAGAGGTCGAGGTGTTCAACAAGCTCCTAGAGGTAGAGGACGTGGAAGTTTACCCCAGAACGCGCGTTACCTTCCGTCTCAGAATTCAATGAATAGTTTTGACCAGCAAAATAATGCGTCTGGTAGGACGGCTCAGTACTATGCTGACGACTATTATCCAGAAGATGAGAATATCGAAGGTAATGATTGCTAGGACAGCCATAGACAAAGAGAGGGAGTTGTTTCAGTCCCAGTAGATCAGAGTGGGCCATATGTTAAGGTGATTACATCAGGTGTGTCAGAGCCTTTTCTGTTGGATACTAGTGCTACAAAGAGTTCTATTATGCACTCAAAACTCCCTGGCGCACCTTTGTCTGGCGAGATGAATGTTTCAGTAGGTTTTTCTGGCGCCCCGGTTAGGAATCCGATTTCTAGTCCTATGTCCCTTTCTGTTGGACCTTGTGAATTGGAAGCACCCCTTATTCTAACGACAGGTTGTGGTGAAAACTTGTTAGATTGGATTTGTTGAAAAGATTGCATGCGACGTTATATTGTTCTCCTTCGGGAGTACAACTTACACTGGGTAGGAAAGTGATCTCTCCAATGTATTTGTCGAAGGATAAACTTCCGACAGAATTGTCGTTTCTTCCTGATATTCTTTGGGCTACTGGTCCTAATGATGTGGGTCTTTTGGAAATACCACCATATGTTGTGACATTGAAAGCCAATATTAAATTGCCACGCATTCCCCAATACAAAATCTCTAGTGAAGGTGAAAAGGCGTTGCTAGCGATCATTTATGATTTGATTGAAAAAGATGTAATTGAAGAGACAAGAGGCAACGTTTGTAATAGTCCTGTTCTGCCTGTTTTGAAACGTACTGACCCTTCTCAGCCACCTGTTTACAGGTTCGTGATTGATCTTAGAGAGGTCAATAAAATAGTTGTGCCACAGTTTCCAGTTGTCCCTGATATCACTGCCCTATTGACTATGATTCCAGCTTCCGCCACCTGGTTCTCGGTGATTGACTTAAAGAATGCTTTCTTCAGCATCCCGATTGCCGAGGAGAGCAGGGATATTTTTGGCTTCAGTTTAGGAGGCCGAAGCTTCCGCTTCAAACGCGCTCCTCAGGGCTACTGTGAAAGTCCATCAATATATAGTCAAGCATTAAAAACACAACTTGATGCAGTTGTTTTACCTGATGGCGCTACCCTTATTCAGTACGTCGATGACTTGCTAATCGCTGCAGACACTGAAAAGATTTGTAAAGAAGCCACCTTGTCGTTGTTGTGTCATTTGTCTGATTTAAATCACAAAGTGTCACTTTCAAAACTGCAATATTGTCGACAAGAAGTGACCTACTTAGGTCATCTCTTATCGAAGGAGGGAAGGAAACTGACCCCAGAAAGAATTCAGGCAATTGCAAAATTGAGTGTGCCAAGGACACAGAGAGAAGTACGTGCTTTCTTGGGCATTACATCATACTGCAGACAGTGGATACCGAATTTCTCTTTGCTGGCCAAACCTTTGGTAGCTTTGACCTGTAAAGATACACCGAATCCCGTTCCATGGTCTAAAGATTGTCAGAAAAGTTTTTCCGAATTGCGTGATGCATTATGTTCGGCTCCTGTGTTGGGTACCCCCGACTACAGTAAGCCCTTTACACTGTATGTCCATGAGAAAGAGGGTTGTGCATTGTCAGTGCTCACACAGTCTTTTGGAAACAAGCAGCGTCCATGCACGTATTTTTCCTCGACTTTGGATCCGGTAGCTAAAGCATTGCCGAGTTGCTTGAGAGCCACAGCAGCAGCAGCTGTTTCTATTCGACAGTCTGCTGGGTTAGTGATGAATAATATGTTGATTGTGATGGTTCCACATGCAGTGGACACGTTGTTAAACAGGACCAAGACACAGCACTTAACTAGTGCTCGATTGTCAGGTTACGAGTTGACACTGTTAGTGAGCCATGTGCACATAAAGAGGTGCAATACGTTGAATCCAGCCACGTTATTGCCGATTTCAGTAGAGACAGATGATGTTGAACAGCATGATTGTTTTCTCAGGACAGAAGAAGAAACGAAAGGGAGAGTAGATCTTAAAGATACTCCTCTTGTAAAGTGTGATGGTACCTTATGGGTGGATGGTTCATGCTTCAAGCTTCCGAATGGTGATACGACTGCAGCATATGCTGTCACGACTTTACATACGATTGTTGAAGCTGCACGTATACCTCATAATTCAGCTCAAGCAGCAGAATTAATTGCACTTACGAGAGCGTGTGTGTTATCGAAAGGAATGAAAGTGACCATATATACTGACAGCCAGTATGCGTTTGGTGTGGCTCATAGTTTTGGACGATTGTGGAAAGAACGTGGGTTCCTGACTTCGCATGGAGCTAAAATTCAGCATGGTCAATTGGTGAATGAACTTCTTGAGTCACTGACCTTGCCGTTACAAGTTGCGATTGTAAAATGCAGTGCACACAAGAAGGTTACTGATGATGTTGGTCGTGGTAATGCATTTGCTGACGAAATTGCAAAAGAAACAGCAAAAGATGTGATGAATCGAATGTACGTTGCAGGCCCTGCAAGATGGGTTGGTGACGTTGGAATGTGTGAAGATACGATAGAGAGTGTGAAGTCTCTTCAAGCTGAAGCTTCAGAGAAAGAGTTGAGTGTGTGGAGAGAAAGTACGGGTAAATTGGATGAAAATGGTTGTTGGGTTGACTTGTCAGAACATCAGCGATGGTTGTTACCCGATGCGTATGTGCTTGCAGTGGTGACAATGGCTCATGGAATGGCCCATATCAGTGTGAAGGGGATTTGTAAGTTGTTGGCTCCAGTATGGCAAAATGCTGGAATTCCTAAATGTGCAGAGAATGTGGTCAAGAATTGCATGGTGTGTCTGAAATACAATCCTGGTAGGGGAACCCCAACTACAGCTGGTCATTTTGCGCCTCCAACGTATCCGTTTGAGGTTTTGCAGCTAGATTTCATCCACATGGAAAGGTGCAACAATTTGAAATACGTACTCGTTGTTGTTTGTGCCTTTTCAAGATGGGTAGAAGCATATCCCTTAAAAGACAACACTGCCTTATCCACAGCTAAAGCCCTTGCCAAAGAATTCTTCCCTAGGTTTGAAATGCCGAGAATGGTCTGGAGTGATAATGGGAGTGAATTTGTGGGTCGAGTGATGAAGAAAGTATGTGAAGGGCTAGGTATCCAGCAAAAATTTCACGCTGCAAATCACCCCCAATCAGCTGGACTAGTAGAGTGCTATAATGGCACAATCAAATTGAAGTTGGCAAAGATACAAGCGAGCTCTGGTCTTAAATGGCCTGACGCTCTGCCTTTGGCACTCCTATCAACAAGAATGACTGTGCATTCGCGAGTGCGACTTAGTCCCTATGAAATTGTGTTCGGCCGCCCGGCCAACATATGGGGAGTGCCAAGGCCAACAAAATTTAGTGAGATCTCCTCCCTTTTCTCTACATTAGCGGCCGGCCCATGCGGTTGTAGGCCCATGACTGTGAATATTCGATGTGTAAATAAAGGTTTTCAACAAAAAAAAAAGAAAAAAAAAAAAAAAATTGTGAGATCGAACACCCTGTACTGCTTGATTATCTGTATGAATTGACGGCTAAATTGCGTGTTTTACACCAACAGGTTCACGATACTCTGCCTCAGGTCTCTGAAGCTCCAGGACATCTTATCGATCCTGGATCATGGGTGCTGGTCAAAAATTTCCAGCGGACAAGCAATGACCAGCCCCGCTGGACCAGCCCCCATCTCGTCCTTCTCTCAACAAGATCAGCTGTTCGAGTGGAAGGGAAAAAGAACTGGATCCACGGCGTACACTGTAAGAGGGTCCCTTTGCCTCTACCGTATGACCGGTGGGTCCAGGAGGGGATCGCTGACTCTGAGACTGAGACCGTGCCTCATTTTCTGCCTTTTAGTGATGCACGTGTAAAAGGAACACTTTCTGAGCAAGAAAGTGACAGTATTTTGCAAGAAGCTGTGCCACCGTCAATTCGATTGAACACTACAGAGCCTGAACTTTTGTTCCAGGACCAGACAGTACCTGGAAAAACTCGCTACAATCTGAGGCCGAGAACTATGGACAAATAAAAAACTCCTTTTCTTTGCTATTTTTGAAAGTGCAGCTCTCTCATCTGGGAAACTTTCTTATTTTTGATTTTTCGAACCGCCATCCGGGTTCAGCTGTAGGGTCGTGGTTGCCCAAGTCTTTGGAGTGCAGCTGAAGACGTTAGGTCAACAGTTCTGGTCGGTCTAAGGGAGTTGCCCTGGACTGACAGAAGCATTCCTTAGCATAGAACACCCTACCACCACGAGCAGCAGTTAGAGAGGATGGAGTTTTTCGAGAATGAGAGACCTGCCAAACAGATGAACTTTAAAGCCAGAATGTGTATAATGATGACAAAGAAACGATTTTTGATATTATGTATTTTTATGTTGCTTAGTGTAATGACGTTTTTAATAGGATATGTTTTATTCTCTTTTCAAGTAACATTTGCACCCACTACACAGCCCATACCTCCTTCTACTGTTTCCTCGCATTCTTTTCACCCTCTGCCTGAACACGAGTCTGCTAGAAGATTAGAATTTGTCAATAATTCATTCATTCAGCTTCTACACCAACACCAATTAGTAGTTAACACAACTAACTGTTGGGTGTGTGGCCTTATGCCTCATACTACTGATAAAGTTATCCCTTATCTGGTCCTGCCTTTCAGCCATAATGGTTCTGTGTGGGCATATAGAACGGTGTTCATATACGCTCATGAAGCCAACCCCCTACGTTCTGTGAAAGATAATGCTAAGAATAGTGCTCTAGTTAAGGGTATAGTAGATATGATTAGGGAAGATATTTCCTATGAGACTATCCCGAGAGATGAGACACTAGCATATATTGGATGGAACATAACAGGATATGGAGTTACTCTGAGTGAGAACCAGCGAGCAAAGAGATCCTCCCCGATTTGGATTGTACCCCATCAGGGACACCTATGTCTGCAAGGTAATGGCAAGAATCCCAGAGCTCAGTTAGGGAAAAGTATCTGCACTGAAACATATGTTTTTGCGTCTCAGACTTCCCCTTCGTTCTTAGCAGCTAAGGGTACCTATTTCATCTGCCACAATAGAGCCTATACATGGTTTCCCCCTGACTTCTCAGGCACATGTTTTGTTTCGTTCCTGTTGCCACCCACCTACACGGCCGCGGCAGATTACCATAAGACAAGGATAGTTAGAGGTGTCATCAGTAAAGAAGACACTGCAGGACAAGAACTTGGAGATTTCGTAAAGAGTTTTCTGCCGTTTTGGGGGCCTATGGTTAACAGCAGGAACATAAGGCAATTGACAAGGGTGGTTGAATCCACGGTAGATGAAACCGCCGGTGCCCTTAGTAATTTGACTGCTGAGCTCCAGTCGGATAGCCTTATGACTCTTCAGAACAGGGTCGCATTGGATGTCATACTTGCAGACCGAAGTGGGGTATGTACAGTGATCCAATCAAGTTGCTGTGTTTTCATTCCAGATAACGCTCCGACAGTTTACCAGGCCATTTCCAAACTGCATAAGATCTCCAAATCTATTCACGTGGATAAAGGAGATTGGTCATTGATGGGGTGGTTCTGGGAACTGATATCAGCCTGGGGATGGAAGATCCTGATAGTCATTGGGATGATCTTAGCCATTCTTTTCCTGTTCTGTCTGTGTGTACAGTGTGCTCCTGCAATATGTGGCCTCTGTGCTACATCGTGTGTAAGGAAACCTGTATCAAGAGACGAGCTAAGTAATAGGATGATGCTACAGCAACATCTCAACGACTTTGTGAATATAGACCTGGACTCAGACCTAGACTCAGATTAACGTGAGGATAGGTTATTGCCTATGTAAGGGCAAAAGGAGGGTCTGTGGTACTGAAAATTCTGGGCCAGTGTTATAAACATCGTCGTATCGTGACGATTTTGGTATCAGCAGACCGCAAATGATTAGGATACTATGCATGAGCATTTACGCCATATTCGGGTGAAGAAATCACCCGAATATCATAGTTTCCGTTCTGATCCCTCGGTTTCCATTTGAACGGCAGCCATTTTGTGGTTGCCCTCACATAGGCCAATGACTAGGCCAAAAATCGAGTCTGACGGACACATACACTTTTGCTGACTCCTCTGTGACCTGGGCAAGCTGACTCCACCGCCTGAAGCCAAACCTGTTCGGCCAGTTCCTTTCCCAGTGGCCGAATGAGATTAGTATCAAGGCAGAACATATCATAAAACCTTTCATCACACACAAACCATGCCTAATCTTACACACACCTGCCCCTGTTTCTTACTTTATGACTTGCTTTGCGAGGAGGAGGTGCCCGTTTTTATTGGGGGTCCGTCGATATCTGATGAAAGTACTAAGCCTCGCCGGGTAATTGATTGAGGGCTGGACAAACTGAAATATGGGCTTGTCATCATGACTCTGCTTTTTCTTTGTAGTGAAAATATGTTAATGGTCAACTGTAAAATAAGGAATGTTTGCCTAAAGCATAATATTTTGTATAAAAGAGAAGGCTTGCTTTGTAAGGTTGAGCAGTCTCCTGAGAATATACACCGTGTTGTACTTCTAGGATACCTGTTACTGGTTGCAGCCAGTAAATACGATCTTTGACTTCACCAAGAAGACTCTGTGTTTCTGTAGTCTGAAACAGGAAGAACTCGAAGTCTTAGGGTGTGTTCCCTGGCACCGCTGGGTTCTGAAAAACCCAGTACTTCAGAGGCGAAAGAGAAAGCTCCTGTTCCATCTTCCGATATTCTTCGTGAGGTATTCCTGTGGCATATCATTTTTATTGCCTGAGCGTGTCAAAATGGAAATATATCTAATTATTGATGGTTTATAGAGCTCCGTGTGTCCTCTTCCCCTTCGGAATGAATCATACAGTGCCTCTCTCACAGTTTTTGTGTTCATGCCGTCTATATTTAGGGGATGGGAGAAGATATATTCCAGTTTCACACTGACTAGACTTTTCTTAACAGCACTAAGCCAAGGTATGGAGCTACCCCTGTCACATTTAAGGCAATCATTGATTATTTCCTGAGTTAGAATTGCTGCCGGGTTTCGCCATATCTTTAGCCAGAACAATGCTGGCCGAGATTTAATAAAATCCTCGACATAATACAAGTTTAATTCTTTATGGCATATGTAAGTGGGTGATGAGATTTGGGCCCCTAGAACCTTTCTGCAGAATCTATTTTCTTCTGTTTGGATACCACTGCAATTTGTGTACCCCCACACCTCGGCACCATAGGTTGCGGTTGGTAGACATTGTGATTTATAGATCTGTAGTAAAGGTATCACAACCTCAGCCCGCTTTGGTTGTCGTAGGCTAATGATTGAATTAACTGCCTTACCGAGTTTGTTTCTACCATGAGCTACATGTGCTGACCATGATCCAGAATCTGAAAAAATTAAACCCAGGTACGGAAAAGTGCCAGTGCTTTTTAGAACATTGTCTCCTGATACTATATGATCGATACGATGTTTTTTGGGCCCTTAAGACATAATATATGATTTTTTTAAATTGGTACACAAATCCAAATCTGCCATAAAAGAAGCAAAACCCATGATTAAAATGCGGAGTGCTTTAGGTGTGCGGCCCATCAGGACCGCATCATCCGCATATAAAAGTACAGGGAATGGTTTGCTGTTAATTTTCGGTACATCGCATGTAGATTTAGACAGGGATTTATTTAATTCATTTATATAAAGGATAAAAAGTAGGGGGGCCAAGACACAACCTTGTCTGACCCCCCTATCAATTAAAATATCCCCGGAGACCTCTCCTTCATAATTTATCCTTACCCGAGCTTTTAGGTCTCTATGCAAATGTGCCAAAAAATAAACAAGTGTCTTATCCAGCCCGTAATAAAGAATCTCCCATAATCTTGATCGATTGACAAAATCAAAGGCTGACGATAAGTCCATAAAACCCAAATACAAAAGGACTTTTTTGGCGATGGTGTATTTGCCTAATATAAGATTTAAATTCAGACATTGTTCTACGGTTCCCACATTACTTCTAAATCCCAGCTGACAAGAATTAAAAATTTGGTTATCCTCTGCCCAATTCCTGATTTTATTAAAAATCACTCTGCCCAAAATCTTCAGTGTATTATCTATTAAAGATATAGGACGGTAGCAACTAGGATTGGATCTATCGTCCTTCTTAAAGATGGGCACGATGATACTGGTTGACCAGGTTTTCGGAATTGTAGTGTTGGACAGATTATTAAAAACACTGCAAAGTAAAGGGGACCAGAAATCGGGTTCAGATTTAATAAGGTCGATTGATAACTCATCGGGGCCTGGGGCTATATTCCCTACACTTTGATTTATGGCATCTTCAACTTCGGCTATAGATATAACAACCTTGTTAGCTGGACGAAGAAAGTCAGTAGTTGTTGCTGGGGCTGTGTATATTCTTGCAAAATGCTCCTCCCATGTTTTACTAGGTATGTTACAATTAATAGGGGTTACATTAGATCCCATGGACCTCATAGCTTTCACCTCACCCCAAAACCCATTTACATCCTTAAGTGCAGCAGTGCGTACAAGGGAGGGTTTAAAAACAGAGTTGCTCATCACCTCTTCTTCAAAGGTTGGGCAATCAAAATTATTTAAACTCTCGCTTTAAAAAGGATCTCCAGCTGCTAGCATGCTCATACCTCGTTATCTCCTGCCAGCACTGGTTTGCAAGGGTACCTTGTTCTGAGCGATATAATGAATATAACATTTTTAAGAAGACAGATTGCCGTACCAGGGATTGCCTTTTCAGACCAAATTCTAATCTGACATTAGCATGTCCTATATGCCTTGGGATCCTAAAAACTGATTTGAAGACTTTTATTTGCAGGGCATCAAGAATTTTCGCGTCTTTACCTCGAAAAATCATTGAGCCGTAAGCAAAGATGGAATCAGCTTTGCTTTCATGACCTTCAATAGGTGTTCATGATTTGGGCATGACAACTTGTCCCTCAACTTTCTAAAAGCAAATGACAATGCTGTTGCCTTTGCTTTGAGGTTAATAAAATGCTGTTTAAAAGACATCAAATGTTATTCCTAAGTATTTATAAAATTTTACAGTTTCGATATGTAACCCATTAATGTTCCATACTTTCTTATCTGTTTTTGTTCCACCTATAATCATTATTTTTGTCTTTTTGGTATTGATTTTCAAACCGTAAAGAGTGATATAATGATTAAAAGAATCAACTAATCTTCTTAGACCTATGACAGAATGACTTAATAATATAGTGTCATCTGCATATTGTAAATACTTAATGTCTTTGCCTAAGAGTGAGGGTGAGTGAGCGTTAACTTCTTTAAAGTGTCTAGGAAGATCGGCCATAAATAGATTAAAAAGGCATGGAGCCAGTACACAGCCTGGTTTCAGACCAGTCTTAGTTTCAAGTCGGCGGGTAGTACTTCTGCCATCTCCGATTTTGATCTGAACCCATTTGTTGGAATATAACAATTTAATCATATCAAGCAATTGCTTTGGGATACCCCAATCCAAAAGCTTAGCCCAAAGTAAATTTCGAGGAACAGAATCAAAGGTGGCTTTATGGTCGACAAAACAAATATATAACTTTTGCTTTCTATATTTTGCTCTATCGCCTAGTAAAGTAAATAAAATCAAGTTTGTGCTGGTTGATTCACCTCTTTTAAAACCAGTTTGGACAGCTGGAATTAGTTTATTTCTTGTGGCTCAGTCTTCCAAGTCTTCAAGGAGGCAACTCGCAAAGATTTTTGCCTCCACATCAGTTAGAGCGATTAGTCGGTAATTTGCAGGATTGTCTTGTGGACCACTTTTATATATCGGCTGAATTATGCTTCCTTGCCATGACTCGGGAACTGATCCAGATTTAATAACATCATTAAATAAAATCGTTAAAACCTCTGGCCAATGCTTAAGATTTGCTTTAAAAATTGAATTTGGAATCCCATTAGGGCCGGGTGCTCTATTCGATCTGATCCTGCTCATTGCATTTTTGACTTGCCCTACAGGCCAAAACTCCATTACTTGTGGCTCCGCTTGGGCAATGAGCGGGACTTGCTCCTTAGACCATAACTCCTCAACGTGTAACTCTGCTTGGTCAATATGCTGGACAGTACTGTGTTTTCTGCCTTCTTCTCTACTTGATATGTTTGTCTTCTGGCAAGCAATATTGGAGTAGAACTGTGGGGCCGAGGGTGCAACGTAAAGATTATAAATAAAAGATGCCCAGCAAGATTCGTTGATATTACCGCTATTCCCCC
Organism: Triturus cristatus; assembly: GCF_964204655.1. Lineage (NCBI taxonomy): Eukaryota > Metazoa > Chordata > Amphibia > Caudata > Salamandridae > Triturus > Triturus cristatus. Next base: position 619,762,719 of record NC_140584.1, read on the forward strand.
TTTTGCTACCATTTCAAGATTGTTAATTATGCCCCAGAATAGTTTTGGATTTCGAGTTTTACATGAAAAATGTAGTTTGGCCCATAGTCCCTCGTAATATGATTGTTTGGCTTTCCATAGTTCATTTTTGGACTGTTTTCATTTATGAATTTCCAAAGTTTTTTGTGCTCCATTCGGTTTTCTAAAAAAACTGCAAGGATAGCTCTATTAAGTTCTCTTTTTAGGCAAAACAACCGATTGTTCTACCACCCTGATTTTTTTGTTGTCATGATGGAGCCTTTGGATGATCTGGATGGGGTAAAACAATCTAAAAGTGAAGCACACAGACAAGGCCAATAACAACCATAGACTTGCCTTCTTTTTTTTCCTCCAGAACTTTGTTAATTAAGAGTTCGAGAAAATCCAGTATTTCCTTTTGGTTTCTCGGATGCCATACTAGCCTTTTAAGGCTAAAGGCTATTGGTACAATTTTCAGTGATCTTGCTTCTGGTAGATCCAATGATAGTGCCAAGGAAATTGATTGTGGGTTGTGATCACTTTCTATCCTGGTATTACTTGATATTTATGAAGGGAGTCTACCAGCTCAGATGAGATGATGGAGTAATAAATGGCGGAGAAATTACCTGATTTCTTGTATGTGGGTATTTGACCATCCTCCTGTAATAACATGAGGTTAAATTTATCGAGCTGAGAACCGCACATCTGTGATAATGCTTTTATTGGTTTATTGGTGCAGTTTTGATTAAGGAAACGCATATTAAAATCTCCTTATCGTTGCGTGGTCGTGATACAACACTTTGACTATTTCCCATGAAGTAGTGAATTGAGATGATTTATCAGAGTTTTTTGGACTTAAGTAAACGTTTAGGAGTATTATGGGTTGATTAAGGGCTAATTTAATACATAAAAGCCAAGCCAATTGAAAGTCAATTTAAAAATATTTGACATCCAGACTTAAGGAAATGTAGATGGATAGGCTTCCACTTGCGCGACCAAAGACTGACTTACGCAAAGCAACGTTCAAATACTCATAATAGCCAATCAGGGGTTCCTTCTCCGTGATCCATGTTTCCTGGAACATTAAAACATCAAAGTCCCAGAGGAAGCTTATTGTGTCTGGATCTTCTATTAACCTTTTTAGATCCTTTGTGTTCCACGAACAGATATTAAAGGGTTTTAAGACTTTATTATAGTTCTTTGGGCATCATTCGTGCATGTCAACACTCCCTTTTGTTAGTATTTTAGGGAGCCAACTCCAATTTTCAATGAGAGCTGTATCTTTCTTTAGCTCTTTATATACACGAATGCCTGATTTACAGCTCGTAATCTTGATCCCGGATGTCAGATCTAGTTTGGTCAGCAGCCCTGATGCTCCTTTCAAGATCCTCGAATGTCCTCTTAGGATTGAATTGGTGACAGGCGGTAAAATACCGATTCGGTAATAGCTCCCGGTATTGTGTGAAAAATACCCAATCCCAATGCATCAACCCAAAACCCGAGCAAATAACGAATCGCTAAATAAATAACCTCGAACATACCGAATCGCTAATACCCAAAATGCTAATTTACCGAATCGCTAAATACCGAATTCGCAATTACCAAAATCACTATTAGCTCCCGGAAATTGCCAATAGCAAATAACGAATCGCACCCCAATGCAACAAAACTCGCTAATAACGAAAATCCCAAATATCGCTATTTTGCCAGAGCTAAATAAGGGGAATCAAAACCTGGAGGTAAAGTCACAAAACAAAAAAAAAAAAAAAAGGCCTACATGAGGCAATCACTAAACCCTCAAATGTGGCCCAGGAGACCCTGTTGGCTCCCACAAAATGGCTGCCCTCTACGTGCTTGCAAGGAGGATGCGGATCAATGCAGCAGGACAGCGCAGGAGAAGGGTCCAGGAGCGAGTGTTCAGACTGCGCATAACCCTGCTCGGCCAGAATGAGGACGAGGTGTACCAGAAGTATCGCGCTATGATCATGCGCCTGATTGCAGACCTGGAACCATTACTGCAGCACCAGACACACAGGACAAATGCTATCCCTGCGCACGTTCAGGTCCTATGCAGCCTGCACCTACTGGCCTCAGGGAGTTTCCAGGGGGTAATTGCGGTTGCCGGAGGTGTTTCGCAAAGCGCACTGTCACGCTTCTTCAAAAAATGTGCCATGCTGACAATGCTCCACACACACATCAGCTTCCCCACAACCCCACAGCAGTTGGACCGCACCAAACAGGCATTCTACCAGGTGGCACAATTTCCACATGTGATTGGATGCATCGACTGCACGCATATCCCCATATGTCCTCCGTCAGCAAATGAGTACCTTTTCAGGAACCGCAAGTCATACCACTCGATCAACGTGCAGGTTGTGTGCGATGCCAACAACATCATAACGGACCTAGTGGCACAATTCCCAGGGAGCACACACGACTCATACATCTTCCGCAACAGTGGAATGCACAGGCGACTACTCAATGGAGAATTTGGAGAGGGACTCCTGTTAGGTACGTAGAACTACGCTTCCCCACACCAACACCACACATGTATGTACATCACCAATGCTAAGTCTATGCTTCTATCTTCTAGGTGACAGTGCTTACGCCCTGCGGGAATACATACTCACCCCATACCTAAATCCAGCAACCCCGCAGGAACATCGCTACAACGCTGCACACATCAGCACGAGGAATGTGATAGAGCGGACTTTTGGGATTCTCAAGAGCCGCTTCCGTATCCTCCACAAGACTGGCGGCGCCATGCTATACCAACCAGACACATGCTGTCGAATAATTGCTGTATGTGCAATGCTGCACAACATTGCCACCAGAAGGGGGATACCCATGGAGGTGGACAGGGATGACGACCCCCAGGCTGACCAACCACCCGCCCAACGATGACCGGCACACATCCCAAACACAGCAGAGGGCCATAGGAGGCGGACAGACATAATGCAAAATCATTTTTGACCCTGGGTAAAATGAGACATTACAAGTTGGTGTTGGGTGCAACTGTTTAATGCACAGTAGCACTGAGGATTGTGCAACAGAACTAGCATTGTGAATCATGCTCCGATTGCATAAATGTAAATAAAAGGTTCCTTAAAGTCAGGCCTGTGCAAACACAATAATTGGATGGCCATGGTTGCTCCACCATGGACCTGCAGCATGTCCAAATTTCTAGTGGCGCTTGCCACGTACACCAAGCCTCCGCTCAGGTGCATCCAAAGCCTCACCACGGCCTGTCCCCGTGGAGGCACGCGAACTTCGGCGCCTGGTGCTGGCCTCTGCCAGTGACACGCTGCTGACACTGGAGGCAGCCTCACTGGTGTCATCCCCTCCCAATGCTGCAGCACTGCATGTGCTGCTCTGAAGTTGTTCCACAGCAGTGGTGATGTGTCCCAGTGACTTGGCCACATCACCGCAGAAGTGCCCAAGGTCCACCTGCAGGGAGACTGTGCGGCGTGCCAACACAGCGGTGCAGTTGCTGTGCCGTTGTATGGCCTTGGTAGCGGCGGCAGAACGCAACATTAGCTGCCGGTTACTCCTCCTCTGGGACTCATGGCCCTCCCTGATGGCACGGGTGAGCTCACGTACCTCCTCCCTGAGCTGAGCATTGCCATCAGCAACCGCAGTGGTCTGGTCCCTGACCGCCGTGCCCATGTCCCTGACCGCGGAGCCCATGTCGGTGACTGCTGCAGTCATGGCGCGCATCTCCCTCGCTAGGCGCACGATATTGCAGCTGATGCTAGCCACATGTCTTCCCTGCAGGTTCTGTGTACGCAGCATCCTCTCCTCGATTGCAGAGGTTGTTGGGACGTCCTGGTCTGCTGAGGAGACGGAACTGCGACGGGCCCTGTGACGCCGTGCGTGTCTTGAGCCTCCAGGTGGTGCAGCAGGTGGTGTGGATGTGCGCTGCGTGGGTGCCAATTGCGGGGGGGGGTTGCCATCTCCTGCAAGGGCGCAACTTGGTGCCTGTGCCTCTGCGGTATTGTGGCTGTACTAGCTGCAGGCTGTCTTGCTGGTGCCGTTGCTTGTGGCGCAGGTGCTGGTGCCTTGGCTTGTGGCGCAGGTGCTGGTGCCTTGGCTTGTGGCACTGGTGCTGGTGCCGTTGATTGTGGCGCTGGTGGAGGTGGTGCTGGTGGGGTGGCAGGTGTTGGCGGTGCGTGCGCATCCTGCGCAGTCTCCTGGTCTGACTCCACGGGTGTCTCAGAAATGATCAGCTGGTCGCTGTCGTCAGAGTCCCCAGGTGATGCATCTGTGTGTGAAACAGTGCATGATTAGTGGGATGATTACACCTACATAGTGTTGTACCCATTAATGTCCCTCTGTGGTCCAACAAATGAACAGTCTACAGCCATGTACGAAATACGTGGTGTGTGCTCAGAGGATTTACGCCTGTACCTGCACTCTGGGCTGACTAGACTACAACTCCCAAGATGCAGTAGTGTCATGTGTGGAGCTGTCTGTGCCAGAGCTGCAGACACAGTGAGATTGGGCTGGGGGCATGGGTATGGATTTACGCTATGCTGGGTGTGGCACAGGCATGCATCTTACCTTGGGCACTTGTGGCTGCGCCGGACGTGTCCATCTGGATCACCCCCACGACGGCTTCCCGCTCTATCGTCCCTTCCACAAGGTCCTCCAGGGCTGTGTTGGATGGTGCAGTGGTTGTTCCGCCTCCAGTCCTTCTTGCCTCCCGGAGCCTCTCAGCAATCCTCTCTTTTGCGCGCTTCCGCAGGTCATACCACCGTTTTTTAAGGTCGTCGATGCTGCGGCTAGTGACGCCAACCGCATTGACCCTCTCACGGATGGGCTGCCAGATGCGCCGCTTCTCGGTCTCAGGCACCTTGAGGGACAGCTTGCCAAAGAGGCAGTCGTGTTTGCTGGACACTCCCTCGATGAGGTACTCCAGCTCCCTGTCCGAAAACTTCTTCTTGCGCTTGCGTGCAGATTCTGCGCTGGATGGCACTTCCTGCGACATGATGGTTGTGTGATGTGAATGGCAGAATCTGTGTGGCCTCACTCTGCACAGCCTGTCCTTCTTTCCAGCTCCTGTCTGCTCCTCTGTCGAGGCTATGTGGGTGGGGCAGCAGTATTTCCTGGTTGGTGATGTCATCAGCCTGTTCCCGGAGCGACGCGGCAATTTGCGATTTCGCTATTACCGATTCGGTAATAGCTAATTCGGTATTACCGAACTCGCTATTAGCCAAATCGGTATTACCGAACTCGCTATTTGCTAGTGAGGCCGTTTGCGTGCCCCGCTATTAAGGATTCGGTAAATTGAGCGATTTTTAAGGAATCGCTAAATTTCACCGAATCTGTTGATGCATGCCAATTACCGATTCCTTAATGGCGATTCCTTATTTTTCGCTATTAAGGAATCGGTATTAGTTTGGTTGATGCATATGCCCCAGGATCCCTTAAAACTGGACTATTAGATGTAAGCGTCGGGATCAGCAAAGTAGGATATTGATTTTCGCTGATTTTCCATATTTTAATACCCCATTTCTCAAATTGAATTTTATTTGCTAAGATGTTACTAATTATGTCTGCTCGATGCCAAGTTGTAATAGTTATCTCTTTGTTAATATTGTTATGGTCTTACTTGAAATCAACTGAATCTAAGTCATCTGATGTTAGATCTTTGAACTCAGAAATAGCGTTCAACAGTTTCAAAATATTACCTCGATTCAAGATATCGTATGGACCTCTTGTGGTGTACTGTGGACAAAATGCTTCGTTGCTGTATCTAAGAATTCATCAGTCTTTAATTTCTCTATTACCATTTTTCTCCAATGTCAGCTGCATATCAGGAATGGCGCCTTTACCAGACACTGTATCATCCACTATAATTTGTTCGGAGGGTACTGTATGCTTGATGTTGATTATGCTATTTGCTGGAAAGGCGACATTATGAGCAGAGCTCCATATAACAGCATGTTGCTCTTCACAGTGTTGTTCAGTTCTTCTATGAGCCTGGTCTTGTCCCCTCACTTGTGAGTTAGATGTTACAGCGATTTGAGACCATGTGCTGTCATGGAGCACTTCGGAAGGTGGTCGTGTTAAGGCTTGACTGGTTAGGTCAGCTATCGTTTTGCCACGGCAGGATTCCAAGGGTCTAAAGATTGGATACGTTTATTTCGTAATGTGCTCAGTTGCCAAGACGTCGATTAAGGATTTAAAAAAAAAATTTAATTTATTGTGTGATTTCCTCAGTCTTTTTCTTGCTCTTTTGGTTAGACCATCTGAGTTTATATTAAGAATTGGAGTGTGGTTTGAGGAAATTTGTTGAGCATTAACTTCGTCTACTGATGTTTGATCCATAGATTCATTTCCTTCATTCAAGTCCTGGGATTTCAGTGGCATATTTGATTTGGTTTTGTCATTTAGGGATTGGTTTTCTCTTGCTTCAACTTTTCTTTTTGTTGGTGCTATATTATGTTGTTGAAATTTATTTTTATTAAGACTATATTTATTTTTTGATGTTGAGTTTCTTCTTATCACATTTTTTGCCTGTGAGTTCTCAATTTCATCTGAGGGTCCCGAAGTTAAAGCTTTTATATCCGAAAGGGAGCCATGGTTATGTTCATTTGAGACTTTTGTTTGGTGGAATTCTGTCTGACATCACCTTTACCTCTTGCACCATGAATCTCACAATGGTCGGTAGCTCTGAGATCTTATCAATTAGTTGCGCACAGGTGCATGTTAACGATTGATCTTCTTTGACTGCTTGTACTTTGGCTACCAGGTTTGAAAGGTGAAGCAGTTTACCATCTATTCCAGCTACATAGAGAGCCAACGTGTTTAATAAGTCAACTTGAATGTTCAATTTATCCGAGTGAAAATTAAGAGCGTTAGTAATGTTATCCATTGTGTTAAGTAAACTACCCCATATTCCACAATCTGGGTGTTTTTGTTTATTTTCTAAGGCACAAGTTCTATCCCGAAAGTTTTCATCATATTTGTCAAGCAATGATAGATCAGCTGAACTAAGCGGATTGATCATAGAGTCGACTTGCGCGGATTTGCTTTGTTCTTTTGAAATTGGCACATTTTTGACTGTGACTATGCCTGGGACCAGAGTTGACTTGTTGTCTTTATTAATGATACTAGTTTCCAGAATTAAACTTGATAGTTCTATATTGGATAACATTTTACTGCAATTTGGACTGGAAGAAGACTCTGGAATCAAGGTTTGGCAGCCCCTGAAAGTTTTTGACATGGGTAAAGTGAGTGAGGACAAAAATACCTCATCACTTGAGATTTGGTCCGGACCAGAGGATATATTGATTATGGAGTCAATGTCAATTTTGATTAAGGCCTTGTGGCATTAGAATTGTTGAGTCTTTACGCCCATCTAGTACTGCAGTAGAAGATGTATTTTCAGCATGTTCTTGCTTAATTATGAATGTGCATAAAGTGCATTTTCAGTTTCCTCTTGCGTTTTATGCCTTTAGATTTCTGCAGAGCTCTAGCCATTTTGTGGGATGTTTGTTTGTGCTTATTTAATGCCCTGAAGTCTAGCTTAACCAGTGGTTGTGTACATTAGTAATACACCCAAGAGGGGCTTGTGATGGGTTTGCTACCTAAAACCTCTTATTTAGAGACAGTCTGCTTTTTTGCTGGAACATCAAGTGAATTAAAATAGACTACGAGTGTCTCGGCTGTTCATTTTTATTACATTTGTAATATTCTACATTACTTTAGTGGGTACAAAATAGGCCAAAATAGGGATTGGTTAAAGTTTGAGTTAGATGTCAGGAGACCTACTGGATATGAATCTGGGAAATAGACTAAATTCAATAATCAACCTTCCCTCTTTTCATAACACCAAAGGAATAATAGGAGTACCTTTCTATAAAATAAAAGTTGAATGGTTACATTTCAGAAATATTCTAACAAGCAGTGCAGTGAATAATGGGGAAGTGGTCTGATTTCCAAGTGTAAAACAAGCAGTGGCATAGCCAATAGGTCTCGCCTTTGGGACTTTATAAGTATTTAGTTCTGCAGCACAATATCCTTGGTGCAACATCAACTGTTGCATGGCTAAACACTTATAATGTCCCAAAAGAGAGACCTATTGGCTATGCCAATGCTTGTTTACAGTAGGGAGTGTTCCGTGGGACCACCGCCTGCTCTGAAAATATGTTTGTACCACCATTTACAAAGAGAGACCTCTTTCTATTTGCAAAGGGGGCCGGACCTGTTGGCTTTACAACTGCTTGTTTTTAATTGTCTGTAATTTACAGATCTCCGGGATGTCAATAATTGATTTGTAAAGTTCATTAGCAGCCTTCTTGAGGACCTGACAAATGTAATGAATGAATACTTGTATCTATGTTTATCTATATCTATCTATACAACTCTCTCTCTCTATATATATATATATATATATGTATTACACAGAGGCGGTTGCCATTGTGTAGTTACAGTTGGGCCACGCTTCCCTAGAGCATCTTTTGTTCTGTAATAACGTTGACTCCGTTTGACAATTCTGCACGAAGCTTTCAAAAAAACAAAAATTCATCCACTGTGACTCCTTCGTGAAAAGTCTGTAGCAGCAGATGTGGGGGCGCAGGGCTTGAACAATCGTAAGGAGCTCAGAGATCGCAATAAAACCCTAAGAGATCCCCATTCTCTAGAAGAGTTTAAAATCTTCCCTGTGGATGGGCTTTCTCTCCAGCGTGATTCCATGTTGGGTTTCAGAAGTCCAGGAAAGTTTTGAAGCACTGGCTTTCAGTATGGTCTTCTTCCTGAAGCTCAGAGCGTGGTCCCGGAGTAGACTGCCTCTGGGCGAGTATCGAAGAGGGTGTCTCCCTTCATATTCACTCAGGAGCCCTCCTTAATGGTGCGCAGCTGCCCTAAAATAGACGAGCTGGGCGTGGGGTGAAGCACCAGACCAGCATGGTGCCGCGGGTAGGACTGAAGTGCGGGGTGCTGTCCCTGGTGCTGGAGTGGCAGAGGGTGCTGTAGGGTATGACTGAAGTGCAATGGCAGAGTTGTGTGTGGATCCAGTTCTCCAACACCATTGTGGGATGCTGCAGGCCTGGAATGAGGTGATCTGTCCTTTGTGTATGTGGATGCAGCTCTTGAACAGGAGAGGAGGTGGTGCAGTTCAGTGCTCAGGGGAACTGGCAGAGCTGTGTGGTCGAGTTACTGAACAGCAGTGGGAGATGCCGCAAGTCAGCACTGAGGTGAAGTGGCAGAGCTGTGTGTGGGTTCAGTTTTTGAACAGCAGCAGAGATGCTTCAGGCCAGGAATGAGGTGGACTGGCAGAGGTGTGTGGATCTAGTTATTGACCAACAGCGGGAGCGCTGCAGGTCAGCACTGAGGGGACTCTGCAGAGCTGTGTGTGCGTCAGGCACTCCAACAGCAATGGGTGCGGTGTGGCCTCAGGTCAGGACCGAAGTAAAGATATGCGTGGGCCACCCTATAGAAATAAGTCACCATTGAAGTGCATTATTAAATCTATGAGTGGACTACAGTGCTAAACCAGTGAAAGTGGGCTTGGAGCATTGGGAGGCCTGCATGTAATTCCAAGTGCAGGAAGAGAATGTTGTGCTGCACGCCAGGGTGGACTGGGGGGCATCAGCAGAGCTGTGCGCGAGCCCCTCCGAGTTGTTCTTCCCGTAAAGAGTCAAATACATCTGGGAACAGTGTCTGGATCCCGGTGCTGGAATCGCGTGGGTGCTGCAGGTCAAAACGAACCACGGTCTAATCTGCACCGACAACGCTGTGTGTGGGCTCGGGTGCTGCAGTAGAGTGATGCGGCTGAACACTGAGGCGTCGACGGAGCTGCGCGTGGATGCCATCGCAGGAGCTGAGCGATGGCTAAGAGGAAGTGACTGCTGGCCTTTGGCTTCTGCAAGCTAGGGAGAGCTGCAGGAGGAGTGGCTGGTACAGGTTTGTGGATGGATGCTGCTGCAGGGTGTGTTTTGGGGTTCTACAGCTTAGTCTTGGCAGTGACACGTTTTTCCGCCATGACTTACCCACTCCCATGCTACCAGTGACGTACCCTGTGTGACAGCGGCACATCCTGTGATGTCTCTCATTCAGTCACAGCCTGGGCCGGAGCAAGGCCGAGATCAGGTGTTCATCTGGGAACCAGACACTTGGAGTATCCCTTACTGCTCTTGAAGCTCGGATGGGTTTAGGGACCTCAGGTTTCCTCCAGAGGTAACTAGATCGCCACATCACCCCATCCCACATCGACTGTCACTGCTGTTGGCTCGACACAATAGGGAACCCGAGGAAGCCCGAGGAAGCCGTCATGTGATACCCAGGCGCGGTGGCCCCTGTCAGGGCAGGTCACTGGCTTCATAAACAATACACTTGGCGAGGGTTCGGTCGTTGAGGAGCTTGGGCGTGTTACATTTGTTAATATTCGATGTATTGTTCTTTTTTGTATATTCTCCTATTCTTTTACTTGTCCCCTCCACACCTCACCTTCTCCTTTCCTGCTACCCATATTTTCCTGTCTTCACCCCCGTTTTTCTATATGTTTGGACCTTTCCAATGGGGTTCTGTGAGAGCTTCCGCATCTAGAATGTTGGGAACGTGACAATATGGGGCGGGTTAGCTGCTCACTGGCTGAGGGGAAGAGGATGGTACTTAGTGGAAGATGAAGAGTGCCTCCGGGAATGACGTCTGGACAATCTAGCCAATGTCAAAGCTGCATCACAAAAGTGGTAACCTTCTTGTCATCGGTCTTATTCTTAAAGAGGGCCATTAGCGTGAACGACTGGATCTTGAGTCCAGTAATTCACTGCTAAGAAGTAGGAACAGTGGGTTACAGAGCTTGTTAACCCCTGTTGCTACCTCATACTAGAATTCCTGGCTGGGCTCCTTAAGAGTCTATCAAAGCAGTGATGGAAAGCAGGGTGCAGAGTTCCTGGAAGGGGGGAAACGCACAGAGAGTGGTGATGATAGATGTTATATATGTTAAGTTATATATGGCTCTTCCATTACTCCTGTGGGCATGCTGTACTCCTTCAATTTTACTGCTCAATAGCGCGCCCAGGAGTTAGGTGCGTGGCAATGTGTCCCAGAGACAAGGTTCAAAATAGCATTTATAAATATAGTCAAATAAAGACTCAAAAAGTGAGTTCTGGAGCGCAATTGAGGAAAACCATGAAGGTTTATTGCACAATTTTAAAAGAGTACAATACAGAAATATAAAGGTGCAGATGCAGCAAATCTCATTTCATTTAATGGCATAAAATCATTGCCATGAAGGCTCTGAGTAATAAAACCAAACCAGAGTAATACGCAAAATCAATATTAGTCTAAGACCCAAATGTGCACCAAATCAGTAAAAAAATCTGGCAGCATCCCTAGAAAAGACACAAAAGGATCTGTCTCAAATTCAAGGGTTTATAAAGCCAGTTTCACCACTGAAAAACATTAGGGCTGCAAAGTCATTGTGCTGTGAGCAAAGATTTACATTTTCAAAAAATCTTATTATAAATTTAAAAATCGTCACAAAACCCTACCTACCACCTTAGCACTAACACAATACATGAATACTGATTCAGCCCCTCTGACCTACTGTTGTCTGTAGGTGTCAGAACAAACTAGTTACATAACAACAGTGAATTATTGTGAGTCAATGCAATATCGTATGCAAGTGAAGGTCTTTGGAAAAAGTGTAACAGTGGGCCCTCCAGCAGGCTTCCTTTGAGAAGTAAAAGACACAATTGATGGACGAAATGCAGAACAAATCAAAACATTCACCCCCAGTCAAGAGATCTGGGTTAAATCCATCATTCTTTTGCTCACCAAACCACCCCAGTTTAGACCTGGCCAAATGCAAATCAGTCTTGACTCTGTGTCTCTTGGGAATAGTCCAGCTCGAACTGCCAAGCCAGGTCCTCCTTGGACCAGAAACAAGTATCCTAAGACCGGTTTCGGGGTTTCATCCCTCCTCAGCCAGGATAGCTTGATTCCAGTGGCACAAAGAGCCCGGGACTCATGTCTGGGCATACCCAGCGCACTTAGGGCGAGAAAGCAAAAGACACATAATTGATGTTCGGAATGCAGAACAAATGAAAACATTCACCCCCAGTTAAGAGATCTGGGTTAAATCCATCATTCTTTTGCTCATCATGCCACCCCAGTTTAGACCTGGCCATATACAAATCAGTCTTGACCCTGTGCCTCATGAGAACAGTCCAGCCTAAACTGCCAAGCCTGGTCCTCCAAGGACCTGAAACAAGCATCCTAGGACTGGTTTCGGGGTTTCACACCTCATCAGCCAGGATAGCTTGATTCCAGTGGCACAGTGAGCCCAGGATCCATGTCTGTACCGCAAATGGTGCTCATGTAAAGTGCTCTGATGCCTTTAGGTTGAGTTTGCGCTAAAAAAAAAAACCTAAAAAAAAACCAACTAGATCAGGTCACCACCATGAAGTCATCAGTTCTTCATCTGCTCAGGAACATCATAACTAAGACAGAAAGTGACATTCTCCAAGTAGTATAGAAGCTAATTACAACATTTCTGTTGATCAGAAACCATCTGAAAAACTAAGAAATACCCTTTTGATGCTACAATAGTTTAGCTATGGGCTAGAAGGAAAGGGTTCATTACCAAATGAATGGATTGTTGAAAAACGATCATAATGCTGGAATTTTTTTAATATTAATGTTTATTGCCACAATTGTATTTATATTTATAGTTATGCGTTTGCCTTTTATGGTATTGCCTGTTATAGTTGTGTTTATTTTTATAGCTACATCCATATATACCTTCTGTTTTTTTATCGTACTTTGCAAAAGACTGCAAAAACAAAAGAGTGTTGGTCAAAGGTACTTTATTTTATTCCCGCGGATGCATTTCGGCTGCCGTGCAGCCTTGCTCACAAACAGAGGTGTCATGTTTTGTTACACCATTTAAAGTGCACACAACTTCCTCATTCATAGAAAGACATCAGTCATGCGATATGCTTTTAACAGAAAACAGACTATGTTTTAATTCCAACTTCATTTAAATCATTAACGTTTTGATATGTATTATAACATTGAACGGGCCTTAGCATTTCTATAAATGTATTCATACAGGATTTGCAAGATTTTAGTATATTGATGTTCAAGGGTATGTGTACCCAAACAAAGCGGGTAAACCCGTTGTAACTTTCTATGAATAAGGATGTAGTGTGCACTTTAAATGGTGTAACAAAACATGGTGTCTCTGTTTGTGAGTGTTAGACCTCGCCCCATTGGCATGGGTCTTTCCTGCATTTTTTGCTTTTGCCTCCTGTGTTTTTGCTGTGTGTTGGACTCCGTTTTGCTGGTCTAGATCCTTTGGGTACTTTGCCACGGCTGTTTAGTGCCAAAGTGCAAGTGCTCCCTTTGTAAATTGTTGTTATGGAGTAATGATTCCATGATTGGCATATTTGAATTACTTGTCAGACCCTAGTTCAGTGCACCGTGTGTGCCAAGGGCCTGTAAATCAAATGCTGCTAGTGGGCTGCAGCAATGATTGTGCCACAGAAGCAGCCTGCAAAATGTAACTCTGGCCTGCCATTGCAGAGCCTGTGGGCAGTCTAGTAGTGCCATGTCAACTTGGCAAGTGTACCCACTTGCCAGTCCCTAAACCATCCCTTTTCTACATATTAGTCACCCCTAAGGTAGGCCCAAGCTACCCCTGTGGGCAGGGTGCAGTGAATGCGAAAGGTAGGACATGCCCTAGTGTGTGTGGCAGGTCCTGATAGTGAATTACTGCCAATTTCATTTTTCACTACCGCAAGGCTACCTATTCCTAGAATGGGGAGTTTGTTTATAATATCTTATAAACATAACTGGCCCTGGGAACAAGGTAGAAACATAAAGTTTAGTATGCTTGAACTCAGAATGTTAAAATGCATCTTTTGTGAGGGTTATTTTTACATTCTGTGTTTGAAAATTCCACTTTTGGAAAGTAAGTATTTTCTTGCCTAACCATCCGGTGTGCCTCTGCTAGGTTTGTGTATTGTATGTCTGGCTTTGGATGACAGAGGCTGGAGAGGGGTAGTGGCTCAAGAGAGCCTGATGAGTCAGGGCTGGGCTGAAGGGACCTGAGCTGCATTTAGAGTAGGGGAGGAGATTTGGTTTACCTTCTACAATGCTGTCTCCACCTCCTGCCAGGAAGCTGCACCAGTGAGGACAGAACTGGTTTTGGCTGGATAAAGACACACTCTGCCTTCAGAGAACAAAGGATATTGTGGTATAAATATTGGGGCCCAGACCCCAGAACTTTAGATCACTTCTGGGAAATCAAGAGGAACCTTTGCCGAGGAGAAGAGCCGGAGAAGCTGAGGAGGAATACTGCAGGATCGGGCGGAGACCTCTGCCTGCGGAGTGTGCAGAGATTTGCCTCCTCTGGGTTCCGCGGAGAACGCGGGGAAGGCAAATCTCCACACACTCCACAGCGTAGCAGAGTTGGCCAGCCCCCGCCTCCACCCCCCCTATATTAACAATAAATTATACAACTAATAAGTAAATTTAAACCACTTACCTGAACTGCGGCGTCCCCTGGCTGCCCCCTCCTCTTCATCGCCGTTTCTGCTAATTCTTGCAAAAACTGCCCATGCACGCACATCCGCGCATGCGCATTTCATGTGAGAAATGCGCGGGCGCTCGCGCATGTGCAGTCGCAAGAATTAGCAGAAACAGAGACGAAGAGGGCAGCCCGGGGATGCCACAGTTTAAATTTACTTTTTCATTGTATAATTCATTGTTAATAATATAAGGGGGTGGAGACAGGTGGCGTAGCGGGGCTACGTGGAGGGCCACGAGGGCCACGGAGTTTGTTCGTACCTCCATGACCCTCCGCGTAGCCCCACAACACCCACTACACCCAGGACTAGAATACTGCCCCTGTGCTGTTTGCTGTCTGGGGTTAGCCTGCAGTGGCTACTTGCTGCCAAGGAAAGGAGAAAAGGACTTTGCTATTTGCTTTGTCACCTTCTTGAAGAAAAGATCTCCAAGGGCTTGAAATTGAGCTTGCCTCCTGTTCTGACGTTTCAGGGACACAAAGACTGTATTTCTTCTGTCTCTCTGCATCTGGAACTGCTGTTTCAGCTGCCACAGAAGGAAATTGCACCACCGATGCCGGCGAGCGAAACCTTAACCTGCAACGAAGCCGTGGGCACCGCTTGTGAAGAGCACGACGCACCGCCCCGACTTGCACTGTAGGCCCGACGCATGCTGACACCATGCCGCATCGACTCTGAAGCCATCATCGAGGCTGCTGCCTGCACCGGAGCCGAGGACACCGCTTGTGACGTCCATGACACAACGTCCCGACTCGCACCCTAGCCCCGACTTCGCCAGTGCTTCATCAACGTGGAGCCGATCCTCAACATGGGTGACTCCTGAATCCATTCACATCGCACCGTCGTAAGGAACCGCCGCCTCGCCGCCATCATGACGTCATCTCCCCGACACAGTAAGGAACTGACGTCTCACCTCCCCTGCACCGTTGTAGGGAACCGAGGCTTCACCTTCTCTGGGGTTGTAAGGAACCAACGCCACCCTACGCAAACGAAGCAGCACCTTCCCGACGCCGTGCACCATCTTTGCTTTCATCAATTCCAAGGTAGAGTTGTAGTGTTCTTTGTGGGTCTGCTTGACTCTGTGCCCAACGCCGTGCACCTTGTGTTCGGTGCTGTACTTCGGGATTTTTATCTGTCACAACGCCATAATAACTTCAGGTGCAGTTATTTGTTGCTACAAACTTTAATTGAGTGAATAACCTATTTTTAAGGATATCTTGATAACTGTATTGTGGATTTTTGTTGTTTGGTCTTGTTTTGGTTTAGATAAAGATTACTTATTTTTTCTAAACTGGCGTGGTGTCCATTTGTAGTGTTTTCACTGTATTACTGTATGTGTTCACAAATGCTTTATACACTGCCTCTGAGATAAGCCTGTCTGCTCATGACAAGCTACCATAGGGGTGAGCAAGGGTTATTTTAGAAGTGTATCCCCCGAATTTATCTCTTTACAATGCATGCTTTAGATTGCATCTGATTACAATGCGGTCATCGCAGGTCATTTCAACGATTCGCTTTAGGGGGCGCGCTGGATTTAGAAATAGTATAATTTACTATTCCTACTCCAGTTTGTGCAACAGCAGGGAAGGGGTTGGAATTACAATCCAACACCTTCTGCCCCCTAAAGCAAGTCGCTATAACGACATGCGATGTAATGGTTCACATTGTAACAATATGGTCGTTGTAACAACCATGTTGTATGGCATGTGATCTGAAGCATGCGTTGTAAATGCTGTTTCCCATATCCCCCTTACCCCGACTAGAAGCAAGGGTCCTTCTTTGGGCAAAGGTACCTACCTCTGCCAACTAGAGACCCAAATTTGTAACAGTGAGCCAGGCTGTATGGCAGCCAAAACGCATCAGCAGAAGCACAGGAGCACTTTAAAATAAAGTAACTTTGAGAAACACTCTCTTGTTGTCGGCAGTCAATTGCGAAGTCTGTGAAAAAGACAGAAGGTGTGTAGTATGTAGAGTGTTGACTCCATTACTGAGTCGACAAGCCATTTAGTACGGTGAACGGCAGCAGCCAGCAGTTGTGGTTGAAGAATGACATCCATAAACATACATATATTCTGCACTTCGTAAGAATATTAATTTCAATAAAGTTTTTAAAATATATTGTGCTGATTTCTTGTGAGTGTTTATCCAAGGAGCAAAGAGTTTCAGAACTCACTAATTCAGCAAATAATCCTGTAGTTTCACAGGATTGGTCGTTGCCCTGAACGCACCATCCTGAAGTAGTGCGTGGGTGGTTCGTGGGTTATTGTCCACCAAAAGTGCAAAGCCTGTGCTTTGCCAAAGGTTTTAGGGTTTCTAAAAACTGGACTGTATTTTGAAAAAGTGCAAAAAACATATCAGTGGCAGGACTCCTGGTATGTGTGTCCTGGTCTTACTGCCGCTCGAGTTCTACTTCAGTCTTGGCCCTGTTCCAGTTCTCCTCCAGCCCTAGCATTACTCAAGATCCCGCTCTTCCACTCCTTCCCTTACTTTAGCTCCAGTCCTGGCCTTACTCCAGCTTCTGCTCTGCTCCAGTCAGGGCCCTACTTTAGCTTTCCTCCAGGCCTGCCAGCTGCAGCCCTGGTCATACCCAGATCCAAAACTTCAGCCTTGGAAGACGTTTCCTACTATTGGGACCCAGAACCTTGAAATTATTTGTGCCTTGAGCGTTTTTTTCTTTGTGCTGTCAGACACTACTTTCCAGAGAAACAATTCTCTCTTAACCCCATATTACAACTAGGACAGATAGTGTGGGTTCTTGAATGGTTCACCCGTTCCTCGCAGCTTCTCAGAAAGAGGTGAAGGATCGACTCTCTTGTCCAGTCCTTTACATTGTATTCTTTGTATTATTGAAGAAAAGATTGGACAATCAGACACCCAGCTTCATCCTCATCCCCTCAGCAGATGACTGATTACTGTCCTTGGAATGCCACATTCCCAACATTCTAAATCCAGAAGCTTTTAGAAGGTTCTCACAAAACAGTTAAAGGTCCAAAGACATCGAACTGATGGGGCGAAAGAGGGTAAACTATGGGTGGTAGAAAGGGAAAAGTTGAGATGCCGAGAGGATAAGAGAAGAAACAGAAAACCACTTACCCTTCCTCTCGTTGGTGCTGCTAAAAACATACCCCTCTCTTTTGCAAATGACCCAATCGCTAATTACTGCCCCACAGAACATGTTTACAGGCACAGCAAATGACAGGCAGTCGACTCCACCACACATCATGTCTGTGCAGACACTCTCATCAGATACATCAGTCATTCGTGCACGGGAAGGATGCAACTCATCTTCAGCCAGTATGCATGCATTCTACACTCACATTCCAGGGATAACCCTAGTTTCCTAACATAGGCATTATCCAACCCCCATAGGAAAGTATTTGTGGGTTTTGGTGCTAACCACTTTTTATTAAAAGCCGCTCTTCCTCACACACCCCAGGGCAATGACCAATACCTATATGGTTATTATTTTTAATTATTATACAATAGTTTATTAAGATAAAGTCTTATAAAACATTACAATAAGAAGCAAAATAACAACAATATCAATTAGCTAAATATTTTTTCACACAAACAAATTGGCCTTAACCCATAGGAATGTCAAAAGAACCTATCTGTCCAAAAGCTACATTGCGAACAAATGGTTTAAAATATGATATTTTACAAATAATGATCAAAGATATCCATGTCATTTGGGTAAAACAATAAACAGCTCAATAAAATATGCCATCCATCAGACCTTGCACTCGTGCGCCTGGATACCCTCACAGGTGACAAGTAGCGGTATGCAAATCTACTGATTGATTGATGCCACAGAGACAATAATTATTAACAGCTCGGGACCGTGCTAAGAAACAAGTAACAAGAAATTTTGGGCATAATCAAACTGCCTTTCTGGCAGTGTGTTATGATGTAGTACGTTCCCATATTAGCATATGTTCTACTGCATGGGTCTGCCTTACATTGAAAGGACTAGGAACAAAAATGGGTGTGGCTCCAATCAGCAAGGCTGAGCCTATAAACCTGTAAAACTAAAGAGAATGCCAATGCTGAAAGGAGGCGGGAATTCCATAGGAGTCAGTTGCTGCTGCTGAGTTTATTAATTTCTTTCAGGCTGAAGTCCATCATCTGTCTTTTTTCCTCATTGTATTCATTGCTCATGAACAATGGTTTTTAAGTACTTGATCTAATGGTTTCAGAAAACATGGCTAACAACATTATTGCACCTCCATTTTTTTTGAGTCAGCCTGGAGTTCCAACAATACCTTGGGAGGACTGGGTTCAGATGATTTCAGCTGCAAGGAAAAAGGCATTGCTTTTGAGTGCACTGGGTAATGAGGGGTAGAAAACCTTTAAGTATTTGCCTGTGGGACCTAATGGACAACCCATCACCAATATGTTTAAAGAGGCTATCAAGCAATTGGAGAACAGATTTGCAAAGGAAGATGATCTAGTGATGTTGCGAGGCAAATTTTATACACATCCCCTAGGCATAGCACGAGTCTATTGATGAATTTGTGGCAAGGTTAAGGGAGCTCTCACTCAAGCGTCATTTTGGCACTTTGACTGATGAGTTAATTCGGGAACAACTCATACAGTGCAAGGACAAAACAATTCAGGAGAGGCTGTGGGCAGCGAAAGATCCATCTCTCAACGAGGCGATAGACATGGCAAAGGTTATTGAAGAGTCGCAAAGATGTATGAAGTAACAAGAGAGGGGTGATGTGTCTGTAGTTAATGATGGGACTCAGGATAGTGGAGAGGACATGGCGTGTGTGGTGGAATGGAAAGATGGAAAAGGAACATCAATGCCTTTGGTAAAGGGTAGAGGCAAGGAATGTTTGAGGTGTGGTAGTGGTTATCGTACTGCAGATTGCAAGAGGTGTTTTGCAGTCAATAAAGAGTGCAGGAAATGTGGGTGCAGGGGACAATATGCACGGATGTATAAGGATAACAGTCCAAGGAGTAAATAAGGGAAGTCTAGTGTGGTGGTGATGGAGTAGGCGAAAAACAACGTGTATGGAGATAGAGTGTTGGTTGTGTGTGAAGCTGATGGAGGTGGGAAAGCGCACATGGAAGTGGATGATAAGAGGAGGTTGCTGAGATCCATGGCAAAATTGACAGTATGTTGGAAGGATGTGGAACTTATGGTGGATTCGGGATCCATGTACACCATCATTCCCTAGAAGCTATACAATGTGGTGTGGGATGGTGTTACATTGTTGGCAAAGGACATCAATCCCACAGGGTACCAAGAGGAGCCCAATCATATATTGGGGCACATGAAGGGGGATATCCAATTTGGAATGCGATGCACGCAGCCGCGGTACGTGCAGGTAACAGCGGTGGGTCGGTGGGGTGGGAAGGGGGAATTTCGATGGATGATGCAGAGGGAAAATTAATTATTTATTTAATTTCCCCTTTGCATCGTCCCTCGAAATCGCCCCTTACCCGGCCCCACCGCTGTTACCTGCACGGACCGCGGCACGATGCACTACTGGTAAGGTGTATGTGTCGGAGGATGGCCCACCGATTTTGGGATGGATGCATCAGTTTGACCTCAATATAACGATTAATCCTAGAGCGGAAAGTCGATTTTAATCTGGGCCCAGTTATCATTATGCAAACGTTTTAGCATGTAAAACAGCACTCGGTGAATAGCCCATAGATGTGTTTTTTGCATACAATTTACCCATTAATTCCAGTTAAATGCCATCCAGAAATCCACAATGGGGCTCTTTGCATATAAATAGCTCTTTGGGCAATTGACCAAAGGGCGAAACAATGATCCATGGTAGAATGGTTTGGGTGAAATTCATCCTGTGACCGGGACAATTTCTCTGCAAGTTGAGATTGGTTTTAGAGAAAAAGTTTGCAATAATATCGAAAACTGAAACGTTTTCAGGGGCACACCCATCCCACTTTTTAATATTTGGGTTGATCATCATACCTCTCAAGTATGAGAGAACTTGCCCTGAAGATACCGACCTATGGTAGGTCAGAATTTGTCTGCATATATGTGCAATTGCAATGATTTTAGGTAATTGTACCATAAACAATTTTCATTCACACTACCCCCTGTTAGGGCAGAAGGCCATCAAGTGGGGTTCTGACCTGAAATCTTAACAAGAACATTGTTAGGTCCCACAGCAAGGATCAGCTTCAAATACAAAATACCTCTAGGATTAACCCAGGCTCCATCATGGATAACAGATCGCGATCACATTTAAAACTGTACTGCTTGCCCTTGTATACTTAAAGAGAAGTTTCACTGGTTTATTTTACTAACTTGGGGACATATTAGCAAGGGCTGGCGATATAATTATCGCCGCTTTAGCGTCTGTTTTTGGGCAAAAAGCGGTGATAATTATATCGCAATATCATTAAGGACACGCTAGCGCGTGTTTCCTTGAGATCCAATCAAATCAAATCAAATCAAAGGAAAATTTATATAGCGCAACATATCACTCGGCAAGAGTCTCATGGCGCTGCAGACTGCTCAAGAGGGCAAAGACCAGACTAATTAACGTATAGCCAAGTTTTCAGCTGTTTACGAAAACTACCATGTTCTTTTATGGTACGTAGATGGAAAGGCAGTTTATTCCAAAGAGTCGGTGCAAGAAAAGAAAATGAACGACCTTCTTGTCTGACGGTATTGATTCTTAGCGGAGTTAGTAATGCCGCATCACTAGAACGCAGCCTTCTAGCCGGCTGATTCCATTGCAATTTTTTACGCCAGTATTTTGGACCAATTCCATAAATAGACTTATGTGTAAGACATAATACCTTAAAGTGAATTCGTTTTTTTATCGGGAGCCAATGAAGAGTATTCGAACAGGCCGCCGAAGGTGATCTGTATGGGCGGTCCAGGACCAGTCTTGCAGCAGTGTTCTGTAGAACCTGGAGTTTGTCAGTGAGGTCTTCATTTATGGATAACAATAGAGATGCTAATGAGATGCAAAGAATGCGTGGCTGTGAAAACAACACATGTTAATATCGTGAAGGCAACTTTGCGTTATTAACAAGGAGGTGCAGCGATAAAAAAAATCGCGCTACCTCAGCCTTAACTCCGGAATTTAACGTCTGTTAAATTCCTGACTAAGGCATACTTTTAATGGGAGATGGATTATGCTCCTATCAGCAATGTTATCGCTGTTTTCAATGGAACATCGCTGGAAAACCAGCGATGTTCCATTGAAAACACCGCTATCGCTGAAATATTATCGCCACAGCGCTATGCGTTGTAAATATAGCATTATCATGGCGATAATATTCAGCGATAGCCGGCGATAATATTTCTATCGCTATGTACGGCCAGCGATAATTATCGCTGGCCGTTGATAATATGCCCCTACATTAGTATTAAACACAATAAAGGCTGGTGTCTACTCACGGAACAGAGTAAAATGCAAAGTAGCAGGTAAACCAGTGCCAGAATTCCCTCATAAAAACATTGATAGTAGCACATATTAGCATTTATTGCAATTCAAAATATTGTCACTGTGGAGTTTCAGGTTCACAACAGCATTTTGTTGGGCAGGCACATATAATATATATATATATTAGTGCACACCTCATCTCAACTACCTGTTTCTGATTTGTGTTTTGTTTGCTTCTTAGTCGACGTAGCTTTTCCACCACTGTCACTGCAACACATCCTTGCACCACATATTCAGTGGATGGCCATCTGCCTGGAACTCTTGCTTATTTATTGTTGAGTGACTTTGAGCACTGAAGGGATGCGATGTCAATTTATCTTTGCTGTGAGCACAAAATAATACCAATGGACTTTTTTTCAGAGGTGCTTCTATGTTTTTTGTGAGGAAAGTTTGATGAGGAGTGTGAGACAAGAACAAAAGAATACCTCATCCTACCTTGACCTTTCCTGCTTTATAAGGCATCATTAGACTGGGAGCAAAAAGCAGCCACAGAAACCTGTCCAAACCCAGTCCCTGTTCGCACAGGCTGCAGCAAGAGAGATTGACCCATTTAAGGAAGGTTTTCTCTGATCAAAACATTATGAAATGGATGCTGGGTTTAACCCTTTCGCTGCTAGGCCTTACCTCCCCACCTCACCCCCAACCCACGTGCTAAGTCTTTTTTTGGCTATTTAGGGTTGTTTGCGCTTAGGCCCCTGTAGCTTTTTCACCACATAAGGTATCCATGCCAAATTTGCATCCTTTTCTTCCAACATCCAGGAGTATTCTAAAGGTACCCAGTGTTTGTGGGTTCACCTGGAAGGTACCCAGAAATTAGCCAAAATACAGCTAATTCTTGTTTATTTATTTTTTTTAAAGGTGGAAAACGCGCTGCAAATGAAAGTGTCTGTTTTTTCCCCCTGCAAATGGTATCAACAAAGGGTTTGTGGGGCTGAAATCACCAATTTCACAGCTTTCAGGGACTGACAGACTTTTGTCGGAAAACCAACATTTTTTACACAGTTTTGGCATTTTATTGGGACATAGCCTATTTTTGCTATTTTTTGTGCTTTCAACGTTCTTCCAGTTAATGGTAGAAATGAGTATAAAAACAATAATGGATCATGGAAAGTTATATATTTTAGAAATGTAGACAACCTTTTGAATTCAGCAAGGGGTCATTTGTGTAGATCCTTCAAGGTTTCTTTATAGAAACTAACAGCTGAAAATAGGAAAAATTGAAAATTAGTTGAAAAAAACAGCCATTTGTGCCAATGTTTTCACCTGTAACTTCTTCTAATTATGACAGATGGCAGGGGATTCTCTGTAGGAAAACTTGGGGGGGATCCACACAAGCCATACCTCGCTGGACTCCCCCCGGTGTCTAGTTTTCAGAAATGTGTGGGTTTGGTAGTTTCCCAATATGGCTGCTGTGCCCAGGGCCAAAAACCCAGGTGACCCCCCTTGCCAAACCAGGTTGTTTTGTGATAGGTAATTTTGATATCTCCTCAATGCGTTTTAGGCCTTGGCCTGTCGCAGGTACTTGACCTACCCATGCAAGTGAGGTATCATTTTTATCAGGAAACCTGGGGGAACGCTAGGGGATAGTAAATTAGGGATCCATGCTGATTCCAGAACTTTCCCACACAGAAATGTGAGAAAAATGTGATTTTTTCATCAAAATTTGAGGTTTGCAGGGGATTCTGGGTAGGAAAACATTGTGGGGCCCATGCAAACCATACCTCGCTGGACTTCCCCGGGTGTCTAGTTTTCAGAAATGTCTGGGTTTTGTAGGTTTCCCAAGATGGCCGCCGAGCTCAGGGCCAAAACCCAGGTGACCCCCCTTGCAAAACCAGATTGTTTCATGATTGGTAATTTTGATGTCTCCGCAATATGTTTTGGGCCCTTGCCTGTCGCGGGTACTTGACCCACCCACAAGAGTGAGGTACCATTTTTATCGGGAGACCTGGGGGAACGTTGGGTGGTAGGAAATTTGTATCAGCCCGGTGAGCCTACAACTTTCTCACACAGAAATTTGAGAACAAATTGATTTTTTCATCACAATTTGAGGTGTGCAGGGGATTCTGGGTAGGGAAACGTTGGGGGATCGATGCAAGCCATACCTCCCTTGACTCCCCTGGGTCTCTAGTTTTAAGAAATGTGTGGGTTTGATAGGTTTCCCTAGATGGCCGCCAATCCCGGGAATAAGGGTGGAGAGAAGGGTAAAGACCAGACGTCTTCTTCAGGGTCCCAATAACCTGCCTTTGAGGGTGGTTCACAACCTAACAAGGGGAAAGGCAGGAAGAAGCCTTGGTGTTACCTGTGTAAGGAAAAGACACATTGGCCTAGAGATGCCAATTGTGCCAAAGCCAAGGATCCCCCTAACAACACCACTGCCCCTAAGGCAACTGTTCCCCCTAGTGCAGCTACAAGTGGTGGTACTGTAAACTAGGGTTTAGTAGGGTTGACCCTGGAAACTGAGGTGGGTTCTGGCCTAGTCAGAACTCCAGCTCAGGCTGTGTTAGTCTGTGATGCAGGCATGGATATTGCCTCCTTATTTGTCAGTCCCAGTAACCTGGGCAAATACAGGCAACAGCCTTTAATCAATGGACAGGAGGCCATGGCATACAGGGACACAAGTGCTAGTGTCACAATGGTGAGTAAGGATCTTTTGAGACCTGATCAGATAATACTTGGTGAAATGTACCAAGTGACCAATCCAAGCAATGTCAGGACAGATCATTCCTTGGCAGTTGTGAATTTCAGCTGGGACGGGGTAACTGGCCCTAAAAAGGCTGTGGAGCTCAGACCTTCCTGTGGAATGCTTATTGGGCAATGATTTGGAATCTTCAACTTGGGCTGAAGTGGAACTCAGGACACATGCAGCAATGTTGGGCATCTCTGCAGATGTGTTTGCTGTGACCAGGTCACAGGCAAAAATTTGCTCCACTGAAAAGGCCATGGATCTTTGAAAAATGGACTAGGTGCCTTCCAAGAGAAGGAGCAATAGGGGTAATGCAGTGTCTTCCCCCAGACTCAGAGTGAGGATCAGTCTCTTGAGGAAGATGATCCCAGTCCCTGTGAAGGAACTGTCTCAGAGGAACTTGAGCCTGATGAGGTTGAGTTCTTGGGACAGGGGGCACTTCCTGGGCAGATCTGAGCCTGGAGCAGCACAGCTGCCCCTCTCTTGAATCCCTCAGACAGCAGGCTGCTGCTGGGGCTGCTGGGAGTGCCAGTGGGTCCCACAGGATCTACTGGGATGATGGACTCCTTTACTCAGAGGAGAGAGACCCCAAGCCTGGTGCCACGAGTAGGTTGGTCATACCTCTGAAATTTATGGTTTTCCTATTATCACTGGCACATGATATCCCTTTAGCAGGACACTTAGGCCAAAGTAAGACCTGGGACAGGCTTGTTCCTCACTTTCACTGGCCTCATATGTCAGAAGACACAAAGGAGTTTTGTCGCTCCTGTACTACCTGTAAGCCAGTGGTAAGGCAGGAGGTACTACAAAGGCCCCCCTGATACCACTACCTGTGGTGGGGGTTCCCTTTGAGAGGGTTGGGATTGACATTGTTGGTTCCATGGATCCTCCAACTACATCTGGGCACAGATTTATACTAGTGGTGGTAGACCATGCCACTAGGTATCCAGAAGTAATACCCCTTAGGACAACCACAGCTCCTGTTGTGGCCAGGGCCCTTCTAGGATTTTTTTCCAGAATGGGTTTCCCTAAGGAGGTCTTAACTGACAGAGATGCAAACTTCATGTCAAGTTACATCACTGCTATGTGGAAGGAGTGCGGAGTTAATCACAAATTCACCACACCCTATCACCCACAATGCAATGGGTTAGTTGAGAGATTCAACAAAACCCTGAAGGGCATGATCATGGGCCTGCCTTCTATTTGCCTACAGAGAGGTTCCTCAGAAGGAGGTTGGTTACAGCCTTGTTGAACTTCTGTTTGGACATCCAGTTAGGGGTCCATTGGGCCTAGTGAAGGAGGGATGGGAGTTACCTCTCAAACCACCTAAACAGGACATAGTGGACTATGTACTTGGTCTCCACTCCAGGTTGGCTGAGTACATTAAGAAGGCATCCAAAAACCTTGAGGCTAGCCAAGAACTACAGAAAGCTTGGCATGACCAAAAGCCTGTTATGACTGTGTAACAGCCAGGACAGAAGGTATGGGTTCTGTAGCCTGTGGCCCCAGCAGCTCTCCGAGCTATGTGGAGTGGACCTCATACCATACTTGAGCAAAAGGGAGAGGTTACCTACTTGGTGGACCTTGGAACACCCAGGAGCCCCCACGGGGTGCTCAATGTGAACAGGCTCAAGCCATATGTTGAGAGGGCAGACATGGGCTTGCTCATGGCTACTAATGAGGGACAGGAGGAAGAGAGTGACCTCTTCTCACAGAACCCTGATGATGGTTCAGTAGATTGGCAGGAAGCCTCAGTGAACAGCCACAGGCTGATTGCAGGAAAGTCCTCAATCAGTATAGACACATGTTCTCACTGACTCCCAGTCAGACCACCTGGTGTATCAATGAAGTGGACACAGGAGAGATCTTACCAGTAAAGAACAAAATTTACAGACAACCTGACCATGTCAGGGACTGCATCAGGACTGAGGTCCAAAAGATGCTGGAATTGGGTGTAATTGAACCCTCATACAGCCCTTGGGCTAGTCCAGTAGTCCTGGTACCCAAACCTCACACCCAGGGTGGTAAAAGAAAGATGAGGTTTTGTGTAGACTACAGGGGGCTCAATGCAGTCACTAGGACTGATGCTCACCCTATTCGTAGGGCAGATGTACTTATAGATACTTTGGCCTCAGACAAGTTTCTGAGTACATTTGACCTCACAGATGGCTACTGGCAAATCAGACTAGCTGAGGATGCTAAGCCCCGAACAGCATTCTCAATCCCTAATGGGCACTATCAATTTGTGGTGATGCCATTTGGTTTGAAGAATGCACCTGCCACTTTTCAAAGGTTGGTGAATAAAGTTCTCACAGGCCTGGAAGCGGACAGTGCAGCTTATCTTGATGATATTGCTATCTTTAGCTCCACATGGGAGGATCACCTGGTCCACCTGAGAAATGTTTTGGAGGCCCTGCAGAAAGCAGGCCTCCATCTCAAGGCCACTAAGTGCCAGATAGGGCAGAGTAAGGTTGTATACCTAGGTCACCTTGTGGGTGGAGGACAGGTTCAACCATTAATCCAGACCATAATGGAAGCCCTTCCCCAGCTCCCGAGGGATTTCCCCTGCCATGTGCGAGGATGTCCGGGAGCTGTCCTGTGCACATGAGCACCATGGCTCAGGACGGCTCCCGGCCGTCCTGCACATGGAAGGGGTTAAAAGATTCAGCACAATTGTGCACATATCTGTATTGTATAAAAAGCCAGATGCTGACAGAGTTGGGAGCTTCTTTTCTTGTTCTTTGTCAAGTTAAATGGCGGTCGTGTTTTTAGCCACTTTAGATCTCATTTGCAATTAAACTATGTTTTTTTAATGTTTTTTCTAGTGATGTCACTTCATTTTTAAGTATCCTAAGGGCACAGACCCATTTATTATATGCTTTGCTTAGTGTTGTGGTGTTAGCTCGTACATTTTGGGTGAGCTCACCTTGTTCTCATTCTCGAGTTCCCTCGGGTTTGGAATACGGTCATGAGAAGATAGAGCATCTCGGCATGAAGAGGTTTTCTTTTGGCCTCCTCGATGCTGTTCTAGGATTCAAGTTGTTTAACCTCTTGAGTGCCCATGACGAGATGGTCTCGTCATGGGCCGCGGTTGCGCTGTTTCCATGACGAGACTATCTCGTCATGAACCCCGCCCGCTAATGAAAGGGCCGGCACAGGGCGGGGAAAGGGCGGGGCACTCAAGGGGTTAAGTCTTGCTGCCTGTACTTCCCGGATCTGAAATACATTTCATGGTTTGGCCCCACGCACATAAGGCACATTACGCACGTTAAGCACGTTACGTTATGTAGAAACGTGGCAGCCATCTTGGGGAATTTTACGTTCCTTTGGAATTTAAATTGTCTGTCGTCCTCAGCAACGGAGTTCAGGAGCAGAATGATATTCCACACTGGCAGATTTCCTCAGCGGTGACAGGCACACCTGGCTTGTCACTTCATTTTGGTGCTGTTGCTCCTGAGCTTCTAGGCAGATTGGCTGTCTCAGCAATGGAGACACGCTCACCTCGTGTGTCGCATAAAGGGAATCCTCTTTTCTTCTTTCCCTCTAGTACGGTGACACACACAACTTGCGTGTCACATAAAGCACCTTAGCAGTCTCGTCAACAGTGACACACACACGTGTTCATTTGCTTACTTCCTGGTTAAGGTACTTTACAGCGAATTGTAAGAGCTCAACTTTCTGAGTTTTTTTATGGTGCGTTATTCTCTGTTCATTTTGTAAATTTTACATTATTTATGCATGATTTTAATTCCTGTAATAGCTTCTCGCTTTTGATTCTCTATGGCTACAATCTTACGGCCCCTCAACCCTCCATGTAAAGGATGGGGAAGTTAGTAGTTTGAGATGAAAGGAGTGGAAGGATTACCTAATAAATTATATTGACCCTTTTGAAAGCAAAGAACTATCTCCTGAAAGGAAGAAAAAAAATCCTCTTACACTGCTTGGGCCTGTGGAGTTTAAGAGTTTACAGCCGTATAAAAAAAAAAAAAGATCAGGCAATGATGGCAATGTTTTTACACATGCGATAGCGGATTTAAATGCTTACTTTGCGCCAAAATGTGCCAGCCTTAAGGAAATTTGCTCTTCCTTCTAAGTTTGGTGCTATTGAGGAAGAGGTAATCCGTGACCAGTTAGTGATGCATTGCAACAACCCTCATCTATAGTATAAACTTTAGATTAATGGCGATGTTAGTTTATGGGAAATTACCACTATAATTTCTAAAGCAGAACTTACTACAAGATGTGCCAAAACTGTTGCTTCAAGCAAGCTTGATCATAGTGAGGATATGGTTAAATTAGTGAAAGGGAGCAACTCTCGTCTTAACAAACAAGGGAAAAAGACGACTGAAAAGGTGCAAGGGAAAGAGAAGATGGGATCCAAGCCTAATCAAAGAGACAGATTTGCAGAATTAAAGGGAAAATGTTAGGTGTGGTAGCTCATCCTATCTTGCACATAACAAAAATTGTCCTGCATTGGGGCAGAACTGTGCTAATTGTAGGAAAATTGGGCATTACGCATGTGTGTCGCAAAACCAACTCAGTAAAATGCATTGTTGAGGACTTAGAGCAAGGAGATGAGAGTTTGGAGTCCGATGTAGAGGACTCACAGATTATGGTTTTTAGGAGATGAAATATATGGAGCTGAAGGTAAAATGAGGAAAAAAGGGAAAAAACGGTTTGAAAGCTCATAACTCTGGGTGTGTCTGTTATCCTTATGGCTGACTCAGGTTCACCTTATAGCATCATCAATCACAATATGTGAGTGGATTCGTTCAAGGAGAAATTGAGTGATGAGTTAGAAGTTCAGGATATCCATCCTGTTAGTTACACGGGTGAACCTATTGATTTATTGGGTTTTCGTAAACTTACTTTTGAGTTTAAGGGTAGATGCGCAGAGTGCAAATTGTATGTGGCTGCCTCTGGTCTGTGTGTCTTAGGATGGTGGGATCAAGGGGAACTTGGTATTTTACTGGATTCTAACAGCCCTGACTCCGTTCTCAGTTTGAGTGAGTACAAGGAGAATATGCAGATAGGTGTGGAAGTTGTTTCTAGGTTTCCTGGAGTTTTCTTTGGAAATGTGGGTGAACTCAAGGGATTTTCACACAAGATTGTGCTTAAAGAAGATGCGTGTCCCTGTATCCACAAAGTTAGAAAAATCCCTCTGTGTGTGAAAGAAGAGATAATTCCTGAAATTCAGAAATTGTTGGACAATAATCTTATTGAACGCATTGAATCTTCATATTGGATCACCCCCCCTTGTTGTCGCTCGCAAGGCCAACGGCCGGATTGGTTTGTGTGTGGACTTGAGGGAACTCAATAAAAACATTTTTGTTGATGGGTACCCTTTTCCTAGAATATCAGAATTGCTATCAGTTACTAGGAATATGCAATGGTTCTCTACTATAGACTTGACCTCTGCATACCATCAGGTACCCTTACATAAGAGTTGCAGAAATCTTCCTGCTTTTGTAAACCCAGGTGGCATTTTCCAATTCAAGCGAGTTCCATTTGGTTTGGCTTCTGCCACCTCCATGTTCCAACGCATCATGCACTTAATTTTTAAGGACATGAAGAATATAGTTTTTTTCCTAGATCATATTCTTGTCCTAGGTGGCTTCTCAGGGACACTTTTACTGGACAACCACCTGTTGTGTAGATAGATTCTCCTATACTGGTCCTGACGAATCGCCGCTAGATCATAGGACAACTAGGCGAGAAACATGTTGACCACTTGATAGAGCGCTTCATTCTGAAACATTACTTCAGTAGTGTGCCACATTGTTTTTAATCAGGTTGGAAGCCCTACTGATTAAAATTGTATTCTCTGGCACTTCCAATTCCTATTTTAACTTCCCTTGGTTCACTCGCCTTCACTCCTTACATCTACACATTTAGGCCCCTCACCCCCATGCCACCAAACGGCTAATTAGAATAAAAGATCCCCGCCAAAGAGCCCCCCATCGGGAGCCCGTCAGGTAGTGCAGCGCCGACCTTACGAGGAGCACGCCCTATGATGAAGCATGACACCCAGCCGGGTGTTTGAGGGCCCTAATTCCAACAGGAGGAACTCCCCGTTCTCCCAGCAAACAGTGAGGACTTATGACCACCTAGTCCACCTGTCCCCCTGAACCAATTATGAACTGCATACCTTCTTTGAATAGATTCTTGTCATGGGGTCAGATAAAGCTGAACACAACAGTACTTTGAATGCAGTACTCCAAACCTTGGAACGGAATGGTTTGACTGCAGAAGAGTGCAAGTTTGGGAGAAAAAGGGTAACATACTTAGGGCAAGAAATCAGTTCAGTCGGTATCTGTCCCAAGTCTGAATTGATTGATGCCATTAACAAAAGCCCTGTTCTGCAGAACAAAGATGAAGTCAGATCTTTTCTAGGTCTGGCCGAGTTTTATTCAAATTTGTCCACAATGTTTCAAGTAAGATGTTTTGCATCAAGCAACTGCTAAAAAAGGGGTGCACATTTTTGTGGACTGATGAATGTCAACTCAGCTTTGAGAGTATCAAGAAATATTTTTGCTCAGCCCCTGCCCTTAAAGGATTGGAACCAGGCCTTAGGTGTTTCATCACCACTGATGCCAGTGGCAAGGGTGTGGGTGCGGCTTTATCCTAAGTGCAGGAAGATGGTAAAGAATGTGTAGGTGCTTTCGCTTCCATGGCACTAATTTATTGAGAGGGAGGCTCTTGGGTGTGTTTGGGGACTCAAGTATTTCTGACAGTACTTTTGGAGTATGTGTGTTACGGTGAGAACGGATCACAAACCTTTCAGGAAGGTTCTCACTTCAAATGGGCTTGGTAATGTGTTTCCTAGAATTTCTCGCATGTCTGTGCAATTGTTGGATTTTGTTTATGAGATCAAGTACGTGCCTGGCGTTCGCAACAGAGTTCCTGACTTTCTCAGCAGGTGTCCTTTACCTGTGGTGGTTGATACAAAGAATAAAGGGGATGATTGGACTGTTGCATTTATTTTCAGTGAAGAACTATGCAGCATCTCCCATGATGAGTGGGCCAATGGTTTGTCTCAGGATAGTAATTTGTCGTCAGTTATCAATCATATCCGTGTAGGCTGACCTGAGAAAGCTCTTTTAAGCAGTGATTTATTAGCTTTTTGGGAAGTCAGAAGTGAGTTGTCTGTGGAAGAAGGCTTTTTTACTTAGGAGTGGCAGGTTGGTCCCACCTCTGATCTTCAGAGACAAGGTTATTAATTTATGTCACGAGGGTCATTTAGGTATTGTTTAAAGTAAATGTAGGGTCAAATAGTCTTACTTCTGGCCTGGCGTTGAGAAGGATGTGGAAAGAGTCGTCAGGGAGAGTGTCAATTCTGATAAGAGTTTGGTGACCCATAAATCTCCGTTACACCCTGTTGTTATCCCCAACATGCCTTGGGAAAGAGTGGGTATCGATATTTTTGGTCCTGTGAGAGACAGTGATTGTTCACAAAAGTACATTTTGGTCTTAATTGATCATTTCTCCAAGTGGGCAGAAGTTAAAGTAGTAGAAGAGATTGGTTCAGAAACGTTATTCATTTACTTGGCTGAAGTCTTTGGTCGTGAAGGGTTGACCAGGGACATCATTTCTGACAATGGTGGACAACTTATGAGTGAACTTTTCAAAAGTTTCATCAAAGAAACTGGTATTGTTCATAGGACTACTTCCCTTTATCACCCAGAGGGAAATGGTGGTGTTGAACGCTTCAATAGGGTGATTAAAGGTAGCATTGAGTTAGTATGTAGTAACCACAAAGACTGGGGTAGATGAACTAAGGAAGACTGTTTGTGCCTACAGGGTTACATGCTGTCAATCTACAGGTCATTCTCCATTAGAGTAGATGAGAGGCAGACCCCCCCCTGCACTAAAGACAACATGGGGTGGTTGAACTGTACCAAAACCATTTCGTGGTCTGCTGAGAAAGTAGAAAAATCTCTAGTGGAAAACCAAACTAAGTATAAGAACAAATATGAGCAGTCTCATGGTACCAAGAAGGTGTGCTTACGTGTTGGGGACATAGTCAAGTTCAAAAAAAGGGAGATTGACGTGCAAAGCGGAGAGTAAGTTGTTGGCTCCTCTCAGAGTTGTTAACATTTTGGGCAACTCTGCCGTACTCAGTGATGGCAGGTATGGCATGCTAATAGGATTGCTGTGTTTAAAGGCACGGATTATGCTATGAGAGTTGGAGACACCAAACCTGTTTCAGTTGCAAGTTGACCTTTGAGGTATGAATGGATTGAGGATGTTGACTCTTCAGGAGGTGACTGTTTTTCTGGACCCTCTTCTGTAACCACTGACAATGGAACATTTTAGATACCAGTACTAATGTTCCATCGCCCTTTGCATCCTCACCAGCACACTCCTTATCTGCTGAGCAGAGTATCACAGGTCGTTCTGATCCTCGTGGTGCGGAGGGGGAGAGTGTGAGAGTCGGTCATGGTTGTACTAAGAGTGGGGAAATTACTAGGTCCCGGAGGAAGTATGTCAAGCCCAAATGTTTAGATGATTATATTACAAATATCTGTCAGATTTAATGAAGTCAGGTTTCTGACCTAGATGTTCTTTTGTGTTAAGTTTGCTATGTTGTTTTTTTTTGTCTTTTGCATTCTGTATTCTTTTATAAAACTTAGGGAGACTATGTGTTTGTGTTTCTGCATAGTTAATTTGTAGTATTGTTGTTCATTGTCTTGATTTTTGTAGGGATGGGGAAGTGTGTTGTTGTTAGCTTGTGCCTTTTGGGTGAGCTCACCGTGTTCTCATTCTCGAGTTTCCTCAGGTTTGGAATACGGTGAGGTCACGAGAAGACCGGGCATCTTGGCATGAAGAGGTTTTCTTTTGGGCTCCTTGACGCTGTTCTAGGATTCAAGTTATTAAATAATTGAAGCTACAACCTACAGTTTCTGTGATTTTTGCTTTGCAACACTTAGATCCCGTAACACACTGCAATATGGTGGGTGTAATTATTGGTTCTAACTAGTAAACTGACATTAAGCTTATCGTCATCATGGCACATACTTGTTACTCGTTATTTTAAAAACAACAAGCAAACGTTTACGGCTTTGTGGAAATGGTCACCTCAATATGGAAATCCTCCCACTCTCTTTTTGCGTCAGTAAGAGAATTGATTATTTAACATTAAGGGGCATATTCTCAAGGATCTATCGCCGAGTTATCCACACTTTATCACAGCCAAAGTCGCGATAAATGTATCGCTCCATTAACAAGCTGGTGCTAACAGCCCATATCACCAGTTTACCTGCGATAGCAGTCGCAAAAAATATCACGACAGATGACCCTGGCAACTAACGCTAAGGATATGCAGAGTAGGCCGTCCCGTGCAAAAAGCCGCGAAAACACCACTCCACAACCTTCTCAACGACCAGCCAGATCAACGATGGAATCACCAAACATGCGATAAGGTGCGTTAGCAGCAGGATTTTAACACCTGCTCTTACCTGGTGTAAAGTCGGACGACAACCGGCACCAGACAAAGGAGCACAGCCCATAACCACACATGAAGAACAACAGATGCCCTGGAGCAACTGATCATGCAGCCTGGAGCCCCAATAGGGCAACAACAATTAACCGCCACCACCCCAAGGACCACCCCCCGGGGCCCTTCCCCGGGTACCCCCATCCCCCCTTTGGACAAAGATATTGCACATCAACTCTATGAAAGCATGAACCAAACAATTCGCCTGAAGTCGCACAATCACAACACCTAACATACATGTGTGGTCACAAAAAGGGAAATCGTACATCGATCTCATAATATCCAAATAATACGTTTATTACAGAATAAACCCAAAACAACAATTGTGAAGAGTCTTGGCGGGTCTTAGGACATTCTGTAAGTCACACCCTGCAAGACAGAAATCTAGATAGGAAGGTGTGTCATGCGCTCATCAAAGTACAGAGAGAGAGAGAGCGAAAGAGAGAGATAGAGATAAGGAGAGAAAGAGGGGGGAGAGAGAGAGGGAGATAGTGAGAGAGAAAGAGAGAGAGAGAAAGAGAGCGAGAGAAAAAGAGAGAGAAAGAGTGAGAGAGAAAGAGAGGGAGAGATAAAGAGGGAGAGAGGGAGAAAGAGAGTGAGAGATAAAGAGAGGGAGAGAGTGAGAGAGAAAGAGGGAGAGAGGAAGAGAGATAGAGAGAAAGAGAGTCAGTGAGAGGGAGAGAGAAAAAGAGAGAGAGAGAAAGAGAGAGGGAGAGAGAAAGAGAGAGGAAGAGAGGGAGATAGGGAGAGAGAAAGAGAGGGAGAGAGAGTGCCGACACTGCGGACCCAGGTCTCACTGCTCACCTGCTGCCACCGGTGTGTCTCCAACCACATGCCGATATACACTGCAGTCCCCTAGGTCCCTTATCAGAAACAGTTTCCAGAGACATGAATGGCAGAGTCCATACAGTTGCACACACCATCATCGCTTGCCCGCCCCTGCGCACACAGGCTGCTGCACCCCAGCCCCTCCCGACACCCAGCGGTGATTGCCCGCCCCTGCGCAACCAGGCCTCACTGCTCACCTTCTGCCCTCGGCCTGTCTCCAAGAGGGCCCACCACGTGCCGATGGGAGCTCCAAGTCCGGGGCCCGCGACCATGGCACCCTCCACATCATGCAGCCCGCACCGCGGGCCACCAGGTCACACACTTGATTCTGAGTCTTGATTTCGCAATGGCAGAGACCATATCAGTGCCCCCAGCATCATCGCAGGCTGCACACTGGCTCACCTCTTGAGGTGCCACAAACTCAGTGAACCGTGAGGCAACACCACGTGGCGTGAGCCCCGCACTGCCCACCGGATGAGGCCTACACTGCGGTCCAGCAGGGCTCACACTAATCCTTACCAATCTGGACCGCCAGGACAGCGCATCATTGCAGGCTGCACACCCGCTCAGCACTTTAGGTGCCCCTACCTCAGTGCACCGCAAGACACTCCTGTGGCGGTGTGCCTGTGCCTGCCACAGTGTATCCGGTGCCACCAAGTCAGTGCACCGCTAGCCATGGAACCTTTATGATTGAGTTCCGTGGTGCGGACACCATCATGTCAACCCTGGAACTGGGCAATGTGAGATGGCAGGGCCCTAGGCCCTCATGCATAAATGATAACCACACGGAGGCGGAGACACCCAGTTAGGGAGTGGAAATGGCGTCCAGCACATGCCCCAGGCCCTTTTTATTGGCAGGGTCACATGTCCTGTGACGCCGGTGCTGAATGGGTGTGTTGTGGGTGTAAACCAGACGTCAGGGAGTGGCTGTGGTATGCTGACAACTAGACAATGGAAGGCTTGGGACATGTAGCGTTGTCATCCCCCCCGTGAGCGTAAGCGGAGTGGGCTGTCCTGGCGTATGCCAGTCTAGCGTAAGGCTGTGAACAATTACCCCGGGGCTCTGGGCGTGGTTCCGTCCTGGGCTGGACAAGGAAGTAACTAATGGATGTGTCTCTGTTGTAGTGTCGGCGCCACCCGGACCTCAATCGGCAATGTGTCACCCTGTGACCCAAGTCCCACAACATGAGCAACATGGACGCAAGGGGGAATAACTGACCCTACATTCATCCATACTTCCACACTTGAAAGATCATAAACATGACACATCTGTGTGAATATGAATGATTATTGCACATTCAGTGGAGTGTTGCAGCTGGTGCAGTACAGGGCCATGCAAACCCCACTTTACATTGTTGGCCCGTGGAGGGCCAGCCAGAGTCCTTCAGGCGATGACAAGTACATCAGAAGAGGAGGAGTTCAGTCCGCAGTCTGATAGCTGTGTCATTGGTGACCAAACAGAGTATGGCAGTCCATGTCGAGATCCAGGGTGAGTGTCGCAGAGTGCATAGGGGGACAGTGGAAGGTGATGATGCAGAGGGCAGAACCAAGCAGAAACAGGCCACATGGTGGAGATGAATGCTACTGCGTCCTTCTGACCACGTAGGCAGATTCATCCGCATCTTCATCCTCTGCTGTTGCATGTGCCTCACATGTGGGTGGTGGTGTTCTGTCTCCAACACTGCGTGGCAGTGACGCCTCAGGGGCCGGAGGTGGAATGGCTGCCGCACTGTGTGGCACTGACACATCAGGGGCCGGAGATGTGGATGGGGTGGTAGCAGCAGCATGCATCAGCTCCAGGCCTTGTGGCAGCAATGCCATGAGGAGGGTCTTTAGGGCATTGAGGGACCCAGCTACCTCTCGCTAGTGTGCAGCTGTGGCAGCCGCTCTTTCCGCCTGCATCCGCTCCATGTTCTCCATGATCATCCGCATGTGTCCCAACTCCTGGAGGCACTCTGTCTAGACAGTCGTTCTTGTCGCAGAGTCAGGACTCTAGCGATGTCAGCCATGGTTCGTTGGAGACCATGGAGTGGACTGTGGGTGTCCGTTAGGGACTGTGAGTGGTCCCTGATGAGACTTAGACACCCACGTATGGCATCTAGTTTGGCTGACATGCTGTCGAACCCCACCTGCACCTGTTCAGCCAGTTTCTCCTGGCACCCCAACACACGGCGTTGGAAGGACATGTGTTTGTCGTGGGGGTCCTGGGAGGCAGCTGTGGTGGTGGGTGCTGCCTGCTGTGTGTTCTGTGCAGGGGTGGGTTCTTCTCGTAGCAGCTGGGCTGCCCTGCTCCTGGAAGTGCAAAAAGAACTATTGATGGACAGAATGCAGAACAATGTCATACATTCACCCCAGTACAGAGATCTGGGCCTAAATCCATCGTTTTTTTGCTCACCATGCCATTCCAGTTTGAACCCAGCCATATGCAAATCAGACTGATTTGCATATGGCCGTGTCTGAACTGGGGTGGTGGAGGGAGCTAAAGAATGATGATGGATTAAACCCAGATCAGTTGACTGGGGGTGAGTGTTTGATTTGCTCAAGCGCCCCGTCCATCATCCCCTTTTGGTATCGCTTTGTTCGCCCTAAGTTGGCAGGGTATGCCCAGACGTGGGTCCCTTGATCACTTTGCCATTGGATTCAAGATAGCCTGGCTGATGAGGGTTATGAACCCGAAACCGGTCCCAGGATGCTTGTTTCCGGTCCAGGGAAGACATGGCTTGGCAGTTCGGGCTGGACTGCTCCCATGAGGCACAGGGTCAGACTGATTTGCATATGGCCGTATCTGAACTGGGCTGGTGGAGTGAGCTAAAGAATGATGATGGATTAAAACCAGATCAGTTGACTGGGGGTGAGTGTTTGATTTGCTCAAGCGCCCCGTCCATCATCCCCTTTTGATATCGCTTTGTTCGCCCTAAGTTGGCAGAGTATGCCCAGACGTGGGTCCCTTGCTCACTTTGCCACAGGATTCAAAATAGCCTGGCTGATGAGGGTTATGAACCCGAAACCGGTCCCAGGAAGCTTGTTTCCGGTCCAGGGAAGATATGGCTTGGCAGTTCGGGCTCGAGTGTTCCCATGAGGCACAGGGTCAGACTGATTTGCATGTGGCCATGTCTGAACTGGGGTGGTGGAGTGAGCTAAAGAATGATGATGGATTAAACCCAGATCAATTGACTGGGGGTGAGTGTTTGATTTTCTCAAGCGCCCCGTCCATCATCCCCTTTGGTATCGCTTTGTTCGCCCTAAGTTGGCATGGTATGCCCAGACGTGGGTCCCTTGCTCACTTTGCCACTGGATTCAAGATAGCCTGGCTGATGAGGGTTATGAATCCGAAACCGGTCCCAGGATGCTTGTTTCCGGTCCAGGGAAGACATGGCCTGGCACTTCCCATGAGGCACAGAGTCAGACTGATTTGCATATGGCCGTGTCTGAACTGGGGTGGTGAAGTGAACTAAAGAATGATGATGGATTAAACCCAGATCAGTTGACTGGGGGTGACTGTTTGATTTGCTCAAGCGCCCCGTCCATCATCCCCTTTTGGTATCGCTTTGTTCGCCCTAAGTTGGCAGGGTGTGCCCAGACGTGGATCCCTTGCTCACTTTGCCACTGGATTTAAGATAGCCTGGCTGATGAGGGTTATGAACCCGAAACCGGTCCCAGGATGCTTGTTTCCAGTCCAGGGAAGACATGGCTTGGCAGTTCAGGCTGGACCGTTCCCATGAGGCACAGGGTCAGACTGATTTGCATATGGCCGTGTCTGAACTGGGGTGGTGGAGGGAGCTAAAGAATGATGATGGATTAAACCCAGATCAGTTGACTGGGGGTGAGTGTTTGATTTGCTCAAGCGCCCCGTCCATCATCCCCTTTTGGTATCGCTTTGTTTGCCCTAAGTTGGCAGAGTATGCCCAGACGTGGGTGCCTTGCTCACTTTGCCACTGGATTCAAGATAGCCTGGCTGATGAGGGTTATGAATCCGATACCGGTCCCAGGATGCTTGTTTCCTGTGCATGGAAGACATGGCTTGGCAGTTCGAGCTGGACTGTTTCCATGAGGCACAGGGTCAGACTGATTTGCATATGGCCGTGTCTGAACTGGGGTGGTGAAGTGAGCTAAAGAATGATGATGGATTAAGCCCAGATCAGTTGACTGGGGGTGAGTGTTTGATTTGCTCAAGCGCCCCGTCCATCATCCCTTTTTGGTATCGCTTTGGTCGCACTAAGTTGGCAGGGTATGCCCGGACGTGGGTCCCTTGCTCACTTTGTCACTGGATTCAAGATAGCCTGGCTTATGAGGGTTATGAACCCGAAACCGGTCCCAGGATGCTTGTTTCCGGTCCAGGGAAGACATGGCTTGGCAGTTCGGGCTTGCCTGCTCCCATGAGGCACAGGGTCAGACTGATTTGCATATGGCCGTGTCTGAACTGGGGTGGTGGAGTGAGCTAAAGAATGATGATGGATTAAAACCAGATCAGTTGACTGGGGGTGAGTGTTTGATTTGCTCAAGCGCCCCGTCCATCATCCCCTTTTGGTATTGCTTTGTTCGCCCTAAGTTGGCAGAGTATGCCCAGACGTGGGTCCCTTGCTCACTTTGCCACTGGATTCAAGATAGCCTGGCTGATGAGGGTTATGAATCCGAAACCGGTCCCAGGATGCTTGTTTCCTGTGCAGGGAAGACACGGCTTGGCAGTTCGGGCTGGACTTTTTCCATGAGGCACAGGGTCAGACTGATTTGCATATGGCCGTGTCTGAACTGGGGTGGTGGAGTGAGCTAAAGAATGATGATGGATTAAACCCAGATCAGTTGACTGGGGGTGAGTGTTTGATTTGCTCATGCGCCCCGTCCATCATCCCCTTTTGGTATCGCTTTGTTCGCCCTAAGTTGGCAGGGTATGCCCAGACGTGGGTCCCTTGCTCACTTTGCCACTGGATTCAAAAGAGCCTGGCTGATGAGGGTTATGAACCCGAAACCGGTCCCAGGAAGCTTGTTTCCGGTCCAGGGAAGATATGGCTTGGGAGTTCGGGCTGGAGTGTTCCCATGAGGCACAGGGTCAGACTGATTTGCATGTGGCCATATCTGAACTGGAGTGGTGGAGAGAGCTAAAGAATGATGATGGATTAAACCCAGATCAATTGACTGGGGGTGAGTGTTTGATTTGCTCAAGCGCCCCGTCCATCATCCCCTTTTGCTATCGCTTTGTTCGCCCTAAGTTGGCAGGGTATGCCCAGACGTGGGTCCCTTGCTCACTTTGCCACTGGATTCAAGATAGCCTGGCTGATGAGGGTTATGAATCCGAAACCAGTCCCAGGATGCTTGTTTCCGGTCCAGGGAAGACATGGCTTGGCAGCTCCCATGAGGCACAGAGTCAGACTGATTTGCATATGGCCGTGTCTGAACTGGGGTGGTGAAGTGAGCTAAAGAATGATGATGGATTAAACCCAGATCAGTTGACTGGGGGTGAGTGTCTGATTTGCTCAAGCGCCCCGTCCATCATCCCCTTTTGGTATCGCTTTGTTCGCCCTAAGTTGGCAGGGTATGCCCAGACGTGGGTCCCTTGCTCACATTGCCATTGGATTAAAGATAGCCTGGCTGATGATGGTTATGAACCCGAAACCGTTCCCAGAATGCTTGTTTCCGATCCAGGGAAGACATGGCTTGGCAGTTCGGGCTGGACTGTTCCCATGAGGCACAGGGTCAGACTGATTTGCATATGGCCGTGTCTGAACTGGGGTGGTGGAGTGAGCTAAAGAATGATGATGGATTAAACCCAGATCAGTTGACTGGGGGTGAGTGTTTGATTTGCTCAAGCGCCCCGTCCATCATCCCCTTTTGGTATCGCTTTGTTTGCCCTAAGTTGGCAGAGTATGCCCAGACGTGGGTCCCTTGCTCACTTTGCCACTGGATTCAAGATAGCCTGGCTGATGAGGGTTATGAATCTGATACCGGTCCCAGGATGCTTGTTTCCTGTGCAGGGAAGACATGGCTTGGCAGTTCGGGCTGGACTTTTTCCATGAGGCACAGGGTCAGACTGATTTGCATATGGCCGTGTCTGAACTGGGGTGGTGAAGTGAGCTAAAGAATGATGATGGATTAAACCCAGATCAGTTGACTGGGGGTGAGTGTTTGAATTGCTCAAGCGCCCCGTCCATCATCCTTTTTGGTATCGCTTTGGTCGCCCTAACTTGGCAGGGTATGCCCAGACGTGGGTCCCTTGCTCACTTTGTCACTGGATTCAAGATAGCCTGGCTGATGAGGGTTATGAACCCGAAACCGGTCCCAGGATGCTTGTTTCCGGTCCAGGGAAGACATGGCTTGGCAGTTCGGGCTGGACTGCTCCCATGAGGCACAGGGTCAGACTGATTTGCATATGGCCGTATCTGAACTGGGGTGGTGGAGTGAGCTAAAGAATGATGATGGATTAAAACCAGATCAGTTGACTGGGGGTGAGTGTTTGATTTGCTCAAGCGCCCCGTCCATCATCCCCTTTTGGTATCGCTTTGTTCGCCCTAAGTTGGCAGAGTATGCCCAGACGTGGGTCCCTTGCTCACTTTGCCACTGGATTCAAGATAGCCTGGCTGATGAGGGTTATGAATCCGAAACCGGTCCCAGGATGCTTGTTTCCTGTGCAGGGAAGACATGGCTTGGCAGTTCGGGCTGGACTGTTTCCATGAGGCACAGGGTCAGACTGATTTGCATATGGCCGTGTCTGAACTGGGGTGGTGGAGTGAGCTAAAGAATGATGATGGATTAAACCCAGATCAGTTGACTGGGGGTGAGTGTTTGATTTGCTCATGCGCCCCATCCATCATCCCCTTTTGGTATCGCTTTGTTCGCCCTAAGTTGGCAGGGTATGCCCAGACGTGGGTCCCTTGCTCACTTTGCCACTGGATTCAAAATAGCCTGGCTGATGATGGTTATGAACCCGAAACCGGTCCCAGGATGCTTGTTTCCGGTCCAGGGAAGACATGCCTTGGCAGCTCCCATGAGGCACAGAGTCAGACTGATTTGCATATTGCCGTGTCTGAACTGGGCTGGTGGAGTGAGC
Organism: Triturus cristatus; assembly: GCF_964204655.1. Taxonomy (NCBI): domain Eukaryota; kingdom Metazoa; phylum Chordata; class Amphibia; order Caudata; family Salamandridae; genus Triturus; species Triturus cristatus. The sequence continues at coordinate 619,804,738 of NC_140584.1, forward strand.
TAAAGAATGATGATGGATTAAAACCAGATCAGTTGACTGGGGGTGAGTGTTTGATTTGCTCAAGCGCCCCGTCCATCATCCCCTTTTGATATCGCTTTGTTCGCCCTAAGTTGGCAGAGTATGCCCAGACGTGGGTCCCTTGCTCACTTTGCCACTGGATTCAAGATAGCCTGGCTGATGAGGGTTATGAATACGAAGCCGGTCCCAGGATGCTTGTTTCCTGTGCAGGGAAGACATGGCTTGGCAGTTCGGGCTGGACTGTTTCCATGAGGCACAGGGTCAGACTGATTTTCATATGGCCGTGTCTGAACTGGGGTGGTGGAGTGAGCTAAAGAATGATGATGGATTAAACCCAGATCAGTTGACTGGGGGTGAGTGTTTGATTTTCTCATGCGCCCCGTCCATCATCCCCTTTTGGTATCGCTTTGTTCTCCCTAAGTTGGCAGGGTATGCCCAGACGTGGGTCCCTTGCTCACTTTGCCACAGGATTCAAAATAGCCTGGCTGATGAGGGTTATGAACCCGAAACCGGTCCCAGGAAGCTTGTTTCCGGTCCAGGGAAGATATGGCTTGGCAGTTCGGGCTCGAGTGTTCCCATGAGGCACAGGGTCAGACTGATTTGCATGTGGCCATGTCTGAACTGGGGTGGTGGAGTGAGCTAAAGAATGATGATGGATTAAACCCAGATCAATTGACTGGGGGTGAGTGTTTGATTTTCTCAAGCGCCCCGTCCATCATCCCCTTTGGTATCGCTTTGTTCGCCCTAAGTTGGCATGGTATGCCCAGACGTGGGTCCCTTGCTCACTTTGCCACTGGATTCAAGATAGCCTGGCTGATGAGGGTTATGAATCCGAAACCGGTCCCAGGATGCTTGTTTCCGGTCCAGGGAAGACATGGCCTGGCACTTCCCATGAGGCACAGAGTCAGACTGATTTGCATATGGCCGTGTCTGAACTGGGGTGGTGAAGTGAACTAAAGAATGATGATGGATTAAACCCAGATCAGTTGACTGGGGGTGACTGTTTGATTTGCTCAAGCGCCCCGTCCATCATCCCCTTTTGGTATCGCTTTGTTCGCCCTAAGTTGGCAGGGTATGCCCAGACGTGGATCCCTTGCTCACTTTGCCACTGGATTTAAGATAGCCTGGCTGATGAGGGTTATGAACCCGAAACCGGTCCCAGGATGCTTGTTTCCGGTCCAGGGAAGACATGGCTTGGCAGTTCAGGCTGGACCGTTCCCATGAGGCACAGGGTCAGACTGATTTGCATATGGCCGTGTCTGAACTGGGGTGGTGGAGGGAGCTAAAGAATGATGATGGATTAAACCCAGATCAGTTGACTGGGGGTGAGTGTTTGATTTGCTCAAGCGCCCCGTCCATCATCCCCTTTTGGTATCGCTTTGTTTGCCCTAAGTTGGCAGAGTATGCCCAGACGTGGGTGCCTTGCTCACTTTGCCACTGGATTCAAGATAGCCTGGCTGATGAGGGTTATGAATCCGATACCGGTCCCAGGATGCTTGTTTCCTGTGCATGGAAGACATGGCTTGGCAGTTCGAGCTGGACTGTTTCCATGAGGCACAGGGTCAGACTGATTTGCATATGGCCGTGTCTGAACTGGGGTGGTGAAGTGAGCTAAAGAATGATGATGGATTAAGCCCAGATCAGTTGACTGGGGGTGAGTGTTTGATTTGCTCAAGCGCCCCGTCCATCATCCCTTTTTGGTATCGCTTTGGTCGCACTAAGTTGGCAGGGTATGCCCGGACGTGGGTCCCTTGCTCACTTTGTCACTGGATTCAAGATAGCCTGGCTGATGAGGGTTATGAACCCGAAACCGGTCCCAGGATGCTTGTTTCCGGTCCAGGGAAGACATGGCTTGGCAGTTCGGGCTGGACTGCTCCCATGAGGCACAGGGTCAGACTGATTTGCATATGGCCGTATCTGAACTGGGGTGGTGGAGTGAGCTAAAGAATGATGATGGATTAAAACCAGATCAGTTGACTGGGGGTGAGTGTTTGATTTGCTCAAGCGCCCCGTCCATCATCCCCTTTTGGTATCGCTTTGTTCGCCCTAAGTTGGCAGAGTATGCCCAGACGTGGGTCCCTTGCTCACTTTGCCACTGGATTCAAGATAGCCTGGCTGATGAGGGTTATGAATCCGAAACCGGTCCCAGGATGCTTGTTTCCTGTGCAGGGAAGACATGGCTTGGCAGTTCGGGCTGGACTGTTTCCATGAGGCACAGGGTCAGACTGATTTGCATATGGCCGTGTCTGAACTGGGGTGGTGGAGTGAGCTAAAGAATGATGATGGATTAAACCCAGATCAGTTGACTGGGGGTGAGTGTTTGATTTGCTCATGTGCCCCATCCATCATCCCCTTTTGGTATCGCTTTGTTCGCCCTAAGTTGGCAGGGTATGCCCAGACGTGGGTCCCTTGCTCACTTTGCCACTGGATTCAAAATAGCCTGGCTGATGATGGTTATGAACCCGAAACCGGTCCCAGGATGCTTGTTTCCGGTCCAGGGAAGACATGGCTTGGCAGCTCCCATGAGGCACAGAGTCAGACTGATTTGCATATTGCCGTGTCTGAACTGGGCTGGTGGAGTGAGCTAAAGAATGATGATGGATTAAAACCAGATCAGTTGACTGGGGGTGAGTGTTTGATTTGCTCAAGCGCCCCGTCCATCATCCCCTTTTGATATCGCTTTGTTCGCCCTAAGTTGACAGAGTATGCCCAGACGTGGGTCCCTTGCTCACTTTGCCACTGGATTCAAGATAGCCTGGCTGATGAGGGTTATGAATACGAAGCCGGTCCCAGGATGCTTGTTTCCTGTGCAGGGAAGACATGGCTTGGCAGTTCGGGCTGGACTGTTTCCATGAGGCACAGGGTCAGACTGATTTTCATATGGCCGTGTCTGAACTGGGGTGGTGGAGTGAGCTAAAGAATGATGATGGATTAAACCCAGATCAGTTGACTGGGGGTGAGTGTTTGATTTTCTCATGCGCCCCGTCCATCATCCCCTTTTGGTATCGCTTTGTTCTCCCTAAGTTGGCAGGGTATGCCCAGACGTGGGTCCCTTGCTCACTTTGCCACAGGATTCAAAATAGCCTGGCTGATGAGGGTTATGAACCCGAAACCGGTCCCAGGAAGCTTGTTTCCGGTCCAGGGAAGATATGGCTTGGCAGTTCGGGCTCGAGTGTTCCCATGAGGCACAGGGTCAGACTGATTTGCATGTGGCCATGTCTGAACTGGGGTGGTGGAGTGAGCTAAAGAATGATGATGGATTAAACCCAGATCAATTGACTGGGGGTGAGTGTTTGATTTTCTCAAGCGCCCCGTCCATCATCCCCTTTGGTATCGCTTTGTTCGCCCTAAGTTGGCATGGTATGCCCAGACGTGGGTCCCTTGCTCACTTTGCCACTGGATTCAAGATAGCCTGGCTGATGAGGGTTATGAATCCGAAACCGGTCCCAGGATGCTTGTTTCCGGTCCAGGGAAGACATGGCCTGGCACTTCCCATGAGGCACAGAGTCAGACTGATTTGCATATGGCCGTGTCTGAACTGGGGTGGTGAAGTGAACTAAAGAATGATGATGGATTAAACCCAGATCAGTTGACTGGGGGTGACTGTTTGATTTGCTCAAGCGCCCCGTCCATCATCCCCTTTTGGTATCGCTTTGTTCGCCCTAAGTTGGCAGGGTATGCCCAGACGTGGATCCCTTGCTCACTTTGCCACTGGATTTAAGATAGCCTGGCTGATGAGGGTTATGAACCCGAAACCGGTCCCAGGATGCTTGTTTCCGGTCCAGGGAAGACATGGCTTGGCAGTTCAGGCTGGACCGTTCCCATGAGGCACAGGGTCAGACTGATTTGCATATGGCCGTGTCTGAACTGGGGTGGTGGAGGGAGCTAAAGAATGATGATGGATTAAACCCAGATCAGTTGACTGGGGGTGAGTGTTTGATTTGCTCAAGCGCCCCGTCCATCATCCCCTTTTGGTATCGCTTTGTTTGCCCTAAGTTGGCAGAGTATGCCCAGACGTGGGTGCCTTGCTCACTTTGCCACTGGATTCAAGATAGCCTGGCTTATGAGGGTTATGAACCCGAAACCGGTCCCAGGATGCTTGTTTCCGGTGCAGGGAAGACATGGCTTGGCAGTTCGGGCTTGCCTGCTCCCATGAGGCACAGGGTCAGACTGATTTGCATATGGCCGTGTCTGAACTGGGGTGGTGGAGTGAGCTAAAGAATGATGATGGATTAAAACCAGATCAGTTGACTGGGGGTGAGTGTTTGATTTGCTCAAGCGCCCCGTCCATCATCCCCTTTTGGTATTGCTTTGTTCGCCCTAAGTTGGCAGAGTATGCCCAGACGTGGGTCCCTTGCTCACTTTGCCACTGGATTCAAGATAGCCTGGCTGATGAGGGTTATGAATCCGAAACCGGTCCCAGGATGCTTGTTTCCTGTGCAGGGAAGACACGGCTTGGCAGTTCGGGCTGGACTTTTTCCATGAGGCACAAGGTCAGACTGATTTGCATATGGCCGTGTCTGAACTGGGGTGGTGGAGTGAGCTAAAGAATGATGATGGATTAAACCCAGATCAGTTGACTGGGGGTGAGTGTTTGATTTGCTCATGCGCCCCGTCCATCATCCCCTTTTGGTATCGCTTTGTTCGCCCTAAGTTGGCAGGGTATGCCCAGACGTGGGTCCCTTGCTCACTTTGCCACTGGATTCAAAAGAGCCTGGCTGATGAGGGTTATGAACCCGAAACCGGTCCCAGGAATCTTGTTTCCGGTCCAGGGAAGATATGGCTTGGGAGTTCGGGCTGGAGTGTTCCCATGAGGCACAGGGTCAGACTGATTTGCATGTGGCCATATCTGAACTGGAGTGGTGGAGAGAGCTAAAGAATGATGATGGATTAAACCCAGATCAATTGACTGGGGGTGAGTGTTTGATTTGCTCAAGCGCCCCGTCCATCATCCCCTTTTGGTATCGCTTTGTTCGCCCTAAGTTGGCAGGGTATGCCCAGACGTGGGTCCCTTGCTCACTTTGCCACTGGATTCAAGATAGCCTGGCTGATGAGGGTTATGAATCCGAAACCAGTCCCAGGATGCTTGTTTCCGGTCCAGGGAAGACATGGCTTGGCAGCTCCCATGAGGCACAGAGTCAGACTGATTTGCATATGGCCGTGTCTGAACTGGGGTGGTGAAGTGAGCTAAAGAATGATGATGGATTAAACCCAGATCAGTTGACTGGGGGTGAGTGTCTGATTTGCTCAAGCGCCCCGTCCATCATCCCCTTTTGGTATCGCTTTGTTCGCCCTAAGTTGGCAGGGTATGCCCAGACGTGGGTCCCTTGCTCACATTGCCATTGGATTAAAGATAGCCTGGCTGATGAGGGTTATGAACCCGAAACCGTTCCCAGAATGCTTGTTTCCGATCCAGGGAAGACATGGCTTGGCAGTTCGGGCTGGACTGTTCCCATGAGGCACAGGGTCAGACTGATTTGCATATGGCCGTGTCTGAACTGGGGTGGTGGAGTGAGCTAAAGAATGATGATGGATTAAACCCAGATCAGTTGACTGGGGGTGAGTGTTTGATTTGCTCAAGCGCCCCGTCCATCATCCCCTTTTGGTATCGCTTTGTTTGCCCTAAGTTGGCAGAGTATGCCCAGACGTGGGTCCCTTGCTCACTTTGCCACTGGATTCAAGATAGCCTGGCTGATGAGGGTTATGAATCTGATACCGGTCCGAGGATGCTTGTTTCCTGTGCAGGGAAGACATGGCTTGGCAGTTCGGGCTGGACTTTTTCCATGAGGCACAGGGTCAGACTGATTTGCATATGGCCGTGTCTGAACTGGGGTGGTGAAGTGAGCTAAAGAATGATGATGGATTAAACCCAGATCAGTTGACTGGGGGTGAGTGTTTGAATTGCTCAAGCGCCCCGTCCATCATCCTTTTTGGTATCGCTTTGGTCGCCCTAACTTGGCAGGGTATGCCTAGACGTGGGTCCCTTGCTCACTTTGTCACTGGATTCAAGATAGCCTGGCTGATGAGGGTTATGAATCCGAAACCGGTCCCAGGATGCTTGTTTCCTGTGCAGGGAAGACATGGCTTGGCAGTTCGGGCTGGACTGTTTCCATGAGGCACAGGGTCAGACTGATTTGCATATGGCCGTGTCTGAACTAGGGTGGTGGAGTGAGCTAAAGAATGATGATGGATTAAACCCAGATCAGTTGACTGGGGGTGAGTGTTTGATTTGCTCAAGCGCCCCGTCCATCATCCCCTTTTGGTATCGCTTTGTTTGCCCTAAGTTGGCAGAGTATGCCCAGACGTGGGTCCCTTGCTCACTTTGCCACTGGATTCAAGATAGCCTGGCTGATGAGGGTTATGAATCTGATACCGGTCCGAGGATGCTTGTTTCCTGTGCAGGGAAGACATGGCTTGGCAGTTCGGGCTGGACTTTTTCCATGAGGCACAGGGTCAGACTGATTTGCATATGGCCGTGTCTGAACTGGGGTGGTGAAGTGAGCTAAAGAATGATGATGGATTAAACCCAGATCAGTTGACTGGGGGTGAGTGTTTGAATTGCTCAAGCGCCCCGTCCATCATCCTTTTTGGTATCGCTTTGGTCGCCCTAACTTGGCAGGGTATGCCTAGACGTGGGTCCCTTGCTCACTTTGTCACTGGATTCAAGATAGCCTGGCTGATGAGGGTTATGAACCCGAAACCGGTCCCAGGATGCTTGTTTCCGGTCCAGGGAAGACATGGCTTGGCAGTTCGGGCTGGACTGCTCCCATGAGGCACAGGGTCAGACTGATTTGCATATGGCCGTATCTGAACTGGGGTGGTGGAGTGAGCTAAAGAATGATGATGGATTAAAACCAGATCAGTTGACTGGGGGTGAGTGTTTGATTTGCTCAAGCGCCCCGTCCATCATCCCCTTTTGGTATCGCTTTGTTCGCCCTAAGTTGGCAGAGTATGCCCAGACGTGGGTCCCTTGCTCACTTTGCCACTGGATTCAAGATAGCCTGGCTGATGAGGGTTATGAATCCGAAACCGGTCCCAGGATGCTTGTTTCCTGTGCAGGGAAGACATGGCTTGGCAGTTCGGGCTGGACTGTTTCCATGAGGCACAGGGTCAGACTGATTTGCATATGGCCGTGTCTGAACTGGGGTGGTGGAGTGAGCTAAAGAATGATGATGGATTAAACCCAGATCAGTTGACTGGGGGTGAGTGTTTGATTTGCTCATGCGCCCCATCCATCATCCCCTTTTGGTATCGCTTTGTTCGCCCAAGTTGGCAGGGTATGCCCAGACATGGGTCCCTTGCTCACTTTGCCACTGGATTCAAAATAGCCTGGCTGATGATGGTTATGAACCCGAAACCGGTCCCAGGATGCTTGTTTCCGGTCCAGGGAAGACATGGCTTGGCAGCTCCCATGAGGCACAGAGTCAGACTGATTTGCATATTGCCGTGTCTGAACTGGGGTGGTGAAGTGAGCTAAAGAATGATGATGGATTAAACCCAGATCAGTTGACTGGGGGTGAGTGTCTGATTTGCTCACGTGCCCCGTCCATCATCCCCTTTTGGTATCGCTTTGTTTGCCCTAAGTTGGCAGGGTATGCCCAGACGTGGGTCCCTTGCTCACATTGCCATTGGATTAAAGATAGCCTGGCTGATGAGGGTTATGAACCCGAAACCGGTCCCAGAATGCTTGTTTCCGATCCAGGGAAGACATGGCTTGGCAGTTCGGGCTGGACTGTTCCCATGAGGCACAGGGTCAGACTGATTTGCATATGGCCGTGTCTGAACTGGGGTCGTGAAGTGAACTAAAGAATGATGATGGATTAAACCCAGATCAGTTGACTGGGGGTGAGTGTTTGATTTGCTCAAGCGCCCCGTCCATCATCCCCTTTTGGTATTGCTTTGTTCGCCCTAAGTTGGCAGGGTATGCCCAGACGTGGATCCCTTGCTCACTTTGCCACTGGATTTAAGATAGCCTGGCTGATGAGGGTTATGAACCCGAAACCGGTCCCAGGATGCTTGTTTCCGGTCCAGGGAAGACATGGCTTGGCAGTTCAGGCTGGACCGTTCCCATGAGGCACAGGGTCAGACTGATTTGCATATGGCCGTGTCTGAACTGGGGTGGTGGAGGGAGCTAAAGAATGATGATGGATTAAACCCAGATCAGTTGACTGGGGGTGAGTGTTTGATTTGCTCAAGCGCCCCGTCCATCATCCCCTTTTGGTATCGCTTTGTTCACCCTAAGTTGGCAGGGTATGCCCAGACGTGGCTCCCTTGCTCACTTTGCCATTGGATTCAAGATAGCCTGGCTGATGAGGGTTATGAACCCGAAACCGGTTCCAGAATGCTTGTTTCCGATACAGGGAAGACATGGCTTGGCAGTTCGGGCTGGACTGTTCCCATGAGGCACAGGGTCAGACTGATTTGCATATGGCCGTGTCTGAACTGGGGTGCTGGAGTGAGCTAAAGAATGATGATGGATTAAACCCAGATCAGTTGACTGGGGGTGAGTGTTTGATTTGCTCAAGCGCCCCGTCCATCATCCCCTTTTGATATCGCTTTGTTTGCCCTAAGTTGGCAGAGTATGCCCAGACGTGGGTCCCTTGCTCACTTTGCCACTGGATTCAAGATAGCCTGGCTGATGAGGGTTATGAATCCGATACCGGTCCCAGGATGCTTTTTTCCTGTGCAGGGAAGACATGGCTTGGCAGTTCGGGCTGGACTGTTCCCATGAGGCACAGGGTCAGACTGATTTGCATATGGCCATGTCTGAACTGGGGTGGTGGAGTGAGCTAAAGAATGATGATGGATTAAACCCAGATCAGTTGACTGGGGGTGAGTGTTTGATTTGCTCAAGTGCCCCGTCCATCATCCCCTTTTGGTATCGCTCTGCTCCTGGAAGTGGGCTGCAGAGGCTCTCCACGAGCTGTTGGAGGGCTTCGGAGTCGAAGGTGTGGTGGTCCTCTTCGTCATCGGAGAAGAGAGGCTCCCCACTGATGACTGTGGACACCATTTCCTCCATCTCGTCCAGCTCCTCCTGTGGCACTGGACTCCCACCTCCAGTCTGCTTTGCTGCCTTCCGGTTGTTCCGCGGACTGAACCTCTTTTTCCTACTCTTCTTGTCCTTGCCGTTTCCTGACCCCGAGGTCCCAGGCTGGTCCTCTGGGGGACTTGTGGGGTTCTGGTTGTCCTGCTATTGTTTGGCTTTTTTTTGTATGTTTTTTTTCCACTTATAGTGCATTTTCCCGCATGACATGTGGAACTTGCAGGCCTGTGGCTGGTTTTTGCTGATTTTTGTATCGCGATTGGCCTCATCGCTACTATTTTCGCGTTTTTGTTTCGCTTTTTGCGGCGTCGCATTAATTTTAACGTGTTCATTTGACGTGTTATCGTGAGACTATCGCATGGTACCACCGTGTTGGGAATACCACGTTAACACAGCGTAATTTTACCGCAATAGACTGCAAAGTGAAGAGTTGCGTTAAGCTAATTTTGTGGTAAATATCACACGTTGTTGAGAATATGCCCCTACGTATGTTATAATGTCCATACAAACGTTTTTTCACTGGATGAAGGTTTTTCTTTATGTTGCACAGAGAAGCGAAGAATCTGTTTCTTGAAGATTGTGGGATCGAATCATAATCAGGTATGGGAGGTGTTAGAATTCGAATCTGAGATTTCCTTCAAAATTGTAATGATAGAAACCCGAGGTTTTATTTAATGTGGTTTCTTTCTCATTTTACCCTCAGCGGATATATTGAATGTAATGGTTAACATCTAAGTGTACTTTCCGTGTTCTTGCAGTAAGTAGGAGTGATCGTCTGTTTAGCTCGACCGGTTTACCATCTTCATAGGGCATGCTGCCCTGCCATTAACACACTTAAGGTGCTCAGATAAGGATACTGGTTGGGGTCGTATGAAGGCATGACACTTGTGATTTCACCACAACTGGTCTGCAGTTTAAGCATGACTTAGTAGACTGATCGACATCACTGGGGCTGTACACCAAATGCAGATTTTTCACCAACACTCAATAATACATAAATAGTTACACAGAGGCAGTACTACATTAGCTGGAATGCACTATCTGACCACAGATGTACAAGAAACATTGGTTGTTTTTGATACAGATTTGCCCCTAACGAAGGGACTTGTGTCCCGAAATGCATTGGGCTAAAAAATGGATCGTGATTCATCAGAATTGATAACAGTTGTTTTTTCACCTTTATGTATTGAAAATACAACATGTGAAAAATGTATTTAATTGATGCTCTAGGATAGTAAGATCATGTGGAATATATATATATATATGTAAAACATTGTTTGAAAATTGAAATGATAAATTAAATGATCATGGCATAAAATGATAAAATATTGTTGATACATTGTGCACACCGTGTTCCAAGGAGCCTGTGGTTCTTGGCTTCTCTCACTCTCACGTACTTCAAGATGTGGCATAGAACTCAGGAATAGGCCAGCGCTGACCACAGCCCTTTGGACTAAAGGGGTTTGTCAATGAGTCTAAGAGCAGTATGGAATGTGCTTCGCGATATTAATCTGTTTGATCATTCTTCCCAGATGTCTCTTTAAACCTTTGAATGCTCTTCATCTCTTCATTCTGCCGAGATCTATAAAATGAGTAGCACTGTGTTGGGTAACAAACAACTCTTATTCAGCACCAAGATGTCGCAAGGGGTGAACGTGCACTTTACAAATACATGCATTAAATTCTAATTTTTTGGTGAGCTCAGCTCCATCTTCTCGCAGTGCTTATGTGTCCATGAGAAACAATGTCGGAGGAAAGAGCTGTGTTTCTGTGCCTCAAACGTGAAGCAGATACTGCTTGATTATTTTTGAAACTTTGCAAAAACTTAAATAGTTTGGCTCCTTTCTGTGGCACAGACACACAGCTGAGAAAAAAACCCAAACAGTGTCTGGCTCTCTGCCAGGACCCCGACACACAGCTCCTTCTGTTCTCACAATGGTAAGTGATAAGAAGGAGCTATAAAACTGTGCCCCAGCAAGGAGCAGGACAATGTTTGGACTTTTACCTCCCTTAAGAAAATCGATCTTTCCTATTTTTGCGCTTTAAACCCACTTACAATTTGTGGTTGTAGCAGGTGTGAAAGCCATGGGAGATCTCAGAAAGCAATAGACCTCTGGCAAAAAAAATATATATACACATATTTACTGAAACAACCATAGGTTTCAGGGACGTTATAGTTAGAAATTAGCATCTAAAAATCTTTGAAATTTAGGGACGTTGTAGTAGGTTGGACATTTCACTCATACAAAACCAGAGAAATTCAGCCGTTATAGTTAGCTGAGCTAACTTTAACTCGTGCCCCCGCAATGCACTGTTGTTGATGGCACATATTACATCACTCATGACATGGTCAGTGACATCACTGATGACATCACTGATGACATCTCAAATGACATCACTGATGACATCACTGATGACATCCTCCGCTTAATAACTGATGCACCTCCTCACACCTTAATATAACCTTTCATACACCCACTCTGAAATACAGTCTCACATTCTTGAAACCATAGACACACCAATACCAGTTAGTACATACCAGCTAACTATAACTCGTGCCCCTGCAATGCACTGCTGATGACGTCACATATTACATCACTCATGACATGCTCAGTGACATCACTGATGACATCTCAAATATTTTGTGGGCCCTGGGGGCCGGGCGGTCCCCCTCCCGAGGCTGCTTTCGGCCGCCGGGGCACCATCCCCCGAGGCATGGCCACACATTTTTATTTTTTATTTTAAAAAAAATATTTTTAAGGAGGGGGACCGGACGGCCCCCCTCCTGAGGCCATTATTGGCCCTGGGGACCCCATCCCCTGGGGCATTACCTTGTTTGTTTTTTTTTATCACTATTTTCATGGGAGGGGGACTGCATTGCCCCTCTTCCTTGGGCCTCTTTTTGCCACGGGGACCCCATCCGCCGAGGCCTGGCCTCAATGTTGGGGACCGCGGGGGAAGCTCCATTGCCCTCGTGGTCCCTGACGGCTCCCTGCCTCCTGTGGGAGCCAGCAGAGAGCCGGCATTGCTTTAGGGCAAAGGGAGCTGCTAACATGCAGCTCCCTTTGCCCAAAAGCAATCTGGTTTGCTTCATGGAAGCAGTGTTTGCTATGACAGGGCGGGAGCAGTGCTCCCTCCCTGTCATAGCAAACTACAATGTCCCGGGGGTTGGCACCACGGTACATTGCTGGAACCGGCCCTTGGGGGTGGCGGACCCAGGGCCAAAGAAGGCTCCAGGAGGGGGGCCCCCCATCATGATTGAAACCCCGGGATGGTGGTGATCCTAGGGGCAGGGGATCCGCAACAGACCCCCACCCTTAATTTAAAATTGCCCCAGGGCAGTGTGGGGAGGAGCAGGAGCCCCCCACACACTCTCTTATTGAAGTTAAGCCCCAGGGAAGTGGCGGTCCCCAGGGGTTGGGGGCCCATGTTGCTCCTCCAGCCTTTTATAAGGAATGCCCCGAGGAGGTGGCAGTCCCCGGGGCAGCATGGGGGGCAGGAGTGCCCCTTGCATTTTACTAAGAAGCCCTGGGGTGGTGGTGGTCCCTGGGGCTGCGGGGGCCCCGCCCCCTCACATATTATTAAAAAAATACAGGGAGGTGTCGGTCCCCAGGGCTGCTGGGGCCCGTACAGCCCCTGCATATTTTAACAAGATTGCCCCCGGGACCTGGCCCACCCGGGGCCTTATTGAAACGAAACGCAGGACACCGCGCTTGATTTTTAAATTTTTTCAGCGGGATTCGCGGACCGTACGCAAATCCCGCCCAAACAATAAAAGCTTCTTTTTCGCACCTGAGCAGGCCTAGGGGGTCAGGGTGTTTCTACCCTGCCCCCTTATCTTGTTTTTTCACCTTTTTTCTTGTGACTCGGTTCTACCGAGTCACAGGATGGCTGCCAACACTTCTTGGTTTGAACTGTTGGCAGCCAATCAGAGACAAGCTCGTGATCGGGAGGGTTTGCGGATCCACCGCGGTCACCGATTATCGATATTTTTTAATTCTTTTAATTTCTCAGGAATTACTGAATGGATTTACACCATTTAAAAGAAAGGGTGCTCTCTGAACCAAGAGCTATCTCTCTGCCAAATTTGGTGTAATTCCATTTAGCAGTTCGGCTGTAGCTACAACACAAGTTTCCTATGGAAATTAACATGGAGAAAATGTGTTTTGGGACCCCCTTTTTTTCTCAGCCCCCGCTTGACGAATCACCCCAAAACTTTCAAGATAGGAAGTGACCGAAGCGCCCCATTATTTTAGAAAATTTTGCGAAGATTCGTCAAACAGCGCCAAAGACATTGGCAAATCAAAATATGCTTTTACTATGGAAACTAGGGGCAGATTTACAAGCCCCTGGCGCCACTTTTGCGTCACTTTTAACAAGGGAAAAGTGACGCAAAAGTGATGCAAGGGGCTTGTAAATCTGCCCATAGGTTCTAACGATAGCTATAGCGACTGCCAGTAGGTAAAATATATATATATATATATATATATATATATATATATATATATGAGAAGAAAAGGTTACCCTTGCAGTGAGAACGCTTCACACAGGTGAGTATTCCTCTCTTTATTGGGGTCAGTGAAATGGAACAGCACTCGACTTTGGTTCAAAATTCATCGACGCCTGACCGGTTTCGGACTCCCCGTCCTTGTTCACAGGCAAAGTCAGGAAACGGACACCTTGCAGCTCACCTGCTTAAATATCCAACAGTCACGCCCCACGTGGGCTTAGGCAAGTGCATCATGGTCTCAGCAGTTCTGCAAGGTCCGTAACTTGAAACAAATTAAAATATATCATACCCCAGTGGGTTGAATCAAAGTTCCATGTTGCCCCATTCGCCATACTGTAACCTCAATCCGGGCTCACCCATTCCGACCGCGCCTGGGTTAGGCGCACCAGATCCGCTGTTGATCGCGGCAGAGCGTTCTCGCGACCGGGGCTGGCCGCTAATATGAGAAGAAAAGGTTACCCTTGCAGTGAGAATGCTTCACACAGGTGAGTATTCCTCTCTTTATTGGGGTCAGTGAAATGGAACAGCACTCGACTTTGGTTCAAAATTCAATGACGCCTGACCGGTTTCGGACTCCCCGTCCTTGTTCACAGGCAAAGTCAGGAAACGGACACCTTGCAGCTCACCTGCTTAAATATCCAACAGTCACGCCCCACGTGGGCTTAGGCAAGTGCATCATGGTCTCAGCAGTTCTGCAAGGTCCGTAACTTGAAACAAATTAAAATATATCATACCCCAGTGGGTTGAATCAAAGTTCCATGTTGCCCCATTCGCCATACTGTAACCTCAATCCGGGCTCACCCATTCCGACCGCGCCTGGGTTAGGCGCACCAGATCCGCTGTTGATCGCGGCAGAGCGTTCTCGCGACCGGGGCTGGCCGCTAATATGAGAAGAAAAGGTTACCCTTGCAGTGAGAACGCTTCACACAGGTGAGTATTCCTCTCTTTATTGGGGTCAGTGAAATGGAACAGCACTCGACTTTGGTTCAAAATTCATCGACGCCTGACCGGTTTCGGACTCCCCGTCCTTGTTCACAGGCAAAGTCAGGAAACGGACACCTTGCAGCTCACCTGCTTAAATATCCAACAGTCACGCCCCACGTGGGCTTAGGCAAGTGCATCATGGTCTCAGCAGTTCTGCAAGGTCCGTAACTTGAAACAAATTAAAATATATCATACCCCAGTGGGTTGAATCAAAGTTCCATGTTGCCCCATTCGCCATACTGTAACCTCAATCCGGGCTCACCCATTCCGACCGCGCCTGGGTTAGGCGCACCAGATCCGCTGTTGATCGCGGCAGAGCGTTCTCGCGACCGGGGCTGGCCGCTAATATGAGAAGAAAAGGTTACCCTTGCAGTGAGAACGCTTCACACAGGTGAGTATTCCTCTCTTTATTGGGGTCAGTGAAATGGAACAGCACTCGACTTTGGTTCAAAATTCATCGACGCCTGACCGGTTTCGGACTTCCCGTCCTTGTTCACAGGCAAAGTCAGGAAACGGACACCTTGCAGCTCACCTGCTTAAATATCCAACAGTCACGCCCCACGTGGGCTTAGGCAAGTGCATCATGGTCTCAGCAGTTCTGCAAGGTCCGTAACTTGAAACAAATTAAAATATATCATACCCCAGTGGGTTGAATCAAAGTTCCATGTTGCCCCATTCGCCATACTGTAACCTCAATCCGGGCTCACCCATTCCGACCGCGCCTGGGTTAGGCGCACCAGATCCGCTGTTGATCGCGGCAGAGCGTTCTCGCGACCGGGGCTGGCCGCTAATATGAGAAGAAAAGGTTACCCTTGCAGTGAGAACGCTTCACACAGGTGAGTATTCCTCTCTTTATTGGGGTCAGTGAAATGGAACAGCACTCGACTTTGGTTCAAAATTCATCGACGCCTGACCGGTTTCGGACTCCCCGTCCTTGTTCACAGGCAAAGTCAGGAAACGGACAAATTAAAATATATCATTTTTGGGGTATGATATATTTCAATTTGTTTCAAGTTACGGACCTTGCAGAACTGCTGAGACCATGATGCACTTGCCTAAGCCCACGTGGGGCGTGACTGTTGGATATTTAAGCAGGTGAGCTGCAAGGTGTCCGTTTCCTGACTTTGCCTGTGAACAAGGACGGGGAGTCCGAAACCGGTCAGGCGTCGATGAATTTTGAACCAAAGTCGAGTGCTGTTCCATTTCACTGACCCCAATAAAGAGAGGAATACTCACCTGTGTGAAGCGTTCTCACTGCAAGGGTAACCTTTTCTTCTCATATATATATATATATATATATATATATATATATATATATATATATTCACAGTGATGACATGTCATGAGTGAAGTAATATGTGACGTCTTCAACAGTGGCTTGCGGGGGCGCGAGTTAAAGTTTGGTCAGCTAACTAAAACTGCCGAATTTCACTGGTTTTGTACGAGTGAAATGTCCAACTAACTATAACGTCCCTGAAACTTGTGGTTTTTTCAGTGCATATCAAAGGTTTTTTAAATGCTAATTTCTAACTATAACGTTCCTGAAACATGTGGTTTTTTTCAGTGAATTCCCAAGGTTTTTTAAATGCTAATTTCTAACTATAACATCCCTGAAACCTATGTTTTTCTCAGTGAATTTCTCAGGTTTTTTAAATGCTAATTTCTAACTATAACGTCCCTGAAACCTAAGGTGTTTTTAGGTCTCCCCTACGCAGCGCGCAAGCGCTGCTTTAGAGTGACATCTTGGAATCACTCAGGGCTTTTGTGGAAACTCGTGCATGTTCTGCACTGTTTCCAATGAGCACTCGTGCATGTACGGCGTTTACCTTGCGGGAGCGAGCAGCGGCACCATCTGTTTGTAATTATCGTGCTCGCTCCCGCAAGTTAAACGCTGTACATGGACTGAGTCTCGAAGCCGTGCCCCAGTTACCAAAGGGCGGCATTGCCAGCCCCTTCCTAACTTCCTAAAGTTTGTTTTTGTTACTACAATGAATGTCTTTAATAAATAAACGGGTCTCCTAGCATTATTAAAAAAATAAAATACACATGGAGCGCACAATGTGCATTTACCACAGCATTAAAGCAATGCTGATTTTTCATATAAAATGTCTCTCTTCAATGTTCTCAGTTATTGAAAAAATCAACACAGTTATATCACAAACACTACTGCGTGGGTCATGTTTACGTCGAGTCTGAGCTGCTCGCATATGGAAAGCTGCTTAAAAATATTGGTTTATTGTTTTCTTTCCGTAGCTGGCTTTCCGCTCCTCTCACATATTCTTGTCCGCTGAACTAGAGCAGGCTGCTGTGGGGGGGGACTGCCACTGCCACCATATATCACCACCACGTGCATCTCTTGTTTAAACAGTTGCAAATGCCGCCTCGGCTCTTACGAAGAGGTTGTGCTGCTTGTAGTGGGCAATGTCAAACGGTATTCATGGAACTCATGGTAAATAGGAGGTCCTCATTTTAAGAACATAACATTTATGTTTGTGGAGTCTTGCCTGTGAATTCAACAAGCCTTTGTGTGAACTCTGCAAGATTTTCAATTTTAGCCGCACGCATGCGTGTTTGTACAGTGGTCTACCAAATGCGCTAAAAAAAGTTAACGTGAGGTTGAAAAATACAATGCTGTTACATTTAAAGAAATTGGATTTTCCCTTAATGCACTCGTCATTATATATAACATATCCCAAGGCATGCAGCTGTAAACTATTAGGCACATCTTTTTTGATTGGTCAGCAATCCATACTTTTAACCTGTGCAGTACAGTAAATTGTTACCTATCTGCTGCGGTTTTAAACAGGGGTAAAACAAGATACAAATGTGTATTTTTTTAAATGAAATGATCTAAGGTTTTGGCAATGTGCTTTTATGTAAACGTTAATTTGTCTTTTAAATATATTCTTAAACAGGCATTTTGATGTACTTGTGCAACAGCCAGTAATCCACTACCCTTTCAGCATGTATATCATCTCTGCTGCATTCTATGAGTGGCACTAAGGAAACTTAGTCTGTTTGTCCCACGTAGACGCTGCCATCTCTCACCTACATACCCACTTCCCCTCATCTCTCTCTCACACTCCCACTAGCCACTCTCATCTCGCAATATCACTGCCCTCTCTCATCCCCCCACTACATAGCTCCTCTCTATACTGCCTACTCACACATGCTACCTTCCTCTACCACCTTATGATGTATACTAGTCCACCTCTCGTCTCCCCCCCAGGTGCGACAATCCACTTGTCCCTCTATCTCTCTGTCTCGTACTCTTTCTCACTCATCTCTCTCGCTCTCTCACGCACTATTCGTGCCTCACTCATATGGTTCGCTTCAGGGCTTCAAACACAGTATCTATCCCATAACTTTTCAAAGTTTCCACCCCACAATCCCGCGATCTCCTTTTCTTCTTAAGGTGTCTTTCGTGTATACACAAACCCAACCCTCTTTATGCATCTATGCCCCGCTCTCCCTGTCTTTCTGTCTTTCTCACAAACATATGTCTGCTCCTGTCCCAAGTTCAATAACGCCTTCCTACACAAACTACCTATCCCTATCATCCATCCGTTGTCTATTTTCTGCATCTCTCGCCACTACCTATTCACCATGCCACATAATTCCCCAACACAAATACACTATACGGGAAACATCGTTTACAACGCGGGGATTACATCGCGATGCCATTACATCGCGGTTTTTACAACGCAAGTCGTTACAACGACTTGCGCTAGATGGCGCTCTAGGACAAGGAATAGTATAATTTACTATCCAACACCTTCCCTACTGTACGTAGACTGGAGTTGGAATAGTAAATTATACTACTCCTAAGTCCTATTCCTTGTCCTAGAGCGCCATCTAGCGCAAGTCGTTGTAACGACTTGCGTTGTCAAAACCGCGATGTAGTGTACCGCGATGAAAATGTATGCATTGTGACGTCATACATCCCACTATACACAATTCCACAACTAACAATTCCAATACAACCCACATAATTCCACTCCACATTCATCCACTACACTAAAACAAAACACATACTTAAAAAAACATTATCAGTTAGAACGCCAATAGCTCTAACTCTCACAAAATTACAAATGCAAGACCTATTGCATTACAAATGCTTGTTTTCTCTCTTGTTGGGCTAAACCCATTGCCAAAGCAAGTAGGTCCCAAAGACGAGACCTATTAACTTTGCCAGTACAGTTTACTACATGCCCTTTAAATAACAAGCATTGGAATAGCCAATAGGTCTCGCTTTTGGGACCTTATAAGTATTTAGTCATGCAGCATAATATCCTTGGTGCAACAACATCAACTGTTGCATGGCTAAACACTTATAAGGCCCCAAAGGCAAGACCTATTGGCTATGCCAATACTTGTCAATGAATTTCTATGGTTTTCTAAATGCTAATTACTAATTATAATGTTCCTGAAACCTATGGTTTTTTTCAATTCATTTCAAAGGTTTTTTAAATGTTACTTTCTAACTATACGGTAGTAGTCGCGTTTGCAGGGTGTTGCCGAAAGGAGCCTAGGCCTTTGACCAGCGCTCAGGAATTCCGCTGTGTAGCACTTACAGGAGGTACCAGGAGGGTTACATGGCCGCCAAAGTCCCTCAGGAGTAAAGTGGACTTCATCCCCTGTTATATTCCATATAGGTACCCTATATAGGTTCAGGTAACATTGCAACCTTTCACCTATATCCTTCCCTACATTACATATAACGGTTCATAGGGACTGATCTTTTACCTAGATACGACACTGCATTCAGAACGCAGGTTTTTCCCTAGTTCGAATCGCATACATTATGCATGAGTCTCCTTGGAAGCACAGTAGGACTAACAGCAGGACTGACATCTCCTGTATAATATCTCTGTATAAAGTTCAGGCCCGACGTCATCCTTTGGGCCGACACAGTAACACAGCAAGGTAGGACCCCTAGGAAGACCTTTGGGTATATATATATCATGTCTTGCTTAGAAAGATAGAGGAGACCGAGACTTCCTGTATGATACACTGACCAGAGACGCTGAGGTTCCTGCATGCAGACGCTCCAGCTAGCAGTGGTCTAACATCCCTCACGCGGTTTCCAACTCAAGACCAGGATGGGGTCCCATATTCTCTCATTCTCAGGTAATGGGGTGGACTAAATCTTAGAGGGATTCTTCGTATAACACTTACATAGATGCTAGGTACATTTAGGTACATCTAGTTAGGGAGACATCATAGGAGCATGCATTTTTATCATGTGTTTTATATACTTGTATGTGTTCATGATTATTGCAAGATGGTTGAGCTATACCATCCATTTACTTTCTTAGTGCTTCTATCTCTGCTACTGTCTAATGGTAATTGCAGCTCATCTATTCTACACTAGAATAACAACTGTTCAATAAATCCTTATTGACAAACTGCCAGTATGTTTATTCTGTGTATCTCTGAAACAAACTAAGTGAGCACGAGTGACTGAGAGAAAAGTAGTATATTGTTTCCACAGCGATGAGGGATCAGGGTTGTCATGTTCTGAGGTTGCCAAGAACTATTCTCTTCCTGATAAGAGGAGATTCTAGTGGCACTGTGATCTAGCTGATACAGACAGGCTAACGTATGCAGTGGGGATGCACAGAATCAGTCTGCCACCAGTCCCACAGTTTATGTTATCCAAACGTGCAGATTCTGTATAGGTTATATAGGAACTACATGACACCCCCAACCAGTACTGTGCCAGGAGGCGCGTTTAAAGAGTGGTGGAGAAAGGTGAGCATGGCCTCCGAAGACCTCTTAGCAATCCCACTGTGTAGGACTTACTGGAGGTAACAGGAGGGGTAGTTAACAACATTGCTCCAGCCTCTTCTTCACAGGCAGCTTTGATCTACGGCACAAAGGTTCCAATTAGTTGCATGCTTTGTTTATATATACACCACCAGTGGGCTACGCTTAGTGCAATTAATTTTTAAAGCATACTGGGACATGTGGTCCACATTGGAAATATAAACAAAGCATGCAACTAATTTAGACCTTTGTGCCATAGATCAAAGCTGCCTGTGAAAAAGAGGCTGGAGCCTTTAAACGCGTTGGCAAATAAAGACTTTTAACCTGGAATACAGATGCTGGTTTCCAAATTTGAATCAATACCGGAAGGTGTTCATTGGCTGTGGAATGCATTCTCGAGCTTTCGGGCGTTTGTTAAAAAGAAAAAAAAAATATATATATATATATATATATATATATATTCACTGAAAAAACCATAGGTTTCAGGCCTGATATAGTTAGGGATTAGCATTTAAAAAACCTTAGAAATTCACTGAAAAAACAATAGGTTTTAGGGGTGTTATAGTTAGCTGGAAATTTCACTCGAACAAAACCATTGAAATTCCTCCGATATAGTTAGTTGTACTAACTACATCTCGCGCGCCCGCAATCCACTGCTGATGATGTCACATATTACATCATTCATGACATGGTCAGTGACATCACTGATGACATCTCAAATGACATCAAAGTGTCCATTTCAAACATGGACACTTAGAAACTTTTCTGGTGAAAACCACACAATGGATTCCTATGGAAGGAAATACAAGGTACTGGTAAGTACGCTTAGAGTTACTTTTCAGAGTCAGTGCTGGGCTAAAAGATGCAGCCCTGGGTTCTCTCCTGATTACAGGTGAGTAAATCGGAATTCGTAGTTCGGCTGATTTTAGAGGAATATTTGTACGTTTCAAAAATGGACACTTAGAAAAGTTTCTGCTGAAAACCACACAATGGATTCCTATGGAAGGAAAAACAAGTTAGTGGTAAGTACGCTTAGAATTACTTTTCAGGGTCAGTGCTGGGCTAAAAGATGCAGCACTGGGTTCTCTCCTGATTACAGATGAGTAAATCGGAATTCGTAGTTCGGCTGATTTTAAAGGAATATTTGTACGTTTCAAAAAGGGACACTTTGAAACTTTTCTGCTGAAAACCACCCAATGGATTCCTATGGAAGGAAATACAAGAAACTGGTAAGTACGGTTAGAATTATTTTCAGGGTCAGTGCTGGGCTAAAAGATACAGCACTGGGTTCTCTCCTGATTACAGGTGAGTAAATCGGAATTCGTAGTTCAGCTGATATTAGAGGAATATTTGTACGTTTCAAAAATGGACACTTTGAAACTTTTCTGCTGAAAACCACCCAATGGATTCCTATGGAAGGAAATACAAGAAACTGGTAAGTACGCTTAGAATTACTTTTCAGGGTCAGTGCTGGGCTAAAAGATGCAGCACTGGGTTCTCTCCTGATTACAGGTGAGTAAATCGGAATTTGTAGTTCGGCTGATTTTAGAGGAATATTTGTACAATGGTGAAGGAAGGGGGCGGGGCCTGAGGTCACGTGTGCAAACACGCCCTGTGGCGCGTTTTAAGTTGGGGAATTAATTCCTCTTCAATTCTGAGGTCCTCTGTTGGCCAACTAGCCCACCGGGTACCTCCAGTATGCGCCAGGGAGCTGCATTGCAGAGAGATGTTAAGAGGCCACGCCCCTTTTTACAACACTCTGCAACGCTGCTCCGTGGCGCTTACTGGAGGTACCTGGTGGGCTAGTTGGTCCCCAGGGACCCTCAGGATTGAAAAGGAATTAATTCCCCAACTTAAAATGCGCCACAGGGCGTGTTTGCACACATATCACCTCAGGCCCCGCCCCCTACCTTCACCACTGTGAAAACGTGCCCCGTGGGGTGTTTTAAGTTGGGGGATTAAGTCCCCTTGAATCCTGAGGTCCCCTGGCGGCCAACTAGCCCACCAGGTACCTCCAGTATGCGCCAGGGAGCTACGTTGCAGAGAGGTGTTCGGAGGCCACATCCCTTTTTACAACACTCTGCAACGCAGCTCCGTGGCGCTTAGTGGAGGTACCTGGTGGGCTAGTTGTCCCCTAGGGGACCTCTGAATTGAAGAGGAATGAATTCCCCAACTTAAAATGCGCCACAGGGTGTGTTTGCACAGTATCACCTCAGGCCCCGCCCCCTACCTTCACCACTGTGCAAACGTGCCCCGTGGCGCGTTTTAATTTGGGAGATTAAGTCCCCTTGAATCCTGAGGTCCCCTGGGGTCCAACTAGCCCACCAGGTACCTCCATTAAGCGCCACAGAGCTGCGTTGCAGAGAGGTGTAAAAAGGGGCGTGGCATCAGAACACCTCTCTGCAACGCAGCCCCCTGGTGCATTCTGGAGGTTCCTGGTGGGCTAGTTGGCCCCCAGGGACCCCAGTATTGAAGGGGAATTCGTTCCCCCTCTGCCACCGCGCCAGGGGATGAAAGAAGGGGGGCTGTGTAGCCCCCCTTCTTTTTCTTATTTTTTGGCCCTGGGGACCCCATCCCCCAGGGCCTGCCCCTAATTTTTTTTTTTTTAAAGTGTGGAGGGGGGCTGTGTGGCCCCCCTCCCGAGGCCTTAATCAGCACCGGGGACCCCATCCCCCGGGCCACGGGCCTTTTTTAACAAAAAATATATTTTTTTAGCTTTGTAGCCCCCCTCCTGTGGACACTAAAGGCCCCGGGGACCCCATCCCCGGGGCCGTTTTTTCTTTTTCTTTTTAAAAAACATTTTTTAGGAGGGGGGCCGCGTGGCACCCCTCCCGGGCCACTACTGGCCCCGGGGACCCCATCCCCCGGGGCCTGGCCATCTCGTTGGGGACCGTGGGGGGGTTCCAATCCCCCCACGGTCCCAGCCGGCTCCCGCTTCCTGCGGGAGCCAGCATTGCTTTTCCACATGGGAAGCAGCTAACATGCTGCTCCCCATGTGGAAAAGCAATCGTCTTTGCTTCATTGAAGCGAGAGCAGGTTTCCCTGCTCTCGCTTCAATGAAGCAAAGCAGTTTGCAATGACAGGGTGAGCACCCCGGGACACTGCAGGAGCCGGCCCTGGGGGGGGTGGCGGTCCCGAGGGCCATCATTGGCTCCGGGGGGGGTGTGGCCCCCCTCCCACTTAATTTAAAGCCCCGGGGGGTGGTGGTCCCCGGGGCTTGGGGGTCTGTAACGGACCCCCTATTTTAAATATTTAGTGCCCCGGGGAGGTGGCGGTACCCGGGGCATGTGGGGGGGGCTCGAGCCCCACCACACAGGTTTTTTATTTTATTTTAGAACAAAAAAGCCCCAGGGGGTGGCGGTCCCCGGGGCTGTGGGGGGGCCATGAGCCCCCCGCATACATTAACTTAAAGCCCCGGGGGGTGGCGGTCCCCGGGGCTGCGGGGGGGCCATGAGCCCCCCCGCATATTCAATCTTGGAGCCCCGGGGGTGGTGGTCCCCGGGGCAGTGTGAGGGGGATTGGGACACCCCCACACTTTTTAAAAAAATTATTCCCCCGGGATTTGGCCCCCGGGAGCAAAATAGAATATTCAGTGCGGTAGCCCGCGCTGATTTTTTTTTTAATTTTCGGCCGAAATTCGCGCTGGGTGCGCGAATCTCGACGATTTAAAAAAAAAAAATCTTTTTGTTGGCCCTGGGGGTCCTTGTGGGACCCCCTGAGCAGGCCTAGGGGGTCAGGGTGTTTCTACCCTGCCCCCTTGTCGCGTTTTTCACGTTTGTTTTTTAGGTTTCTTGTGCCTCGGTTCTACCGAGGCACAAGATGGCTGCCAACACTTCCTGATCTGGAGTGTTGACAGCCAATTAGCATTCAGCTCGTGCACGGCAGGGTGCGCGCTGGGTGCGGGGAGGGTGCGCGGATCCTCCGAGGCCATAGATATCACTAACTTTTTTACCCTAATTTTCTCAGGAACTACTGAACGGATTTACACCATTTAAGCAAAAGGCACGAGTCTGAACTAAGGACTACCTCTTTGCCAAATTTGGTGCAATTCCGTTCCGCAGTTCGGGCTGTAGCTGCGTCAACAGGTCCTATGGGAAAATGCATGGGGAAAACACGTTTTGGGACCCCCCTTTTTATTCGGCCCCCGCTTGACGAATCACCGTGAAATTTTCAGGATAGGAGCGGACCGGAGCTGGCCAAAAGTTTGGAGAATTTCGCAAAGATTCGTCAATCGGCGCCAACGTTATTCCAAATAGAATGTTGCGGATTTCCTATGGAAAATAGGTCCTAACTATATCTATCTACTGGCGACCCCCAGTAGGTAATATATATATATATATATATATATATATATATATTTTTTTTTTTTCAAACGCCCGAAAGCTTTCGAGAGTGCACTCGACAGCGCTCCTACCATCTGGCATTACATTGCAGCCTGCTTGAAATTCCCAAATAACTTTTTCTTGTGCCGACGCGTTTCAAGGCGAAATGCCTCTTCTTCTTGGGCTGTTTGCCAATGTAACATCGAGGGCTCACATAACCTTATTTCCGGCTTTATTTATGTGCATCATGGCCCCCAGTGGGCATTATTCAGTATGATTTCTTATATTGCATGTTGGGAAACATAGTCCCTTATGTGAGCAGAAGTTTATTTCCTTTTGTGGGATCGATGCGCATTAATATTTAAAACCATTATTATCCAATAGTAGGCTTCAGGACTAAACATCAGTCTTACTTCGCATTGGGGCGCTGTGCTGTCATGATGTAGATTAGTTCCACTTCACAGCCTCTTCTCAGTGATTGATGGTGCTTCTCTCCATGGCAGGGCAGCCGTGCGACATAATTTTTTATTTCAAACGACCGAAAGCTTTCGAGAGTGCACTCAACAGCGCTCCTACCATCTGGCATTACATTGCAGCCTGCTTGAAAGTCCCGATTAACTTTTTCTTGTGCTGACGCGCTTCAAGGCGAAATGCCTCTTCTTCTTGGGCTGTTTGTCAATGTAACATCGAGGGCTCACATAACCTTATTTCCGGCTTTATTTATTTGCGTCATGGCCCCCAGTGGGCGTTATTCAGTATGATATCTTATATTGCATGTTGGGAAACATAGTCCCTTATGTGAGCAGAAGTTTATTTCCTTTCGTGGGATCGATGCGCATTATTATTTAAAATAGAAAGACTCTCTGTACTTGCATCGGTTTTCAGTTACCGACTCAATCTCGATTATTGGTATCGTGTTTTTGGCTCTTAGCCTCGGTTGTGGGCTATTTCTGGTGTTTGCACTAAGCTAGAAGGATGTGTTGTCTGTTCCTGCATGTGTTTTTTTCTGGGATTAGTAATTTGTGCGGGATCTACTCCCCTGGTTAGTGGGGGAAAGTGTGAGTGCGCCACTGGTGATGTCTTAGTGGCGTGTGTAACATTCTCCCAGATATCAACATTTGATCTGAAAATCATATCTCTCCTCTGTAATTGATGTTAGATTCTTGGACCCTAGTTAGTGGGTTCATGCATGTATAAATATTCTTTTGTGGCTATATATAGTGTCCTGTCTGCCTGTAGGGAGATGGAATGCCTTGAAGTCCTGTTTCCCAGGTTGCCTACCATGTGTTGTAACTGAAAAAACGAACTGGATGGTCTCTGTGTTAGCTTGGTGCTAGCCCATATTGGCTCCTCCCAATGGGAGAAAAAGTGATACCTTTCATGATTTATGTATCTCCCCTCCACTAACTTGTGATGCTGGAGCTTCTACCTTCATGTTAGCCTGTTTAGGTGGTGCACCCTTCACACCCTCAATCAACCAAAGAATGTGTACATTGTGAAAAAGCATACGAAATTCAAAATAAATTAAAATTGAATGAGATCTTATCTGTTTACTGGGACACAGCCGAAGAAAAGGGTAGGGACCTCTGTGTCACGAGCCCGAGACATGGTCTCTTCCTTTCCTCCTGTAAGAATGAAACACAAACATAGCATAAGCAAATATGTAAATAGGTACTGAACAATTCAATAATATTACATACACTATGCTTGTATGTTCCAAATAGACGAGACGCATAGTAACAACTCAATACAGGATACTTTGGAAACGCAATACACCCAAAATGCAATAACATCTCTTACTATGGGTGGTAATTGCTTCACGTACTAAGCATTCTGTAAGTGTATGGTCATCTCTTCATCAAGGTTATGGCCATTTGGATGTGTTGTCCCCATCCCTATGATGTGTCTTGACTCACATTGTCTGAGTCTCAGTGTCCTGTTGCCCCCTCTTCTATTGAGGACTACTTGTTCAATTACATAGTAAGACAGTTTGGTGAAGTTCGAGAAATGTTTTGCCTCAAAATGGCGTGCAATTGGGTACTGCTGATCTCTATTAGTGATGGCTCTCATATGTTCGAGAACTCTTTTCTTCACCATGTGTGTGGTGCTTCCTACTTATCTGAGTTTGCAGGGGTATTCCAGTACATAGATGATATACGTGCTGCTACATGTGAGGAATTGTATTATGCTGACCATTTTACTGGTGCTACTGTTCCAGAATTCCTTCTGCATGTGGCTATTTCCGCAGGCCTTGCAATGGCCACACGGAATAAAGCCTCGGAGGTCTATACGTCTTTTGTCAGTATTGTTGGCAAGATCACTGTGGACTAATAAGTCTTTGAGATTGCGTCCCCTCCTATAGCTCATCTTTGGTTGTGTAGGTAGGGAGTTCCCTATGACCGGGTCCCCTCTGAGTAAATTCCAGTTACGAGTAACTGTCTTACGGATTTGATCAGAGTGCCCATTGAAGGTCAAAATCATGCGGGTGTCTGAGTCATCCATGTCATCAGTGCTAGTTGTGTTGGGTATGTCCACTAGGATTGTGTCTCTATTGACTGTTTTTACTCTCTCGCATGCTTTTCTAAGAACCCACGTGGAATACCCTCTATCTTTGAATCGCTGTAACATGGTGGTTTGTTCCATTAAGTAGCCTACATCTGTGCTGCAATTTCTTTTGGCTCTGAGCAATTCCCCATAGGGGATGCACCACTTCAGTGTGTTTGGGTGGCTACTCAAAGCATGCAGCAAAGTATTGCCTGCTGTGTTTTTCAGAAACAGGGTTGTGGTTACCTTGTTGTTCACTATCGCCACCTTAGTGTTCAAGTACTCCAACTGACGTTTATTGATGGTACAGGTAAAAGTCACATTGTTGGGATTTCACTTCAGTTTATCAATGAAAGTCAGTACTTCCTGTTTGCTGCCTTTCCAGACAACAAACAGGTCGTCAATATACCGTAGCCAGAGTCTGACCCTGGCAAATTCCCCCTGCAACTCAGCCTCCTTTCTGATGTCCTCTTCCCAGGCTCCCATAAAGAGATTAGCAAAGCTTGGCGCAAAGCTAGTACCCATCGCGGTACTGAGGGACCGCTTGAAGATCTCACCATCAAACATGAAAAAGTTATTAGTAGGCTGTGCCTGATAATGTCTAGTATCATCTGTGTGTGGTCCCAGTGTCTTATGTGTCTGCGTTTGAGGAAATAGCACATACCTCTATACCTTGATCATGATTGATCCCTGTATAGAGTGAGTTCACATCCAATGTTACTAGGAGAAAATCTGCTTCCGATTCTAGATAATGTATTTTACCCAAAAAATCCTTGGTGTCTTTTACATACGAGGGCAGAGTGATTACAAATTCCCTCAGATAGTGATCAGCATAGCGTGACAGATTCTCCAACACACAACCTCTAGATGAAATTATGGGTCTGCCCGGGGGATTGTCTCTATCCTTGTGAATCTTGGGGAGTAGATACATAACTGGGAGGATAGGATAATCCTTTTTAAGATAACAATATTCCTCCCACTCGATCAGTCCTTTGTCTTTCCATTCTCCTAGTCTCTCCCATATGTTTGTAATGCTGTTGTTGTATTCTAGCCTGTCCAATTTTGTGTATGTGTTGGTTCCACTCAATTGGCGAACCGCCTCTGCTACATACATCTCTCTTGATAAAATGACAATGTTGCCCCCTTTGTCAGTGGGCCTGATTACGATACTGTCATCCTTGGCTAGTTCTAGTATGGCCTTTTTCTGGGAGAAGGTTAAGTTGTGCTTGAATTCTTTTATTTTCTTTGGCCAGTTTTTATGTCTGAATTCCTGGAAAGTATCTATGTTGTCATGGCTCATAGTTGGTAAAAAGGTTGACTTAGGTTTGAAACCAGAGCAAGCAGCTGTGTCATCTCTGATTTCCATTTCCTCTAAAATGAGATGAGTGTCTCTGCTAGTGTTAACACCTTCAGGGTCATTTTGTAATTCATGCACTGCCACCAGTGTGTCAATCGTTACAACAAACAAATGATGGACGGAATGCTGACAATGCAGACATTCTCCCCCAGTCAAGAGATCTGGGTTAAATCCATCGTTCTTTTGCCCACTACGCCACCCCAGTTCAGACATGGCCATATGCAAATCAGTCTTGACCCTGTGCCTCATGGGAACAGTCCAGCCCGAACTGCCAAGCCATGTCTTCCCTGGACCGGAATCAAGCATCCTAGGACCGGTTTCTGGCTATCAGCCGTCATCAGCCAGGATAGCTTGACTCCAGTGGCGTAGTGAGCACGGGTCCCACGTCTGGGAATACCCATCCCACTTAGGGCGAAAAGCGTTACAACAAACAAATGATGGACGGAATGCTGACAATGCAGACATTCTCCCCCAGTCAAGAGATCTGGGTTAAATCCATCGTTCTTTTGCCCACTACGCCACCCCAGTTCAGACATGGCCATATGCAAATCAGTCTTGACCCTGTGCCTCATGGGAACAGTCCAGCCCGAACTGCCAAGCCATGTCTTCCCTGGACCGGAATCAAGCATCCTAGGACCGGTTTCTGGCTATCGGCCGTCATCAGCCAGGATAGCTTGACTCCAGTGGGGTGGTGAGCACGGGTCCCACGTCTGGGAATACCCATCCCACTTAGGGCGAAAAGCGTTACAACAAACAAATGATGGACGGAATGCTGACAATGCAGACATTCTCCCCCAGTCAAGAGATCTGGGTTAAATCCATCGTTCTTTTGCCCACTACGCCACCCCAGTTCAGACATGGCCATATGCAAATCAGTCTTGACCCTGTGCCTCATGGGAACAGTCCAGCCCGAACTGCCAAGCCATGTCTTCCCTGGACCGGAATCAAGCATCCTAGGACCGGTTTCTGGCTATCAGCCGTCATCAGCCAGGATAGCTTGACTCCAGTGGCGTAGTGAGCACGGGTCCCACGTCTGGGAATACCCATCCCACTTAGGGCGAAAAGCGTTACAACAAACAAATGATGGACGGAATGCTGAAAATGCAGACATTTTCCCCCAGTCAAGAGATCTGGGTTAAATCCATCGTTCTTTTGCCCACTACGCCACCCCAGTTCAGACATGGCCATATGCAAATCAGTCTTGACCCTGTGCCTCATGGGAAAAGTCCAGCCCGAACTGCCAAGACATGTCTTCCCTGGACCGGAATCAAGCATCCTAGGACCGGTTTCTGGCTATCAGCCGTCATCAGCCAGGATAGCTTGACTCCAGTGGCGTAGTGAGCACGGGTCCCACGTCTGGGAATACCCATCCCACTTAGGGCGAAAAGCGTTACAACAAACAAATGATGGACGGAATGCTGACAATGCAGACATTCTCCCCCAGTCAAGAGATCTGGGTTAAATCCATCGTTCTTTTGCCCACTACGCCACCCCAGTTCAGACATGGCCATATGCAAATCAGTCTTGACCCTGTGCCTCATGGGAACAGTCCAGCCCGAACTGCCAAGCCATGTCTTCCCTGGACCGGAATCAAGCATCCTAGGACCGGTTTCTGGCTATCAGCCGTCATCAGCCAGGATAGCTTGACTCCAGTGGCGTAGTGAGCACGGGTCCCACGTCTGGGAATACCCATCCCACTTAGGGCGAAAAGCGTTACAACAAACAAATGATGGACGGAATGTTGACAATGCAGACATTCTCCCCCAGTCAAGAGATCTGGGTTAAATCCATCGTTCTTTTGCCCACTACGCCACCCCAGTTCAGACATGGCCATATGCAAATCAGTCTTGACCCTGTGCCTCATGGGAACAGTCCAGCCCGAACTGCCAAGCCATGTCTTCCCTGGACCGGAATCAAGCATCCTAGGACCGGTTTCTGGCTATCAGCCGTCATCAGCCAGGATAGCTTGACTCCAGTGGCGTAGTGAGCACGGGTCCCACGTCTGGGAATACCCATCCCACTTAGGGCGAAAAGCGTTACAACAAACAAATGATGGACGGAATGCTGACAATGCAGACATTCTCCCCCAGTCAAGAGATCTGGGTTAAATCCATCGTTCTTTTGCCCACTACGCCACCCCAGTTCAGACATGGCCATATGCAAATCAGTCTTGACCCTGTGCCTCATGGGAACAGTCCAGCCCGAACTGCCAAGCCATGTCTTCCCTGGACCGGAATCAAGCATCCTAGGACCGGTTTCTGGCTATCAGCCGTCATCAGCCAGGATAGCTTGACTCCAGTGGCGTAGTGAGCACGGGTCCCACGTCTGGGAATACCCATCCCACTTAGGGCGAAAAGCGTTACAACAAACAAATGATGGACGGAATGCTGACAATGCAGACATTCTCCCCCAGTCAAGAGATCTGGGTTAAATACATCGTTCTTTTGCCCACTACGCCACCCCAGTTCAGACATGGCCATATGCAAATCAGTCTTGACCCTGTGCCTCATGGGAACAGTCCAGCCCGAACTGCCAAGACATGTCTTCCCTGGACCGGAATCAAGCATCCTAGGACCGGTTTCTGGCTATCAGCCGTCATCAGCCAGGATAGCTTGACTCCAGTGGCGTAGTGAGCACGGGTCCCACGTCTGGGAATACCCATCCCACTTAGGGCGAAAAGCGTTACAACAAACAAATGATGGACGGAATGCTGACAATGCAGACATTCTCCCCCAGTCAAGAGATCTGGGTTAAATCCATCGTTCTTTTGCCCACTACGCCACCCCAGTTCAGACATGGCCATATGCAAATCAGTCTTGACCCTGTGCCTCATGGGAACAGTCCAGTCCGAACTGCCAAGCCATGTCTTCCCTGGACCGGTTTCTGGCTATCAGCCGTCATCAGCCAGGATAGCTGGACTCCAGTGGCGTAGTGAGCACGGGTCCCACGTCTGGGAATACCCATCCCACTTAGGGCGAAAAGCGTTACAACAAACAAATGATGGACGGAATGCTGACAATGCAGACATTCTCCCCCAGTCAAGAGATCTGGGTTAAATCCATCGTTCTTTTGCCCACTACGCCACCCCAGTTCAGACATGGCCATATGCAAATCAGTCTTGACCCTGTGCCTCATGGGAACAGTCCAGCCCGAACTGCAAAGACATGTCTTCCCTGGACCGGAATCAAGCATCCTAGGACCGGTTTCTGGCTATCAGCCGTCATCAGCCAGGATAGCTTGACTCCAGTGGCGTAGTGAGCACGGGTCCCACGTCTGGGAATACCCATCCCACTTAGGGCGAAAAGCGTTACAACAAACAAATGATGGACGGAATGCTGACAATGCAGACATTCTCCCCCAGTCAAGAGATCTGGGTTAAATCCATCGTTCTTTTGCCCACTACGCCACCCCAGTTCAGACATGGCCATATGCAAATCAGTCTTGACCCTGTGCCTCATGGGAACAGTCCAGCCCGAACTGCCAAGACATGTCTTCCCTGGACCGGAATCAAGCATCCTAGGACCGGTTTCTGGCTATCAGCCGTCATCAGCCAGGATAGCTTGACTCCAGTGGCGTAGTGAGCACGGGTCCCACGTCTGGGAATACCCATCCCACTTAGGGCGAAAAGCGTTACAACAAACAAATGATGGACGGAATGCTGACAATGCAGACATTCTCCCCCAGTCAAGAGATCTGGGTTAAATCCATCGTTCTTTTGCCCACTACGCCACCCCAGTTCAGACATGGCCATATGCAAATCAGTCTTGACCCTGTGCCTCATGGGAACAGTCCAGCCCGAACTGCCAAGCCATGTCTTCCCTGGACCGGAATCAAGCATCCTAGGACCGGTTTCTGGCTATCAGCCGTCATCAGCCAGGATAGCTTGACTCCAGTGGCGTAGTGAGCACGGGTCCCACGTCTGGGAATACCCATCCCACTTAGGGCGAAAAGCGTTACAACAAACAAATGATGGACGGAATGCTGACAATGCAGACATTCTCCCCCAGTCAAGAGATCTGGGTTAAATCCATCGTTCTTTTGCCCACTACGCCACCCCAGTTCAGACATGGCCATATGCAAATCAGTCTTGACCCTGTGCCTCATGGGAACAGTCCAGCCCGAACTGCCAAGCCATGTCTTCCCTGGACCGGAATCAAGCATCCTAGGACCGGTTTCTGGCTATCAGCCGTCATCAGCCAGGATAGCTTGACTCCAGTGGCGTAGTGAGCACGGGTCCCACGTCTGGGAATACCCATCCCACTTAGGGCGAAAAGCGTTACAACAAACAAATTATGGACGGAATGCTGACAATGCAGACATTCTCCCCCAGTCAAGAGATCTGGGTTAAATCCATCGTTCTTTTGCCCACTACGCCACCCCAGTTCAGACATGGCCATATGCAAATCAGTCTTGACCCTGTGCCTCATGGGAACAGTCCAGCCCGAACTGCCAAGCCATGTCTTCCCTGGACCGGAATCAAGCATCCTAGGACCGGTTTCTGGCTATCAGCCGTCATCAGCCAGGATAGCTTGACTCCAGTGGCGTCGTGAGCACGGGTCCCACGTCTGGGAATACCCATCCCACTTAGGGCGAAAAGCGTTACAACAAACAAATGATGGACGGAATGCTGACAATGCAGACATTCTCCCCCAGTCAAGAGATCTGGGTTAAATCCATCGTTCTTTTGCCCACTACGCCACCCCAGTTCAGACATGGCCATATGCAAATCAGTCTTGACCCTGTGCCTCATGGGAACAGAACAGCCCGAACTGCCAAGCCATGTCTTCCCTGGACCGGAATCAAGCATCCTAGGACCGGTTTCTGGCTATCAGCCGTCATCAGCCAGGATAGCTTGACTCCAGTGGCGT
Organism: Triturus cristatus; assembly: GCF_964204655.1. Taxonomy (NCBI): domain Eukaryota; kingdom Metazoa; phylum Chordata; class Amphibia; order Caudata; family Salamandridae; genus Triturus; species Triturus cristatus. Next base: position 619,838,153 of record NC_140584.1, read on the forward strand.
AGTGAGCACGGGTCCCACGTCTGGGAATACCCATCCCACTTAGGGCGAAAAGCGTTACAACAAACAAATGATGGACGGAATGTTGACAATGCAGACATTCTCCCCCAGTCAAGAGATCTGGGTTAAATCCATCGTTCTTTTGCCCACTACGCCACCCCAGTTCAGACATGGCCATATGCAAATCAGTCTTGACCCTGTGCCTCATGGGAACAGTCCAGCCCGAACTGCCAAGCCATGTCTTCCCTGGACCGGAATCAAGCATCCTAGGACCGGTTTCTGGCTATCAGCCGTCATCAGCCAGGATAGCTTGACTCCAGTGGCGTAGTGAGCACGGGTCCCACGTCTGGGAATACCCATCCCACTTAGGGCGAAAAGCGTTACAACAAACAAATGATGGACGGAATGCTGACAATGCAGACATTCTCCCCCAGTCAAGAGATCTGGGTTAAATCCATCGTTCTTTTGCACACTACGCCACCCCAGTTCAGACATGGCCATATGCAAATCAGTCTTGACCCTGTGCCTCATGGGAACAGTCCAGCCCGAACTGCCAAGCCATGTCTTCCCTGGACCGGAATCAAGCATCCTAGGACCGGTTTCTGGCTATCAGCCGTCATCAGCCAGGATAGCTTGACTCCAGTGGCGTAGTGAGCACGGGTCCCACGTCTGGGAATACCCATCCCACTTAGGGCGAAAAGCGTTACAACAAACAAATGATGGACGGAATGCTGACAATGCAGACATTCTCCCCCAGTCAAGAGATCTGGGTTAAATCCATAGTTCTTTTGCCCACTACGCCACCCCAGTTCAGACATGGCCATATGCAAATCAGTCTTGACCCTGTGCCTCATGGGAACAGTCCAGCCCGAACTGCCAAGACATGTCTTCCCTGGACCGGAATCAAGCATCCTAGGACCGGTTTCTGGCTATCAGCCGTCATCAGCCAGGATAGCTTGACTCCAGTGGCGTAGTGAGCACGGGTCCCATGTCTGGGAATACCCATCCCACTTAGGGCGAAAAGCGTTACAACAAACAAATGATGGACGGAATGCTGACAATGCAGACATTCTCCCCCAGTCAAGAGATCTGGGTTAAATCCATCGTTCTTTTGCCCACTACGCCACCCCAGTTCAGACATGGCCATATGCAACTCAGTCTTGACCCTGTGCCTCATGGGAACAGTCCAGCCCGAACTGCCAAGCCATGTCTTCCCTGGACCGGTTTCTGGCTATCAGCCGTCATCAGCCAGGATAGCTGGACTCCAGTGGCGTAGTGAGCACGGGTCCCACGTCTGGGAATACCCATCCCACTTAGGGCGAAAAGCGTTACAACAAACAAATGATGGACGGAATGCTGACAATGCAGACATTCTCCCCCAGTCAAGAGATCTGGGTTAAATCCATCGTTCTTTTGCCCACTACGCCACCCCAGTTCAGACATGGCCATATGCAAATCAGTCTTGACCCTGTGCTTCATGGGAACAGTCCAGCCCGAACTGCCAAGACATGTCTTCCCTGGACCGGAATCAAGCATCCTAGGACCGGTTTCTGGCTATCAGCCGTCATCAGCCAGGATAGCTTGACTCCAGTGGCGTAGTGAGCACGGGTCCCACGTCTGGGAATACCCATCCCACTTAGGGCGAAAAGCGTTACAACAAACAAATGATGGACGGAATGCTGACAATGCAGACATTCTCCCCCAGTCAAGAGATCTGGGTTAAATCCATCGTTCTTTTGCCCACTACGCCACCCCAGTTCAGACATGGCCATATGCAAATCAGTCTTGACCCTGTGCCTCATGGGAACAGTCCAGCCCGAACTGCCAAGACATGTCTTCCCTGGACCGGAATCAAGCATCCTAGGACCGGTTTCTGGCTATCAGCCGTCATCAGCCAGGATAGCTTGACTCCAGTGGCGTAGTGAGCACGGGTCCCACGTCTGGGAATACCCATCCCACTTAGGGCGAAAAGCGTTACAACAAACAAATGATGGACGGAATGCTGACAATGCAGACATTCTCCCCCAGTCAAGAGATCTGGGTTAAATCCATCGTTCTTTTGCCCACTACGCCACCCCAGTTCAGACATGGCCATATGCAAATCAGTCTTGACCCTGTGCCTCATGGGAACAGTCCAGCCCGAACTGCCAAGCCATGTCTTCCCTGGACCGGAATCAAGCATCCTAGGACCGGTTTCTGGCTATCAGCCGTCATCAGCCAGGATAGCTTGACTCCAGTGGCGTAGTGAGCACGGGTCCCACGTCTGGGAATACCCATCCCACTTAGGGCGAAAAGCGTTACAACAAACAAATGATGGACGGAATGCTGACAATGCAGACATTCTCCCCCAGTCAAGAGATCTGGGTTAAATCCATTGTTCTTTTGCCCACTACGCCACCCCAGTTCAGACATGGCCATATGCAAATCAGTCTTGACCCTGTGCCTCATGGGAACAGTCCAGCCCGAACTGCCAAGCCATGTCTTCCCTGGACCGGAATCAAGCATCCTAGGACCGGTTTCTGGCTATCAGCCATCATCAGCCAGGATAGCTTGACTCCAGTGGCGTAGTGAGCACGGGTCCCACGTCTGGGAATACCCATCCCACTTAGGGCGAAAAGCGTTACAACAAACAAATTATGGACGGAATGCTGACAATGCAGACATTCTCCCCCAGTCAAGAGATCTGGGTTAAATCCATCGTTCTTTTGCCCACTACGCCACCCCAGTTCAGACATGGCCATATGCAAATCAGTCTTGACCCTGTGCCTCATGGGAACAGTCCAGCCCGAACTGCCAAGCCATGTCTTCCCTGGACCGGAATCAAGCATCCTAGGACCGGTTTCTGGCTATCAGCCGTCATCAGCCAGGATAGCTTGACTCCAGTGGCGTAGTGAGCACGGGTCCCACGTCTGGGAATACGCATCCCACTTAGGGCGAAAAGCGTTACAACAAACAAATGATGGACGGAATGCTGACAATGCAGACATTCTCCCCCAGTCAAGAGATCTGGGTTAAATCCATCGTTCTTTTGCCCACTACGCCACCCCAGTTCAGACATGGCCATATGCAAATCAGTCTTGACCCTGTGCCTCATGGGAACAGTCCAGCCCGAACTGCCAAGACATGTCTTCCCTGGACCGGAATCAAGCATCCTAGGACCGGTTTCTGGCTATCAGCCGTCATCAGCCAGGATAGCTTGACTCCAGTGGCGTAGTGAGCACGGGTCCCACGTCTGGGAATACCCATCCCACTTAGGGCGAAAAGCGTTACAACAAACAAATGATGGACGGAATGCTGACAATGCAGACATTCTCCCCCAGTCAAGAGATCTGGGTTAAATCCATCGTTCTTTTGCCCACTACGCCACCCCAGTTCAGACATGGCCATATGCAAATCAGTCTTGACCCTGTGCCTCATGGGAACAGTCCAGCCCGAACTGCCAAGCCATGTCTTCCCTGGACCGGAATCAAGCATCCTAGGACCGGTTTCTGGCTATCAGCCGTCATCAGCCAGGATAGCTTGACTCCAGTGGCGTAGTGAGCACGGGTCCCACGTCTGGGAATACCCATCCCACTTAGGGCGAAAAGCGTTACAACAAACAAATGATGGACGGAATGCTGACAATGCAGACATTCTCCCCCAGTCAAGAGATCTGGGTTAAATCCATTGTTCTTTTGCCCACTACGCCACCCCAGTTCAGACATGGCCATATGCAAATCAGTCTTGACCCTGTGCCTCATGGGAACAGTCCAGCCCGAACTGCCAAGCCATGTCTTCCCTGGACCGGAATCAAGCATCCTAGGACCGGTTTCTGGCTATCAGCCGTCATCAGCCAGGATAGCTTGACTCCAGTGGCGTAGTGAGCACGGGTCCCACGTCTGGGAATACCCATCCCACTTAGGGCGAAAAGCGTTACAACAAACAAATTATGGACGGAATGCTGACAATGCAGACATTCTCCCCCAGTCAAGAGATCTGGGTTAAATCCATCGTTCTTTTGCCCACTACGCCACCCCAGTTCAGACATGGCCATATGCAAATCAGTCTTGACCCTGTGCCTCATGGGAACAGTCCAGCCCGAACTGCCAAGCCATGTCTTCCCTGGACCGGAATCAAGCATCCTAGGACCGGTTTCTGGCTATCAGCCGTCATCAGCCAGGATAGCTTGACTCCAGTGGCGTAGTGAGCACGGGTCCCACGTCTGGGAATACGCATCCCACTTAGGGCGAAAAGCGTTACAACAAACAAATGATGGACGGAATGCTGACAATGCAGACATTCTCCCCCAGTCAAGAGATCTGGGTTAAATCCATCGTTCTTTTGCCCACTACGCCACCCCAGTTCAGACATGGCCATATGCAAATCAGTCTTGACCCTGTGCCTCATGGGAACAGTCCAGCCCGAACTGCCAAGCCATGTCTTCCCTGGACCGGAATCAAGCATCCTAGGACCGGTTTCTGGCTATCAGCCGTCATCAGCCAGGATAGCTTGACTCCAGTGGCGTAGTGAGCACGGGTCCCACGTCTGGGAATACCCATCCCACTTAGGGCGAAAAGCGTTACAACAAACAAATGATGGACGGAATGCTGACAATGCAGACATTCTCCCCCAGTCAAGAGATCTGGGTTAAATCCATCGTTCTTTTGCCCACTACGCCACCCCAGTTCAGACATGGCCATATGCAAATCAGTCTTGACCCTGTGCCTCATGGGAACAGTCCAGCCCGAACTGCCAAGCCATGTCTTCCCTGGACCGGAATCAAGCATCCTAGGACCGGTTTCTGGCTATCAGCCGTCATCAGCCAGGATAGCTTGACTCCAGTGGCGTAGTGAGCACGGGTCCCACGTCTGGGTATACCCATCCCACTTAGGGCGAAAAGCGTTACAACAAACAAATGATGGACGGAATGCTGACAATGCAGACATTCTCCCCCAGTCAAGAGATCTGGGTTAAATCCATCGTTCTTTTGCCCACTACGCCACCCCAGTTCAGACATGGACATATGCAAATCAGTCTTGACCCTGTGCCTCATGGGAACAGTCCAGCCCGAACTGCCAAGCCATGTCTTCCCTGGACCGGAATCAAGCATCCTAGGACCGGTTTCTGGCTATCAGCCGTCATCAGCCAGGATAGCTTGACTCCAGTGGCGTAGTGAGCACGGGTCCTACGTCTGGGAATACCCATCCCACTTAGGGCGAAAAGCGTTACAACAAACAAATGATGGACGGAATGCTGACAATGCAGACATTCTCCCCCAGTCAAGAGATCTGGGTTAAATCCATCGTTCTTTTGCCCACTACGCCACACCAGTTCAGACATGGCCATATGCAAATCAGTCTTGACCCTGTGCCTCATGGGAACAGTCCAGCCCGAACGTGAGTCCCTTGCTCTCCATGCCACTGGAATCAAGCTATCCTGGCTGACAAGGGCTGAAAGCCCGAAACCGGTCCTAGGATGCTTGTTTCCAGTCCAGGGAGGACCTGGCTTGGCAGTTCGGGCTGGACTGTTCCCATGGGGCACAGGGTCAAGACTGATTTGCATATGGCTGGGTTCAAACTGGAATGGCATGGTGAGCAAAAAACGATGGATTTAGGCCCAGATCTCTGTACTGGGGTGAATGTATGACATTGTTCTGCATTCTGTCCATCAATTGTTGTTTTTGCAATTGTCACCCCGAGTGGGAAGGGTATGCTCAGACGTGAGTCCCTTGCTCTCCATGCCACTGGAATCAAGCTATCCTGGCTGACGAGGGCTGAAAGCCCGAAACCGGTCCTAGGATGCTTGTTTCCAGTCCAGGGAGGACCTGGCTTGGCAGTTCGGGCTGGACTGTTCCCATGGGGCACAGGGTCAAGACTGATTTGCATATGGCTGGGTTCAAACTGGAATGGCATGGTGAGCAAAAAAACGATGGATTTAGGCCCAGATCTCTGTACTGGGGTGAATGTATGACATTGTTCTGCATTCTGTCCATCAATTGTTGTTTTTGCAATTGTCACCCCGAGTGGGAAGGGTATGCTCAGACGTGAGTCCCTTGCTCTCCATGCCACTGGAATCAAGCTATCCTGGCTGACGAGGGCTGAAAGCCCGAAACCGGTCCTAGGATGCTTGTTTCCAGTCCAGGGAGGACCTGGCTTGGCAGTTCGGGCTGGACTGTTCCCATGGGGCACAGGGTCAAGACTGATTTGCATATGGCTGGGTTCAAACTGGAATGGCATGGTGAGCAAAAAAACGATGGATTTAGGCCCAGATCTCTGTACTGGGGTGAATGTATGACATTGTTCTGCATTCTGTCCATCAATTGTTGTTTTTACCAGTGTGTCAATGTCACCTATGGTTAGATCATTGTTGGGCCCTGGTCTTAATCCATGAGGAGTGCCCCTGCTTCTTGCTGGTTTCAAGTTGTGCCACTTTTTTAGTTTCAATTTTCTGCAGAATTTAAAAACGTCAATTTTATTGTCAACATAGTCATGGGGGTCGCTGGGCAAAATGAGAGTTCTAAACAGAGGGTTATTCTGTCTTTGTTGCTGATTTGTTTTGTAGATAGATTGACAATTGTCTTATTTACCGTGCTGTCATCCATTATTGTGTCTTCTTGGAGCGTGTTTGTTTTCTTCCCACTTGCTCCAAGCCGTTCTCTCTTCTTTCGCCTCTGTTGGACCCCCTTCCGCCTCTTCCTCTTTTTCCCTTTGCTCTTCCTCTTTCCCCTCCTCTTCTCGTTGGGGTGTCCTCCCTCTGGCTCTCGTTGTGAGTTGCTTTTGACGTCTGCCGGCTCCGTCTCATGAGCCAGTATTCGTCTAAAAAAGTCTTTGGGGGGATTATGCCATCCCCTTCTGACATTGAGCTCTCTGATGTTTGTGTCTGCTCAGATCCTTCTGTGTTGGTGTCACTGTAGTACTCTGCTTCCACCTCCTGTACAATTTGTGCTGTTTCCTTGTTCGAAGAGCTGTTTGTTCCATTTTCATAAAGGTGATCGTATTTCCTGCTATGAGTCAGGTTCCTTCCCGATTCATAGTCGCCACAGTCTTGGTGGAGTTTCCGTTGTTTCCTAGCTTTTATGTCCTCTTCCACCATTCTCAATCGTTTTTTCATTTCTTCCAAGAACCTTATGATCAGTTCCTGTTCTGGGTGAGAGTTGAGTTCTTCTTTAATGCGTCCGATTTCTTTCTTGATGTTATCCCAATCGGACCAAGCATATTTGACAAGGATCTTTAGCATATTGCTACAGCTGTTGGCAGAGTTTGCGTGCCATTCCTCCAACATGTGTGGATCCAGCGAGTCATAAGAGGGAGCTATGTAAATCCTTAGGCCACGGGGCACCAGCCCTTCGTCTAGATAGTCTTGGAGGGATGTGGCTTCCCACCACTTCGCCATCTCTTGTTGATGTAGTTTCTCATATTTCCTCAGCTTCTCCATGATCGTAGATTCAGTACGTGTCGTGCTGGTGGGTATGGTGCGTCCTACCCCCTGTGCTCTGGCAAACAGCGCTTGTGCTGCTGCCCTGCGTTCACCCTCGTCATCCATGTTATTAAGTTCAGGTGGTCCCAATGACAGTCCTCTGGGTTTGGTGACGCTTGTTCACCCTGTCCAAATGCAGGGTTCCCCTTGCCGTAATTTTTCTAGAATGCCCGCTTGGTTGTGATCTGCCCCAAATGATTTAGATCACAAGGATTATGAGTTTATGGGCGATCTTTAACCACTCAGTTGTTTTACTTGTTATTTGTTGTGTGTTTATTTTTTGTTCGCAAAGGCGTGCGTTCACCAACACAGATGTACAACCGGAGTGCGGGGGGCCCGTGAGATCAAAGCGCGACAGCGTATGCCTCTCAACGCTTGCTTTCCTGACAGCGCGGTGTATCCCAATCCTGGGATAGCGTGCCGTGGGAAACTGCGGAATTCGACTTTGTTCCGATATTGGCAAGTTTATATTGCACGTTTAAGTAAAACAGTCAGCTCGCTTCCCTGAAGTGTGGGGAGGCGGGGGGAGGGAAAACCAAACGTAGTATGCGTCCCACTTCTACCACCCTCCTTCGACCCTGTATCCTTACCTCCACGGTGTATCCTGATCCTGGGATGGCGTGAGGCTGGGTCCTCTGTGCGGGTGCGGGACGGGCGTGAGCCGTTCCTTTTTTTGTGTCCCTGTTTCTCTCAATTGCGGCCGGCCATCGATCCCCTTATTATTATCCAGTCCATTACTGACTCACCTGCATACTCCACCAGCACTGTGCCACCTCTCAACGGGCTACGATCTCCGTAGGAGTTTTCTTCGACTGGATATATATATATATATATATATATATATATATATATATATATATATATATATATATATTCACTTAAAAAACCATAGGTTTCACACATGTTATAGTTACCTGGACATTTCACTCGTAAAAAACCAATGAAATTCCCCCGTTATAGTTAGTGCAGGCAACTATAACTCACGTGACCGCAATCCTCTGCTGATGTCGTCAGATATTACATCACTGTATTTAGACACTTATTTACCCATGTCTTCTTCCATTAATCTTTAGCTATACATATATTACAAATATTTATTTTTCAGAAAGACACATATGTCATCAGTGATGTAATATCTGACGTCATCAGCAGAGGATTGCGGTCGCGTGAGTTATGAAATGTCCAGGTAACTATAACATGTGTGAAACCTATGGTTTTTTAAGTGAATTTGCAAGGTTTTTTAAATGCTAATTCGTAACTATAACGTGTGTGAAACCTATGGTTTTTCCAGTGAATTTCAAAGGTTTTTAAAATGCTAATTTATGTATGTATTTTTTTTTTTAATGGAATTTTGAGCTTGCGCGCACTTCGCAAACTTCGCGGAATTTTTTCAGTTTTTTCATCGTGCGCGCAGGGTGCGCGCACTCCGCGATTTTTCGAAAAAAAAAAAATCTTTTTTTCGCCCTTGGACGTCCTTCTGGGACCCCCTGACAAAGGCTAGGGGGTCAAGAACTGTCCACCCTGCCCCCTTTTCACATTCTCCACCTTTGTTTTTCACCCCCTCAGACTGCGAGAGACAAAATGGCGGCCGACACTTCCTGGTTTCGACCGATTCGAATGTTTACTGACATCTAACAACCAATCAGAATTGCGCTCGCGCACGTAAGGGTGCGCGCACGGTGCGCGCACGGTGCGCGCGTATAGATATTGATATGGTTTTAAATGCTATTTTCTCAGGAAATACTGAACAGATTTACACGAGACTTTCAAAAGGCACTTCCTTGACCTTATGGCTACCTCTCTGCCAAATTTCACGTAATTCTGTTCAGCCGTTCGGGCTGTAGCTGCGACTAAAGGTCCTATGGAAAAATGCATGGGGAAAACGCGTTTTGGGACCCCCCTTTTTCTCGGCCCCCGCTTGACGAATCACCCCGAGACTTTCAGGGTAGGAGCTGAACGGAGCGCCCCATTTGTTTTGAAAATTTCGCGAGGATTCGTCAACCGGCGCCAAAGTTATTCAAAATGGAATTTTGAGATTTCCTATGGAAAATAGGTTGTAACTATAACTATCTACTGGCGACCGCCAGTAGATAATATATATATACACATATATATATATATATATATATATATATATATATATATATATATAAATGGTGGCAGCAGAGAATACAATTTAAAAATCGCACATGGCGTCGTCATTGTTTTAAAGGATTTACAGGACTCGTTCTCGAGGAGTCCAAGCGACAACGCAACTCTCGATTAGGAGGGGCTAAGAATGCTTGAAGAAGAAAGGAGATTATATCTATATCTAGATCAGGTTCATTACCCCCTTTAATAGACAGGTCCGAGAGATACAGAAAAGCCTTAACAAATTCTGGCCAGTTTTACAAACAGATAAAGATGTGGCAGACAGTGTAGAAACCTTCCCCCAGATTACCTTAAAGAAAGCCAAATCCTTAAAGGACACTCTATGCAGAGCAGTAGAGCCTTCTACCACGAGGAATGCTGGAATACAGGCATTTTACACTTGTAGGAGCTGCAAAGTCTGCAAGAACAGTAAAAACAGAAAGGAGTGTATACTTTCTCCCAACTGCAAGCCATTCCAAATTTCTAAGCATACATCGTGCAACACGGAATATGCAGTCTATGCCCTGTTTTGCCCCTGTCAAAAAGCATATATAAGAAGCACCATTCATAAGGCAAAGAAAAGAGTGCTAGAACATCTGCGCGCAATAAAAAATGGCGATAAACAATATCCAATTGCGCGACATTTCCAAAGTCATCATGAGCAGAACAGTAATCTTTTAAGTTTCTGCATACTAGACACAGTGAAAATCAACGAACGGGGAGGAAATAGAGTAGAAAATCTTCGACGTCTAGAGTCTAAACTAATTATTCAATATAGAACATTGGCACCGATAGGCCACAACTGTGATGTAGAACTTGCAGTAAATTTGGGTTAGTTGTAGATCTGACATGACTTGTGAGTGAATTGACAATGAATCTATACTGTCCTAGAAGTGATGTATCTCTTCCTTTTATCCCCCTCTGTTTCTCTCCTTAATCTTTCCCCTGTGTTTTTACCTGTCATTTTGAAGTGATGCAAATGAGTCAATGCAAGAAATGGTTGTAAAAAATTGATTGTCTTAGGACAAATTTAATTGTGCCAATGCCGATGAGCTATCTGGTTTTAAACATCACTGTGGTTTTTAGGTGTTGGGTTTCTATGATATGATACTCAATTTTGTTTTATTTCATTGCAGACAATATTATGGCTGTTATAATGAAGAAATGCGAAAAAGCTCAAATATCTCCATTCAGCTGGTTAGCCCACTAGGGCCTGAGAACATGGCACAACATGCGGGATTTGCCAGCCACTCACCTCAAAAATAGTGTTGTGGTGAGATTTTTTGATTGTGAGAAAGTGGCTTCTCCCAGTTTATGTACCCACTGGGGCGATGACGAAAATTAAAATCAATGCCAAAGAGAAGTGAAACGTGTTCATGGACATGAATTATATCTTGTCGATATTATGGACTAAAATGTATAAATTGTAACACAGAGGAATGGACATCTGCATAATGCCTCACTCTTTGAGAATTGCCACTGGCTGAAGTCTGTTTTCACGTTTATGCACACTCACATGCATTTGTGCCAAAAGTCATTATATATTTTTTTAACTTAATTGTAAATAACTGAAATACTGATCTGCCGCTAGCTATAAAAGTTAACAGTATTTGCATTAGAGTAACATGCAACTTACAGCTGAAGAGGTAGGAGTGAGTTAACTCTGTTTTACATGTAAGTCTGTTTTCACGTTTTATTATTTTTTCAGTCACATGGTTATTTAAATGTTATGGAAGCTAAGCCACAGCAGTCGTGAACAAGGGACGTGGTCCCGAAACGCGTCGAGTTGCTCATCTCTGTGAAATAAACAACTGCTTGAAAAGCCTTCTGGTGTCCGCGGCTGCTGTGAATCTATGAGGCAACAGCATGTGTTCTAATGTTTTGAGGCTCGCCTCCTCGCCGCGGACCGCCGTTGAAAGTGGAAGGGGAAAGGCGTTCTCAGTGTTTCACACTGAGTTGGGGGTTTGGATATATATATATATATATATAAATATATATATCTATATAAAATCATGTGTCATGAGTGAGCTGGCACATTTTAAATACATTTACCATTCCAAGACCCTATTTGGACCGACTAAAAACAAATTCTCCAAAACACATTTTCAGAAAGGAGCAACCAGGACAGGTAGGGTTGAGGAAGCAAGCGAGGAGTCAAGAAGGTTTATGTTAATGCTAACTAGCTGCAGTGGTGAGCATTGAGGGGCAGGGGAGCAACTAAGGGCTGGGCTATTAACGAAAAAAGCAAGAGGTGGAGGGAGGGATAGCACCACACAAGTAAAGGGGTAAGAGAGACAATGAGGTAAGGGTATGAAGGTGGAAGCAGCACAGAGGTGAGAGGGGGAGAGAGCAAGAAAATGCATTCACTCCCATGAATTCACTATGGGTGAATGGCCTGTCACTAAAATCTGTTTCTCTATTTACAATGAATATGTTAGATGCTTAAGATCAGAAATATGACTCTTTTGACATCTACTTCCATGTAACAATCATGCATATGTTGTAATGTATGAATCTAGTTGTGTTGGAATGGATTGGGGATAAATTGTTGAAGAATGTTTTAGTCTTGCTGAACATGTTCGAAACCCCCCTATTATTATTCCTTAAATTTGAAATTTTAAATATAATACTTAAGTGAGTTTCAAGGGTATTACATTTTTTGTCATTCCGCATGTGACTTTTATATTTACCTAAAAGAGATGAGTATAGCTGCATTGCATGCATTGCGGACAGGACTGTTTGTGATTGTCTACTGTTTTGAAACATGTTTTAAACTATCCACATTTTTTATTAAATAAGGTTTTTTGACTCACAAGTGTGTCCCCATTTGCACTAGACATATGTAGTTTCTTCACACTTTTCATGTTTATATTTTCTGTTTGTCTTATGTTGTTTTGAGTGGTGTTTTATTACTTTCCAGGGCATATACACACACTCTGATATATGATTTTAATATGTTGTTGTATATGTTGTTGTTTGTATAGGTTTTTGTTAACATTTTTGTTTGGTTCTTTTTGTTGTATTTGGATGTTTCCATTGTCCGTATTTGTGTTTTATAAAAACGTTTGTGTATGTAATTAATATGTTGCAGCCCTGAAGAAGTCCACCTTGAAGTGGACAAAACACGTTAGCTGGTTCTCCTTGGCACATAACCATGAAGCAAGAATAATGAGAAGATTTCTAATAACCTGTGTAAGCTTGTAGATATATTTTGTATTAAAACAGACATTACCAAAGTGGTGCACTATTGTTCTCTAATTGTATCTGTTTTCCCAAATTTACATTGGCATTCTTTGGAAGGGCATGCAAAAATGTTTAAACAGACTCTGCAGCTTATTGACTCTTTTAGGGGAGATAACAATGAGGGTGTTGCATGAGTTATGGTCCACTGCCAATTTCTCTTTTGTACATATTCACTTCATAACTGTATATTTCAATTAGATTGCCAAAACTTTGAAATATGAGAGACATTTCTTCAGCCCTATTTCAGCATGTAACTATATACCAGTATATACCGATAAGCAGAAACAGTTAGAATACACATATATCAAAAGCAAAAACCTTATTTAATAAAAAAAGACCCCTCTAAGAGTTTAGCGCTCAATTGTATCCAGTAATAGCCAAGTAATCAATTGTTTGCTTACCATAAAATCTAGAGGCGAGTAGATAGCCCATAACATGGTATTTAATACAGAGTTGTTTCCAATTCACTTCAACATGTATTCCTTTAAAAAGAAAAAAGGTAAAATAAAGTCATTTATGGCATAACAACTCGGGAATTTCCCGCCTGAATCAGAGCTGTTGGATGTATGAAACCTGAGTGCTTCCAAGTAAAACAAGCATTGGCATAGCTAATAGGTCTCGCCTCTGGGACCTTATAAGTGTTTAGCCATGCAACAGTTGCATAACGAAATACTTATAATGTCCCAAAACCTATTGGCTATGCCAAGCGGGCGTGCGGCCGCGAAAGTGAAAGTGATCGCGATCGCAATCAAACATCAAAGCGGCCGCGAAAGTGAAAGCAATAGCGGTAAAGCGCGACGCGCGCGCCCGTGCACATGCACTGTAGCTCTAGGCTGGCCTGGTAGCACTTTTTGGAGCCCTCTCAAGAAGTCTCGCCAGACCAGCGCATGCGACCTAAAAGGCTCAAAATAACACATTATATCAGGGGTCTCTAACCTTTTTGATAGTGAGAGCTACTTCTGATCAGTCAAAATCATTGTGTGCTACTGAAGGCTAAACAACTCATGCATTGTTACCCAACACCCCCAAGCCCAGCGTCATTGACTGGAAGCCTAATGTCCACACAGTCAGATGCTATGGTTTGAACAAAATACTCTGTCTAGGGCACTATGAGAGGGCTGCCATGTGAGAGCATGGTCTTTGGGGATGTATGAACAAGTGTGCATATGAATAGGATATATTTGTATGGTTGACTGATAGCCTGTGGCATATGTACTTGCAGCACTCGACATACATTTCGCCATATGTGGCACCATTACATGTAAAACACAAACATACCATTTTTTTAAATGGGAGAAATTTAAAGTGCAGAATAATATTCTGCTAAATTTTGATAATATGAAACATTTTTCTGCACTTTACATTTCTTTCATTTAAAAATATGGCTGAATCGTTCAGCTATACTGATGGCACAGTGTCTAGTGGCCACTGGGAGCAAGAGGCCTGTTGTTTGTAAATGCGACACTTTGAAATGGGAGAAAATTTGAATAAAGTGTTAACTTAATCATTAAGGCTAACTTTCATTTAAATTTTCTCCCATTTAAAAGCATTCAGAAACATCATTTTGTTCACAGGTTCAATATTTAAAAGTTTAATACCTCAGTGTCTCAGTTGTTTACCTCTGTTCCCCAGCTCTAGCCTGGGTCATTAATCTGACTGCTTATTATCAGACCCTGCTATCTTCAGCCTGATGATAATAATGTAAAATAAACACAGCCTTCCTTTCTTTAAAAAGAAAATATGACCTGTGTTTATTTACAAATGAACTCAAGGCTGTGAGCTACTCTGATGGTGTCTGGGAGCTACCGGTAGCTCGTTATCGACTCGTTGGAGACACCTGCATTAGATTGTATGTAATTACATTTATATAGTGCTTGCTACCCCTTTTATATAGTGCTTGCTACCCTTGATGAGGGGTAGCAAGCACTATATAAATACAAAAAAAACTGGAATAAGAGTTTGTTTTCTTTTGTAAATGCATTTAAAATGATGTTGTGTCCATCAGGCAATCCAGAATTATTTGCCAACAGCATCGTGTATTCTTTGGAGAAAGAGGGTGGGAGGAGGGGATGAGAGTGCTTGTGGCTTTTTTGTCAGTACTTGGAGTTTTTAAAAGCTAAGAACGTGCAAAATGACAAATTGATGTTGGCAAATAGGGGTTGATGGTGGGTGGCACCAGCATGTATTATTGAGGACAGTGACATTTAAAAGATCATTCCACAGGCAGCCTCTGAGTAAAAAGTCCCTGGCTATCTGGTCTATATCAGAAGACAGGTCAGCTAAGGCCCAAGCATTGATGTTGCCTGTCAGGGTGATGGCTCGACAATAACGTTATGTCATACAGTTACTTTAACAGTTGCACAAATACTCTAAAGTTCTGTGTACACAGGCAGCGGCACAGAGCAACCCGTTCCTCTACCTCATGATTGCTCTGTTTGGGTAGGGCCAGACATGTGCACCACAGTAGGGACAGTGCATAATTTGAGCCAGTGGTTGCAGGTGGGGCACACCAGCACCAATTTTTGTGCACTAACAGCAATTTTTACTCATCAGACTTTGACCTTGAGCATGAGAGAAAAAACACAAAAAGGTGAAAGGAGGAGAAGAGAAACACAGAAAAACCTGCGACACAGAAAGAAAGCAAGGATAACAAAGTACACAAAGAGTGGGATAACGTAGTAGAAAGTGCCTGGTGGTGGGTGAAGAGGCGCGAGGTGGAATCAAGACTAGGCTGCCTTGACATTCACAATGCTAGCATTTAATAGTACTGCACATGAGCTGCGTATCCCTTGGGCCCACCACTTATCTTTTTACAAATTTAGCACTGAGCAGGGACACACTGTGCCTGGTTGAGGACTGCTGGGTGCTGACCCTTCGCAGTCCATTTCACAGAATGCCATGTCTGACTTTTTCCCAGGGTATTTGGAAGTCAAACATATAATAGATTGACAAAGTGGATCAGCATGGCATTGCGCATGGACAGCACCTGACACTATGTCCACCAAAACGTTCTTTCGCAAAGCATGGTGTGTATCAGACTGCTTGGCTTTTGTGTGGTTTACCTCTTGGTTCTTCTTACCGTCTCTGTGAGTGGCAGTTGGCAGTTGGAAAACATCGAGAAAAAAGGTGCACATCTCCAAATCAAAAACACATACATAGTTTAACAGCTCAGTTGAAATGCATCCAGGCTGCACAACCTCTGGGCCTTGCTGTCCTTCGAGCTGACGCACATTTTCAGTCAGCTAGTGCATGTCCTGCCTTCTACTCCCCTATGCCAAGCTCAAACTGGCAAGTGTAGTCCTGTGGGTTGACACACCTGCTGCTGAAACACAGTCCAGATGCCTGCCCCTTTTTAATGTCCACCTGAAGAGTGGATTTCAAAGCTCAAACTTGGTGCCAGACCCACTGAGGTTGAGCATAGCTGAAATCTGGGTCAATACCCTAAAACCAACCCAATGTCCCACCACAGTATCAAAGCAATAAAGTAGTCTGAGAGCAATCATCACTTAAAAAACATACCACAGTCACATTTCGACATTGGAAGCATCCATACCACCAGGAATAGATACTGAGCACGTGATAGCAGAAGAAAAAGCAGTCCAAGGTGTTATCAAACAGACTGGGTACAAAATGGACTGCAATTGTGAAACCATCCACACATTACGGCCAGATGTCAAGCAGCAGCTTTCACTGCTCCTTCCTCACCTGTACCTATTACGTCAGAGGCACACACGTAATGTAACAGGTACAGATGAGGAAGGAGCAGTGAAAGCTTCACTTCCTTAAAGGAACAGGCACACCTGAAGTGACATAAGTGCAAGCTTCCCTCTGTTAAGGATATGTATGTCCTTGCAGCAGCAATGTTAGCTTCATCATATTGGGACCCTACAGTTCAACGCGTCTTTCCTCACAAAACTGGTACTCCTTGCTCACAGTAATTAGCAGCAGTGCAAATTTACCCTCCATTTAGAATAGACACAAGCTGACATGTGTAGTCACACTCTTTTACTTAAGATGCTTTTGGGAAATCCTGAAACTTCTGAAGCTGTCAAGCTGCGTCCAGCTGTTACCGCAACTCCTACATTTGTCATATCTTGGAGCCTTGCTGCTGTTATAGAGACTTGTTTTTAGTGTCTGCAGGTCTTAACACTGTAATTCCCTGCAACTCGTGCTCCTGTCACCTCAAGTGACTGCTGCTACTATTATATAACATCAGTTCCTGTTGCTCTCACTCTTGAGTGCTACTGGCAATGGATAGAATTCATGCCAGTTCCTCTGCTTCTTAAGCTCCATCATGCACAAAGCTGTCAACTACTGCAATCCACTTGTCAGTCCATCTGCTGTCACCTTTCCAGATAAGGGCCTCATTTACATGAACTGACACATTGCTGCGTTGCTGCAGCGATGCATCAAAATGTTTTTTGCGTTTCGCTTCACTATTTTTAAACACCTTGGGTGCACCATATTTACGTTATGGTGCACCACGGCATAAGGTCCAGGAGGCATCAAAAAACAATTGACGCCTCCCTGAGACGATGTCAGTGAAAACTGACGCAGCGGGAGCAAAAGTGACATAAGGTTGGTTTGCGGCATGTAATGTGACTCAAACCACCTTAGCATCACTTTTCAGTGTGTGAATCGTCCAAAAACATATACAAAAATGACACTTTTATGAAAATAAAACTTGGCACACGTCACAGAAGGCAGCCATGGAGCAGGGAGCAGAGAGCAACAGCCAGAGAACTACCCCAACAACCCCAGCACTGCCCAGGATGTCCAGACTGACTCTCAGTGGAAGAGGAAGAGGAAGTGCAATTTGAGTGAGGAGGAGAATGACATTTTAATTACTGAGGTGACAGAGCACCAATATCAGCTCTTTGTCACCTCAAAATTACTGTTAGGGAAGAAAGAGGCCATATGGCAGTCCATAGTGGCCAAGATCAACGGCGCGGGACAAGCAAAGAGGTAAGTCACCGACTGTAAGATATTCTTGCATGACTATAAGCGCAAGACGAAGGAGAAACTGGCCAACAACCTGGAGGCAGCCATGCAGACCAGAGAAGGAGACTGGGTGCCCCAAGAAGAGCTGGATGCTTTGGAGGAGCGGGTGGCAGCTGTCATCACAGAGGAGTTGGTGGCAGGAGTTCCTGGACAGGACAGTACTAACCAAGAGGAACAACAAGACCTACAGGGTAAGTCGCAGCAAGGGGCAGCGTGGGCAAAAAGGTCATGTTATGCAGTGCAGCTACCTATGTCCCAGAGCTCCACTGCGCTGTGTACAGGGCAGAGGGCAGGAATCTGGACTATGTACTGTTAGACACACTGCCCAGTTACATGTCGCACAGCTCATTTCACCTCTGTCACATTTAACTCTTCCATGTATGAAATGCATCACCAGTCCAGGTTCACCTTTGTATACTGACACTTGAAGTGAAATGTACAGCATAAGTCACCAGAACTACAAGTTCCACAATATGGAGCAAAAAACATAGACTAGAACAACAAATCGCGCATGGGAACATGGACCCTGCCCAACCTGACTGTGACAATACAGGCCACCTTGCAACATGAGGCCACTGTGTCTTACTTGGGCCCATGCACACATATCTGGACTGTAATACAATGGAATGGAATGGGTTTGTCAGAGGAGAAACTGCTCACCTGCAGTGTGGGGCATAAGAACCATGGATAGTATCAACACATCAGAACATGCCAAGAACCACATGTATAGCAACCTGCCTGAAACTACATTGCACTGTCCCAACGTTTGGGAGAGAACACACAGGTGTCAGCTACCATGGTAGGTACCATGTGTGTTCAAACAAAAGATGGTGTGTGGTCCTGGTGGGCCCCTGGTAGTGCAGTGCATTGTAGGCGCTGGGTGAGTACACAGAACTGCCACTGTGACGGAATGGGGATACATTGCACAGCAAGGAGGTGAGAAGGGAAACGTGTACTGCAAGGTAGCATGATCAATTCACATTCACTGCTGTGTCTTAATGTGTCACACTTGTGTCACAGCTGGGAAGGAAAGACAGAGAACAGCCCATTGGGGTACTACATCCTACATGTGATGTTGACATGGGTGAAGATGTAGCACGTGGCAGGAGGGAGTCTGACGAACAAATGTCGCACCATGCCACATATGTCTAAGTCGAAGGATGTGAAACAGGGATCTGTCAAGGTATAGGATGAACTAGTTTGCCACCACAGAGGGCAGGATTCAGGGATAGTTGGAGCCTGAGGTGGATGGGCCTAGTTGTGTGGCAAACCTGGGTAGGTACATGTCACCAATTCCAGCACTACTACCATGTGGTTACAGCTTGACCCATAGCCCTCAAAAACAGCCACCCATGTCAGTCCACTGGATATGGTCAAGCATATTGTTGGTGTTGTAGGCACATGAGAGTCTGTCTGATCTGGGTTCCATCACTGTGTTGCAGTAAGTTAAGTCCCTGGCTCAAAATGAAGATTGCCAGAGGAGGCACATACACGTTCAGGTGAGTGGGCCTGAGTCAAACTATGAGTGATACTCAGCAAATTACCAACTCTTGCAATGAAGAAATGGGGTGAGCATCAGTGCTAGCACTCTACCTACTTTGACTGAGCCCATCCCCTCAGAGTTGGCACACAGTGCCCACTCTCCGTAAATATGAAGCCAACTGTGTGTGCAATTAAATCACATGAGCATACACAAATAGGAAACCGATAGCAAGTCCATGCCCTCACACATTACTGCAGTGTAGTAAGGTTGGTAGCTATGTGTAGGATATGTGTGAAAAACTCACCCTTGGCCACATGGATGCACAATGTGCATGCAAGACAGCACAACAAGGCAGAGTGCCGTGGTGTACTGTGTGCAAGGGAGACTGCAGGATCAAAACTAAATCATGTCCAAACCCACATCACCTTCACAGGAGCTGTGGGCTGAGCACTGTTCACAGGGGATGATGGCACCCTGGGGACTAGGTGCAATGCGCACAGTAGTGGTGTCAATACATCAGAACACAATGAATATAGGCATCATGAAAGAGAATGCAAATCACCAAGGCAGATGTGGACCTTATCTCTTATCAAATGTTTGTGCAATGTGTGTCATGACACTAAAAGTCAGTCTTGTCACACAGTGGTTGTGTTAACAATGCAGAGATACTGCCATCTGAAAGGCAACTACAGTGCAACTTGACATCAATATTTATGAGTAATAAAAGGCGTATGTATCAATGCTGACCTGAAAGTGAATTAGTAGAAAGTCTTATTGTCACCGAGATTACTTATGTCTACATTTAACACAGATCACCATTAACATACCTCTAGTTCATTGCAGAGGATGTACCAACAACTTCTGACCAGCTACCTGTTCTGGATGAGGATCCTACTGCGAATGACAGCCTGCCAACCTTCGAACAAGACACCTTCGATAAATCCTGGCCTCCATTTAAACACCATCTCCCGTTACGGGAAGGGCTGACAGTGTTGGAGTGCAGTAGGAGTCCAGCGGGAGCTGGTAGATGAGATGCGTGCGGGATAGAGACCATGGTAGTAACCCTAGAGGGAATCTGTGGGTACCTCAGTCCCAATAAGGACACCTTGGTGGATATAAGCCTTCACTCCATGGCCTGGATCAGTCCCTGCCTGATATTGCTGGTGTCATGAGGCAGAGGCACCCATAGCTGCCTTGTCGAAGTGACACCAGCGAGGTTGCCAACCAGCTGCAGGAGAACCACAACATTCTGGAGTCCATGGAGCAGAAGCAAGACTCCTACATAGCAACAATGTGTGCCTACCATCGCAACATTGTTTCTGTGCTGGCAAACCAGCAGGCCCTTCTTAGTGCTGTGTTGCTGCTGCGGACAGGGATTCCACACCTTCAGCCCCTGATGTTCGTGTGCCTCCATCGCATCCGCTACTGACAACCCCCCTCACGGGTGGCACCACACACATCAGAGGAGGAAGGTGTGGACTTCACCTCTTTCCAGCCAAAAACTGCCCGGTAGAACTTCTTTGTGCCACGTGCCCAGTTTCTCTTTTAAACTGTGCTTATGACTATGCCAGTGTACTTCTCAACTGGTACTGTCCTCTATTTGCTTTTCCACCTGCTGAACTTACCCATATGTGGACTGCCTATGTGGTCTATCTTCCCTAATGGCAATTTGATCCTCCTCCTCACTGAACACTCCTCTTTCCCACATGTTCCATGACATGTATCCCCATGGACTCTGTCTGGGCATTCTATGGCTCACAAACTATGTTAGGATTGTTGTCACAAGGACTGCCACTTGCTCCTCGGTTAACGTGCCAATAAAATCACTGACCTGAACTGGCATGTTCTGTCTGTACATGATTGGACTAAGTAGACCATGGTGGATGTGCTGACCCTAAAGACACTCCCTACCATCTAAAGGGAATAGTGTTACATAGACCCACGGGAAAATTTGCACAGGCTGAGGAAATTGTATATGTGAAACATATGTGCATCAAAACTAGCAATTAGTTACCCAAGGTCACATGCATGAAGTGCTACAATCAGCAATCAGTCAATGGTAAGACTGAATGAAGTTTCCGTCCAGGTGGGGGATACTTCCACTGATAATAGCCAGCAAACAACACTGATGAGGTAATACAAAGGTGCAAGGGAGAGTACAGCCTTGATTAGTCACAATGATTTAACTTAATCATCCATACAAAACATGTAGCATCACTAACACAATATGAAAGGTGATGTAGGAGGTACCCTTATTTTGGAAAGGGAATGGGTATTCACATGTAAACAAAACAAACTTCCCTTTTCCCTTAACTCTAGATGAAAAAGATCAATATCTTCAACCTCAATTATCTGTCCAGTTATATCTGGATCACCCTGGAACCTTTAAGAACAAGCTTTTACAAGGTCTAATCTTACCAAGTTACCAAACTTACATTTTGATTTGTACACAATGCCCCATAGTTAAAGACAAAGCAAGTTCAAAAGGAATGTTCTATTTATCTATTTTATTTAGAGTATTTAATCAAAATATTTTAGCACAAATTATTAAAAACATACATTGTACATAATAAAATTAAGAAAAAACGCGGCGTTTCTGTGTTAGAAAAGATCGCACCTTTTTCAGGACAATAATTTTTCAAGATTAAAAAACAGTCTAAATAAAAATATAAACATTGTATTAATAACCAATCTATAGATACATTCCTGTATTTTCTTAGAGTTTCTTTTAATTTAACAACATAAGCATTATTCTCAGGGCAGTGTGTTCTATCTGATGTAGTTACTTACACCTTTCTTATTCAACGTCTATTTTTATACATTTATAAAATCTTTCCAATAGTTTGAATAAAAATAGTCTTGTATCTATGACATCTTAGGCTGTATAATTGCAAGAGAAAAGGGGACATTTCTACATGTTACTAGTCTTGGGATCCTGTCATGCATTTGTCACTTTATTTATCAAACATTTATACATAAGGCCTAATTTCTTTTTCGGATTCAAAGCCTCTACATTATTTAACAAAAATAACATTAGCAAGGCGTTATTTTCATTACAATTTTTTCCTTATTGTATTTGGTAACTTGCAGATAAGTCCTTAGGCTGGAATATAGTAATCTATTCCCTTCTTTTAACTATAGTGTGAAAACACAACGAATATCAGTAAATATCATGACATACCTTAATGAATTCTATATAGGCCTTTCTTAATTGGCTTCAATGGAAGAATGAATTCTTCAGAATCATTCGATAGAACAATACAGGTCAATACTGCAATGAAGAGGAAATTTCTTTTATTTTTCTTGAATATTTCTATTTGCGTTCTAGGCCTCTGGTGTACATTTTTTTGATTTAAAAGAAAAAAAGGGGGGAAACCATACCTCTCCTTTATATCTAAGTCCAGCTTATGGCTCGTCAATTTATTGATAACCCTTTATAGAAAGTCTTTTTCCAAGGGTATTTATAATTTATTTACTCATTCTCAACACTGATTTGATATTTTTAGTGGAATGTACCTTAGTGATAAGTATGTCTTTCTCATCCAATTTCATTTACTTCTCACTGTCTTGCATACCTCATCAATCCCTTCAGATATACTGTGAGGAAGTTAAATCAATATTAATATAGAGCTTGACAGTAGTGTTTCTTTATGAAAACCCTTTTTTTTTGTATATTCTTAAGGATTTCCACCCTTACCTTTGCAAAAAACTTTTTTGGGGAAAGGGTTTCTTGATTCGATGTTATTTCTGGACACTTTTTCTGTTCCTCTTGCACCAGTATTTAATTATGATGCCTTAAAGAATTTGTTTTTAAAAGAAATACATTCTTAATATATGTTCAATTGCTACTTTTGTTCATCATCCTATTGTAGCCAGATCTTAGCAAAAATTAAATAAAGTACCTTTCTCTTGTCACTGCCTCTAGCTTTTCCAATTGTGCTGTTTGTCCTTATTTGATGTTACTCTGGACCATTAGCTACAAGTTAAGACATGATTTAGTTAAGAATTTGCTAAAGAAAGACCACCCCCCATTGTTCCTAAACTGCAGTCCCTTACATTCGGACAAGAGGTGGTTCGAGCATGCATCCGTCTTGCTCCCTTTCCAGACTGGATCTGAATGTTTGCTTCCTTGCTGTTCTCTTTGAGCCCCAGTGTAATTGGTTCCTAATTGCCTAATTGGAATCACATGTTCCTGAGCCAAAGAGCAGACCTCTATGATCTTGCTATCAATTTGGTGGCCATCTTGTAGTGCCCTTTAGTTCAAAGCAGTACTCTAATTCGCTTATTACATTTAGTTTATTGATTCATGCGCTTTCATTTATAAACTCAACATTCTTTTAATTTTGATGTTCTCGATATTGATTATTTATTTAAATACAAATCGAGGATTTCATCCCTATTGTTACCACTTTGGTTTCCGTTGTCTCTCGTGTCTTGTTACTCATTTCCAAGATGTCTAAATTATCGGGTTCATTCGGGGATTGGTCTCTTTTCTATAAGTGACTTCCAATTTTCTGTTTTTATTGTGAGCAATTCCAGTTTTTTTTTTAAACAAACTTTTCATGTCGCGCTTCACCTTTCTACGTGGCTAACATCTTGGAATGGGTCTAATTTGATCAATTTGAAGAACTCAGGGCGCATGTCTGTACTTCTGTGTACTGCTATTTTACCACGTTTCCGTGTTCTTTACATCAG
Source organism: Triturus cristatus (assembly GCF_964204655.1). Lineage (NCBI taxonomy): Eukaryota > Metazoa > Chordata > Amphibia > Caudata > Salamandridae > Triturus > Triturus cristatus. Next base: position 619,862,157 of record NC_140584.1, read on the forward strand.
CGGCCATCTTTTAATGGGTATGTCAGAATCTAGTCCTCCCTATACCACACTTGCGTTATTACCTCAATGCGGCGGCCATATTTAGTTGTGTCTAATTTATTGCTCTAAAAACTACAAGAGCTTGAGCCATCTTTCCCAACCTCTTTTCAATTACTGTTGCGTCATATTAACAAATAACTCACTTCAACGGCCATCTTTTAGTAGGTTTGCCTGGTGTATGTGTTCTACAAATTCTATCACAGTCATGGATTATTTGTCAAGAAACATCTGATTCATTTATGCTGTTATGACTCTTTGTTTCTTGTTTAGCAATAATTCGTCTCTGATTCCCCGTTATTGTTGATTCCACTTATTTAGTTGTATTTCTCAAAACTTTGAGACTGCATAATTGGTTCTCTTTAAATAAAAAAATATTATTTTTTAGAATTATTTCTACACAATCTACTATAAATGTGGAATGACGTGAAAGATCGTCTTCTCCATTTGTTAAAAGTCCCTGAATCATTGAAATTGTATCGTCTTGTGGAATATTAATGTATAGTACCTCTATATCTAAGGTCACTAGCCACTCATTTTGTCTGTTAAATGGTATATGTTCTATTTTACGAATCATATCGGTTGTGTCATTGATATAGGCACGTTGTTGAGTTACTAACGGTTGTATAAATGTATCCACATATTGACTCAAAGGCTCTGTGAGTGAATTTATACTGGAAACTATTGGTCGCATAGGAGGATTTTCCATGCTTTTGTGCATTTTGGGCAGCCCGTATATGGCTGGTATTGTTGGATTTTCATTATTCATATAATTATATTCTTCCTGACTGATGACTTCATCTTCTTCAGCCAATGCAAGAAGATCCCCTATTTGTTTTCCTAATTTTAGCCAATCTTGTCTGTTTGAAGAAGAATAATGTAATGGATTGATAAGAAGGTTATTAATTCTATATTCATAATCAAAAGTATCCATGATGGCAATACTGCCACCCTTGTCACCAGGTTTAATGGTTATTTCCTTGCATTGTTCTAAAGCTTGAAGTGCATCTTTTAGTGTCTTGGTTAAATTATTTTTTGTCCAAGTCTTCTGGCTTAAGATATTCTCTAGCCCTTTTTCTATGACCTTCTCAAAGGTTTCTACATCTTTGCTAACCATCGGTCCTGTTGGGGTCCACAATGATTTTGATCTAAGTCCAGATTTATTATCACTGGGAAGTATCTGAGAATGTCACTACCTTTTTTGGTCCATTTCTTTTATTCGGTTGCCAATTGTTTCTGTATGAAAATTCTTCTTTTTGTTTTTCATAATAATCTTTTTGAAGATACGGATATACTAATGCAGGTTTATATCTATCTATATATTTTCTAAAGTTGTTGCTTTTTCTAATAACTAGATATTCTTTATAACCACTAAGGTCTCCCTGAATTTCTTCCAATTTTCTTTTTGCATCTTCAAGTGATGTATTTTCTCTCAGTTTTAGCTCCATTTAATCAATCTCACGCTTTTCTATTATTAGAGTCTCATTTGCTGTTTCAATTATTAAAAGTAGCCAAGCTCTACTGTATCTATTTGCAATGAATGTCCATGTTTCAATACATTTTTCGTTTCTTATAAACAAGCCAGGTTCATTTTTAACCTGTATCCCTTTCAGTATAATTCCTTTTTTGCAATATTCAACCAGAAAGTCGGCATGCAATTCTGTTCTAATAACTTTTTTCTTTAAATTCTATAGATCTTTCCATTGCTCTTCATTACTATCTATCATTGTTATTGTATTGATAGTCTTAGCTGAACCATATATAATTTTATTAAAATGATCTTCTGAGAATCCGAAAATCTTAAACGTATCTATAATAAATTAGGATTCTAATAATACCCTCACTGGTATCGTGAGATAGAGACAAACTCCCCTGTTTACAAACTGTGCTGCAACAATATGAAAGGTGATGTAGGAGGTACCCTTATTTTGGAAAGGGAATGGGTATTCACATGTTAACAAGACAAACTTCCCTTTTCTTTTAACCCTAGAGGGAAAAGATCAATATCTTCAACCCCAATTATCTGTCCAGTTATATCTGGATCACCCTCGAACCTTTAAGAACAAGCTTTTACAAGGTCTAATCTTACCAAGTGACCAAATTTACATTTTGATTTGTACATAATGCCCCATAGTTAAAGACAAAACAAGTTCAAAAGGAATGTTCTATTTATTTATTTTATTAATCAGCAGAGTATTTCATCAAAATATTTTAGCACAAATTATTAAAAACATTAGTCGTCACTTTTTATTAAAAACATTCATTGTACAAAATAAAATTGAGGAAATTAAGAAAAAAACTGTTGACGCGGCGTTTCGGTGTTAGAAAAGATCTTCACCTTCTTCAGGACAATAATTTTTCAAGATTAAAAAACAGTCTAAATAAAAATATAAACATTGTATTAATAACCAATCTATAGATACATTCCTTTATTTTCTTACATTTCTTAGGCTGTATAATTGCAAGAGAAAAGGGGACATTTCTACATTTTACTAGTCTTGGGATCCTGCCATTCATTCGTCACTTTATTTATCAAACATATATACATAAGGCCTAATTTCTTTTTCGGATTCAAAGCCTCTACATTATTTAACAAAAATAACATTAGCAATGTGTTATTTTCATTACATTTATCCTTATTGTATTTGGTAACTTGCAGATAAGTCCTTCGGCTGGAATATATAATCTATTCCCTTCTTTTAACTATAGTGTGAAAACACAACGAATGTCAGTAAATATCATGACATACCTTAATGAATTCTATATAGGCCTTTCTTAATTGGCTTCAATGGAAGAATGAATTCTTCAGAATCACTCGATAGATAGATACAGGTCAATACTGCAATGAAGAGGAAATGTCTTTTATTTTTCTTGAATATTCCTATTTGCGTTCTAGGCCTCTGATGTACATTTTTTTTGATTTTAAAGAAAAAAAGACTGTTTTATAATCTTGAAAAATGATTGTCCTGAAGAAGGTGACGATCTTTTCTAAGACCGAAACGCCGCATCGACAGTATTTTCTTAATGTACAATGTATGTTTTTAATAAAAAGGGATGAATAATGTTTTTAATAATTTGTGCTAAAATATTTTGATGAAATACTCTGCTGATTAATAAAATAGATAAAGAGAACATTCCTTTTGAACTTGTTTTGTCTTTAACTATGGGGCATTGTGTACAAATCAAAATGTAAATTTGGTAACTTGGTAAGATTAGACCTTGTAAAAGCTTGTTCTTAAAGGTTCCAGGGTGATCCAGATATAACTGGACAGATAATTGGGGTTGAAGATATTGATCTTTTCCCTCTAGAGTTAAAGGAAAAAGGAAGTTTGTTTTGTTTGCATCACTTACACACACAGTGCAACAGGAGGGGAATACCTGTTTGGGCTGTGTGTTCATTCACAGCAAGAGTGCCACTCACAGTGCACAATCACATTTGAATATCTCTCAAGTGACTCCATTGCAAACTTGAGAGAATGCACTCCTTAGGTTCTTCACCTAGTTAAACATGTATACAAACACTGTCAGGAAATCCTACAGCATGTGCTCTACCCAACCAAAGCATATATGACAACTGCCACACCGTCAATTAGTAAGCAGTTGTGAAAGTGCAAAACAGAATTTATTTAAAACACCATAACATTTCTATAATCTAAAAGTAACTAAATTACACGAACTATTCCTATATAAACTATGCTTAAACTAACCTATGCTAAATTACCTACATTATCCTAATTAAAACTACCCTAACCTTGACTTATCCTACTCTACAGATACACCCCAATGGGCATGGTAAACATTAATCTGCCCACTACCCCTTAATACACATTTGCATATGAGACAGTCATCAAGATTTCTTTTTGAGCCTGGGAAGAAGGGGCTGTTGCCCTGAAACGCGTCGGCGAGAATGAAATAATGAGGCACAGTAAAGCGGGCTGTTGTGTGTAAGCCATCAAGCTGAGAGAAGTCGAGTGCGCTCCTGTGCGCAAGGGCACATTGGGAACCAAATGTTTACACGGCGGTCCGGCCGTGGGGAGCAGCACCATCGTGGCTGGGGAATGAAGGAGAAACCAGTTACGAGGCTGCCGGCTGAACCTTCAGACCTGGATCAGCACTTCTCTTAAACAGATTGAGTCTGCTTTTCTGCGCCCCAGCCTACCAAGGTATTGATGAATTTTAAAATACAATGAGAACTCTTGAACTTACCAAAGATTGATTATGATCGCTGCAGGACTTCGTGTCCCATCATGCTGTGCACTATGCAAATGGCCACTGGGGGCTTGTATAAATATAATTATGTTTAAATACCGGAAATTAAATGGACACCGGAAATAGCAGCAATGCAGTCATCAAGATTTCTTTTTGAGCCTGAGAAGAAGGGGCTGTTGGCCTGAAACGCGTCGGCGAGAATGAAATAATGAGGCGCAGTAAAGCGGGCTGTTGTGTGTAAGCCGTCAAGCTGAGAGAAGTCGAGTGTGCTCCTGTGCGCAAGGGCACATTGGGAACCATATATATATATATATATATATATATGTAATCTACTGGCGGTCGCCAGTAGATAGTTATAGTTAGGACCGAGTTCCCATTGGAAAACTGAAAATTCTATTTTGAATAACTTTGGCGCCGGTTGACTTATCTTCGTGAAATTTTCAAAACTAATGGGGCGCTCCGCTCAACTCCTACCCTGAAAGTCTCGGGGTGATTCGTCAAGCGGGGGCTGAGAAAAAAGGGTGTCCCAAAATGCGTTTTCCCCATGCATTTTCCCATAGGACCTTTAGTCGAAGGTACAGCCCGAAAGGCTGAACAGAATTACATATATATCTGGGCGGAGCCTAACCACACATCTCATCGTGAGATCTGATTGGCTGTCAGCACTTCATCCAAGAAGTGTTGGCAGCCATCTTGGGACCAATATACATGATAGCACCTCATTAAAAAGCATTGCAGTTAATAGAAGGTTTTAACACTTTAGTTACATTATAAATCATTTGTTGATGGTACCATACTCATTTTAGGAATTGTGGTGTGTTCTAAGGTGATTTTACCATGTGAAAAAGCCTTCTGCTGTGATATCATGAATCATGTTTGAGAGAAAACTATTTTCTCATGCTTTTCCCACAGAGGTTTGGAAGGTGATCTATAAGCTAAACTGATAGCATATTTTCTGTAAATTCACATTATCTTTCTCAGTCATGTGAGAATGAAGCCTGACATTCTCAGTAAAACATGTACATCCAACAAGGGCAGAGACTGTCAGTTGATTCCTTTGTGTTCTACTGCAGCTTCCCAGAGTGTTCTAAAGAACAACTAGAGCGCTAACAGTCCTACTTATGACAAACGTATGGCACACCTGAAGCCATCTTGGTTGGAATAAAGTGGTAACTCTTAATACATTTAATTTAAAAAGGAACAAAATGAGGGGGTTCATTTTGCCATAGAAAGTATGATTAGTGCTGCAGAAAGAAAAATTAGGGCACATTTTGAGTGACTTCTCAAATCCTCTTCTATTACATTAAAAAATTCTGACATTGACTTTTTGGGCCTCTGATTTTCCCCCCTTTTTCCTCTTAACATAGAGTTGTGACTGTTAGACGACGGGGGTCTGCTCTCCCCTGAGGGGCTATCACCAGTGGTATTCAGTGTCATTCGCCTTGCTGGGGTTTTGTGTGAGTTTGTGTTTATTTAAAATAGAACCTTTTTTGCTTCTCCTCTATGCACTGTGGACGTTTTCTTGTTTGCTTTCTCAAAGCTGCCGAACCTCCGGGATGTCGGCTAAATAGCTGTGTCCATGCTTCCAAGAATAAAGGTTTTTAAAAAAAAAAAAAAGAAAAAAAAAAAATTCTGACATGCAGACTGAAACATGCACTTTCAATACCAACAGCAGACTTCCCTGGTGAGCAGTAGCTTTACTACAGTGATCTAATAAGCAACTAGAGTGCTAACATTCTGAATTTATGGCAAATGTGTGACACATCTGAATGCCTTCTTGATGGAATCAAAGTAAAAAACTGAAAGTATTTCCTACTGAGGAGACTGTAGTAAATGAGGAAATTAGGAAACTTCATAACAAATAAGTCTCCCAAAATGGCCACCAGAGACAAAAGAGCCCAAATGTAGCCCAAATATCACCCAGTATAGCCCAATGACATAATGTCCCAGAGTGTTCTAACGAACAACTAGAGCGCTAACAGTCTTACTTATGACAAAAGTATGGCACACCTGAAGCCATCTTGATTGGAATAAAGTGGTAACACTTAAAACATTTAATTTACAAAGGAACAAAATGAGGGGGTTCATTTTACCATAGAGATTATGATTAGTGCTGCAGAAAGAAAAATTCGGGCACATTTTGACTTTTCAAATCCTCTTCTATTTCATAAACAAATTCTGACATACAGACTGAAACATGCACTTTGAATACCAGCAGCAGACTTCCCTGGTGAGCAGTAGTTTTACTACAGTGATCTAATGAGCAACTAAAGTGCTAACATTCAGAATTTATGGGAAATGTGTTACACATCTGATTGCCTTCTTGATGGAACCAAAGTAAAAAACTGAAAGTATTTCTACTGAGGAGACTGCAGTAAATGAGGAAATTAGGAAACTTCATAACAAATAAATCTCCCAAGATGGCCACCAAAAGAGCCCAAATGTTGGTGCAGATCAGAACTTCCGAATCCCCTCTACTTCCACGGACGGAGTGATCTCACAGTCACACACGCATACACACATCACACGCTGGTGGGGCCCATTACACCAACATTCATCCTACCACTCTTATCCGTGCCATGTATAAGGGAAACACACCTTTTTAATACCTATCCGATCTGCCTGTACTTTGAGGTCAATGCGACCAGCTAGTTGCTTATAAATCTATCGAGAACATTTCATACAATATGCAAATAAATTCAATAAACATGACCAGAAATAACCACCCGAGACAGAGATTCAAACAGAATGTTCATTTATCTAAAATTTGTAAGAAAAGCCAATTAAATGCAAATTAATTTCTCTCATATTTACCTATTCTGTCTAAATGTCAGATCCTAAGTCAGAACCGGTCCTCTGTAGAAGAATTAAAGTTTCCTGCCGTCATGTAGAGTCATCGTCCTCTCTGTCAGCATAGGGACCTCGGATCATCAGCTCGGGAAGAAGTGGCGCTAGACCTCTCTAGTCTACTAATATTTATATTAAAATTTACATTCTATAAAGTTACAATTCTTTGTTCAGAACGGATGAATGGCGGAAATAATGTCATCTTGGTACATTTTCGATATTGTGCGAGATTTTCTCACACATAGATTGTCCCAAATAATGAATAGGAAAATTGAATGTTCATGACTAATTTGATACATCTACGGATGTCTCTACTGGGTACATTTGTTTCATATGTTGGGATCACTATAAGTTCGTAAAGTCAAAATTTCAAAATTGCAACATCTCCATCTTCCAGGGGCACTTGGCAGATTTCCTGGTCTTGTCATCATGCTCATGGCTTTTCAGTTCATCGGAGGTGCAAGGTCACAGGCAGAGCGAAGCCTTTTTGTAAAATTTCCATCTACTCGAATGCAGGCTGCGGATGGTGGCCATCTTGTAGTAGGCCACATTAGTCAACTTAAGTAAAAATAAACATAAAACAGAATTACTGCACGGAAATGATTATACAGTGTTATTCCCCTGCTAATACCCTTATGTGTGTGTATTTATCTAGCCATTTGCGACATCAAAAAGCCATTATTGCATATTAATTTAAGCGCAAAACACAATAACATCACATAAGCAACATCGATTTCTGTCAGTTTGCTCACCAACTTAGTTCACTTATTATTTTAGCTGTGCAATAGCATTCCCACGTGTAATTCTCTTGTTAATAAGGTTGGTTAGACAACATTCGACAAACTTTTAATAATTAATAATTAATCAGTAGTACTTACAGTTATAACATGCGAAAATGAAACAGATATTTGGTTTTAAAGTAAAAACCCTGCTCCATCAATCCCCCCTTTGGTGATATCTGATCACCACAAAAATCAAAAACCCCAAAAATCAATTTAGTTTCCCCTTTTGGAAAGATTCAAAATATCTTCTTGTTCTTATTCATGTTTTTTTAAAGCCTATTTTCCATCTCATCTTCCTTTTTAGTTTCTTTATACATGCTTTCTCTTAGCTCTTCTAATTCTATTTCTTGTGGATCTCTTTCTGGTTTCTTTTGTCTCCTTTTAACATTTTCTTTTGTTATTTTCTTTTTATTTCTTCTATATCTACAACACATACACCCTAATCTAAGGATCAATAATGCAACAATTACACAGGTTAATGGAAATAATATCTTGCCAAATATGGTACTACCTATCTTAGCTACAAAATTCTTAATAGCAATCATCTTATTAGCCATTTTAGTCCAGATACTTTCAGCTTCCAGTGGTACTAATTCTTCATGCAAATCAGTAATATTTTTGATATAAACTTTTAGATCTTTGCTTTCGTCAGGAATGTAAGTGCAACAATGTTGAACTTTCAGCATTCCACAGACTCCACCCTCTTTTGCCAAAAGAATATCAAGGGCAAGTCGATTTTGCATCGCCATAGCACGCAAAGCAACCATTTCTGTATTAACCAAAAGAAAGCCTCCAGCGGTGCTTGTTGACAAGCGAGCCAACACTGTTGACAGCTTCCGAATGCCAAATGCATTCAAAGAAATTCCCACTGCTGGAATTAAAGCTCCAAAAATATCTCCTACAATTTCTGTCCATGTTTCTCTTCTATAGCGTGTTAATGTGTTAGAATGTTCAGCATCATATACTCATCCACGTGGAAAATCTTTGGAAAGACCAGGCCAACATAACATGTACCAAACCAATGGTCAGGCAAAGGGTAATAAGCCTTGTTCCCACAAATATAATACACTCCCGGGAAAACTGGATCTTCTCCTCCTCTAAATCCCCATCTGGTTGCAATAAAGTATGTATCATGGCACTCACTTGTCCCTATGAAATAATAATCATACTGGGATCTCTTCCTGGTAATGCACAGTTTTCCTTTCTGTGGGGCATCTATAGCCATAGTTGGACTGGCTCAATTTTTCAACTCCTTTTCTTTCTCAATACCCCACATTGTGTCACTCATTTTATGCCCTTCTGCTTTCTTGTGCATGTTCAACCTTCTTCTCTCAACCATGTCTAGAAAATCCTTCTCTTCTCCTTTCAAACTGCACGTTAAATTGTTTTTAAAAACATATTCTAAGGTTAATTCTTTGGTTTCTAAAAAAATCTCACCTAAAGTATTAGCTTCTTTTGCAGGATTCAGTGCTTTATTCATAGGCAGTTGCCCAATAATATTATCTACATTAGACATATTATAATCTAATTTCCCTAACTGGTCAAATATACTAATCAACACACTACAGGAAATTCCATACGTAGCTGGAAGATGATGATAAGTCACTCCTTCCGAAACAGAGGCAGGTAATTGCATGCAGACGTAGCAATCCCTTACTTCCATTGTCTTTACGTACTCATACAACGGATGTATAACGTTACAACGCATGCTATTACAACGCCTATCTTTACAACGCATTTTTTACAACGCAAACACTACTACAACGCTATACTTTACAACGAATACTTTTACAACGCCAAACTTATTAAAATACTTAAAAGTGCTGTTACAACGAAAACCATTACAAAGCATACCATTACAACGCGAAAAAAATATTTTTTTAATAAAAAGTTCAATAAAATCTGGCACGGGATGCAGGGAAATTAGGGGTTTTAGGGTGGGGAAGTGTATTAAAATGTGTAGAAAAACTGTACGTAAATTTACTGAAATGCATTACAAAATTAATACTCGAGTATTAAAATAAATACTCGAGTATTAAAATTAATACTCCCATTTCCCCCAAAAATCCGTTTTCACACATTTCAAAGTTTTACACAAATAACGAAAAATTTAACAACAGTTCCTACACATTTAAATCATGAATATATCTGAAAATAAGTAAACAGAGTAAAACAGAAGACACATACACATAGTCGCCATTTTATCCTTCTCACTTCTAAAACTTGTCCTACAACACTTTCTATGAAAACAATAGTAAAAGACATGTTCCAAAATGGATGCCAAAACGGAGCAAATAAATGAAAACAATACATCTTTAAATGCTTTTTTAAATTATCATTTTCCACAGCAAAATAAAGTATACTAAAAAACACAACGAACGCTGTTTTTAAAAAATGTAATAGTGACACTGACTAAAACTTATAAATACCAGGAAGACACCATTTTGCAATCAGTTGATTATCAACTACCAGAGAGACCAGACGTAAAAACCTGACCCTCTGACACCTAGACTGTGACCTCCACTGAGAGAGCACTGCATTCGTTTGGAAAAGCATTGTTACTTTGCAACTACTAGTAAGTCACTAATATATTTTAACACCTTGTTTTGTCCTTAATCATGTTTTATTTCCATGCAAAATATGTTTTAAAAAAATTTATATTAATTTATAAAATGTACTGTTTATAATTTTTTATCACTAAAAAAACTTTAATATATACCAACTTAAAACATCTACTTGTTTTTCCTAAAACAGAAAGTTGTTTTTCTATCAAAAGCAAGATATCGTTTCCCTAATTTTCCTTCACCTCAACGTAATCGACTCACCTTTGCTATTGTGAAGGTAAATGATTTTTTTTTTTTTTGTAATTCTTTTAATTTAAGAATATATTTTTAGCATTAGAAAAAGTGTTGTATGGTAAAGGGGTTAATATTATTGTTTTTGAACATTCACGCTGCATCATAAACGAAATTATGCGATGGTGCAGGGGTAATAATTACTAATATGACTGCAGTTAGGTACAGCATTTGCGAAAGCGTTTCATGGTACTGGGGTAACTATTACTATTCTAAGTCCCAGAATGTGCAGCAGTAGGGAAATTGAGTGATGGTGTAGGGGTATCCATTACTACTCTAAGTTCATAATGTATTGAAAGTGTAGTATGTTTTGCTGTACCAATTATTATTCATACTCAAGTGTGATGCAGCACCATGGAAATTATGATATGTGATGTAGTTACAGTGAAATAAAATATCAGATTTACAATCAATTGGTCTCATTTTTTTTTTTAACCAACGTTGTCAAATTTGCTTTAACTATTATTTTTTTTTTTCATTTTCACAGACAATCGGTTGCAACTTTGTGGATTAAATCTCTAAAACAAATAACTTAAACCTGCAGCCAGCAGTACCAAGAAACCAAGAAAACAATCAGCTAAAGAAAAAGGTATTTTAAATTTACACTGTTATAAATTCCACAATGTAATAGTCATACCTTTTACTATTGTTACTCCAGGAAGGTGCAGAAGTAGGGTAAGTGTTGGATAGTGTAGGGGTACAATTTACTATTCTAACTCCAGGAAGGTGCAGCAGTAGGGAAAGTGTTGGATGCTGTAGGGGTATAATTTACTATTCTAACTCCAGGAAGGTGCAGCAGTAGGGAAAATTTTGGATGGTGTAGGGGTACAATTTACTATTCTAACTCCAGGAAGGTGCAGCAGTAGGGAAAGTGTTATGTAGTAATAGTTAAATACAATGTCATAATTTCCAAAATTTAATCAAAATTTGCATTTGTCACCAACGTTCAGTTTTTTCATTTTTTTTTTTCATTTTTCCAGACAATTGTTTTCAACTTTGTTGTCAAATTCAGTCCAACACATAACTGAAAACTCCAGCCAGCAGGCCAATACCACAGCAGAAGCCTCACCAAGGAAAGGAATCCCAAAAAATCAAGGTATTTTTAAACAACATTGTTTTAAAACCATCAATATGTTAGCCAAACCATTTACTTATTAATTTTAATAAAATCCCAAAATACATAAAATAAGGGTTGCAGTTGGAAGAACTTATTTTTCTAACTCCAGGAAGGTGCAGCAGTAGGGAAAGTGTTGGATGGTGTAGGGGTACAATTTACTATTCTAACTCCAGGAAGGTGCAGCAGTAGGGAAAGTGTTGGATGTTGTAGGGGTGCAATTTACTATTCTAACTCCAGGTAGGTGCAGCAGTAGGGAAAGTGTTGGATGGTGTAGGGGTACAATTTACTATTCTAACTCCAGGAAGGTGCGGCAGTATGGAAAGTGTTGGATGGTGTAAGGGTGCAATTTACTATTCTAACTCCAGGAAGGTGCAGCAGTAGGGAAATTATTGGATGGTATAGGGGTACAATGTACTATTCTAACTCCAGGAAGGTGCAGCAGTAGGGAAAGTGTTGGATGGTGTTTGGGTATAATTTACTATTCTAACTCCAGGAAGGTGCAGCAGTAGGGAAAGTGTTGGATGGTGTAGGGGTACAATTTACTATTCTAACTCCAGGAAGGTGCAGCAGTAGGGAAAGTGTTGGATGGTGTAGGGGTATAATTTACTATTCTAACTCCAGGAAGGTGCAGCAGTAGGGAAAGTGTTGGATGGTGTAGGGGTTTAATTTACTATTCTAACTCCATGAAGATGCAGCAGTAGGGAAAGTGTTGGATGGTGTAGGGGTTTAATTTACTATTCTAACTCCAGGAAGGTGCAGCAGTAGGGAAAGTGTTGGATGTTGTAGGGGTGCAATTTACTATTCTAACTCCAGGTAGGTACAGCTGTAGGGAAAGTGTTGGATGCTGTAGGGGTATAATTTACTATTCTAACTCCAGGAAGGTGCAGCAGTAGGGAAAATGTTGGATGGTGTAGGGGTACAATTTACTATTCTAACTCCAGGAAGGTGCAGCAGTAGGGAAAGTGTTATGTAGTAATAGTTAAATACAATGTCATAATTTCCAAAATTTAATCAAAATTTGCATTTGTCACCAACGTTCAGTTTTTTCATTTTTTTTTTCATTTTTCCAGACAATTGTTTTCAACTTTGTTGTCAAATTCAGTCCAACACATAACTGAAAACTCCAGCCAGCAGGCCAATACCACAGCAGAAGCCTCACCAAGGAAAGGAATCCCAAAAAATCAAGGTATTTTTAAACAACATTGTTTTAAAACCATCAATATGTTAGCCAAACCATTTACTTATTAATTTTAATAAAATCCCAAAATACATAAAATAAGGGTTGCAGTTGGAAGAACTTATTTTTCTAACTCCAGGAAGGTGCAGCAGTAGGGAAAGTGTTGGATGGTGTAGGGGTACAATTTACTATTCTAACTCCAGGAAGGTGCAGCAGTAGGGAAAGTGTTGGATGTTGTAGGGGTGCAATTTACTATTCTAACTCCAGGTAGGTGCAGCAGTAGGGAAAGTGTTGGATGGTGTAGGGGTACAATTTACTATTCTAACTCCAGGAAGGTGCAGCAGTATGGAAAGTGTTGGATGGTGTAAGGGTGCAATTTACTATTCTAACTCCAGGAAGGTGCAGCAGTAGGGAAATTATTGGATGGTATAGGGGTACAATGTACTATTCTAACTCCAGGAAGGTGCAGCAGTAGGGAAAGTGTTGGATGGTGTAGGGGTACAATTTACTATTCTAACTCCAGGAAGGTGCAGCAGTAGGGAAAGTGTTGGATGGTGTAGGGGTATAATTTACTATTCTAACTCCAGGAAGGTGCAGCAGTAGGGAAAGTGTTGGATGGTGTAGGGGTGAAATTTACTATTCTAACTCCAGGAAGGTGCAGCAGTAGGGAAAGTGTTATATGTTGTAGGGGTGCAATTTACTATTCTAACTCCAGGTAGGTGCAGCAGTAGGGAATGTTTTGGATGGTGTAGGGGTTTAACTTACTATTCTAACTCCAGGAAGGTGCAGCAGTAGGGAAAGTGTTGGATGGTGTAGGGGTACAATGTACTATTCTAACTCCAGGAAGGTGCAGCAGTAGGGAAAGTGTTAGATGGTGTAGGGGTAACATTAGAGGTATAGTATTTACTTTTACATCCTAATTTGTTTTTCTTCTCTTCTCTTTTCAGATAATGTCTAGTCTTGAAGCAGCTAAATACATTAAATCCAGGAAAGGAAAAAATGTATTAAACCATGGAGGACACATATATAGTACGGAAAGAATAAGTTTTCCTAGAAATCATTGGAGGTGTGTGCAATACTACACTACCCATTGCAGTGGCAGAGCGGTTACACTTGATAATTTAGTTGTGAAAACAACAGAACATAACCACTCTGCCTCTGCAATGGAGGTAGAAATAAGAGAAACTGTTAATGAAATGAAAGCTATTGCAAGCACCTCCAATGATTCTACAGGATCCATTTTAAGAGAGGTTGCACAGCATGTCCCCAGTCATGTTGCTAGTAACATGCCTATAATTCCTAATTTGAGACGAATTATTCAAAGACAAAAGCAGGCAAGTAACATCCAATTATCTACACCACATTCTTTTTCTGACATTAGAATTCCACATGATCTTTCTATTTCTTTTTCTGATGAACCTTTCCTTTTGCATGACAACCAAAACCCTCAGAAACGAATTCTCATTTTTAGTACCCCACGTAACCTTGCAAAGTTAGAAAATAGTGAAATTTGGATGATGGATGGGACGTTTAAAAGTACACCCCATCCTTTCACTCAAATTTACACTATGGTGCGATCACGATCCGGTAAAAAATGTCCCCGTACGACTCGTATCGGGTCTTTTTACCGTACGAATCGTACAAGTGCCGTACGAACTGGCAATCACGATTCGCATGGTAAAAAGTCCATACGAACCGCACTGGGAATCATTCCCCACACGTCCTCGGGTCGGAAAATGTGTCCGACACGTCCTCGGACGATTTACCTTACAAACGTGAAAAGCCAAGTCCGACCGAGGAATCACGATCCATCCCGTGCGTCCGAGCGTACAACCGTATGGAAAAAACACCGTCCGCACCGAACTCCTATAGCAACCATGGAGACATGTGCCCGCATACGCGCCCAACACTCCCCCCAGCCCCCGTACGTCCGACACGTACCCCCCGTGTATGTATACCCCCACCCGTCTAGGTACACCCCAGTACGTTCAAGTCATACCCCCACCCCAGTACGTGTCGTACCACCGTCTATGTACACCCCAGTACGTTCGAGCTCCACCCCCACCCAGTACGTGTCATACCCCCGTGTACCTACACCCCAGTACGTTCCAGTCGTACCCCCACCCCAGTACGTGTCATACCCCCGTGTACCTACACCCCAGTACGTTCCAGTCGTACCCCCACCCCAGTACGTGTCGTACCACCGTGAACCTACACCCCAGTACGTTCCAGTCGTACCCCAACCCCAGTACTTGTCATACCTCCGTGTACCTACACCCCAGTACGTTCCAGTCGTACCCCCACCCCAGTACGTGTCGTACCACCGTGAACCTACACCCCAGTACGTTCCAGTCGTACCCCCACCCCAGTACGTGTCGTACCACCGTGAACCTACACCCCAGTACGTTCGAGCCCCACCCCCACCCCAGTACGTGTCATACCCCCCGTGTACCTACACCCCAGTACGTTCGAGCCCCACCCCCACCCCAGTACGTGTCATACCCCCGTGTACCTACACCCCAGTACGTTCCAGTCGTACCCCCACCCCAGTACGTGTCGTACCACCGTGTACCTACACCCCAGTATGTTTGAGCCCCACCCCCACCCCAGTACGTGTCATACCCCCCGTGTACCTACACCCCAGTACGTTCCAGTCGTACCCCCACCCCAGTACGTGTCGTACCACCGTGTACCTACACCCCAGTATGTTCGAGCCCCACCCCCACCCCAGTACGTGTCATACCCCCGTGTACCTACACCCCAGTACGTTCCAGTCGTACCCCCACCCCAGTACGTGTCATACCCCCGTGTACCTACATCCCAGTACGTTCCAGTCGTAACCCCACCCCAGTACGTGTCGTACCACCCTCTATGTACACCCCAGTACGTTCGAGCCCCACCCCCACCCCAGTACGTGTCATACCCCCGTGTACCTACACCCCAGTACGTTCGAGCCCCACCCCCACCCCAGTACGTGTCATACCCCCGTGTACCTACACCCCAGTACGTTCCAGTCGTACCCCCACCCCAGTACGTGTCATACCCCCGTGTACCTACATCCCAGTACGTTCCAGTCGTACCCCCACCCCAGTACGTGTCGTACCACCCTCTATGTACACCCCAGGACGTTCGAGCCCCACCCCCACCCCAGTACGTGTCATACCCCCGTGTACCTACACCCCAGTACGTTCGAGCCCCACCCCCACCCCAGTACGTGTCATACCCCCGTGTACCTACACCCCAGTACGTTCCAGTCGTACCCCCACCCCAGTACGTGTCATACCCCCCATGTACCTACACCCCAGTACGTTCCAGTCGTACCCCCACCCCAGTACGTGTCATACCCCCGTGTACCTACATCCCAGTACGTTCCAGTCGTACCCCCACCCCAGTACGTGTCGTACCACCCTCTATGTACACCCCAGTACGTTCGAGCCCCACCCCCACCCCAGTACGTGTCATACCCCCCGTGTACCTACACCCCAGTACGTTCCAGTCGTACCCCCACCCCAGTACGTGTCATACCCCCCGTGTACCTACACCCCAGTACGTTCGAGCCCCACCCCCACCCCCACCCCAGTACGTGTCATACCCCCCGTGTACCTACACCCCAGTACGTTCCAGTCGTACCACCACCCCAGTACGTGTCATACCCCCCGTGTACCTACATCCCAGTACGTTCCAGTCGTACCCCCACCCCAGTACGTGTCATACCACCGTCCATGTACACCCCAGTACGTTCGAGTCCTACCCCCACCCCTGTACGTGTCGTACCACCGTGTACCCAGTACGTTCGAGTCCTACCCCCACCCCTGTACGTGTCGAACCACCGTGTATGTACATCCCAGTACGTTCGAGTCCTACCCCCAACACAACCTCCTAACTACGGAGCGCACCCCAGGCCCCAACATCACAACCGCATGTACGAGTCGTACCAAGCCACACACAAGGACCGCACCGTACAACCAAATGGCCCATGTACACACCGTACACACGCTCAAAACGCACGGACACAACCAGGACAAAACAAAACAACACAACAATACACCATTCGAATGGCACAAAGCCACTAAACATGGCCAAAAAACACCAAAACAACACCTTCACTGACCTGCAACTGCCAAAAACAAACAGAGGCCCAATACACCACCACTCCTTATAACCAACCCACCCACAATTCAAACACAGCCACACCCACCAATGGACCAATAAAAAGGGCCCACACACACAAACCATGAGCCTTTGCAACAGACCCACTGCTGCCAGACCCCATAGACAACCCACAGCACCAGACCTCAACCTTTACTACACCTTACACTTGCACACCTTCACACAACCACCTTCACAAACACACCCTCATCACATTCACACACACACGCACCTGCACAACCACACCCACACACCCACAACCATCCACACACCACCCCCACCATCCACACCCCCCCACCATCCACAGCCCTCATCATGCCCACTACCAAGAATCCAAAGTTCAGTAACCGAGAGTTGGAGGTTCTTGTTGATCAAATCCTCAGAGTCGAGCCACAGATCTTTGGAACATTGGTCAGAAACACCAGCCAGGCAGCAAAAACAGCATGTGGCAGACCATCGTCGATGCTGTGAATGCTGTTGCGGACACCAGACGGACCAGGCAGGAATGCCAGAACAGGTGGTACGATCTGCGGAGGAGGGTCCGAGCCAAGAGGCAGGATGAACACGACCAGGCCAACGCCACCGGAGGAGGGCCCTCCCGCAGACCCGTACACTACCATCCCTGGGAGGAGAGGGTGATGGCCATACTGCCGGTGGAGGCAGTCGAAGGATTAGAAGGACTCCGAGACCCGGGTGAGTACACAAACAACGCACCTCACATGGGGGGAACGGCATCCACAACCAACATCACTAACAGGCACGCAACCACCACAAGCCATCGCATGACTCAACCACACTCCATGAGCACGCACATGCCACTGCTGCCACCATGCCCCATGCACCCAGCTGGACAATGTCAAGTCACAGGCCACAGAAGACAACAACACATGACACGGTAACCCGGATGGCGGGAGGCTGGGCCCAAAAAAGCACATAGTGCAACTCAGAAGCAGACAACAATTCACTCTACCCATATGGCCTAGGTCACAGCCAGACAAACAGTGTGTCCCAACACAGGAATGACTTGCCAGCAAATGGCGGACGCCTTGCATCAACACATGGGGGTGAAGGCACTGTTTTGCACATGACAGCAGCTAATGAACAGCCAACATTGTGAAAGAGTGGCAGCACACACCACCACAGCAGCAGCGCACAGACACACATCACACCCAATGGGTGCCTGGAGATCAGAAACAAACTCACATCAACAAGCCAAGGGCCACTCAAAGATCTGCTAACAGTGTGTGCCCAGGAAGCTGGGCCGAGGTGACAGAGGGTGACACACGGAGGGAGGGAGAGGGGGACAGAGAGGGAGGGAGAGGGGGACAGAGATGGAGGGAGAGGGGGACAGAGAGGGAGGGAGAGGGGGACAGAGAGGGAGGTAGAGGGGGACAGAGATGGAGGGAGAGGGGGACAGAGAGGGAGGGAGAGGGGGACAGAGAGGGAGGGAGAGGGGGACAGAGAGGGAGGGAGACGGACAGAGGGAGGAGGCTGACACACGGAGGGAGGGAGAGGGGGACACAGAGGGAGGGAGAGGGGGACAGAGAGGGAGGTAGAGGGGGACAGAGATGGAGGGAGAGGGGGACAGAGAGGGAGGGAGAGGGGGACAGAGAGGGAGGGAGAGGGGGACAGAGAGGGAGGGAGACGGACAGAGGGAGGAGGCTGACACACGGAGGGAGGGAGAGGGGGACACAGAGGGAGGGAGAGGGGGACAGAGAGGGAAGTAGAGGGGGACAGAGATGGAGGGAGAGGGGGACAGAGAGGGAGGGAGAGGGGGATAGAGAGGGAGGGAGAGGGGGACAGAGAGGGAGGGAGACGGACAGAGGGAGGAGGCTGACACACGGAGGGAGGGAGAGGGGGACACAGAGGGAGCAAGACACAGGGAGAGCTAATCAGCCGTGTTGCGTGTGTGAATGTCTGCTCGTCAGCAGGTAGACTGCGTGCATGTAGACAAGGGTGGCCAGTGCCAGAACCCCCCCTCTTCACCATGGCAAAACACAGGGCCATGTCACAACCTGTACACGGGAACAAGGACAGCTACCTGGATCATATAAGTGTGTGGATCCCCTCCATGTGCGCATGTACAGTGCTACACGGAAGGCGCCAATGCATGGCTCGCCACACCTGCCCACTCCACTGCTGACTGCAGTCACACTTGACGCAGCAAGTAAGACTGTGCCACACATAGTTAAAGGGGCCAAAGTGGTGGCCAAGGGACACACCCATGCACAAGTGCACTGTGAGTGGAATGCAAGACAGATCCTAATTCCAAGAGGAAATGTGCCAACTTTGAAACGGATGAAACATGGATGTTGCATGGACCAAAATTAACATTGTCTCTCTCACACACAGGTCAACGTCGTGGTGTACCCCCCAACACTGGGGGGGAACACTCACAGGACCCGGATCTGCAGGAGCCCGATCCCACCGGCAGCGACCACTCTCACCACTCTGCGGACGACCCCGACCGACCTGGCCCCTCTGGTGTCCAACCACCTGCAGCACCTGCGTCAGGTACAACTGTGCCAACCACCACCCCCACTCCTGCCACATCCCAGGAGACACCCAGGATCCCTGCCCCAACACCACAATGCAGCCAGGCTCGCCAGGAGGGACACGGTGTCCCGGGCACCCAGGAGGAGGCAGCCGACAACGCCAATGCCACCCCTCAGGGGTCCCGGAGACCCCATGTGCCCACAAGTGCAGGCCAGGCGCAAGTGGGCAGGGGTGGTGGGAGTGGAGGACGGCGGAGGCGCGAGCCTGACCAGTTGGCTGGGGATCCGGTATTTTCCCATGTCCGTAACATCCTGGACTCATACCGGCAGGACACCACGGGCATGGCCCAGGTTGTGTCCGTCCTCGAGGGGATCAAGGCCCAGCAGGCCCAGCAACATGCGGAGCTAATTGCCTGTCTACTGGTACACCAACGGAGGATGGAGGACAGACAGGCTGAGCAAGTGACGGCATTCCAGGGGATTCACGCTACACTCCGTCGGATGGCCGACACCATGGCCGACCCTCCCTGTGCCAGAAGGCGGAGAACATCACCACCCACAGGGAGGGATCAGGAGGAGGAGGAGGAAACATCCGACGGAGCATCCCAGACGTCGTCACGGCCTGCTGGTGAGGTTCCCCGCAGGAGGCGGGGTCGTCCACGGAAAGGACCGTGAGGGTGGCTGCTACATCACCATCTCCCAGGACACCTGGCCTGGCACCTGGCCCACTGGAGCAACAGCATCACAGCATCAAGAGACATTCTCTGCCACATGGCCCTGCTGGTCACTGGCTGACCAATGTTGACAAAGACTGTGGCATGGACTCTGAGGATTTCCAATGGCAAGGACACCAACTCCCCTACTGAACTTTGGATTCCCTAATCCCGGAAAGCCCCTCACTTTGTCCCCCCCCCCCCCCAATAATAAATCACACTATGAAGAGTAGATGCCTGCTGGTAGCATTATTACCTAACATGTGTCTTGTAAAGTCTAAACATGCCTGAGTCATCTTTTCTCTTCAACCATCCACACCCTGGGGCCTGAGTCTGGCACAGGACACATGGGTCACAGTTTATTAGGCAAGACAGACATGGAGCACCATACACACCCGTGATGGGCACAACCAGCTGAGGGGGTGGCCGAACAACCGTGCTGACACACACATTGAGTACACCAACAGTCATGCGCAGAGGTCAGGGATCCAGTCCAGTGTCCTGGTTGGCACCCAGGTATGTGTAGACAGGTGGCAGAACCATGTCCTGCAAGCTTGAGTCCGGTGGATGCAGAGAATGGGGGCCTGGCCAACGTTGGATGCATGGGGATGGCACATGTCACAATACCCACGCAGTCATGGACATCATGCCCAATACACAGTCTCAGCCCACACACACAGCTTGCATATTGCGACTCGACACATTGACACATAGCCACAATCAGGGAATACCATGCCAGACATGCAGGATGCACCGTGCCAACACACCAGCATTGACTGAGAAGAGGCACCTTGGAGGCATAGGGACACCTTTATTAGTCATGTATTCGGGTTTGCAGAGGCAACTCGAAGTACACATGAACACATCATGTGGAGTGACATGTGGGTCCAACACTGGCACCCCCCTTCTGCAGCACAAATGCGTGATAGCCATGGTACTGGCACACAAGCGTCGGCTCACAGCTAAATACCCACAGCTGCACACGGAGAGCCTGCCATACACCATAGATCCGCTGATGTGGAAGTCCCACACCATGTCAAGCCGTATGTGTCCGAGGGCAGTGTCACACACATTGATGCCATCCTCACAATCCACTATCCCATCACTGATGACTGTCAACCAGGCAGCCCATCTATTCAGGTGTACACAGCTGCATGTCGTGTCCCATGGGGATGCAACATGGCTGCAGAGGAACCAAACCCCGACAGGGGCAGTGTGCACACATCGTGAACAACTGCCACACCCAATACACCCCAGATGCATCCCTTACCCCATGGAGACTTCCAAACGTGTCCGTGCCTGTAACGCTGAGTCAGCCCACCATGTCATGTCCATGAGGAATAGCAGTGCCACAACAATGTAACCAGCAAACGGCATGCGCAGGTACCTGGGGAAGAGAGACACACAAGAAGTCAGCCACAAAAAGCACAGCCACTTGCATGTGCATTTACTCGACACATGTATGGATGACAACATGCTAGGTCACAATTATGACTGGGGAAATACAACCATCATTGCCACCATCACTCCAGTGACACACCCACACACACCTCTGACCCACATGCCATACATGCAGGTGGAGACACACATCACAACGCATGACACACGGGGACCAATGCGTGCACACTCAGACACTGGTACTCACCACTAAGCAAAGAAGTCGCGTATGAGCCGAGTCCGGATGTCCTCTTGCGGCTCCACATCCTCCACATCACTAGCCCCATTGCCAAGCCCTTCGTCCTCCACGGGTGGATGGTCCTCGTCATGTTGATTCAGGATGAGTGGCACAGCTCTTTCAACTGCCATGTTGTGCAGCATGCAGCAGACCATGAAGATCTTGCAGACCTTCGCCGGGGCATAAGGGAGTGCACCGCCGGTCTTGTGGAGGCACCGGAATCGGCTCTTCAGCATGCCAAACGTCCTCTCTATCACTCGCCTTGTCCGGCCATGGGCGGTGTTATAGCGGAGCTGGGCCGGCGTGATGGGGTTGCGGAGAGGTGTCAGCAGCCAAGGCATGTTGGGATAGCCAGCGTCCCCTACATGGGAAGCACATGGACATCGTTAGAACTGGTGAAGCGGTCGTGCTGGTCGGCTATACAGAATACAGGACAGACAGACTGTACCCACCAACAACACATGCCCATTCGTTGCGCAGCTGCATCATCATATCAGGCATCCCGCTACGCCTCATGATGTAGGCATCGTGTGCTGATCCTGGGAAACGAGCACAGACATGTGAAATCACCATATTGGACAGACACACCACAAGGGCATTGATGGAGTGGTAGTGCTTCCGATTGCGGTACGCCACCTCCCGTGCGTGTGGTGGTACCAAAGCTACATGTGTCCCATCTATGGACCCAATGACATGGGGCATCCCTCCCAGGGCATAGAATCCACGCTTGACCTCAGTCATCTGTTCAGGGGTTGGGAACTTGATGAAGTCATCCAGGTGAATCAACATGGCCTCCAAGAAATCATGCAGCACACCGCTGAACATGCTCTGGGACATGCCACCAACATGAGCTATGGTATATTGGAAGGTACCCGTGGCAAGAAAATGTAGGGCAGCCATTACCTTCAGCTGGGGTGTCAGTGCCGTAGGATACCTGTGCTGCGGTTGCAGGTGTGGTGCCAGTCTCGCCGTCAGCTCCAGGATCAACGGTTGGGTGAAGCGGTAGAGCCGGATGCTGTCATTCTCCTGCATGGCAGCCAAGTCTGGAATTCTTCGGGCAAGAGGCGGCGCTCTGCAGTAATTTGGAAGTGACAAGGAAGAGTGAGTGCACTACGACAACAACTCATGTCTACTGAGCACATGTAAATCTGGCAATACACACATGCTACATAGGGAGTCAGGTATGTGCTACATGCCCAGGACACGTATGGATGCAAGGTGACACTCCTTCCAAGACCCAGCTACACACGGAGATTGAGAACCTCCCCATGCCACGCCATGGGAATAGCTGTGTCCCAGTGCAAGTGAACAGCCCGACGCAAGACAGGAGTGACATACACCCACACATCAGCAGAAGTGGGATGCCGATTGCAGAGACTGGTTGCGGAACACCGGAGCCACAGGTCACATGACATTACACTAGGCCTGCCCACACACCTTGCCATGAAGGTGCACATGTCATGACTCACCACACATTCCTTGTGAGGATGCTGACATGGCCTTGTCACGCTACTCCGTGTCCCATGCATACATGTGCACCTCACATCCGATAACACATGTGGCATGGTGTGCGGGACAGTGTGCAATGACAATCTACACACAGACACATGTTGGTTGCTGCAACGGCTGCAGCTTTTGAGGGTGCTACAACATCAACCTGATGAAAATTCCGGACACATAAATGACATAGTCACATTGTGCACTGTGGGTAGTGACAAGTCATGTGTCATGACCCCTGTACCGGGCATCATGGGACACTTCCGTGTGTTGGTGTCCGTGCCATGCCAGTGACGCTCACCCCAAGTGCGCAGTCCGACATGCACACATGTCAAAGGAGTCAAGGGCATGCCTGGCACACATTGCACCGTCACACAGTACACCTATACACATCTCATCATACATCTGGTGCCTTCTCCACTCAGGAGGCATGTTCCACATCACAGCCTGTCACACCTGTGCCCCACACATGTAGTAATGCACAGACGATGCCTTGATGTCCATTCCTGGACAAGTATGTCCATCCATGGACAAGTATGTCCATCCATGGACAAGTATGTCCATCCATGGACAAGTATGTCCGCCCTATTCCTACCTGTGTGTCGCCTATCACCACTGTGATGTGTAAAAACCGCCGTACTGCTGCTAAGAGGGCCTGTGTATGTTCCCAAATCACTGTGGGAGTGCTGCCGTATGTGTACCCATCGTGATGGCGAGCGTACAGGCATTTGTGCGGTCCGTACCACTACGAGTACGCATACGCGTGCAGACCCATAGTGATAGTGAGCGTAGATGCGTGTGTACGGTCCGTACCACTACGGGTACGCATACGCGTGCAGACCCATAGTGATAGTGAGCGTAGATGCGTGTGTACGGTCCGTACCACTACGGGTACGCATACGCGTGCAGACCCATAGTGATAGTGAGCGTAGATGCGTGTGTACGGTCCGTACCACTACGGGTACGCATACGCGTGCAGACCCATAGTGATAGGGAGCGTAGATGCGTGTGTACGGTCCGTACCACTACGGGTACGCATACGCGTGCAGACCCATAGTGATAGTGAGCGTAGATGCGTGTGTACGGTCCGTACCACTACGGGTACGCATACGCGTGCAGACCCACAGTGATAGTGAGCTTAGATGCGTGTGTACGGCCCTATCACTATGGGTCTGCACGTGTATGCGTACCCGTAGTGGTACGGACCGTACACACGCATCTACGCTCACTATCACTATGGGTCTGCACGCGTATGCGTACCCGTAGTGGTACGGACCGTACACACGCATCTACGCTCACTATCACTATGGGTCTGCACGCGTATGCGTACCCGTAGTGGTACGGACCGTACACACGCATCTACGCTCACTATCACTATGGGTCTGCACGCGTATGCGTACTCGTAGTGATAGTGAGCGTACATGCGAGTGTACGGCCCGTACCACTACGAGTACGCATACGCGTGCAGACCCATAGTGATAGTGAACGTAGGCATGCATGTACGGGCCGTTGCCATGCATTTGGGGTGCCCTAGGGCCCCGAAACGCACCGTACCTGTGTATGATGCTCCAAATTACATAGGGGACAAGTATTAAGCCCTACATGCATGCTGGTTGTCATGGAGACCAAGTTCAAATTTCGAAATTGTTCTGGAAGGTGCACAGCAGAAGTCAGTTGGAATTATTCTACTTTGTTGCAATGTGTTTGTGGGGCTGACATCATGCAGGAGAATGAAACCGATAGAGAACCCACAGACTGCTAGGTTTGAAGGGATTGGTGGAAACATAGGATGCAAATGTGAGTGACCAATCACTCTGTACTCCTGTGCATGAGACTGGGCAGAAGGGCACATATAAGGCAGCCAGGTCCCATGAGGGAGTACTTGCCTGCACATCTTTGCATTCGTCGACCCAGCTGCTGCTACTGATTCCCTGGAACCATGTCAAGGGCTGTGGAGAGGACACAGCCATTCACCCTGGAGGAGAACATGGCTCTGCTGGATGTGATCCTCCCACAGTACTCCATGCTGTATGGGCGACCAGGGTATCAGGTGAGTGCATAGGCCACTGCCACAGACTGTCCCTATGTTGTGACTGTGACTTCAGGCATTGTGTCCTGGTGTGACACACATGCCATGTACTGTCGGGGGGGTCCCGGGGGGGGTGCCTGATGTCTCCCAGCAGTGCCCTGAGACAGGAGGGGTGGGGGCCTATCACTCACAGCAGTGCCCTGAGACAGGAGGGGTGGGGGCCTATCACTCACAGCAGTGCCCTGAGACAGGAGGGGTGGGGGCCTATCACTCACAGCAGTGCCCTGAGACAGGAGGGGTGGGGGCCTATCACTCACAGCAGTGCCCTGAGACAGGAGGGGTGGGGGCCTATCACTAACAGCAGTGCCCTGAGACAGGAGGGGTGGGGGCCTATCACTAACAGCAGTGCCCTGAGACAGGAGGGGTGGGTGTGATGCACAGTGTGAGCCTTGATCATTGATTGTGACATTGCCATCATTCCACCTGTGTACCCACTGTGGCACGTACTGCTTTTTCCCTCACCAGGGGATGATGTCCCTATGACAAAGGTGCAATGCGTTGACTGCATGACATGCCTTGTTGTAACCAGCTAATTTGTACCCATATGTCTCTCTGTGACATGTGGCTGGTGTATTGATGTGGTGTCACTTGTTCCTCCTCACAGGTAGGCGCCACTGCCAAGGAGCAGATCTGGCTGACCGCCGTCAGTGCCGTGAGGGGTGTGGATGGTCGGAGGCGGAGCCTGCCCCAGGTGAGGAAACGCTGGCAGGATATCCGGTGCTGGACGCGGAGGATTGCACGGCTCCTGCTGGGGGACTCACCTGAGAGCCACAAGAACCGCGGCCGCCGCCGTCTGAGCCACCTCCACAGGCGTGTGCTGCCGGTGGTCTTTCCAGACCTGGAGAGGCGCTTACAGGCGATGCAGCAGCCGGAAGGGGGTAGGTACATGTGTGTTTGTTGTGTGTCACCGGCATTTGTAAGGGCACAGTAGCATGAATTCACTGGCAGGGTTTAAAGGTGCTGTGCAGATCCTGTTTGCCCCAGTATAGCGCTGCGCCCCTGCCACCCTTCCCCTCCTTGCAATGTGTTCCCTGGTCTGTGTGTAGTCACTCCTTCACAAGGTAATGTAGGCTGGCGCTTTGTCCACGAGAACAATGACTGTAGCATCATGTGTGGGGGTGGTGTGTAACAGGTTGTGGGACCTTGCCTGTGCACTGTTAAGTTCACTGCATGTGGGTTCCATGTCAGTTGGCACTGATGCTGACTCCAGACATGGGAGTTGGTCTCTCATGTGTCATGCCTTACAGCGCGCATGTCCTATGTAGTGGCCTGTGACATGATGTGCATGAGTGTGCGATACACATAGTGCAGGGATGGTGACGTGTGTTGCAGTCATTACCATTCAGTAGCATGTAGTTGCGTGCCCACTACTGTCCCCTGGGGCACCTTTTCCTCAGTGGTGTATGTGTCATCATAAACGTGGACAATCTCAGTGTCTACAGCGTAGGTTGTGCTCTGTGCCATTGTCCCCTGTCACCATGTATATAGACGTGCTATTTTGTACAGGTGTCCACTGTGCAGCCTGACCTGATTGTCCTTCTTCATACTCACAGTTGCCAGTGCCTGTGTGTCTTGTTATACTCATCTGAGGATGGGCACTGGTACCTCATTATTTGTACAGGCGCACCTTGGCTGTTTGGCGTCCAATCTTGCTTTTTGCCTGCCCCTGTGTGTATCACCCAGACTATGAGATGTTGGTGCCACCTGTGTCTCAACAATTTGCCTCGTGTAGGGTCTTGTTGGGGCGGGCAATGCCTATGTGTAAAATCCTGATTTCTACTTGCTGGGTCTGGGCAGTGTGTGATGTTTCTGGACACACACGCAATGTGCAGTGACCGAGTCATGTTGGGCATGTTTTCAGCATTACCTATGCAGCATGTGTCTCAAGTTCATTGATATGGTCCCTGGTCATCGGTATTTTCGCCAACGCTGTGTGGTGCAGATGCAGTGCTGGATTGTCCCCAGGGCCTGGGTGCTATGTCAGACTCCGTTTCCTGTGTTTAGCTATTGTCTCATGCTCTCCATGGTATTTCAGTGGCATGGTGGCTCAACCAACTGTGTGTTTCATGCCCTACATCGGTACCTTGTTTAGTAGATGTTAGGGATCTTCCTTTTCAGGCTATGCAGTGTTACCTATGTCGATTGGACTCATGTGACTGATGTGTACAGCTGTCTGATTAATTTCTGTCTCTCCACCCTGCCCACAGCATCGTCGGGGGACACAGAGGGAGACATGGACACAGGCAAGGCGGAGGGACCGAGCACCAGTGCCAGCCGTGACATCGGGGCTGGCACATCGAGTGGGACAGAGGTGGAGGATAGTGCGGCCGAGGACCTGTCGACTGGCACGTCAGAATACGAAGCTGACAGGTCCGAGGAGGATGTCTCCGAGGGGGCGGTGGCTGCACCAGCAGCTGACAGCGGAACAACACCTCGCACCGCCCCCTCAGTTCCCATCAGCCGCCTCCCACTTGCTCGTGTCCCTTCCCAGCGTGCCCGGTCACAGCATGTCTCCTTCCTGCCAGGCACCGCACCCCCTGCCCCTGTCTCCACTGCTGCCGCCAATGCAGAGTCTGTGGACATCCAGCGGCAACTGCAGGTTGGTCAGGCTGCAATCCTTAATGTCCTCCATGCCCACGGCAAAACCCTCACCAACATCGAGGCTTTCTTGGAGGGCATTCATTCATCGCAGGCTGACCAACGCAACTTGCTGAGGTCCATAGACTCCACACTGACTGCAGCAGTGGGTCTCCTGCAGCGCGACCTCCCCCCACCTACCCCTGCCCCATCCACACTTCCCACTCCCATGCCTGTCCCACGTACACCCAGACGTCGGCATGCACCCACATCAACGGACACGGGCACCACACCAGCAGGGAAGGTCCACCGCACTCCTCCTGACACGCACACACAGGGTGAGGTAGGCACACCCACTGGGTCGGGGGGCAAACGTGTGACACGCAGCCATAGTGGGAGTCCGCATTCCACCCAGTCCACTCCCTCCAAATCCCCTCCCCTCAGCTCTCCTGGCCACATCTCCCCCAAGGACTCCTTCATGGCCGCTCTGTCCCTGAGCCCCACAGTTACACCACCACGCAAGCGGTCAAGGAGGTCCCCGGTCAGGGTGGTTGAGTCTCCCCCCCTGTCTCCACCCTCCCCCGGTGGCGCTGCGACCCATCCCTCTGACCCCCCCCCTCCTTGGGGCCTGAGGTCCCTTCGGGTGCAGGGGACTCCCTGGAGGACCTTGCAAAGGTGTGTAGTGCCATCCTGGCCTCCGCCTTTGGCACTGACCCACCCCCTGTGGTGGAGTCCTCCATCCCTGCACCCACAACGCCGCCCCTTTGCCCTGATGTCCCTGCGGTGCCTGTTGCTTCCCCCCCCCCTGATGCCCTCACCAGTGTGGAAGACGATGCCATTTGACTGTGCAGGCAAGGTAGGGGACACGCATCCCACTGTGTCCCCCATCCAGCTGAGAATCATTGACTGCCCTATGGGCTTTGTGAATATTCAACTGCCTGCGATCCACGGACATTGTGCTCATGCTGAATAAAGCTTAATTTTGTTTTCATTATCACACTACTGCTATGCTGGTATTGGTGTTGGTGGGGCTGCTACATGGTTTTGGGTGGTGTGTAAGGGTTTGGGTGTGTGGGATATGTAGTAGTGTACTGCTCATTGGTGGGACCCTGGGATCTGTGTGCCATCACAAGGTGTTGGCTAACTTTCTTTGTTCATGTAAGCAGTTACTGCATGGTGCACTTGTCCCAGGGTGTATTCCTTCCTCTGTGTACCCAGCTTTCTTCCCTGCAGGGTGTTCCCAATGTTTAGCGCAGAGTTGTGTCTACATGAGCTGTGTGTGTGACGGAGCCCTTCTACTTTGGCCATGCATGCAGGGCCATGTCTCCACCTGCAACAATCGTGGCATCCTTGGTGATCACTGTACTTGTGTGTGGAGTCTGTTGACATGAGTTCATGGGGACATGTTCCCTTGTAGGCAGTATGCATGTGGATAATTCTGGCCTCACACACATGTGTTACACCCCTCCTGTCTCAGGGCACTGCTGGGAGTGATAGGCACCCACCCCTCCTGTCTCAGGGCACTGCTGTTAGTGATAGGCACCCACCCCTCCTGTCTCAGGGCACTGCTGGGAGGACTCTGCACACACCCCTCCTGGCTCAGGGCACTGCTGGGAGGACTCCACACCCACCCCTCCTGTCTCAGGGCACTGCTGGGAGGACTCCACACCCACCCCTCCTGTCTCAGGGCACTGCTGGGAGGACTCTGCACACACCCCTCCTGGCTCAGGGCACTGCTGGGAGGACTCCACACCCACCCCTCCTGTCTCAGGGCACTGCTGGGAGGACTCCACACCCACCCCTCCTGTCTCAGGGCACTGCTGGGAGTGATAGGCACCCACCCCTCCTGTCTCAGGGCACTGCTGTTAGTGATAGGCACCCACCCCTCCTGTCTCAGGGCACTGCTGGGAGGACTCTGCACACACCCCTCCTGGCTCAGGGCACTGCTGGGAGGACTCCACACCCACCCCTCCTGTCTCAGGGCACTGCTGGGAGGACTCCACACCCACCCCTCCTGTCTCAGGGCACTGCTGGGTGGACTCTGCACACACACCTCCGATTTCAGGATATGTACGCTTGGAACATACACGGTGGGGGTACGCTCAATGCATTCGAGGTGAGGGTACGAGTCTACTTACACTGGTGTGGTGGGGGTACGCTCCATGCATACACGGGTGAGGGTACGGGTCGTACTTACACTGTTGGGGTGTGGGGTACGCTCCTTGCATACGTGGGTGAGGGTACGGGTCGTACTTACACTGTTGGGCTGGGGGGTACGCTCCTTGCATACGCGGGTGGGGGTACGGGTCGTACTTACACTGTTGGGGTGGGGGTACGGTCCGTGAGTCCGCGGGTGGGGGTAGGAGTCGTACTTACACTGTTGGCATGGGGGGTACGCTCCATGCATAGGCGGGTGGGGGTACGGGTCGTACTTACACTGTTGGCATGGGGGGTACGCTCCATGCATACGCGGGTGGGGGTACGGGTCGTACTTACACTGTTGGCATGGGGGGTACGCTCCATGCATACGCGGGTGGGGGTACGGGTCGTACTTACACTGTTGGGCTGGGGGGTACGCTCCATGCATAGGCGGGTGGGGGTACGGGTCGTACTTACACTGTTGGGGTGGGGGGTACGCTCCTTGCATACGCGGGTGGGGGTACGGGTCGTACTTACACTGTTGGCATGGGGGGTACGCTCCATGCATACGCGGGTGGGGGTACGGGTCGTACTTACACTGTTGGGCTGGGGGGTACGCTCCATGCATACGCGGGTGGGGGTACGGGTCGTACTTACACTGTTGGGGTGGGGGGTACGCTCCTTGCATACGCGGGTGAGGGTACGGGTCCTACTTACACTGTTGGGCTGGGGGGTACGCTCCATGCATACGCGGGTGGGGGTACGGGTCGTACTTACACTGTTGGGGTGGGGGTACGGTCCGTGAGTCCGTGGGTGGGGGTAGGAGTCGTACTTACACTGTTGGCATGGGGGTACGCTCCATGCATAGGCGGGTGGGGGTACGGGTCGTATTTACACTGTTGGCATGGGGGGTACGCTCCATGCATACGCGGGTGGGGGTACGGGTCGTACTTACACTGTTGGCATGGGGGGTACGCTCCATGCATATGCGGGTGGGGGTACGGGTCGTACTTACACTGTTGGGCTGGGGGGTATGCTCCATGCATACGCGGGTGGGGGTACGGGTCGTACTTACACTGTTGGGGTGGGGGGTACGCTCCTTGCATACGCGGGTGAGGGTACGGGTCGTACTTACACTGTTGGGCTGGGGGGTACGCTCCATGCATACGCGGGTGGGGGTACGGGTCGTACTTACACTGTTGGGATGGGGGTACGGTCCGTGAGTCCGCGGGTGGGGGTAGGAGTCGTACTTACACTGTTGGCATGGGGGGTACGCTCCATGCATAGGCGGGTGGGGGTACGGGTCGTACTTACACTGTTGGCATGGGGGGTACGCTCCATGCATACGCGGGTGGGGGTACGGGTCGTACTTACACTGTTGGCATGGGGGGTACGCTCCATGCATACGCGGGTGAGGGTACGGGTCGTACTTACACTGTTGGGCTGGGGGTATGCTCCATGCATACGCGGGTGGGGGTACGGGTCGTACTTTCACTGTTGGGGTGGGGGGTGCGCTCCTTGCATACGGGGTGGGGGTAGGGTCCGTACATATACGTCCCCACGCTATGTGATGCTTGTGCGGCCCGTACCCAGGCCTTTGCCACGTGGGTGCGATCCGTCCCGCCATTGTTGGGGTGACGTGTGTGGGCGTGGTACGACTCGTACCCACGCTCTTCAGGCGTGGGTACGGGACGTACCTGTCTGGTTGTGTTGCCGGTTCGCGTGGTGACGGACTTCCGTTGTGGCGGTCGCTGGCTTATCAGGACACGCCCCCACCCCCTCGTGGTGACCAGGGCATGGGAGTCAGGTATGTCCAGGCCATGTGTGGTGTGTGACTTATGTGGTTGTTTTGTGGCCTGCCCTGGTCCTGCCACCCCCACCCCACCCCACTTTCCCCCCTCCCTTAGTTATTCTGACCTTCTGCGGCGTCTGCGTCGTAACCTGTAGAGGAGGTGGACTGCTATGAGGGCAGGGATGACTCGTAGGTTCGGGTCCATGTCTGTCCGTCG
Organism: Triturus cristatus; assembly: GCF_964204655.1. Classification (NCBI taxonomy): domain Eukaryota; kingdom Metazoa; phylum Chordata; class Amphibia; order Caudata; family Salamandridae; genus Triturus; species Triturus cristatus. The sequence continues at coordinate 619,894,523 of NC_140584.1, forward strand.
CGTACTGGTACTCCTTGATCGCGTCGTCCTGTCGCGTACGGGTCCTCCTTGATCGCGTCGTCCTGTCGCGTACGGGTCCTCCTTGGTCGCGTGGTCCTGTGTGTCCGTCGCGTACTGGTCCTCCTTGTTCGCGTCGTCGTCTGTCCGTCGCGTACTGGTGGTCCTTGTTCGCGTCGTCCTGATTTCCCGGCAGTTTTTGGCTGCCGCAAAATATTCACCGTGCGGGGTGACGTCGGTGCGAATCGTGATTCCTGGGTCGTGAATGGCTGGCTGCGAGCGTCCCGACGTCAGGTCGGCGCTTTTCCGGATCGCATTGGTAGGTTTTTTTTGGTCGGTCGGGCTTTTTTACGATTCGTACGGTACTGGTGTACCCGTGCGAATCGTAATTCCTTGTTTGTAAAAATTGACGACCGGGTACGCGTCGGACGGAGATTATGCTCCGTCCGACGGTTCGTACCCGGTTTTTGCCGGATCGTGATCGGCACCTAAACATGCAAAAATTAACAATAATGTAATTCCCTTAGTATATAGTTTGCTACCTGATAAGACTTCTGCAACATACTCTGAACTTTTATCAGTTATTAAAAGTAAAACATCTCAAAGTCCTAGGAAAATAATAATTGATTTTGAATTGAGCATGATCAATGTGATCAATAAAACGTACACGGATACCCAAATTCAGGGATGTTTTTTCCATTTTTCCCAGGCTTTTTGGCGTAAATTACAAAAAACATCCCTAGTTGCAGAATATTGTCGTGATAGCAAACTACAGTTTGAACTAAAAAAATTAACAGCACTTTGTTTTGTTCCTCCCGATAGTGTGGACGAGTACTACACTGCTATTATAGAATCTGTTTATTATACAAGTAATGAAGAGAAATTGGCACCCATCCTAAATTATTTCGAGGACACATGGATTGGGCACTTAAGCAGATCGGGTCGCAGGAGGAAGCCACGATTCCATGTGGAGTGGTGGAACTGCTACACGAGCTGTTTAGAGGGAGAAGCAAAAACAAACAATGCCATTGAGGGATGGCATAACTCCTTCAACCATACAATTGGCAAACCTCATCCAAACTTCTACTCTTTCTTGGAAACTTTGAAGAAGGAGCAAAGTTTTCAAGAAATGAGACTAGCCCAAACACTTGCAGGTAGTCTAAACCCACGAGTAACTGTCAAAACGAAGGAAATGTCTGAGAGACTATTGGCTATATTACAACAATTTTCGTTGTGTGTGGCTATAGACTACCTGGAAAATCTTTCTAACATTCTTTCTTTCTAAAACTAGTTTTGTACTTACTTTCTTGCTTTGCTTCAAATTTAAATATCCTTTAATTACAATTGGCATGCAATGTTTTTTCAAAAAAAATTTCAAATTTAAAAGTCGGGTCTCCTAATTATTATTTTTTTTTTCCAATCTTCATTTTTTGCTAAACAACCAATCTTACCAAATCTACTTTTCCATAATATTCGACCAATTTTTCAAAAACCAAACGCCAGTAAATTATTATCAGAAAACTTCATAAGTAACTACCACCCTTAAAATCCACAAAAAATCCAACTACTTAAAATTTCAGAAGTCAATCCATTTCCCAAAATGCACATTGCTGCATAAACACCAAATTAATATCAATATTTTTTATCAAAAATTACGAATACGCCTTTTTTTTTTCCTTAAAAATGAAGATATAAATCATTAGTATTGGTTCCGAAGTTATGAAATAAACTTTCTTAGCAGTAACTTAAAATAATTTTACAGTTACTTACATTTTTTAATGAACCAATACATTTTCGCGACCCGACATAGGCATACATTAATGACATAAATGTGGACATGTTTTTAAACATTTTCAACATCAATTAGTTATTCCGCAACCTCTCCTTATTCTTTTCTTACTATATATGTATCTTTATTAAAGGTTTTATCTATAACTAAAAGTTAAAAAGAAAATGTTTCCTACCTGGACGCAGATCAGCTTCCTGCTGCTTCCTCCTCCGATGCTCTTCAAAATGGCGCCTTACGTCTACGTTCACGTCATGACGTCATCGCGCACATCAATGTTAAAAAAGGACTATTTTATTTACTTTTTCTGTAAATAAATGTTTATAAATGTAAATAAATTATGTATATGTTTTCAAAGAAATGTACATTATGTAAAAAAAATCAATAAAACTTAAAAGTTTTTTCTATGTTTGTTATAATAAAGAAATATTTAATAAACCATATTTGTTTTCTGTTATTATTTTTTAAAATTGTTATTTAAACTTTTTAAATGTTAATTTTTGTTTGTAAATTTACTAAATGTGTTCCTTACCTCGACTCTATTTTCTTTTTCCTTTCAAACTTGCTCTTTCTTCTCTTTCTGCTCCTTCTTTTCTTGTTCCGCGGGTTGTATATTCTTAAGCTGCCAAAATAAATGAAGGACAAATAAGCACAAAGACTTCAATACAAAAGCGTGGGAATTTTTTTAAAGTAAGTTCTATTTTCTTAGTTCTATTTTCTTTTGGTATAATTTCATGTTAAATACATTTTTAATAACTCTATTAATATTTTAAATATTATATTTTTTTTGTTTTTTTTTTAGCATTTTTCATATTTAATATTTAAATACTCCAAAAGTACTCTTTCTTTTTTTATAAATTTTATTTCATTAATTACATTTTAAATAAGAAGGTTAAAAATACTCAAGTATTAATCATTCATAATACTACTCTTTTATTTTATTTTTTTTATTTTATTTTCATACATAAAAAATAATCTTTCATATTTAAAAAATACTCAAGTATTAATCTTTCATAATACTACTCTTTTATTTTATTTTTTTTATTTTATTTTCATACATAAAAAATAATCTTTCATATTTAAAAAATACTCAAGTATTAATCTTTTATAATACTACACATATATTTTAATTTTACATATTTATTAAATAATTTATACACAATAATTACTCTTTCAAAATTTTAAAATATAGTATTTAATATAAATAATAAAATATTAATTAATTATTTTTTATATACTCCAAAAGTACTTTCTTTGTTGAAATCTTTTATATTATTAATTACATTTTTTATAAGAAAGAAAAAATTACTCAAGTATTAATCTCTCATAATACTACTCATTTATTATACTTTTTTTATTTATTTAATTAAACTTAAAAAATACTGTTTCATATTTTATAAATATTTTATAAATACTCAAGTATTAATCGTTTATTATACTACTCATATTTTTAAATTTTCCAAAAATTATTAAATCATTTATACTCATTAATTACTCTTTCAGAAAAAAATACTCAAGTATTAATCTCTCATGATACTACTCATTTATTATACTTTTTTATTTATTTAATTAAACATAAAAAATACTCTTTCATATTTTATAAATACTCAAGTATTAATCGTTTATTATACTACTCATATTTTTAAATTTTTCTTAATTATTAAATAATTTATACTCAATAATTACTCTTTCATATTTTTCAAATATAGTATTTAATACTCAATAGTATTTAATATAAATAATAAAATATTAATTAATTATTTTTTAAACATCATTTTTCCAAAAAATAAAAAAAATTAAAAAATGCGTTGTAATGGTATATGCGTTGTAAAAGTACTTACCATATAAAAGCATGCGTTGTAAATGCATGCGTTGTAAAAGCTTTTGCGTTGTAAAAAATGCGTTGTAATAGCATTGCGTTGTAAAAGTTGCGTTGTAAAGGTTGTTTCCCCATACAACAATTTAGAAAAAACATTGCTAGAAAAATCATTAATTGACCTATCCTTATGTATATGTACATTGCTAGTTCTAGTTGGTACTATTTTCTGTGAACTTTTCCCTACATTAGTTCTGTTCTCAGTATGACCTTCTAAAGTTTCTATAGTGACTCTAAATGAAATCAATAGAGCAAGCACGCTCCAAAGCGGCATTAATAAGCCTGTACAGCAGCAGCACATTTTGCACCATCTTTTCAGGAAGGTACATCTACTCTTTTTATTCTCAGTGTTAGCCATTTTGTTAATTTGACCGTGTCTTTTGACTTAGCCTCTTCTACTCCTCTACTGAACTTTTAAGGGCAGCAAGTACCCAACAGATTTTACAATCTACTAATTTTAATATTGCTTTTTTCTTCTCTTCTTCAAGTGATTTTTCTTGGATCTACTCAATTTGGATTTTCATCATTTTTCACTGTTTCTTCATCATCATCAAACTGTATCAGGTCCTGAACATCCGTCTCTTCTCCAATGTCGGACAAGATAACTCTCAGGATTCCCACAGCTTCTTCTTCGGCAACCTCTTTCAGTAAAGCCTCCTCTGGACTTCCTTGGCTGTCCGCCTCTTCTCCTTCTTCAGGCAGTGCCACATACGTCCATTCCGGTGACTTGTACCTCTGGTTTGGTTTTCTTACTCTTTTAGTTCTCTCGGGTATCTTTGTTTCTTCTTCTTTAGTTGGATTTTGACTTGACACTCCGTTCACTTGTTCAGCTTTTGAAGAGTTAACTCGTGTCAGTCTATACCTCAGTCTCTTTATCTTATTTGGCCAAAGATCTCCTTTAGCATTTCTCTTTTGTTTTCCTTCTTTATTGTTTCTTTCTCCAAGCCAAGTTCTCTTTCTCAGAACTCGTCCTCCATGTATCTCATTGTCACTTTCATCAGACTCTGTTTCAGTTACCTCTTGTTCATCAACAACTTTCTTTTCTCCAACAACTTCTTTTTCTCCAACAGTCTCTTTTCCCACCAATTGAGATTTCCCTACTTCTGTCCCTCCTCGGGTCTCCGACATGCAATCTTCTTGCTGTCTACTTGTCCCTTCACCTAGCTTGTTGTTGATGTTCCCTACACCTCCTCGGGGTTTTTCCTCAATCTGTCCCTCTCTGTCTTTGTCTGTCCCTTCTTCTTCAATATTTATCTCAGGTGGAACTTGTCCAATTTCTCTATGTGATTCAGGTGTCTCTTCTGTTGGAATGTTCTTTTCTTTTCTTTCTTTTTGTGTTGGTCACTGTCAATTGGAACCTCGGGTAATTCTTCTGAGTCTGAACTTGCTTCTGCAGTTTGCACTGTTCTCTTCAGAACCTCTTCTGGTGGGATGAAAATTTCCCTTGACTCACTTTCCCCACTTTCAGGATTCTTTTTCCTTCTTACGGTTTCACTGTCTGCATCATCACTGGAATCGGATCCTTCAAAGTATTCTTTTCCAGTGCCGTCTCTTGGATTTGGAACTCTCAGTGTGTGGCTTGCATGTATCCAATTTTTCACACCAGCACACTTCACAGCAGTCGTTGTGGTCAAGATGACTTGTCTTGGCCTTCCCCACCTTGGAACCAGGCAATTACTTCTTCTGTGGACTTTTATCCTTACCCAGTCCCCTGGGCTCAGATCATGGGCTGGTTTCTTTTCAAGTGTGGTGGCGTCTTCTCCAACCTGGTGAAACACAGAATGAACTGCGTCAGCCAGGCCTTTGCAGTAATCCAAAATCATGTCATCAGTTATAGTCATCAGCTTGTTCACTGGTACATATGCATGTCTCATAGCACGTCCCATGATAATTTCATGGCGACTCAAACCTGTTGTTCTGTCTGGAGTAGACCTAATGGTCATCAGGACTAGAGGCAAGACATCGGGCCATTTCATTCCTGTGGCTAAGCACATTTTGCCAATTCTGTTTTTGATGGTACCATTCATTTGTTCAACTACACCAGAAGCCTCTGGTCGGTAAGCACAATGTAGCTTCTGCTGTACACTCAATGCTTCACAAATTAGACCCATGATTTCATTATAAAATGTCCTTCTCTGTCTGATTCAATGGTTACTGAGAACCCGTACCTTGGGCTGAACTCTCTTAACAGTAATTTGGCCACTGTTATCCCATCATTTCTTCTTGTTGGATATGCCTCCACCGACCTGGAGAACAAACAGACCACCACCAGGACATACCTCAATCTGTTGACTGGGGGCATTTCAATGAAGTCTATCTGCATTCTTGTGAAGGGTCCTCCCTCCCTGCCTATTGTTCCTAGGCTCACCACTGTTTTCTTTCCAGGATTGAATTGCTGACATATCAGACATCTCTGGCAGACACTTTCTGCTATCAGTCTGAACTTTGGACTGTACCAGGTTTGCTTACAGGCTCTTATCATAGCATCCCTCCCCAGGTGTCCTTGGCCATGATACATCCTTGCCATTGTTGATAGCATGCTATTTGGCATGACTGGTCTTCCATCCCTATAGACCCACACATGATCTTTTTCTCTAGGTGCACAACCTGCTTTCACCCAATCTCTCATTTCTTCATCTCCTGCCTCATCCTGCAGCTGTTTTACTTCCTCCCATGTTCCCACCTCATTAGTAAACATTAAGGAACAAGAAGACATTTCCCGTTCTTTACTCCTATTAATTGAGTGATTGTTTCTTGCACAGTATTGTGCTATGTCGTTTGCAAACTTATTTCCCACAGTTACAAAATCATCACCATGACCATGAACAGCACATTTTACAACTGCTAGTTCTTTAGGCAGCTGTATCGCCTCTAGCAGTTTTCCAACCACTTCAGCATTCTTTATGGGAGTTCCACTTGAGGTCAGGAAACCTCTTTGTAGCCATAGCTGGCCAAAATCATGGACAACTCCGAAGCCATACTGGCTGTCAGTCATCACAGTCACTCTCACACTCCTCCCAATCTTGCATGCTTTTGTCAGTGCCACCAATTCTGCCACCTGAGCGGATTTAACTCCTTTCAAAGGTGATGCTTCCACAACTTCCGAGACTTTACACACAGCATATGCAGCACTCAACACTCCTTCATCTGTTCTCAGACAAGATCCATCCACAAACAACACATGATCACTTTCAGGCAGTGGCAGATCTCTTATGTCTGGCCTTGGCTTTGTGCAGTAATCAAGTACATCCAGACAGTCATGATCAACATCATTTCTCACTCCCACACATTCGGCATCAGGCAACAGTGTCGCTGGATTCACATTCACACATCTCTCCAGGCTTACATTAGTTGCACCAAGAATGACTTTCTCATATTTAGTCAGCCGACTATGAGACATGAATTGTGTCCGGCTCCTTGTCAAAAGGATTGCCACATCATGAGGTACGAATACCCGTACACGGTATCCCATTATGATTCCCTCACTTTGTTCCAGACTTTTGCAGGTAGCAGCTACTGCTTTCAGGCAACCTGGTAAACCCACAGCTACTGGGTCAAGAGTTGCTGAGAAATAGGCAATTGGCCTCCTCAGACGTCCATGTTTCTGGATTAACACTGACAGTGCACATCCATTTCTCTCACTGCAATACAGCTCAAATTCCTTTTCATAATCGGGCATTCCTAGGGCAGGACCTTCACATAGTCTGTCTTTTAGTTCTCTGAATGCAGCCATTTCTTCTGGGTTTAGTTCTAATGGGTCTTTCACCTCACTTTTGGTCAATTTAATCAATAGTTTGTCCATCAGGGAAAAGTTACTTATCCACTGATGACAGTAACCCACCATTCCCAGGAACATTCTCACTTCTCTTTGTGTCATTGGGGCTCTCATTCCTCTAATGATTTTAATCCTGTCAATGGTCACTTTTCTCAGGCCTTTCTCAATGTTATGTCCCAGATACTGGACTTCTTTCTTGCAGAATTGCAATTTGGCTGGAGATACTTTTAATCCTCCATCTGCCAAGTGATTCAGTAATGCAATGGTGTCTACTTCACAAGCTTCACGGGTTTTTGATGCCACAAGTAGGTCATCAATATATTGGACCAAGACAGAATTTTCAGGCATTGTCAGACTTTCCAGAGATTTCTTTAACAATTGATTAAATATTGAAGGGCTCTCTGTATACCCCTGTGGAATTCGTCACCATGCCAAAATCCGTTCTCCAAATCTAAAAGAAAATATTGGCTGGCTGTCATGATGCAAAGGAATTGAAAAGAAAGCATGACACAAATCAATGACAGTATACAATTCTGCATCATGGGGAATCTGATACAAAATCACTGATGGATTTGGTACAATAGGACAACATGGTACAACAATCTTGTTAATTTTTCTCAAATCCTGTACTATTCTGAACTTTCCATTAGGTTTCTTCAGTCCCATTATTGGTGAATTACATGGGCTGCTCAATATTTCTCTTAACACCCCTTGCTGGATCATTTTCTCAATTATGGGTGTTATTCCTTCAATTATTTCAGGTGTCAATCGGTATTGCGGTATGTTTGGGTAAACCACTCCCTCTTTTATAGTAATCTTTCCTGGATCTACATTTCTCATCAGACCCATATCTTCTCCAGTAAAATCCCAAACTGCTGCTTTCACTGTCTGTTTTAATTCTGGGGGCAATGCATCTGGATTAAATATTGCATATGTTCCCAAAGCCTCACATTCTCTGTTATCCATGGTCATTCTGTATAGAACATCCTCATCAGGTGTCTCAAAGGTTATTCCATCTGGAGTACATAAAATAGTGCAATTCATCTTGCATAGCAGATCCCTGCCTAGCAAGTTCACAGGACTTGTGTCACACACCACGAATCGGTGCATATCTGAAAATTTCCCTATTCTAACCCTTACTGGTTCAGTAAGTAGAGTCTTAATCTGTGTGTTGGACACACCAACCACTTGGATTGCTTCGTCCGAGAGAGGAAGATTCTTTATATCAGCTGACCTGACAGTTGATCTCGTGGCCCCAGTGTCAACTAGGAAAGTGACACTTTCACCATTAATTTTCCCATCTACAAAAGGCACTGCCTGGTCTATTTCTAGAGTTGCGCCAAGTACGCACTCCTCTTCCTTTCTTCGGCAACGTCAGAAGTCTCCTTCAGAGTCGCTTCCCTCATTTTTCAGCCAGTACTGAGAAACTGCGCTTGCGCGTTTTGGTTTGATTACCTGCTCTTCATCGTAGAATCCCGACTCTTGGCTGTACTTCTGAGATCCTTTTCTCTGTGGCAAGGGTGGTTTTGGCACCTGATTCTGCTGCTTATCAGCCTTCTGCTGTTGCCGATGCTGACCACACCCCTCACTCTGCACCTGTGAATTCAATGATGGATTATCATCATTAGTAGACGGTGGGTTCTTACACTCGGATTTCCAGTGTCCCAATTTTCCACAGTTGTGGCATGGGAACTTTTTCTTGGCTTCCTCTATGTTCCCTTTTCCTTTTCCTGGACCAAACCTGGGTTTATTTCCTGGGTTATTTGCCTGTTCAATCAACTGAGCTTCCTGTCTTTCTGCAACTTTCACCTGTGCCCACATTGCCTTTTCTTTTAGCTTCCTCTGCTTTGCCTCAATCCCATCACTGAAGTATTTTGCATGTCTCAGAATCTCATCAATCTTCTTACTCTGCCAGTCTACGGTGTGCTGACGTATCATTTCACTGATTTCCGGCCGCAAACCGTACACAAATCTATATACAAAATGGCTCAGATCCTTGTCTCCCAGGTGTTCATCTCCACTGAACTGTTTAAAAGCTAGTATCAGTCTTTCATAGTAAGCATGGACTGATTCTTTCAATTCTTGGTGTGTTCGATCTATTTTAACCCAGTCTGTTTCCTTGGGAGGTACCTTATTTTTCAAGAAAGCCATAACCTGCTCATACTTCTTCATTACCTCCGGGTCTGGAGCTCCTGTTTTTGGATCTCTTGGGTATTCCTTAGTGGGCCAGTCTATGACTATTTTACATTCTGCCCACAGGTCTGTTGGTACAATAATATCAAACAGACTATTCAGGTCAATCCACAGCACTTTTGACAGCTTTACAAATCTGTTGACCTGTCTGTACCACTCAACGGGTTTTTCCCTTAGTCGAGGGAAATCATTTGTAAATGATAAAATATCCTGTCTGGTCCATGGGACATGTACGTACCCACCTCCTGGAATCTCCCTCATGGGGTAAGCTGTCACTGCTTTCTCTTTTTCTTTCAGAGGGAATGCTGAGTAAGTTCTATCTGCCCCATCCTCTCGCTTCTGGTACCATCTGTCTTTCCATTTCTCTACATTTCCCCATTTCTTCAGCAAAGCAATAATTTCCTTAATCTGTCCTGTTCGGCCTGCATTGTTCAGATTCTCAATATCTTTATCTGTAAAATCCACTCGGTAAGGCTTTTGTAAAGCTTTTACCATGTCCATGTCAATTCCCAATTCACTGGCTATTCCTTTCAACCTGTCATGTATGTTCTTTGCCCTCCATGTGATGCTTTTGCACAAGAAGAGGATCTCCCCTTCCTGATAATTCTTCAGCGTTTCTGTAGGGAGTGTTCCTACAATCATCTCCTCCATTTCCATACGTAGCCTAGCTACATCAATTCCCTGTGATTCTCTTTCTTTCTTCTGCAAAGCCTTCAGCCAATCATTCAAATCTTCAGCAGTTATTCCCACAGATTTTTCTGCACCCCCTGGTTCTGTCATTCTTTGTGGTTCTAAGATCGATCCTCTGTTCCCTTCCATACTTCCAGAATTCAAACTTGAGTTAGTCTGCACACTCAATTCTCCTCCACATATGGTATGTCTCTACTGATTTTCTCCTGCTCTCCACTGGGTTTCTCCTGCTCTCATTTCTGCCTGCTCCGGAGGAACAATCAATCTATTGCCCACATATGGTACCGTCAAACCACTTTCGCCCGTCCTCTGCTTGTCAAAAATCGGCATAACCGGGCTTATTGTCACAGGCACTGTAACTGCCTCAAGATTTTTAGTCAGCTCTCTGATCTTCTCGGTCAGTTCAAAGGTAGTTCTTGCTAGTTCTCTGGTCTTTTCATCCTCAAGTTCATTCTCCCTTTCTATTTCTCTTTCTCTCTCTCTCTCTCTCTCTCTCTCTCTCTCTCTCTCTCTCTCTCTCTCTCTCTCTCTCTCTCTCTCTCTCTCTCTCTCTCTCTCTCTCTCTCTCTCTCTCTCTCTCTCTCTCTCTCTTTCTCTCTCTCTATCTTTCTCTCTCTCTATCCTTCTCTCTCTCTCTCTCTCTCTCTCTCTCTCTCTCTCTCTCTCTCTCTCTCTATCTCTCTCTCTCTCTCTCTCTCTCTCTCTCTCTCTCTCTCTCTCTCTATCTCTCTCTCTTTCCCTTTCCACCAGAGAACAACTGCTTTTCAACCCAGGGGTGGTACCCTCTGTCTTAATAATCCGCAGGGTGTCTCTCATCGGGGTCACTGCTGTTCCTACCTCTGGTTCTCGTCTATACGGGGGTGGTCTTTTATAGAGCATGTCCTCTAAGACATCATCATCAGACTCATTTGCCCCATATCTCCTAGGTTCTACATTATGTTCTTTCTCTGTACACTTTCTCCCTCCTGATTCCTCTGCCGTTCTTACAGGATATAATCCCTCAGTCATACTAGCATCTCGCCACCTTCTCATCCGGTCATGATGGGTTTCGCGATCATACTTTTGCCTAAACATGTACCTGTAGCTACCCCCACTCCTCTGCTTCTCTCGTTCATGCATTTCGTCTTCCCATTCAGTCAATGCCTCAAATTGCGTCGGCTTAGGCCGAGGCTCTAGATTCATCATCTGCTCCCGTAAGTTCCTCAGTATGGCCAGATTAAATGAACCATGTTCTGGGAACACTAACACTCCATCGTCCTTTGTATACTTCACCCAGTTATCTAACCAAATGCAGGTATGATACCCATACTTCGCAACCATGAAGGATGCCGGGGTTCTTATCGGGGGCAGTAACTGTCCTTCTCTAGTCACTATATCTTTATCCTTGTCAAACCAGTTCTTTACTTTACTAAACAAGGATTTCTTCTTCTTTTCCTCAGCGTGGTAATATATTTTTCTTATTTTCCACTAGCTGTTTACTCTTTCTACAACTGTACGATCTCTTGCCCAATTGCAGTGCGATTCACACTAACGCACCAATCCTGGAGCGTCTACGTCACTAACTCAGTCCGCGAATCCCAGCGCGACTCACACCAACGCACCAATCCTGGAGCGTCTACGTCACCCTGTATGTCTCCCAATCCTAGCGCGGCGTACACTAGCACACCAATCTCTGTGCTTCCACCGTTCTAACCCACTGTCCAATCACAGCGCGGTCTCTCTGACGTCAGCAGTCGCTGCAGTCGCTTCTGCTCCTGTCTCCTGTCTCTCTCGTCTACCCCTCCTTTACAAGACTACTTGGTAGACTTTGTTTCAACTTCTACAAGTCTGTTAGTTACAACATACAAACATCTCCATTGTCTGCTTCGCTAGTCACAGAACAGCAAAAGACCTTTCCCACGAGAATTCTGCCTTTCCCGAGAACAGCGCTTACCTCTGCCCTACTACAGAATCGTTACTTCCGTTGATAAAGTAGCATATCCCTCTACTTTACCCTTCTAACAAGCACCAATTAACTGTTACCTACGGAATGCTCCTAAGAGTTTCACAATTAACCAGAATGCCTTCTCATTCACGCACTTTCACACCAGAAAATGTAGTACATTCACACAGAATTCTGTCTTTCCCGAGAACAGCGAACAGTCTGTTCTACTACAGAATTATATCACACGTTAACAAAGCAGCGCTTACCTCTGCTCTGTCCTTCTGACAAGCTCAGAGAATACCTATTACCCTCCTAGTGATAAGCTTTCACGGAATACCATACGGATCCCTGGGACTTAAGACCAGAACTTCACAGACAACCTTCGCTACCATATACACTTCCTTCACACAGAAAATACGTTTCTAATGGCAACACACGGCGATGCTACCTTATCGAACCCAGACAATGCGACGCGCAACTTCAATTGTCACACGTTTTCCCTGTCTGCATACAGGGCCAACAATCCTGCCTTTTCCGAGAGCAACCCTCCCTCTGCTCTACTACGGAACTGTCACCGACTCCCTACATCCCAGAAGCCGTTCACAATACATAAAACTCAACACGACTTCAACATATAGTGTTAGTACAAATATCAATCAATAATGAACAAGCCTATATACACGCAATTTCGCCAGATCAAGACAATAGCTAACCATCATTCTGCTACCAAGAAACTGGTGCAGATCAGAGCTTCCGAATCCCCTCTAATTCCACGGACGGAGTGATCTCACAGTCACACACGCATACACACATCACACGCTGGTGGGGCCCATTACACCAACATTCATCCTACCACTCTTATCCGTGCCATGTATAAGGGAAACACACCTTTTTAATACCTATCCGATCTGCCTGTACTTTGAGGTCAATGCGACCAGCTAGTTGCTTATAAATCTAGCGAGAACATTTCATACAATATGCAAATAAATTCAATAAACATGACCAGAAATAACCACCCGAGACAGAGATTCAAACAGAATGTTCATTTATCTAAAATTTGTAAGAAAAGCCAATTAAATGCAAATTAATTTCTCTCATATTTACCTATTCTGTCTAAATGTCAGATCCTAAGTCAGAACCGGTCCTCTGTAGAAGAATTAAAGTTTCCTGCCGTCATGAAGAGTCATCGTCCTCTCCGTCAGCATAGGGACCTCGGATCATCAGCTCGGGAAGAAGTAGCGCTAGACCTCTCTAGTCTACTAATATTTATACTAAAATTTACATTCTATAAAGTTACAATTCTTTGTTCAGAACGGATGAATGGCGGAAATAATGTCATCTTGGTACATTTTCGATATTGTGCGAGATTTTCTCACACATAGATTGTCCCAAATAATGAATAGGAAAATTGAATGTTCATGACTAATTTGATACATCTACGGATGTCTCTACTGGGTACATTTGTTTCAAATGTTGGGATCACCATAAGTTCGTAAAGTCAAAATTTCAAAATTGCAACATCTCCATCTTCCAGGGGCACTTGGCAGATTTCCTGGTCTTGTCATCATGCTCATGGCTTTTCAGTTCATCGGAGGTGCAAGGTCACAGGCAGAGCGAAGCCTTTTTGTAAAATTTCCATCTACTCGAATGCAGGCTGCGGATGGTGGCCATCTTGTAGTAGGCCACATTAGTCAACTTAAGTAAAAATAAACATAAAACAGAATTACTGCACGGAAATGATTATACAGTGTTATTCCCCTGCTAATACCCTTATGTGTGTGTATTTATCTAGCCATTTGCGACATCAAAAAGCCATTATTGCATATTAATTTAAGCGCAAAACACAACATCACATAAGCAACATCGATTTCTGTCAGTTTGCTCACCAACTTAGTTCACTTATTATTTTAGCCATGCAATAGCATTCCCACGTGTAATTCTCTTGTTAATAAGGTTGGTTAGACAACATTCGACAAACTTTTAATAATTAATAATTAATCAGTAGTACTTATAGTTATAACATGCGAAAATGAAACAGATATTTGGTTTTAAAGTAAAAACCCTGCTCCATCAATGTAGCCCAAATATCACCCAGATGTAGCCCAAGTATAGCCCAATGACAGAATGTCCCAGAGTGTTCTAACGAACAACTAGAACACTAACAATCTTACTTATGACAAAAGTATGGCACACCTGAAGCCATCTTGTTTGGAATAAAGTAGTAACACTTAAACCATTGAATTTACAAAGGAACAAAATGAGGGGGTTCATTTTGCCATAAAAACTATGATTAGATCTGCAGAAAGAAAAATTAGGGCACATTTTGACTTCTCAAATCCTCTTCTATTTCATAAACAAATTCTGACATGCAGACTAAAACATGCACTTTGAATACCAGCAGCAGACTTCCCTGGTGAGCAGCAGTTTTACTACAGTAATCTAATGAGCAACTAGAGTGCTAACATTCAGAATTTATGGCAAATGTGTGACACATCTGAATGTCTTCTTGATGGAACCAAAATAAAAAACTGAAAGTATTCCCACTGAGGAGACTGCAGTAAATGAGGAAATTAGGAAACTTCATAACAAATAAATCTCTCAAGATGGCCACCAGAGACAAAAGAGCCCAAATGTAGCCCAAATATCACCCAGATGTAGCCCAAGTATAGCCCAATGACAGAATGTCCCAGAGTTTTCTTAAGAATAACTAGAGCGCTTACTGTCTTACTTATGACAAAAGTATGGCACACCTGAAGCCATCTTGATTGGAATAAGCTGGTAACACTTAAAACATTTAATTTAAAAAGGAACACAATGAGGGGGTTCATTTTGCCATAGAAATTATGATTAGTGCTGAAGAAAGAAAAATTAGGGCACATTTTGAGTGACTTCTCAAATTCTCTTCTATTTCATTAAAAAATTCTGATATGCAGACTGAAACATGCACTTTTACTACCAGCAGCAGACTTCCGTGGTGAGCAGTAGCTTTACTACAGTGATCTAATGAGCAACTAAAGTGCTAACATTCAGAATTTGAGGCAAATGTGTGACACATCTGATTGCCTTCTTGATGGAACCAAAGTAAAAAACTGAAAGTATTTCCTACTGAGGAGACTGCAGTAAATGAGGAAATTAGGAAACTTCATAACAAATAAATCTCCCAAGATGGCCATCAGAGACAAAAGAGCCAAATGTTGGTGCAGATCAGAGCTTCCGAATCCCCTCTACTTCCACGGACGGAGTGATCTCACAGTCACACACGCATACAAACATCACACGCTGGTGGGGCCCATTACACCAACATTCATCCTACCACTCTTATCCGTGCCATGTATAAGGGAAACACACCTTTTTAATACCTATCCGATCTGCCTGTACTTTGAGGTCAATGCGACCAGCTAGTTGCTTATAAATCTAGCGAGAACATTTCATACAATATGCAAATAAATTCAATAAACATGACCAGAAATAACCACCCGAGACAGAGATTCAAACAGAATGTTCATTTATCTAAAATTTGTAAGAAAAGCCAATTAAATGCAAATTAATTTCTCTCATATTTACCTATTCTGTCTAAATGTCAGATCCTAAGTCAGAACCGGTCCTCTGTAGAAGAATTAAAGTTTCCTGCCTTCATGAAGAGTCATCGTCCTCTCCGTCAGCATAGGGACCTCGGATCATCAGCTCGGGAAGAAGTAGCGCTAGACCTCTCTAGTCTACTAATATTTATACTAAAATTTACATTCTATAAAGTTACAATTCTTTGTTCAGAACGGATGAATGGCGGAAATAATGTCATCTTGGTACATTTTCGATATTGTGCGAGATTTTCTCACACATAGATTGTCCCAAATAATGAATAGGAAAATTGAATGTTCATGACTAATTTGATACATCTACGGATGTCTCTACTGGGTACATTTGTTTCAAATGTTGGGATCACCATAAGTTCGTAAAGTCAAAATTTCAAAATTGCAACATCTCCATCTTCTAGGGGCACTTGGCAGATTTCCTGGTCTTGTCATCATGCTCATGGCTTTTCAGTTCATCGGAGGTGCAAGGTCACAGGCAGAGCGAAGCCTTTTTGTAAAATTTCCATCTACTCGAATGCAGGCTGCGGATGGTGGCCATCTTGTAGTAGGCCACATTAGTCAACTTAAGTAAAAATAAACATAAAACAGAATTACTGCACGGAAATGATTATACAGTGTTATTCCCCTGCTAATACCCTTATGTGTGTGTATTTATCTAGCCATTTGCGACATCAAAAAGCCATTATTGCATATTAATTTAAGCGCAAAACACAACATCACATAAGCAACATCGATTTCTGTCAGTTTGCTCACCAACTTAGTTCACTTATTATTTTAGCCATGCAATAGCATTCCCACGTGTAATTCTCTTGTTAATAAGGTTGGTTAGACAACATTCGACAAACTTTTAATAATTAATAATTAATCAGTAGTACTTATAGTTATAACATGCGAAAATGAAACAGATATTTGGTTTTAAAGTAAAAACCCTGCTCCATCAATGTAGCCCAAATATCACCCAGATGTAGCCCAAGTATAGCCCAATGACAGAATGTCCCAGTGTGTTCTAACGAACAACTAGAACACTAACAATCTTACTTATGACAAAAGTATGGCACACCTGAAGCCATCTTGTTCGGAATAAAGTAGTAACACTTAAACCATTTAATTTACAAAGGAACAAAATGAGGGGGTTCATTTTGCCATGAAAACTATGATTAGATCTGCAGAAAGAAAAATTAGGGCACATTTTGACTTCTCAAATCCTCTTCTATTTCATAAACAAATTCTGACATGCAGACTAAAACATGCACTTTGAATACCAGCAGCAGACTTCCCTGGTGAGCAGCAGTTTTACTACAGTAATCTAATGAGCAACTAGAGTGCTAACATTCAGAATTTATGGCAAATGTGTGACACATCTGAATGTCTTCTTGATGGAACCAAAATAAAAAACTGAAAGTATTCCCACTGAGGAGACTGCAGTAAATGAGGAAATTAGGAAACTTCATAACA
Source organism: Triturus cristatus (assembly GCF_964204655.1). NCBI lineage: Eukaryota > Metazoa > Chordata > Amphibia > Caudata > Salamandridae > Triturus > Triturus cristatus. The sequence goes on from NC_140584.1 coordinate 619,911,812, forward strand.
AATAAATCTCTCAAGATGGCCACCAGAGACAAAAAAGCCCAAATGTAGCCCAAATATCACCCAGATGTAGCCCAAGTATAGCCCAATGACAGAATGTCCCAGAGTTTTCTTAAGAATAACTAGAGCGCTTACTGTCTTACTTATGACAAAAGTATGGCACACCTGAAGCCATCTTGATTGGAATAAGCTGGTAACACTTAAAACATTTAATTTAAAAAGGAACACAATGAGGGGGTTCATTTTGCCATAGAAATTATGATTAGTGCTGAAGAAAGAAAAATTAGGGCACATTTTGAGTGACTTCTCAAATTTTCTTCTATTTCATTAAAAAATTCTGATATGCAGACTGAAACATGCACTTTTACTACAAGCAGCAGACTTCCGTGGTGAGCAGTAGCTTTACTACAGTGATCTAATGAGCAACTAAAGTGCTAACATTCAGAATTTATGGCAAATGTGTGACACATCTGATTGCCTTCTTGATGGAACCAAAGTAAAAAACTGAAAGTATTTCCTACTGAGGAGACTGCAGTAAATGAGGAAATTAGGAAACTTCATAACAAATAAATCTCCCAAAATGGCCACCAGAGACAAAAGAGCCCAAATGTTGGTGCAGATCAGAGCTTCCGAATCCCGTCTACTTCCACGGACGGAGAGATCTCACAGTCACACACGCATACACACATCACACGCTGGTGGGGCCCATTACACCAACATTCATCCTACCACTCTTATCCGTGCCATGTATAAGGGAAACACACCTTTTTAATACCTATCCGATCTAACTGTACTTTGAGGTCAATGCGACCAGCTAGTTGCTTATAAATCTAGCGAGAACATTTCATACAATATGCAAATAAATTCAATAAACATGACCAGAAATAACCACCCGAGACAGAGATTCAAACAGAATGTTCATTTATCTAAAATTTGTAAGAAAAGCCAATTAAATGCAAATTAATTTCTCTCATATTTACCTATTCTGTCTAAATGTCAGATCCTAAGTCAGAACCGGTCCTCTGTAGAAGAATTAAAGTTTCCTGCCGTCATGAAGAGTCATCGTCCTCTCCGTCAGCATAGGGACCTCGGATCATCAGCTCGGGAAGAAGTAGCGCTAGACCTCTCTAGTCTACTAATATTTATACTAAAATTTACATTCTATAAAGTTACAATTCTTTGTTCAGAACGGATGAATGGCGGAAATAATGTCATCTTGGTACATTTTCGATATTGTGCGAGATTTTCTCACACATAGATTGTCCCAAATAATGAATAGGAAAATTGAATGTTCATGACTAATTTGATACATCTACGGATGTCTCTACTGGGTACATTTGTTTCAAATGTTGGGATCACCATAAGTTCGTAAAGTCAAAATTTCAAAATTGCAACATCTCCATCTTCCAGGTGCACTTGGCAGATTTCCTGGTCTTGTCATCATGCTCATGGCTTTTCAGTTCATCGGAGGTGCAAGGTCACAGGCAGAGCGAAGCCTTTTTGTAAAATTTCCATCTACTCGAATGCAGGCTGCGGATGGTGGCCATCTTGTAGTAGGCCACATTAGTCAACTTAAGTAAAAATAAACATAAAACAGAATTACTGCACGGAAATGATTATACAGTGTTATTCCCCTGCTAATACCCTTATGTGTGTGTATTTATCTAGCCATTTGCGACATCAAAAAGCCATTATTGCATATTAATTTAAGCGCAAAACACAACATCACATAAGCAACATCGATTTCTGTCAGTTTGCTCACCAACTTAGTTCACTTATTATTTTAGCCATGCAATAGCATTCCCACGTGTAATTCTCTTGTTAATAAGGTTGGTTAGACAACATTCGACAAACTTTTAATAATTAATAATTAATCAGTAGTACTTATAGTTATAACATGCGAAAATGAAACAGATATTTGGTTTTAAAGTAAAAACCCTGCTCCATCAATGTAGCCCAAATATCACCCAGATGTAGCCCAAGTATAGCCCAATGACAGAATGTCCCAGAGTGTTCTAACGAACAACTAGAACACTAACAATCTTACTTATGACAAAAGTATGGCACACCTGAAGCCATCTTGTTTGGAATAAAGTAGTAACACTTAAACCATTTAATTTACAAAGGAACAAAATGAGGGGGTTCATTTTGCCATAAAAACTATGATTAGATCTGCAGAAAGAAAAATTAGGGCACATTTTGACTTCTCAAATCCTCTTCTATTTCATAAACAAATTCTGACATGCAGACTAAAACATGCACTTTGAATACCAGCAGCAGACTTCCCTGGTGAGCAGCAGTTTTACTACAGTAATCTAATGAGCAACTAGAGTGCTAACATTCAGAATTTATGGCAAATGTGTGACACATCTGAATGTCTTCTTGATGGAACCAAAATAAAAAACTGAAAGTATTCCCACTGAGGAGACTGCAGTAAATGAGGAAATTAGGAAACTTCATAACAAATAAATCTCTCAAGATGGCCACCAGAGACAAAAGAGCCCAAATGGAGCCCAAATATCACCCAGATGTAGCCCAAGTATAGCCCAATGACAGAATGTCCCAGAGTTTTCTTAAGAATAACTAGAGCGCTTACTGTCTTACTTATGACAAAAGTATGGCACACCTGAAGCCATCTTGATTGGAATAAGCTGGTAACACTTAAAACATTTAATTTAAAAAGGAACACAATGAGGGGGTTCATTTTGCCATAGAAATTATGATTAGTGCTGAAGAAAGAAAAATTAGGGCACATTTTGAGTGACTTCTCAAATGTTCTTTTATTTCATTAAAAAATTCTGATATGCAGACTGAAACATGCACTTTTACTACAAGCAGCAGACTTCCGTGGTGAGCAGTAGCTTTACTACAGTGATCTAATGAGCAACTAAAGTGCTAACATTCAGAATTTATGGCAAATGTGTGACACATCTGATTGCCTTCTTGATGGAACCAAAGTAAAAAACTGAAAGTATTTCCTACTGAGGAGACTGCAGTAAATGAGAAAATTAGGAAACTTCATAACAAATAAATCTCCCAAAATGGCCACCAGAGACAAAAGAGCCCAAATGTTGGTGCAGATCAGAGCTTCTGAATCCCCTCTACTTCCACGGACGGAGAGATCTCACAGTCACACACGCATACACACATCACACGCTGGTGGGGCCCATTACACCAACATTCATCCTACCACTCTTATCCGTGCCATGTATAAGGGAAACACACCTTTTTAATACCTATCCGATCTACCTGTACTTTGAGGTCAATGCGACCAGCTAGTTGCTTATAAATCTAGCGAGAACATTTCATACAATATGCAAATAAATTCAATAAACATGACCAGAAATAACCACCCGAGACAGAGATTCAAACAGAATGTTCATTTATCTAAAATTTGTAAGAAAAGCCAATTAAATGCAAATTAATTTCTCTCATATTTACCTATTCTGTCTAAATGTCAGATCCTAAGTCAGAACCGGTCCTCTGTAGAAGAATTAAAGTTTCCTGCCGTCATGTAGAGTCATCGTCCTCTCCGTCAGCATAGGGACCTCGGATCATCAGCTCGGGAAGAAGTAGCGCTAGACCTCTCTAGTCTACTAATATTTATACTAAAATTTACATTCTATAAAGTTACAATTCTTTGTTCAGAACGGATGAATGGCGGAAATAATGTCATCTTGGTACATTTTCGATATTGTGCGAGATTTTCTCACACATAGATTGTCCCAAATAATGAATAGGAAAATTGAATGTTCATGACTAATTTGATACATCTACGGATGTCTCTACTGGGTACATTTGTTTCAAATGTTGGGATCACCATAAGTTCGTAAAGTCAAAATTTCAAAATTGCAACATCTCCATCTTCTAGGGGCACTTGGCAGATTTCCTGGTCTTGTCATCATGCTCATGGCTTTTCAGTTCATCGGAGGTGCAAGGTCACAGGCAGAGCGAAGCCTTTTTGTAAAATTTCCATCTACTCGAATGCAGGCTGCGGATGGTGGCCATCTTGTAGTAGGCCACATTAGTCAACTTAAGTAAAAATAAACATAAAACAGAATTACTGCACGGAAATGATTATACAGTGTTATTCCCCTGCTAATACCCTTATGTGTGTGTATTTATCTAGCCATTTGCGACATCAAAAAGCCATTATTGCATATTAATTTAAGCGCAAAACACAACATCACATAAGCAACATCGATTTCTGTCAGTTTGCTCACCAACTTAGTTCACTTATTATTTTAGCCATGCAATAGCATTCCCACGTGTAATTCTCTTGTGAATAAGGTTGGTTAGACAACATTCGACAAACTTTTAATAATTAATAATTAATCAGTAGTACTTATAGTTATAACATGCGAAAATGAAACAGATATTTGGTTTTAAAGTAAAAACCCTGCTCTATCAATGTAGCCCAAATATCACCCAGATGTAGCCCAAGTATAGCCCAATGACAGAATGTCCCAGAGTGTTCTAACGAACAACTAGAACACTAACAGTCTTACTTATGACAAAAGTATGGCACACCTGAAGCCATCTTGATTGGAATAAAGTAGTAACACTTAAACCATTTAATTAACAAAGGAACAAAATGAGGGGGTTCATTTTGCCATAAAAACTATGATTAGATCTGCAGAAAGAAAAATTAGGGCACATTTTGACTTCTCAAATCCTCTTCTATTTCATAAACAAATTCTGACATGCAGACTGAAACATGCACTTTGAATACCAGCAGCAGACTTCCCTGGTGAGCAGCAGTTTTACTACAGTGATCTCATGAGCAACTAGAGTGCTAACATTCAGAATTTATGGCAAATGTGTGACACATCTGAATGTCTTCTTGATGGAACCAAAATAAAAAACTGAAAGTATTCCCACTGAGGAGACTGCAGTAAATGAGGAAATTAGGAAACTTCATAACAAATAAATCTCTCAAGATGGCCACCAGAGACAAAAGAGCCCAAATGTAGCCCAAATATCACTCAGATGTAGCCCAAGTATAGCCCAATGACAGAATGTCCCAGAGTTTTCTTAAGAATAACTAGAGCGCTTACTGTCTTACTTATGACAAAAGTATGGCACACCTGAAGCCATCTTGATTGGAATAAGCTGGTAACACTTAAAACATTTAATTTAAAAAGGAACACAATGAGGGGGTTCATTTTGCCATAGAAATTATGATTAGTGCTGAAGAAAGAAAAATTAGGGCACATTTTGAGTGACTTCTCAAATTCTCTTCTATTTCATTAAAAAATTCTGATATGCAGACTGAAACATGCACTTTTACTACCAGCAGCAGACTTCCGTGGTGAGCAGTAGCTTTACTACAGTGATCTAATGAGCAACTAAAGTGCTAACATTCAGAATTTGAGGCAAATGTGTGACACATCTGATTGCCTTCTTGATGGAACCAAAGTAAAAAACTGAAAGTATTTCCTACTGAGGAGACTGCAGTAAATGAGGAAATTAGGAAACTTCATAACAAATAAATCTCCCAAGATGGCCACCAGAGACAAAAGAGCCCAAATGTTGGTGCAGATCAGAGCTTCCGAATCCCCTCTACTTCCACGGACGGAGAGATCTCACAGTCACACACGCATACACACATCACACGCTGGTGGGGCCCATTACACCAACATTCATCCTACCACTCTTATCCGTGCCATGTATAAGGGAAACACACCTTTTTAATACCTATCCGATCTGCCTGTACTTTGAGGTCAATGCGACCAGCTAGTTGCTTATAAATCTAGCGAGAACATTTCATACAATATGCAAATAAATTCAATAAACATGACCAGAAATAACCACCCGAGACAGAGATTCAAACAGAATGTTCATTTATCTAAAATTTGTAAGAAAAGCCAATTAAATGCAAATTAATTTCTCTCATATTTACCTATTCTGTCTAAATGTCAGATCTTAAGTCAGAACCGGTCCTCTGTAGAAGAATTAAAGTTTCCTGCCGTCATGTAGAGTCATCGTCCTCTCCGTCAGCATAGGGACCTCGGATCTTCAGCTCGGGAAGAAGTAGCGCTAGACCTCTCTAGTCTACTAATATTTATACTAAAATTTACATTCTATAAAGTTACAATTCTTTGTTCAGAACGGATGAATGGCGGAAATAATGTCATCTTGGTACATTTTCGATATTGTGCGAGATTTTCTCACACATAGATTGTCCCAAATAATGAATAGGAAAATATAATGTTCATGACTAATTTGATACATCTACGGATGTCTCTACTGGGTACATTTGTTTCAAATGTTGGGATCACCATAAGTTCGTAAAGTCAAAATTTCAAAATTGCAACATCTCCATCTTCTAGGGGCACTTGGCAGATTTCCTGGTCTTGTCATCATGCTCATGGCTTTTCAGTTCATCGGAGGTGCAAGGTCACAGGCAGAGCGAAGCCTTTTTGTAAAATTTCCATCTACTCGAATGCAGGCTGCGGATGGTGGCCATCTTGTAGTAGGCCACATTAGTCAACTTAAGTAAAAATAAACATAAAACAGAATTACTGCACGGAAATGATTATACAGTGTTATTCCCCTGCTAATACCCTTATGTGTGTGTATTTATCTAGCCATTTGCGACATCAAAAAGCCATTATTGCATATTAATTTAAGCGCAAAACACAACATCACATAAGCAACATCGATTTCTGTCAGTTTGCTCACCAACTTAGTTCACTTATTATTTTAGCCATGCAATAGCATTCCCACGTGTAATTCTCTTGTTAATAAGGTTGGTTAGACAACATTCGACAAACTTTTAATAATTAATAATTAATCAGTAGTACTTATAGTTATAACATGCGAAAATGAAACAGATATTTGGTTTTAAAGTAAAAACCCTGCTCTATCAATGTAGCCCAAATATCACCCAGATGTAGCCCAAGTATAGCCCAATGACAGAATGTCCCAGAGTGTTCTAACGAACAACTAGAACACTAACAGTCTTGTTGTAAATTGAAACAACGATGTGATTAAGCATTTACTAAAGACATTAATTCCCTTCCTCTAGATCATGTTTTCTCTGTTATGTTGACCGAAGTTCGGACTCCATTTTGTATTGTCATGCTTCCACGTGTTCCCCACGAGAAGAATCCAACCTCTGTGTTAGTTGCTCTTGTAATCTGCCTAGTAACAGTCTATAAATAGCTCTTTTGTCCATCTGGTACATGCCCAGACTTGACCACATCTGTTATCAGTTAGCCTTGCTTGACCATGTTTTCGCAGGCTCAAGGAGTGTGTTAGCTCCGCCCACATATTGATTCAGTATCGAAAATGACCATAAATGGTAATGTTCTTCGGCCTCATGTTGTATCCACCCACTTATGAGCCCCTCTATTGTGTATAAAAGGGGACCATGTACGTAAGTTCTTTGTGCTACTCTATGCAATACTGAAGAGTGTTGTGTGGATTGTAGGACCACCCTTAAGGGTTAATAAATGCTGTCTTTATACTTTGCAGTTTCCGTGCCAACTTCCTTATAGATTCCATTACAGGAGAGCGAACCCTTGTGTCCTGCGGGCCTAGCTTGGGCCTGTACTCATCAATTGGCGCCCGTCACGTGGGGCTCATCGGCGACTCGGATGCTCGAAGGACTGGTCGCGACGAAGGTGAGGAATTTGGCCAGGGACGTGATCACTGCCAGCGGCGTCTTAGCCCTGGCATCCCGAGGTTTTTTCTTCCTTCCCTTCCGAGCTGACCGTCTGGGTGGCGCCGGTCCTCGACTGAGACCTCTTCTGTCGGTCCTGCCGTGAAAGCCGTTTGGGCGATTTTGGAGCTTGGCAGTTGGAATCTGGACTCTTGATTGGTAAGAACCGTTGTACGGTACTTGCTCCGAGTTTTTTTTGAAGCCTGGTCTGGCTATTTGAGTTTGATTTGTGATGACTAGTCATATTTTGTATTTGTCTTTGTGAAAATATATGCTTTGCAACACATATAGGCAGGTAATGTGGAGAGATTTCTCCGGAGCTGTGTAACCCTGAACGGCGCAACGATTAAGTGCCATTTTCTTTATAATATTGCATATTTTGCATTATTTCTGAGCATGCCTGCTTTTAGCGCACTCCGTAAGTGGTGTTGCTGCTTTGGAAACCGGTTGAACCTCGAGGAATCTGCTCCGGCTCCCCCAGAGGGGACTCCTAATAGGGATATGTATGTGAAGCATGGTCTTTCTTCTATAATGTACAGCACAGTATGGAGGAAATATACTAAAAAAGATCCTGAGTTGCGATGGCCTTTGTATGGATCGTTTGATATATACGTAAGATTGAGTATGTGGAGCAGTGTATGTGTAAACGGCGTGCTCGGCAGGATATGTTTGAGTGTGTGCGGTTGTGGGTGAAGGAAGTGCGTGAGCGAGAGAAGCGTGAGAAAGCGCTGTTTGATAAAGAACAACGGAAGAATGATCATGTGCGAGCACAGGAAGCGAGGCGTCGGGAGGACAAAGAGCAAACGGAGAGACAAGAGAAAGAGCGTAGGCTGCAAGTCTCGGGTCAATATGCTGTTCGGCAGCCACTTTATCCTGTCCTTAATAATATTGATGATGATTTTTATTTACTAGATCGCTCTCCGCCCCCTTATGTGGGCGCATCTGCTCCGAGGCCACAAGATTCTGACCCGGTTCCGGGTAAGGTAGATACGCGGTCCATGCTGTCGGCTGAGCAAATGGCTGAGCTTCGGCAAGTTTCCTTCCGTGCACTTAAGGGCAAGGTGTCCCTGGATGAATTGTTCCATACTTGGGGGCCGTGGCAGGAGAGAGAGAAATTGTATTTTTTGGGTCACTTTGCTGATGAAGTGACTGCTGCTTACCGGAAATATTCCAGTGTTTTTGAGCCTGATGATGTGACATTGGATGCTAAAGCATTGCATAATGGTGTTTTCTCTCCCTCTAAGGCTCCTGACACGGCTCGGCGGCTGTTCGCTTTGCGGGACGCGGTGCTGGCCCTTAAAGGAAAAGCGCGCCAACAAACAGGGGAGGTGAAGCAGTCGGATCCGTGTACAGCAGAAGGCCACTCATCCACCTCCCAGTCAGATAAGGATGGCATAGTGCATGTTAAACCAATGCGAGAGGCGGCGCCTTTGTATGTTCCTCCTAAAGGAGCGGGGACTAGCTCGGACATTACCTCCGCCGATGCTAAGGGATATTTTGTGTATAATTGGGTTTATACTCCTTGGCATAGAGCTGATGTTATGGCTTTAAAGAATGCGTTGCCTGATCCCCGCAAGAATCCAGCGGCCTTCTACGAAGAAGTCGAGGGGGCCTTGAATTCTTGCGTTATGACCTTGGCAGATATAGACCTGTTCTTTGGCCTTATTCTACCACCGGATATGTGGCGATCTGTCCGAAAGGTAGATGATATAGTTGCCTTTAAGGCTCGGTGGTCTGACCTTGAGGATGAGGATAGGGAACGGAAGCCCGCGCAGAAACCACCCCAGAGTATCTTAGACCTCCCTGCTGCTATTCTGACTAAGTTGAAGACAATTATCCCCCCTAAAAAGATTGACTGGAATATGTTAGCTTCATGTAAACAGAAAGTTGACGAGTCAGTTGCGGACTTCTTTACGCGTTTCGAGGAGACGTTTCATGATTTTAGTGGCCAGTCGCTTACTGATGATACGGGTCGCCACCTCTTTGCGGATAAATATGTGGCTAATCTGCTGCCGGCAGTTGCGACCCGTTTGAAAGCGAGTGAAAGTTCTTGGTCTTCCGCAACACCGACGGCCCTCCTGACTATCGCCCAGTATTATGAGCGTCAGGAGCAAGAAGCAAAGGGCCAGGAGGAAAAGAAATCGAAGGATTTAAAAACAAAGGTGATGTTGGCACAAGTATATGGCCCGCCCCGACGGGGTAGTAATAGAGGTAGGGGAGGATTTTATGGTCCTCCCTCGGGCCGATCTGATTTGAATAGGAACCAATGTGCGTATTGTAAGCAATCGGGTCATTGGGCTAGGGACTGCCCGGTGTTGCATGCTTCGCGTCAGGGGCATACTCAGGGTGGCCCGCGAGGTAGAGGGGGTTTCTCGAACTTTAGAGGGAGTTCTAACGAACAGGCTCGTTTTGACTCTGCTGGGCAGCACCGAGATAGATCAAATGTTTTCGATCGCCAGCATCAGTATCAAGTGATGGGATTGACCGATCGGGGTACCATGACTCTCAGCATGCATAGGAATGCGTTGGATGGGGGTTAGAATCAGTTGAGGTGCCGGTCGATCAGAAGGGTCCTTATGTATCGGCTGAGGTTTTGGGCTCTACTGATCAGTTCCTAGTGGATACAGGAGCGACACGTAGTGCGCTGTCTAAGCAATTGGTTCCGGGGGCTCCCCCATCCGGCTTAATGGTCACATCGGTAGGGTTTGACGGTACACTCTCCCGAAGCCCTCTTTCGCAGCCCCTCATGTTTAAGGTTGATTCTTTTTCTGCACCCTGTCCGTTTCTGCTTGCCCCGTACACACCGGACAACATTATGGGCCTTGATATGTTAAAGCATTTTAGGGCTACGATCCGCTGCTTCCCTGCTGGTGTGCGGGTAATATTGAATGACAATTACCCCCGGTCTGAACGGATGTGTGCGATGTCAGAGGATGCGCTGTTAGCTACCCTCCCTCGTGCTTTGTGGGCAACGTCGGATACTGATGTGGGACAAATGGTGATTCCACCGGTCCACATTAGTGTCCAGGAGGGGGCGGTGTTACCACGCCTCCCACAGTACCGTATTTCCCAGGAGGGCGAGGAGGCTCTCATACAGATAGTGCAGGATTTGATGGCGGTAGGGGTAGTGGAGGAAGTTCCCTACAACATCTGTAACAGTCCGAATCTTCCCATACTGAAAAAGGACACGGATGCCAGAGTTTATCGGTTTATAATTGATTTGAGAGAAGTAAACAAGATCGTGATACCTCAGTACCCAGTGGTTTCCGATATCACGACGTTGCTTACTTTGGTCCCGCCTACGGCGACTATGTTCTCAGTGATCGATTTGAAGAATGCCTTCTTTTCCATTCCCATTCACCCTGATAGCCGATATCTTTTTGGGTTTACATTAAATAATAGATCTTATCGTTTTTGTAGGATCCCCCAGGGCTACACAGAAAGCCCTAGCATTTACAGTCAGGCTTTGAAAAGACAATTGGATTCCTTTGTTCTGCTCGAGGGGGTCGCCCTCATTCAATATGTCGATGACATCTTGCTGGCGGCTGACACCCTGGAGTTGTGTGAAAAAAGTACGTTATCCTTACTTTCCTTTTTAGCATCCCACAATCATAAGGTATCTAGGAAGAAGTTGCAATTCTGTAGACCAAAGGTGACTTATTTGGGTCACCTTTTGTCTAAGGAGGGACGTGCACTCACACCGGATCGTATCCAAGTAATTTTGGACACACCGAGACCGTCCACGCAGAAGGACGTGCGTGCATTTTTGGGTCTTGTTTCTTTTTGTAGACAATGGATATTGGGGTTTTCACATATAGCTAAACCATTGTTAGCCCTCTTGACAAAGGACACGCCTATCCCAATCCCTTGGTCAGATGAGTGTGATACTGCTTTTCAGCAACTACGACAGGCCCTTTGTTCAGCACCAGTGTTAGGGACCCCTGATTATGCAAAACCCTTTTCATTGTATGTGCATGAGAAAGATGGATGTGCATTGTCAGTTTTAGTGCAGATGCACGGCGATAAGCAGCGCCCTTGTGCATACTTTTCGGCTGTACTTGATCCTGTCGCCCGAGCATTACCAGGGTGTTTTCGCTCGGTTGCGGCGACAGCTGTGTCAATACGCCAAAGTGAGGGAATTGTGTTATCTCATAAGCTGTTAGTATTAGTCCCCCATGCTGTCGATGCCCTGCTTAATCAAACGAAGACGCAGCATTTGACCAGTGCCCGCTTAACGGGATATGAGTTGACGCTTTTGGCTCCTCATATTACGTTGAAGAGGTGCGTAACGTTAAACCCGGCAACATTGTTGCCATACCCCGAAACCCAGCCTGAGGCGCGGAGAGCACATGATTGTATTCTCGTGACTGAGGAACAAACAAAGGGTCGTATTGATCTCCAGGATACGCCCTTTCCAGATGTAGATGGAGAACTGTGGGTGGACGGATCATGTCTGAAGCTACCAGATGGTACGACTTCAGCAGCGTATGCAATTACCACGTTGCAAACGATAGTGGAGACTGCACGCATACCACAGAAATCAGCTCAAGCAGCGGAACTGATAGCATTAACACGAGCATGTGAGCTCAGTACAGGATTATGTGTGAATGTCTATACAGATAGCCGCTATGCCTTCGGAGTAGCGCATGACTTCGGCCTACTCTGGAAGGAGAGAGGGTTTTTAACGTCACATGGAGTACAGATAATGCATGGAGAGTTAGTTCACAATCTTTTAACTGCATTGACATACCCAAAGAAAATTGCCATCGTTAAGTGTAGCGCCCATAGGAAAGTAGTTGACAAAGTTGGAGAAGGGAATGCGTTAGCAGATCGAGTAGCACGGGAGACTGCGATGCAGCCCGGTGCTACTGCCATGTATGTAGTAAAGTCACAGGTGGAAAGATGGCATGATGCGAAGGAGGAAGTGCGGGAAATGCAAAGGGCCGCTTCTGACAAAGAGCGGGAACAATGGGCTAGTGAGGGAGAACTGGATGACGAGGGCTGCTGGAGAAATAAGCAGATGGATAGATGGAAATTACCCACGGCTTTTGTACAACCTATGGTTCAGATGGCACATGGGCTAGCACATGTTGGAGCTTCCGCAATTGTAAAATTGCTTACCCAAGTCTGGGAGCATCCAGAGATTGCTAGCACGGCAAAGAGGGTGGTGCAGACTTGTATGATCTGCTTGAGGTATAACCCAGGAAAGGGTACTCGAACTCCAGCAGGAGGATTCGTGACACCCACTGCACCCTTCGAGGTTTTGCAGATGGATTACATCCAGCTTGAGCGCTGTAACAATTTGAAGTATGTTCTAGTAGTGGTTTGCGCCTTCAGTAAATGGGTTGAAGCGTACCCTACGAAAGACAATACTGCAATGACTACTGCGAAGCTGCTGTTGAAAGAGTTCTTCCCTCGATATGGCGTCTGTAGACTTCTGTGGAGTGATAATGGGCCTCACTTTGTAGCGGATGTTATAAAGTATGTCTTGAAGGGCCTGGGCATCACCCAGAAGTTTCACGCGGTATTCCACCCTCAGTCTGCGGGACTAGTCGAGAAGTATAATGGTACACTGAAGCTCAAGATCGCTAAAATTCAAGCTTCGGCGTCTTTGACTTGGCCAGATGCTCTACCACTGGCGTTATTGTCAATTAGATCGGTACCACACTCTCGAACTGGCCTTACACCGTACGAGATTGTCTTTGGACGCCCAATGAATATTTGGGGTCCACCAAAACCTAAAGCTGTGTATGATGTACCTTGTGTAATGATGAACGATTATCTGGCACAGTTAACGGATAACTTGGTTTCTATTCATCAACAGGTCCGAGAGGCGCTCCCTGATCGGTCCACCGGTGAAGGACATGGTCTCCGACCTGGTGACCACGTGATGGTGAAAATATTTGACAGAACAAACAGCTTGGAACCGAGATGGGTGGGTCCTGAGCAGGTCCTCCTCGCAACGAGGACGGCTGTGCGAGTCTCCAACAGAAAGAATTGGATCCATTCCCTGCACTGTAGGAAGGTGCCGCCCGGATTGGTGGAACCTGCCGTGCTGACCGATCAACGAGAAATCTTGGCTGCAGAGACAGGCCGTGCTGCGGAGCCAAACGCCACTGAGGAGCTCTTTCCGGACCACGCGACTCCTGGAGGAAGGCGATATCATCTTCGACCAAGGAAGTGAGTTCTCCAGTACCGGGACATACTGTCAGAACGGCCCTTGGGTTAGTGAAACGGAGAGCCGATGAGGCAAGGGGGGGGGATCAGCCCTGCATTAGTGTAGCGACACCCGTCTTGGCCCGCTGGTGAAGAAATCGACCGCTGCCCAAGGGGAAGAGTTCTGACAGACTTTTAGTTTCAGGAAGATATTGGGTTTTTATTTTTTGACATGGAGAAAAAGAAAATCCTTTGTGCATTAGGGTTCATGTTGACAGTAGCTATTGTTGGGATAACCACATGGTTTGTGGAGGATGTAACTCCCGCTCGGAAAATACTTGTGTTGACAACTCCGGTGCCTGAGGAGCACTACTTTTATACATTACCGTATCAAGAGTTGAAGCATCGACAGTCTTATTTGAATAACACTTTCATCCAGATGCTGCATCATACCCACGTTGCTACGAACGCTACGAACTGTTGGATATGTGGGATGATGCCAGCCCATCAGAAGAAAGGAGGAACGCCATTTATACCACTTCCTTTCTCTCATAATGGCTCTTGTAGAGCATGGTATACTTTGCTTTTTGCCACTCGGAAACCGACAGTGGGACGATTGCTCTTCAGACTCAATAAAGAATGTCACCAAGATAAGAATGGGTATCCGCAAGCGAATGGGACAATTTGGGAGTGGGAAGAGTACCGACCAGACAATGAATCCATTCCCTACATCTTCACGAACACAAGAGACACTGTGGGAAAGGACAAATTTGTGATTCAAGTAGCACAAGCCCAAGCGGACCTGTGTGTCCAGAGTGTGGGTTTTATTCCTGTTGGTGTTAGTGATTGTATTACTGTTCTGAACATTGATGGGTTGAACAATAGTACCTTTTTAGCCTCCCATAATACGTACTTTGTGTGTGGAAATAAAGGTTATTACCGTCTGCCGGCTGGGTGGTCTGGGGTATGCTATGTATCATTTCTATTACCTCCTGTATTCCTAGCACCCGCATCTTATCATAAGGATCTGAAATTATTGAATAATGTGACTGTAAATAGGTAGAAACGTACTTTATCAATTGATGATGTAGATCAGACTGATACCAGTCTGCAACAGTATATTGATTTTAACTTAGGATTGTTTTTCTTTGTTGGAGCTGCCCTGAACAGTAGGAAGATCCGAAGATTAACAAGAGTGGTAGAGGCTGTGACAAATCAGACTGCTGCTGCTCTTGGGAATCTTACGGAGGAATTGCAAATTACTAGAATTGTTGCATTGCAGAATCGTATGGTATTAGACGTTATGCTAGCTGACAGAGGAGGAGCATGTAAAATTATTGGAAGTAGCTGTTGTGTGTTTATCCCTGATCATACGCCATCAGTTTATAATGCCATCAACAAACTACATAAAATTGCAGCTGAAATCCATACAGAAAACGGCACTTGGTCCTTTTCTGGATGGTTTTGGGCATTAATTACTGCCTGGGGATGGAAGGTTTTAACTGGTCTCTGCATTATTGTAGCAGTTCTGTTTTCGTGCTGTATCTGTGTTCAATGTGGTCCCTTGCTCTGCTCCCTATGCGTATCATTCTGTATCCCTGATAAGAAAGCTATTGCCGATGTTGCTCACCAGAAACGTCTAGCTAAAGAAGTTGAAGAAATGATGACAATTGACATATATGATGATTATTCTAACAAACCGGATGTCTTCAGTAAATGCTGAAAGGGTCGTCTGTTGTAAATTGAAACAACGATGTGATTAAGCATTTACTAAAGACATTAATTCCCTTCCTCTAGATCATGTTTTCTCTGTTATGTTGACCGAAGTTCGGACTCCATTTTGTATTGTCATGCTTCCACGTGTTCCCCACGAGAAGAGTCCAACCTCTGTGTTAGTTGCTCTTGTAATCTGCCTAGTAACAGTCTATAAATAGCTCTTTTGTCCATCTGGTACATGCCCAGACTTGACCACATCTGTTATCAGTTAGCCTTGCTTGACCATGTTTTCGCGGGCTCAAGGAGTGTGTTAGCTCCGCCCACATATTGATTCAGTATCGAAAATGACCATAAATGGTAATGTTCTTCGGCCTCATGTTGTATCCACCCACTTATGAGCCCCTCTATTGTGTATAAAAGGGGACCATGTACGTAAGTTCTTTGTGCTACTCTATGCAATACTGAAGAGTGTTGTGTGGATTGTAGGACCACCCTTAAGGGTTAATAAATGCTGTCTTTATACTTTGCAGTTTCCGTGCCAACTTCCTTATAGATTCCATTACAGGAGAGCGAACCCTTGTGTCCTGCGGGCCTAGCTGGGGCCTGTACTCATCAGTCTTACTTATGACAAAAGTATGGCACACCTGAAGCCATCTTGATTGGAATAAAGTAGTAACACTTAAACCATTTAATTAACAAAGGAACAAAATGAGGGGGTTCATTTTGCCATAAAAACTATGATTAGATCTGCAGAAAGAAAAATTAGGGCACATTTTGACTTCTCAAATCCTCTTCTATTTCATAAACAAATTCTGACATGCAGACTGAAACATGCACTTTGAATACCAGCAGCAGACTTCCCTGGTGAGCAGCAGTTTTACTACAGTGATCTAATGAGCAACTAGAGTGCTAACATTCAGAATTTATGGCAAATGTGTGACACATCTGAATGTCTTCTTGATGGAACCAAAATAAAAAACTGAAAGTATTCCCACTGAGGAGACTGCAGTAAATGAGGAAATTAGGAAACTTCATAACAAATAAATCTCTCAAGATGGCCACCAGAGACAAAAGAGCCCAAATGTAGCCCAAATATCACCCAGATGTAGCCCAAGTATAGCCCAATGACAGAATGTCCCAGAGGTTTCTTAAGAATAACTAGAGCGCTTACTGTCTTACTTATGACAAAAGTATGGCACACCTGAAGCCATCTTGATTGGAATAAGCTGGTAACACTTAAAACATTTAATTTAAAAAGGAACACAATGAGGGGGTTCATTTTGCCATAGAAATTATGATTAGTGCTGAAGAAAGAAAAATTAGGGCACATTTTGAGTGACTTCTCAAATTCTCTTCTATTTCATTAAAAAATTCTGATATGCAGACTGAAACATGCACTTTTACTACAAGCAGCAGACTTCCGTGGTGAGCAGTAGCTTTACTACAGTGATCTAATGAGCAACTAAAGTGCTAACATTCAGAATTTGAGGCAAATGTGTGACACATCTGATTGCCTTCTTGATGGAACCAAAGTAAAAAACTGAAAGTATTTCCTACTGAGGAGACTGCAGTAAATGAGGAAATTAGGAAACTTCATAACAAATAAATCTCCCAAGATGGCCACCAGAGACAAAAGAGCCCAAATGTTGGTGCAGATCAGAGCTTCCGAATCCCCTCTACTTCCACGGACGGAGTGATCTCACAGTCACACACGCATACACACATCACACGCTGGTGGGCCCATTACACCAACATTCATCCTACCACTCTTATCCGTGCCATGTATAAGGGAAACACACCTTTTTAATACCTATCCGATCTGCCTGTACTTTGAGGTCAATGCGACCAGCTAGTTGCTTATAAATCTAGCGAGAACATTTCATACAATATGCAAATAAATTCAATAAACATGACCAGAAATAACCACCCGAGACAGAGATTCAAACAGAATGTTCATTTATCTAAAATTTGTAAGAAAAGCCAATTAAATGCAAATTAATTTCTCTCATATTTACCTATTCTGTCTAAATGTCAGATCCTAAGTCAGAAGCGGTCCTCTGTAGAAGAATTAAAGTGTCCTGCCGTCATGTAGAGTCATCGTCCTCTCCGTCAGCATAGGGACCTCGGATCATCAGCTCGGGAAGAAGTAGCGCTAGACCTCTCTAGTCTACTAATATTTATACTAAAATTTACATTCTATAAAGTTACAATTCTTTGTTCAGAACGGATGAATGGCGGAAATAATGTCATCTTGGTACATTTTCTATATTGTGCGAGATTTTCTCACACATAGATTGTCCCAAATAATGAATAGGAAAATTGAATGTCCATGACTAATTTGATACATCTACGGATGTCTCTACTGGGTACATTTGTTTCAAATGTTGGGATCACCATAAGTTCGTAAAGTCAAAATTTCAAAATTGCAACATCTCCATCTTCCAGGGGCACTTGGCAGATTTCCTGGTCTTGTCATCATGCTCATGGCTTTTCAGTTCATCGGAGGTGCAAGGTCACAGGGAGCGAAGCCTTTTTGTAAAATTTCCATCTACTCGAATGCAGGCTGCGGATGGTGGCCATCTTGTAGTAGGCCACATTAGTCAACTTAAGTAAAAATAAACATAAAACAGAATTACTGCACGGAAATGATTATACAGTGTTATTCCCCTGCTAATACCCTTATGTGTGTGTATTTATCTAGCCATTTGCGACATCAAAAAGCCATTATTGCATATTAATTTAAGCGCAAAACACAACATCACATAAGCAACATCGATTTCTGTCAGTTTGCTCACCAACTTAGTTCACTTATTATTTTAGCCATGCAATAGCATTCCCACGTGTAATTCTCTTGTTAATAAGGTTGGTTAGACAACATTCGACAAACTTTTAATAATTAATAATTAATCAGTAGTACTTATAGTTATAACATGCGAAAATGAAACAGATATTTGGTTTTAAAGTAAAAACCCTGCTCCATCAATGTAGCCCAAATATCACCCAGATGTAGCCCAAGTATAGCCCAATGACAGAATGTCCCAGAGTGTTCTAACGAACAACTAGAACACTAACAATCTTACTTATGACAAAAGTATGGCACACCTGAAGCCATCTTGTTTGGAATAAAGTAGTAACACTTAAACCATTTAATTTACAAAGGAACAAAATGAGGAGGTTCATTTTGCCATAAAAACTATGATTAGATCTGCAGAAAGAAAAATTAGGGCACATTTTGACTTCTCAAATCCTCTTCTATTTCATAAACAAATTCTGACATGCAGACTGAAACATGCACTTTGAATACCAGCAGCAGACTTCCCTGGTGAGCAGCAGTTTTACTACAGTAATCTAATGAGCAACTAGAGTGCTAACATTCAGAATTGATGGCAAATGTGTGACACATCTGAATGTCTTCTTGATGGAACCAAAATAAAAAACTGAAAGTATTCCCACTGAGGAGACTGCAGTAAATGAGGAAATTAGGAAACTTCATAACAAATAAATCTCTCAAGATGGCCACCAGAGACAAAAGAGCCCAAATGTAGCCCAAATATCACCCAGATGTAGCCCAAGTATAGCCCAATGACAGAATGTCCCAGAGTTTTCTTAAGAATAACTAGAGCGCTTACTGTCTTACTTATGACAAAAGTATGGCACACCTGAAGCCATCTTGATTGGAATAAGCTGGTAACACTTAAAACATTTAATTTAAAAAGGAACACAATGAGGGGGTTCATTTTGCCATAGAAATTATGATTAGTGCTGAAGAAAGAAAAATTAGGGCACATTTTGAGTGACTTCTCAAATTCTCTTCTATTTCATTAAAAAATTCTGATATGCAGACTGAAACATGCACTTTTACTACAAGCAGCAGACTTCCGTGGTGAGCAGTAGCTTTACTACAGTGATCTAATGAGCAACTAAAGTGCTAACATTCAGAATTTGAGGCAAATGTGTGACACATCTGATTGCCTTCTTGATGGAACCAAAGTAAAAAACTGAAAGTATTTCCTACTGAGGAGACTGCAGTAAATGAGGAAATTAGGAAACTTCATAACAAATAAATCTCCCAAGATGGCCACCAGAGACAAAAGAGCCCAAATGTTGGTGCAGATCAGAGCTTCCGAATCCCCTCTACTTCCACGGACGGAGTGATCTCACAGTCACACACGCATACACACATCACACGCTGGTGGGCCCATTACACCAACATTCATCCTACCACTCTTATCCGTGCCATGTATAAGGGAAACACACCTTTTTAATACCTATCCGATCTGCCTGTACTTTGAGGTCAATGCGACCAGCTAGTTGCTTATAAATCTAGCGAGAACATTTCATACAATATGCAAATAAATTCAATAAACATGACCAGAAATAACCACCCGAGACAGAGATTCAAACAGAATGTTCATTTATCTAAAATTTGTAAGAAAAGCCAATTAAATGCAAATTAATTTCTCTCATATTTACCTATTCTGTCTAAATGTCAGATCCTAAGTCAGAAGCGGTCCTCTGTAGAAGAATTAAAGTTTCCTGCCATCATGTAGAGTCATCGTCCTCTCCGTCAGCATAGGGACCTCGGATCATCAGCTCGGGAAGAAGTAGCGCTAGACCTCTCTAGTCTACTAATATTTATACTAAAATTTACATTCTATAAAGTTACAATTCTTTGTTCAGAACGGATGAATGGCGGAAATAATGTCATCTTGGTACATTTTCTATATTGTGCGAGATTTTCTCACACATAGATTGTCCCAAATAATGAATAGGAAAATTGAATGTCCATGACTAATTTGATACATCTACGGATGTCTCTACTGGGTACATTTGTTTCAAATGTTGGGATCACCATAAGTTCGTAAAGTCAAAATTTCAAAATTGCAACATCTCCATCTTCCAGGGGCACTTGGCAGATTTCCTGGTCTTGTCATCATGCTCATGGCTTTTCAGTTCATCGGAGGTGCAAGGTCACAGGCAGAGCGAAGCCTTTTTGTAAAATTTCCATCTACTCGAATGCAGGCTGCGGATGGTGGCCATCTTGTAGTAGGCCACATTAGTCAACTTAAGTAAAAATAAACATAAAACAGAATTACTGCACGGAAATGATTATACAGTGTTATTCCCCTGCTAATACCCTTATGTGTGTGTATTTATCTAGCCATTTGCGACATCAAAAAGCCATTATTGCATATTAATTTAAGCGCAAAACACAACATCACATAAGCAACATCGATTTCTGTCAGTTTGCTCACCAACTTAGTTCACTTATTATTTTAGCCATGCAATAGCATTCCCACGTGTAATTCTCTTGTTAATAAGGTTGGTTAGACAACATTCGACAAACTTTTAATAATTAATAATTAATCAGTAGCACTTATAGTTATAACATGCGAAAATGAAACAGATATTTGGTTTTAAAGTAAAAACCCTGCTCCATCAATGTAGCCCAAATATCACCCAGATGTAGCCCAAGTATAGCCCAATGACAGAATGTCCCAGAGTGTTCTAACGAACAACTAGAACACTAACAATCTTACTTATGACAAAAGTATGGCACACCTGAAGCCATCTTGTTTGGAATAAAGTAGTAACACTTAAACCATTGAATTTACAAAGGAACAAAATGAGGGGGTTCATTTTGCCATAAAAACTATGATTAGATCTGCAGAAAGAAAAATTAGGGCACATTTTGACTTCTCAAATCCTCTTCTATTTCATAAACAAATTCTGACATGCAGACTGAAACATGCACTTTGAATACCAGCAGCAGACTTCCCTGGTGAGCAGCAGTTTTACTACAGTAATCTAATGAGCAACTAGAGTGCTAACATTCAGAATTGATGGCAAATGTGTGACACATCTGAATGTCTTCTTGATGGAACCAAAATAAAAAACTGAAAGTATTCCCACTGAGGAGACTGCAGTAAATGAGGAAATTAGGAAACTTCATAACAAATAAATCTCTCAAGATGGCCACCAGAGACAAAAGAGCCCAAATGTAGCCCAAATATCACCCAGATGTAGCCCAAGTATAGCCCAATGACAGAATGTCCCAGAGTTTTCTTAAGAATAACTAGAGCGCTTACTGTCTTACTTATGACAAAAGTATGGCACACCTGAAGCCATCTTGATTGGAATAAGCTGGTAACACTTAAAACATTTAATTTAAAAAGGAACACAATGAGGGGGTTCATTTTGCCATAGAAATTATTATTAGTGCTGAAGAAAGAAACATTAGGGCACATTTTGAGTGATTTCTCAAATTCTCTTCTATTTCATTAAAAAATTCTGATATGCAGACTGAAACATGCACTTTTACTACCAGCAGCAGACTTCCGTGGTGAGCAGTAGCTTTACTACAGTGATCTAATCAAAGTAAAAAACTGAAAGCATTTCCTACTGAGGAGACGGCAGTAAATGAGGAAATTAGGAAGCTTCATAACAAATAAATCTCCCAAGATGGCCACCAGAGACAAAAGAGCCCAAATGCAGCACAAATATCACCCAGATGTAGCCCACATGTAGCCCAATGACAGAAGTGTGCAAAACACTTTTTTTTGTGTATTTGCAGTTTTATATAGTGCAGACTTGTCAGGTATTGGAGTGCTTTACATGAGCATTGGTTACATCACACAAGATCAAATTCATTTTGGTTGTAGACATGGGGAGATTAAGTGATTTGACCAGAATCACAGAATGTTGAGCTGAAGCAGAAACTCCAACCTGGTTCCTCAGTTGCAAAGTCTGCAGCTCTGAAAGTAACACCACATCCTCTCCCCTAGGTGCAACATTTAATCAAGTGGTCAACTGGATAAAAAAACATAAAGATTACAAATAATTTAAAAGTTCTTTGTCGCTATCTGAAAACTCAGAAAATGTGTCCTCATTTTAGTTTTTTAGAGCACTAACCATAATTTTGATGCAAATAAGACCCTCTCATATATGTAATTTCTAAAGGAAATACTCTAGGTATTACAGTTTTGATTACATCAAGATGACGTCAGGCGTTCCACACTTTTGTAATAAATATAGAATGTTAGCAATCTAGTTGTTCATTGGGATACTGTTGAGAGGCAGAGGCCAGGGGCACAGACTCTGAAAATTGAAGGCAGGTAGGAGAGTGCAGAGGCACAGGAAGGGCAGTGGCAGCACAACAGACTATGGAGGGCAGTGGAAAGGGGGGCAGGGGCAACAAACCAACAATACAGGACTGGCAAGAGAGGCTGTGGCAATATAATAGACCATTGTGGGCAGAAGGAAGAGGCAGTGGTAGTACAACCATACATGCCAACAGACCCATTTCAGCCAGGAAACGTCCAATGTTTTTAAGCTCAAATGGGCTTTATTTGATCTGTCTCCTGTCTACAATCTCCTCTTTTTCAATGTAACTCAAAGGGGAAAATCAAGACCACCGTTTTTTTCAAAATCTCCCTCTTACCAAGTTCAAAATGTTCGCATGTATGGTACATTGGATCACGGTAGGCAGGAGGAATTGGGGTGGGGACATGGACTCGGATAACAGAGGACAGGAGGGACATGGAGAGGTGCACCAAACTGACCCTACAGGACAGGCATCAGGGTTTGCAGCAGCACAATACACCACACAGCGCATGCGGGACGGGAGTGCAGCACAACAATCCATAGAAAGCAATAGGGAGGGGACAGGACCATGCACATGGACAACAGAGAACTTAGGGGAAAGAGGCAATGGTAGCTAGCTGACCATAATGGACAGACAGGAGAGAAAGCTGCAGCATAACAGACCATAAAGGGCAGGAGGGACGGATCAGGGGCATTACAATGGAACAGACAAGCCAGGAGGGAGGGAATAGGGGTCTGCACATGGAAACAGAGGGCTGGGGGCAAGGGTGCAGGGCAGGAGCAGCAAGATGACCATGGAGGTCAGGCAGGATGGGCACTAGAAACAAGACACACCATGGAGAGCAACAATGAGACTATGATGGCATACACACAGACCATCGAGGGAAGGTGGGAGGGGGTCAGGGGCAGCTAGCTGACCACACAGGGAAGGTGGGAGGGGCCATGGCAGCACAGAAGACCATGCATGGCAAGCTGGAGGGTTAGTGGCAGAACAATGGCTATGATGGGCAAGAAGGAGGGTGCAGGGGCATGCACAAAGGACCATGGAGGATAGAAGGGAGGGTCAGGACCTGGGCACAGACAAGAGAGTTCAGGGGAAGGGGCCTCACAACAGACCGTGCGGGGCAGGCAGGAGGAGCAGTTGCAACACAACAGACCAGGGAGGGCAGAAGGGTGTGGCAGTAAAATGGACCATAGAGGACAGGATGAAGGGGATAGGGGCATGGCATGTGGACAGGCAGGGTGGAGGTGGCAGGGACAGGTTACAGTCATATGACAATGCTAGGCAGGTGGGAGGGGAGTGGCAGCTCAACAGAACACTCAGAGTAGATAGGAGTGGCAGGTCCATGGAACATGGTGGGCAAAAAGGATGGTGCAGGGGGAAGGAGAATAGGGGCAGCAAGCTAAGCACAGAGACTAAGCAGGAGGTCAATGATGGGCCATAGAATTGGGCAATGGAGGGCAGGAGGAGTGGACTGGTACATCATGCTAAATGGAGGGCAGTGGCAGCACATCAGACCATGCATGGAAGGAGGGAGGAGGCTAGTCCATGGATTCAGACAACAGAGGATAGGGAGGAGGTGGATGGGGCAGCAAGCTAACTGTTCAGAGAAGGTGGGTATTAGGAACTTTATTGTTTTTAAAATGTGCGAACTACTTAAAATATGAACAAGTATGCAGCATAATCTCACTTTTATTCAGGAAGAAGAGGACGTTTGTGACTGTGACTCCGGGCTTACTTGGCAGAAACACCCCCTGACCCTCCACCCCCATCGCAAAATGTAATGCCTGTGAAAAGGGTAGGTGGACGCAGTGTTATATAGAACATAGCCCTGAGAGCACGATTGAAAATGAAAACTAGATATAGTATATGGTATAAACTATGCACCAAAAAGTGTGATATAAGATGAACCGGGGTGTGAAATATAATATGCAATACATTGTGACTCTAAAGTGAGGTTTGTCTCCTTTCCAGAGAGTAAAATAAAAAGTATTACACATCCGGCGGTGGATGTGTGTTTTATTAACCGTGAGGGGGGTTTCTTGCATAGTTTGGTCGAATTTTTGTCGAATCCCCTTTGAATGGCTTGGTGTGCATGTATATGAAATGTGCCCGTCAATAGCTACCCATGTTTGTATAAATAAACGACAAGGGTGTCTACTTGGAGAGTACCCACCGGCGGGGCCGCCGGGATTAGGCACGGTAGGGCGTCAGACACGTCAGAGCTTCACTAGCAGTGTAAATACATTCCATGTGGATTCATTCTATGCATAGTCACCTTTTAATGAATATCACGCAAATCGTCATGGTGATAGGTACATACGGTTTGTCCAGCATGTCCTAGGTGTTTCTATAAATATATATTTTTTAAAAATAATAAAAAACAAAGGCCGGCCCCGGGGGATGGTGTCCCCGGGGCCATAAGTGGCCTGAGGAGGGGGGCAACGCAGCCCCCTCCTAAAGATTTTTTTTTAAAAAGGCCATGACCCGGGGGTTGTTGTCCCCGGCGCCGATTAAGGCCTTGGGAGGGCCAAATTTATTTTTTTCAACAAAAAAAAATTAGGGTGTAGTGCAGGCCCTGGGGGATGGGGTCCCCAGGGCCAGTAAATTAGAAAAAGAAGGGGGGCCACACAGCCCTCCGTCTTAAAAAAATAAAATAAATAAAAGACCGACATCGCGCCGGAGGCCACGCCCCCTCCTTGCAGCACTCTGCAAACGTGCCCCCTGGCCAGTTGTAAGTTGGGGAATTAATTCCTCTTCAATACTGAGGGTCCCTGAGGGCCAACTAGCCCAACAGGTATCTCCAGTATGTGCCAGGGAGCTGCGTTGCAGACAGGTGTTCTGAGGCCACGCCCCTTTTTACACCTCTATGCAACGCAGCTCTGTGGCGCTTTCTGGAGGTACCTAGTGGGCTAGTTTGACCCTAGGGACCCTTAGGATTCAAGGGGACTTAATCTCTCAACTTAGAACGGCCAAAGGGCGCGTTTACACAGTGGTGAAGTGAGGGGACGGGGCCTGAGGTGACGTGGGCAAACACGCCCTGTGGCGCGTTTTAAGTTGGGGAAATAATTCCCTTTCAATCCTGAGGGACCCTGGGGGCCAACTAGCCCACCAGGTGCTTCCAGTAAGCGCCACTGCGCTGCGTTGCAGAGAGGTGGTCTAGGCCGTGCCCCTTTTTACATCACTCTGCAATGCAGCTCTGTGGCACTTACTGGAGGTGCCTAGTGGTCTAGTTGGACCCTAGGGACCCTCAGGATTCAAGGGGACTTAATCTCCGAACGTAAAACGGCCACAGGGCGTGTTTACACAGTGGGGAAGTGAGGGGACGGGGCCTGAGGTGACTTGTGCAAACACGCCCTGTGGCGCGTTTTAAGAGGTAGTTTTAATACCCTGCCCTATTATATACTAGGGGCTTACAGAGGAGGTCATGCTGATCACAGGGGGACCCCAACGCATAGTGTTCCCTAGTGTATGTAGGTGTTTTCACTGTATTCTGAGTGTCTTTTAACATAGCACTGGCTCTAGGACTGGTTAGTCAGACTCAGTTACCACAGAATCCATCTGAAAAAGTTGAGGGTACAGGATGATTTTGCAACAAGGCTTCTTTCTGCTCTTCTGTTTGTTCTTTCTGCACGTTATCCTTCTTCCTGCACTTTTCTTCGTCTTTGAGGACTTCTGTTGCTTCTTTCTGCATCTCTTTTTTTTCTTTCTGTGCGTTTTTTCTTCTTTCTTCACATGTCCTATCTCTGTAGGCATAGTTAGATATTAGCATTTAAAAAACCTTTGAAATTCACTGAAAAAACCATAGGTTTCAGGCACGTTATAGTTAGGAATTAGCATTTAAAAAACCTTAGAAATTCACTGAAAAAACCACAGGTTTCAGGGGCGTTATATTTAGCTGGACTTTTCACTCGTACAAAACCATTGAAATTCCCCCGTTATAATTAGTTCAGCTAACTATAACTCGCGCGCCCGCAATGCACTGCTGATGACGTCACATATTACATCACTCATGACATGGTCAGTGACATCACTCATGACATCACTGATGACATCTCAAATGACATCACTGATGACATCATCCTTGTGATAGAGTGGCAGACCTCCTCTCCCCCTAATATAACCTTTGATACACACATTCAAAAATAGAAACTAAAATTTTCAAAACAATGGACATACCAATATCAGTTACAACAACCTATCCAGTAATTCTAAGATCCACATACACATCCACTCATTCACCAACAGTCCTATACAGTCACTCATATATGTACTCACTCATCATATGTACTCATACACCTATACATCCTGTTACACAATGCCACTCATCCATAGAGTTACTCACACACATAGTCACTCATGCTAATAAAGAATCAAACATCCATTTACTTGCATATACAGTTATACACCCACCACCACACTTACTTCTACAGAAACGTACACATACTTAGGTGCCGATCACGATCCGATAAAAAATTCCCCCGTGCGACTCGTATCGGGTCTTTTTACCGTACGAATCGTCCAAGTGCCGTACGAACTGGCAATCACGATTCGCATGGTAAAAAGTCCATACGACCCGCACCGGGAATCATTCCCCACACGTCCTCGTGTCGGAAAATGTGTCCGACACGTCCTCGGACGATTTACCTTACAAACGTAAAAATCCAAGTCCGACCGAGGAATCACGATCCATCCCGTGCGTCCGAGCCTACAACCGTATGGAAAAAACACCGTCCGCACCGAACACCAATAGCAACCATGGAGACATGTGCCCGCATACGCGCCCAACACTCCCCCCAGCCCCCGTACGTCCGACACGTACCCCCCGTATATGTATACCCCCACCCGTCTATGTACACCCCAGTACGTTCCAGTCGTACCCCCACCCCAGTACGTGTCGTACCACCGTCAATGTACACCCCCCCACCCCTGTACGTGTCGTACCACCGTCTATGTACACCCCCCCACCCCTGTACGTGTCGTACCACCGTCCATGTACACCCCAGTACGTTCCAGTCGTACCCCCACCCCAGTACGTGTCGTACCACCGTCAATGTACACCCCCCCACCCCTGTACGTGTCGTACCACCGTCTATGTACACCCCCCCACCCCTGTACGTGTCGTACCACCGTCCATGTACACCCCAGTACGTTCCAGTCGTACCCCCACCCCAGTACGTGTCGTACCACCGTCAATGTACACCCCCCCACCCCTGTACGTGTCGTACCACCGTCTATGTACACCCCCCCACCCCTGTACGTGTCGTACCACCGTCCATGTACACCCCAGTACGTTCCAGTCGTACCCCCACCCCAGTACGTGTCGTACCACCGTCCATGTACACCCCAGTACGTTCCAGTCGTACCCCCACCCCAGTACGTGTCGTACCACCGTCAATGTACACCCCCCCACCCCTGTACGTGTCGTACCACCGTCTATGTACACCCCCCCACCCCTGTACGTGTCGTACCACCGTCCATGTACACCCCAGTACGTTCCAGTCGTACCCCCACCCCAGTACGTGTCGTACCACCGTCAATGTACACCCCCCCACCCCTGTACGTGTCGTACCACCGTCCATGTACACCCCAGTACGTTCCAGTCGTACCCCCACCCCAGTACGTGTCGTACCACCGTCAATGTACACCCCCCCACCCCTGTACGTGTCGTACCACCGTCTATGTACACCCCCCCACCCCTGTACGTGTCGTACCACCGTCCATGTACACCCCAGTACGTTCCAGTCGTACCCCCACCCCAGTACGTGTCGTACCACCGTCCATGTACACCCCAGTACGTTCCAGTCGTACCCCCACCCCAGTACGTGTCGTACCACCGTCAATGTACACCCCCCCACCCCAGTACGTGTCGTACCACCGTCAATGTACACCCCCCCACTCCTGTACGTGTCGTACCACCGTCTATGTACACCCCCCCCACCCCTGTACGTGTCGTACCACCGTCTATGAACACCCCAGTACGTTCCAGTCGTACCCCCACCCCAGTACGTTCCTGGCGCACCCCCAACACAACCTTCTAAGTACGGAGCGCACCCCATGCCCCAACATCACAACCGCATGTACGAGTCGTACAAAGCCACACACAAGGACCAAATCGTACAACCAAATGGCCCATGTACACACTGTACACACGCTCAAAACGCACGTACACAACAAGGACAAAACAAAACAACTCAACAATACACCATTCGCAAGGCACACAGCCACTAAACATGGCCAACAACCACTAATATAACACAATCACTGACCTGCAACTGTCAAAAACAAACAGAGGACCAATACACCACCACTCCTTATAACACACCCACCCAAAATTCAAACACTGCCACACCCACCCATGGACCAATAAAAAGGGCCCACACACACAAACCATGAGCCTTTGCAACAGACCCACTGCTGCCAGACACCACAGAACCAGACTACAAGCGACACCACATCTTACACTTGCACACCTTCACACGACCACCCTCACAAACACCCTCTCATCACATTCACACACACACACAAACCATCCACACCCCCCCCCAACATCCACACACCCCCCACACCCACACCATCCCCACCCACACCCCTCACCATGCCCACTACCAAGAATCCAAAGTTCAGTCACCGAGAGTTGGAGGTCCTTGTTGATCAAATCCTCAGAGTCGAGCCACAGATCTTTGGAACATTGGTCAGAAGCACCAGCCAGGCAGCCAAAACAGCCATGTGGCAGACCATCGTCGATGCTGTGAATGCTGTTGCGGACACCAGGAGGACCAAGCAGGATTGCCAGAACAGGTGGTACGATCTGCGGAGGAGGGTCAGAGCCAAGAGACAGGAGGAACACGACCAGGCCAACGCCACCGGAGGAGGGCCCTCCCGCAGACCCGTACAGTACCATCCCTGGGAGGAGAGGGTGATGGCCATACTGCCGGTGGAGGCAGTTGAAGGAGTAGAAGGACTCCGAGACCCGGGTGAGTACACAAACAACGCACCTCACATGGGGGGAACTGCAACCACAACCAAAATTAATAACAGGCACGCAAACACCACAAGCCATCGCATTACTCAACCACACTCCATGAGCAGGCACATGCCACTGCTGCCACCATGCCCCATGCACCCAGCTGGACAATGTCAAGTCACAGGCCACAGAAGACAACAACACATGACACGGTAACCCGGATGGCGGGAGTGTGGGCACCAAGAATCACATAGTGCGACTCCAAAGCAGACAACAATGCCCTCTGCCCATATGGCCTAGGTCACAGCCAGACAAACACTGTGTCCCAACACAGGAATGACTTGCCAGCAAATGGCGGATGCCTTGCATCAACACATGGGGGTGAAGGCACTGTTTTGCACATGCCAGCAGCTAATGAACAGCCAACAGTGTGAAAGAGTGGCAGCACACACCACCACAGCAGCAGCGCACAGACACACAGCAGACAAAATGGGTGCCTGGAGATCAGAAACAAACTCACATCAACAGGCCAAGGGCCACTCAAAGATCTGCTAACAGTGTGTGCCCAGGAAGCTGGGCCAAGGTGACAGAGGGTGACACATGGAGGGAGGGAGAGGGGGACACAGAGGGAGGGAGAGGGGGACTGAGAGGGAGGGAGACACAGGAAGATGGACAGAGGGAGGAGGCTGACACACAGAGGGAGGGAGAGGGGGACACAGAGGGAGGGAGAGGGGGACACAGAGGGAGGGAGAGGGGGACACAGAGGGAGGGAGAGGGGGACAGAGAGGGAGGGAGAGGGGGACAGAGAAGGAGGGAGACACATGGAGAGCAAATCAGTCCTTTGGTGTGTGGGAATGTCTGCTCGTCAGCAGGTGGACTGCGTGCATGTAGACAAGGGTGCCCAGTGCCAGAACCCCCCCTCTTCATCATGGCAAAACGCAGGGCCATGTCACAACCTGTACACGAGCACAAGGACAGCCACCTGCATCATATGAGTGTGTGGATCCACTCCATGTGCACATGTACAGTGCTACAAGGAAGGCGCAAACGCATAGCTCGGCACACATGCACACTCCACTGCTGACTGCAGTCACACTTGACGCAGCAAGTAAGACTGTGCCACACATAGTTAAAGGGGCCAAATTGGTGCACAAGGGACACACACATGCACAAGTGCACTGTGAGTGGAATGCAAGACAGATCCTAATTCCAAGAGGAAATGTGCCAACTTTGTAACGGATGCAACATGGATGTTGCATGGATCAAAAGTAACATTGTCTCTCTCACACACAGGTCAACGTCGTGCTGCACCCCCCAACACTGGGGGGGAACACTCACAGGACCCGGATCTGCAGGAGACCGATCCCACCGGCAGCGACCACTCTCACCACTCTGCGGACGACCCCGACCGACCTGGCCCCTCTGGTGTCCAACCACCTGCAGCACCTGCGTCAGGTACAACCGTGCCAACCACCACCCCCACTCCTGCCACATCCCAGGAGACACCCAGGATCCCTGCCCCAACACCACAATGCAGCCAGGCTCGCCAGGAGGGACACGGTGTCCCGGGCACCCAGGAGGAGGCAGGCGACAACGCCAATGCCACCCCTCAGGGGTCCCGGAGACCCCATGTGCCCACAAGTGCAGGCCAGGCGCAAGTGGGCAGGGGTGGTGGGAGTGGAGAGCGGCGGAGGCGCGAGCCTGACCAGTTGGCTGGGGATCCGGTATTTTCCCATGTCCGTAACATCCTGGACTCATACCGGCAGGACACCACGGGCATGGCCCAGGTTGTGTCCGTCCTCGAGGGGATCAAGGTCCAGCAGGCCCAGCAACATGCGGAGCTAATAGCCTGTCTACAGCTACACCAACGGAGGATGGAGGACAGACAGGCTGAGCAAGTGACGGCATCCCAGGGGATTCACGCTGAACTCCGTCGGATGGCCGACACCATGGCCGACCCTCCCTGTGCCAGAAGGCGGAGAACATCACCACCCACAGGGAGGGATCATGAGGAGGAGGAGGAAACATCCGACGGAGCATCCCAGACGTCGTCACGGCCTGCTGCTGAGGTTCCCCGCAGGAAGCCGGGTCGTCCACGGAAAGGACCGTGAGGGTGGCTGCTACATCACCATCTCCCAGGACACCTGGCCTGGCACCTGGCCCACTGGAGCAGCAGCATCACAGCATCAAGAGACATTCTCTGCCACATGGCCCTGCTGGTCACTGGCTGACCAATGTTGACAAAGACTGTGGCATGGACTCTGAGGATTTCCAATGGCAAGGACACCAACTCCCCTACTGAACTTTGGATTCCCTAATCCCGGAAAGGCCCTCACTTGGCCCCCCCCCCCAATAATAAATCACACTATTAAGAGTAGATGCCTGCTGGTAGCATTATTACCTAACATGTGTCTTGTACAGTCTAAACATGCCTGAGTCATCTGTTCACTTCAACCATCCACACCCTGGGGCCTGAGTCTGGCACAGGACACATGGGTCACAGTTTTCTAGGCAAGACAGACATGGAGCACCATACACACCCGTGATGGTCAGAACCAGCTGAGGGGGTGGCCGAACAACCGTGCTGACAGACACATTGAGTACAGCAACAGTCATGCGCAGAGGTCAGGGATCCTGGCCCGTGTCCTGGGGGGCACCCAGGTACGTGTAGACAGGTGCCAGAACCATGTCCTGCAAGCTTGAGTCCGGTGGATGCAGAGAATGGGGTCATGGACAACGTTGGATGCATGGGGATGGCACATGTCACAATACCCACACAGTCATGGACATCATGCCCATTACACAGTCTCAGCACACACACACAGCTTGCATCTTGCCACTCGACACATTGACACATAGCCACAATCAGGGAATACCATGCCAGACATGCAGGATGCACCGTGCCAACACACCAGCATTGACTGAGAAGAGGCACCTTGGAGGCATAGGGACATCTTTAATAGTCATGTGTTTGGGATTGCAGAGGCAACTTGAAGTACACATGAACACATCATGTGGAGTAACATGTGGCTCCAACACTGGCACCCCACTCTGCAGCACAAATGCGTGATAGCCATGGAACTGGCACACAAGTGTCGGATAATAGCTAAATACCCACAGCTGCTCACGGAGAGCCTGCCATACACCATACATCCGCTGATGTGGAAGTCCCACGCCATGTCAAGACAATGTTAACCGTATGTGTCCGAGGGCAGTGTCACACACATTGATGCCTTCATCACAATCCACCATCCCATCACTGATGACTGACAACCAGGCAGCCCATCTATTCAGGTGTACCCAGCTGCATGTCGTGTCCCATGGGGATGCCACATGTCTGCAGAGGACCCAAACCCCGACCGGGGCAGTGTGCACACATCGTGAACAACTGCCACACCCAATACACCCCAGATGCATCCCTTACCCCATGGAGACTTCCAAACGTGTCCGTGCCTGTAACGCTGAGTCAGCCCACGATGCCATGTCCATGAGGAATAGCAGTGCCACAACAATGCAACCAGCAAACGGCATGCGCAGGTACCTGGGGAAGAGAGACACACAAGAAGTCAGCCACAAGAAGCACAGCCACTTGCATGTGCATGTACTCGACACATGTATGTATGACAACATGCTAGGTCACAATTATGTCTGGGGAAATACTACCATCACTGCCACCATCACTCCAGTGACACACCCACACACACCTCTGACCCACGTGCCATACATGCAGGTGGAGACACACATCACAACGCATGCCACACGTGGACCAATGCGTGCACACTCAGACCCTGGTACTCACCACTAAGCAAAGAAGTCGCGTATGAGCCGAGTCCGGATGTCCTCTTGAGGCTCCACATCCTCCACATCACTAGCCCCATTGCCAAGCCCTTCGTCCTCCACGGGTGGATGGTCCTCGTCATCTTGATCCAGGATGAGGGGCACAGCTCTTTCAACTGCCATGTTGTGCAGCATGCAGCAGACCATGAAGATCTTGCAGACCTTCGCCGGGGCATATGGGAGTGCGCCGCCGGTCTTGTGGAGGCACCGGAATCGGCTCTTCAGCATGCCAAACGTCCTCTCTATCACTCGCCTTGTCCGGCCATGGGCGGTGTTGTAGCGGAGCTGGGCCGGCGTGATGGGGTTGCGGAGAGGTGTCAGCAGCCAAGGCATGTTGGGATAGCCAGCGTCCCCTAAATGGAAAGCACATGGATATCGTTAGAACTGGCGAAGCGGTAGTGCTGCTCGGCCAAACAGAATACAGGACAGACAGACTGTACCCACCAACAACACATGCACGTTCGTTGCGCAGCTGCATCATCATATCAGGCATCCCGCTACGCCTCATGATGTAGGCATCGTGTGCTGATCCTGGAAAACGAGCACAGACATGTGAAATCACCATGTTGGACAGACACACCACAAGGGCATTGATGGAGTGGTAGTGCTTCCGATTGCGGTACGCCACCTCCCGTGCGTGTGGTGGTACCAAACCTACATGTGTCCCATCTATGGACCCAATGACATGGGGCATCCCTCCCAGGGCATAGAAACCACGTTTGACCTCAGTCATCTGTTCAGGGGTTGGGAACTTGATGAAGTCATCCAGGTGAATCAACATGGCCTCCAAGAAATCATGCAGCACACCGCTGAACATGCTCTGGGACATGCCACCAACATGAGCTATGGTATATTGGAAGGTACCCGTGGCAAGGAAATGTAGGGCAGCCATTACCTTCAGCTGGGGTGTCAGTGCCGTAGGATACCTGTGCTGCGGTTGCAGGTGTGGTGCCAGTCTCGCCGTCAGCTCCAGAATCAACGGTTGGGTGAAGCGGTAGAGCCGGATCCTGTCATTCTCCTGCATGGTGGCCAAGTCTGGAATTCTTCGGGCAACAGGAGGCGCTCTGCAGTAATTTGGAAGTGACAAGGAAGAGTGAGTGCACTACGAGAACAACTCATGTCTACTGAGCACATGTAAATCTGCCAATACACACATGCCACATAGGGAGTCAGGCATGTGCTACATGCCCAGGACACGTATGGATGCAAGGTGACACTCCTTCCAAGACCCAGCTACACACGGTGATTGAGAACCTCCCCATGCCACGCCATGGGAATAGCTGTGTCCCAGTGCAAGTGAACAGCCCGACGCAAGACAGGAGTGACATACACCCACACATCAGCAGAAGTAGGATGCCGATTGTAGAGACTGGTAGCGGAACACCGGAGCCACAGGTCACATGACATTACACTAGGCCTGCCCACACACCTTGCCATGAAGGTGCACATGTCATGACTCACCACACATTCCTTGTGAGGATGCTGACATGGCCTTGTCACGCTACTCCGTGTCCCATGCATACATGTGCACCTCACATCAGATACCACATGTGGCATGGTGTGCGGAACAGTGTGCAATGACAATCTACACACAGACACATGTTGGTTGCTGCAACGGCTGCAGCTTTTGAGGGTGCTACAACATCAACCTGATGTAAATCCCGGACACATAAATGACATAGTCACATTGTGCACTGTGGGTAGTGACAAGTCAGGTGTCATGACCCCTGTACCGGGCATCATGGGACACTTCCGTGTGTTGGTGTCCGTGCCATGCCAGTGACGCTCACCCCAAGTGCGCAGTACGACATGCACACATGTCAAAGGAGTCAAGGGCATGCCTGGCACACATTGCACCCTCACACAGTACACCTGTACACATCTCATCATACATCTGGTGCCTCCTCCACTCAGGAGGCATGTTCCACATCACAGCCTGTCACACCTGTGCCCCACACATGTAGTAATGCACAGACGATGCCTTGATGTCCATTCCTGGACAAGTATGTCCATCCATGGACAAGTATGTCCGCCCTATTCCTACCTGTGTGTCGACTATCACCACAGTGATGTGTACAAACCGGCGTACTGCTGCTAAGAGGGCCTGTGTATGTTCCCCAATCACTGTGGGAGTGCTGCCGTATGTGTACCCATCGTGATGGCGAGCGTACAGGCATTTGTACGGTCCGTACCACAACGAGTACGCATACGCGTGCAGACCCATAGTGATAGTGAGCGTACATGCGAGTGTACGGCCCTCTCACTATTGGTCTGCACGCGTATGCGTACTCGTTGTGGTACGGACCGTACAAATGCCTGTACGCTCACTATCACTATGGTTCTGCACGCGTATGCGTACTCGTTGTGGTACGGACCGTACACTCGCATCTACGCTCACTATCACTATGGGTCTGCACGCGTATGCGTACACGTAGTGGTACGGACCGTACACTCGCATCTACGCTCACTATCACTATGGGTCTGCACGCGTATGCGTACACGTAGTGGTACGGACCGTACACTCGCATCTACGCTCACTATCACTACGGGTACACAGACCCATAGTGATAGTGAGCGTACAGGCATTTGTACGGTCCGTACCACGACGAGTACGCATACGCGTGCAGAACCATAGTGATAGTGAGCGTACAGGCATTTGTACGGTCCGTACCACTACGTGTACGCATACGCGTGCAGACCCATAGTGATAGTGAGCGTACATGCGTGTGTACGGTCCGTACCACTACGTGTACGCATACGCGTGCAGACCCATAGTGATTTTGAACGTAGGCAT
Organism: Triturus cristatus; assembly: GCF_964204655.1. NCBI lineage: Eukaryota > Metazoa > Chordata > Amphibia > Caudata > Salamandridae > Triturus > Triturus cristatus. The sequence goes on from NC_140584.1 coordinate 619,948,050, forward strand.
GCATGTACGGGCCGTTGCCATGCATTTGGGGTGCCCTAGGGCCCGGAAACGCACCGTACCTGTGTGTGATTCTCCTAATTACATAGGGGACAAGTATTAAGGCCTACATGCATGCTGGTTGTCATGGCGACCATGTTCAAATTTCGATTTTGTTCTGGAAGGTGCACAGCAGAAGTCAGTTGGAATTCTTCTACTTTGTTGCAATGTGTTTGTGGGGCTGACATCATGCAGGAGAATGAAACCGATAGAGAACCCACAGACTGCTAGGTTTGAAGGGATTGGTGGAAACATAGGATGCAAATGTGAGTGACCAATCACTCTGTACTCCTGTGCATGAGACTGGGCAGAAGGCCACATATAAGGCAGCCAGGTCCCATGAGGGATTACTTGCCTGCACATCTTTGCATTTGTCGACCAAGCTGCTGCTACTGATTCCCTGGAACCATGTCAAGGGCTGTGGAGAGGACACAGCCATTCACCCTGGAGGAGAACATGGCTCTGCTGGATGTGATCCTCCCACAGTACCCCATGCTGTATGGGCGACCAGGGTATCAGGTGAGTGCATAGGCCACTGCCACAGACTGTCCCTATGTTGTGACTGTGTCTTCAGGCATTGTGACCCGGTGTGACACACATGCCATGTACTGTCGGGGGGGTATCAGGGGGGGGGTGCCTGATGTCTCCCAGCAGTGCCCTGAGACAGGAGGGGTGTGTGCAGAGTCCTCCCAGCAGTGCCCTGAGACAGGAGGTGTGTGTGCAGAGTCCTCCCAGCAGTGCCCTGAGACAGGAGGGGTGGGTGTGGAGTCCTCACAGCAGTGCCCTGAGACAGGAGGGGTGGGTGCCTATCACTCTCAGCAGTGCCCTGAGACAGGAGGGGTGGGTGCCTATCACTCCCAGCAGTGCCCTGAGACAGGAGGGGTGGGTGCCTATCACTCTCAGCAGTGCCCTGAGACAGGAGGGGTGGGTGCCTATCACTCCCAGCAGTGCCCTGAGACAGGAGGGGTGGGTGTGATGCACAGTGTGAGCCTTGATCACTGATTGTGACATTGCCATCATTCCACCTGAGTACCCACTATGGCACGTACTGCCTTTTCCCTCACCAGAGGATGATGTCCCTATGACAGAGGTGCAATGCGTTGGCTGCATTACATGCCATGTAGTAACCAGCTATTATGTTCACATATGTCTCTCTGCGACATGTGGCTGGTGTATTGATGTGGTGTCACTTGTACTTCCTCACAGGTAGGCGCCACTGCCAAGGAGCAGATCTGGCTGACCGCCGTCAGTGCCGTGAGGCGTGTGGATGGTCGGAGGCGGAGCCTGTCCCAGGTGAGGAAACGCTGGCAGGATATCCGGTGCTGGACGCGGAGGATTGCACGGCTCCTGCTGGGGGACTCACCTGAGAGCCACAAGAACCGCGGCCGCCGCCGTCTGACCCACCTCCACAGGCGTGTGCTGCCGGTGGTCTTTCCAGACCTGGAGAGGCGCTTACAGGCGATGCAGCAGGCGGAAGGGGGTAGGTACATGTGCGTTTGTTGTGTGTCACCGGCATTTGTAAGGGCACAGTGGCATTAATTCACTGGCAGGGTTTAAAGGTGCTGTGCCCATCCAGTTTGCCCAAGTGTAGCGCTGCGCCCCTGCCACCCTTCCCCTCCTTGCAATGTGTTCCCTGGTCTGTGTGTAGTCACTCCTTCACAAGGTAATGTAGGCTGGCGCTTTCTCCACGAGAACAATGACTGTAGCATCATGGGTGGTGGTGGTGGGTAACAGGTTGTGGGACCTTGCCTGTGAACTGTCAAGTTCACTGCATGTGGGTTCCATGTCAGTTGGCACTGATGCTGGCTCCAGACATGGGAGTTGCTCTCTCATGTGTCATGCCTTACAGCGCGCATGTCCTATGTAGTGGCCTGTGACATGATGTGCATGAGTGTGCGCTACGCATAGTGCAGGGATGGTGACGTGTGTAGCAGTCATTCCCATTCAGTAGCATGTAGTTGCGTGCCCAATACTGTCCCCTGGGGCACCTTATCCTCAGTGTTGTTTGTGTCATCATCAACGTGGACACTCTCACTGTCTACAGCGTAGGTTGTGCTCTGTGCCATTGTCCCCTGTCACCATGTATATAGACGTGCTATTATGTACAGGTGTCCACTGTGCAGCCTGACCTGATTGTCCCTCTTCATACTCACAGTTGCCAGTGCCTGTGTGTCTTGTTATACTCATCTGAGGATGGGCACTGGTACCTCATTATTTGTACAGGCGCACCTTTGCTGTTTTGCGTCCAATCTTGCCTTTTGCCTGCCACTGTGTTTATCACCCAGACTATGAGATGTTGGTGCCACCTGTGTCTCAGCAATTGGCATCGTGTGGGGGTTGCTTGGGGCGGGCAATGCCTATGTGTCAAATCCTGATTCCTAATTGCTGGGTCTGGACAGTGTGTGATGTTACTGGACACACACGCAAGGTGCAGTGACCGAGTTATGTTGGGCATGTTTGCAGCATTACCTATGCAGCATGTGTCTCAAGTTCATGGATATTGTCCCTGGTCATAGGTATTTTCACAAACGCTGTGTGGTGCAGAGGCAGTGCAGGATTGTCCCCAGGGCCTGGGTGCTATGTCAGACTCCGTTTCCTGTCATCAGCTATTGTCTCATGCTCTCCATGGTATTTCAGTGGCATGGTGGCTCAACCAACTGTGTTTCATGCCCTACATCGGTACCTTGTTTTGCAGATGTTAGGGATCTGCCTCTTCAGGCTATGCAATGTTGACTATGTAGATTGGACTCATGTGACAGATGTGTACAGGTGTCTGATTAATTTCTGTCTCTCCACCCTGCCCACAGCATCGTCGGGGGACACAGAGGGAGACATGGACACGGACCAGGCGGAGGGACCGAGCACCAGTGGCAGCCGTGACATCGGGGCTGGCACATCGAGTGGGACAGAGGCGGAGGATAGTGTGGCCGAGGACCTGTCGACTGGCACATCAGACTACGAAGCTGACAGGTCCGAGGAGGATGTCTCAGGGTTGGCGGAGGCTGCACCAGCAGCTGACAGTGGAACAACACCTGCCACCGCCCCCTCAGTTCCCACCAACCGCCTCCCACTTGCTCGTGTCCCTTCCCAGCGTGCCCGGTCACCGCATGTCTCCTTCCTGCCAGGCACCGCACCCCCTGCCCCTGTCTCCACTGCTGCCGCCAATGCTGAGTCTATGGACATCCAGCGGCAAATGCAGGTTGGTCAGGCTGCGATCCTGAATGTCCTCCATTCCCACGGGAAAACCCTCACCAACATCGAGGCATTCTTGGAGGGCATTCATTCTTTGCAGGCTGACCAACGCAACTTGCTGAGGTCCCTAGACTCCACACTGACTGCAGCAGTGGGTCTCCTGCAGCGCGACCTCCCCCCACCTACCCCTGCCCCATCCACACTTCCCACTTCCATGCCTGTCCCACGTACACCCAGACGTCGGCATGCACCCACCACAACAGACACAGGCACCACACCAGCAGGGAAGGTCCACCGCACTCCTCCTGACACGCACACACAGGGTGAGATAGGCACACCCACTGGGTCGGGGGGCAAACGTGTGACACGCAGCCAGAGTGGGAGTCCGCATTCCACACAATCCACTCCCTCAAAATCCCCTCCCCTCAGCTCTCCTGGCCACATCTCCCCCAAGGACTCCTTCATGGCCGCTCTGTCCCTGAGCCCCACAGTTACGCCACCACGCAAGCGGTCAAGGAAGTCCTCGGTCAGGGTGGTTGAGTCTCCCCCCCTGTCTCCACCCTCCCCCGGTGGCGCTGCAACCCATCCCTCTGAACCCCCCCCCTCCTTGGGGCCTGAGGTCACTTCGGGTGCAGGGGACTCCCTGGAGGACCTTGCTAAGGTGTGTAGTGCCATCCTGGCCTCCGCCTTTGGCCATGACACACCCCCTGTGGTTGAGTCCTCCATCCCTGCACCCACAACGCCGCCCCTTTGCCCTGATGTCCCTGCGGTGCCTGTTGCTTCCCCCCCCCCTGATGCCCTCACCAGTATGGAAGACGATGGCATTTGACTGTGCAGGCAAGGTAGGGGACACACATCCCACTGTGTCCCCCATGCAGCTGGGAATAATTGACTGCCCTATGGCCTTTGTTGACTTTGAACTGCCGTTGATCCACGGACATTGTGCTCATGCTGATTAAAGCTTAATTTTTTTTTCATTATCACACTCCTGCTATGGTGGTATTGGTGTTGGTGGGGCTGCTACATTGTTTTGGGTGGTGTTTAAGGCTTTGGGTGTGTGGGATTTGTAGTAGTGTTCTGCTCTTTGGGGCCACCCTAGGATCTGTGTGCCATCACAAGGTGTTGGCTAACTTCCTTAGGTCATGTCAGCAGTTACTGCATGGTTCAATTGTCCCAGGGTGTATTCCTTCCTCTGTGTACCCAGTTTCTTCCCTGCAGGGTGTTCCCAATGTTTAGCGCAGAGCTGTGTGTACATGAGCTGTGTGTGTGACGGAGCCCTTCTACTTTGGCCATGCATGCATGGCCATGTCTCCACCTGCAACAATCGTGGCATCCTTGGTGATCACTGTACTTGTGTGTGGAGTCAGTTGACATGAGTTCATGGGGACATGTTCCCTTGTAGGCAGTATGGATGTGGGTAATTGTGGCATCACACACATGTGTTACACCCCTCCTGGGTGTGGACACTGCTGGGAGGACTCTGCACCCACCCCTCCTGGGTCTGGACACTGCTGGGAGGACTCTGCACACACCCCTCCTGTCTCAGGGCACTGCTGGGAGGTCTCTGCACCCACCCCTCCTGTCTCTGGGCACTGCTGGGAGGACTCACCACCCACCCCTCCTGGGTCTGGACACTGCTGGGAGGACTCTGCACACACCCCTCCTGGGTCTGGACACTGCTGGGAGGACTCTGCACACACCCCTTCTGTGTCTGGGCACTGCTGGGAGGACTCTGCACCCACCCCTCCTGTCTCTGGGCACTGCTGGGAGGACTCACCACCCACCCCTCCTGGGTCTGGACACTGCTGGGAGGACTCTGCACCCACCCCTCCTGTCTCAGGGCACTGCTGGGTGGACTCTGCACACACACCTCCGATTTCTGGATATGTGCGCTTGGCACATACACGGTGGGGTTACGCACACTGCATTAGAGGTGAGGGTACGTGTCTACTGACACTGGTGTGGTGGGGGTACGCTCCGTACGTCCGCGGGTGTGGGTACGGGTCGTACTTACACTGTTGGGCAGGGGGGTACGCTCCTTGCATTCGTGGGTGGGGGTTCGAGTCGTACTTACACTGTTGGCATGGGGGGTACGCTCATGCATACGCGGGTGGGGGTACGGGTCGTACTTACACTGTTGGGCAGGGGGGTACGCTCCTTGCATTCGCGGGTGGGGGTACGGGTCGTACTTACACTGTTGGGCTGGGGGTACGCTCCGTACGTCCGCGGGTGGGGGTACGGGTCGTACTTACACTGTTGGGCTGGGGGTACGCTCCGTGCGTCCGCGGGTGGGGGTACGGGTCGTACTTACACTGTTGGGCTGGGGGTACGCTCCGTACGTCCGCGGGTGGGGGTACGGGTCGTACTTACACTGTTGGGCTGGGGGTACGCTCCGTGCGTCCGCGGGTGGGGGTACGGGTCGTACTTACACTGTTGGGCTGGGGGTACGCTCCGTACGTCCGCGGGTGGGGGTACGGGTCGTACTTAAACTGTTGGGCTGGAAGTACGCTCCGTACGTCCGCGGGTGGGGGTACGGGTCGTACTTACACTGTTGGGCTGGGGGTACGCTCCGTGCGTCCGCGGGTGGGGGTACGGGTCGTACTTACACTGTTGGGCTGGGGGTACGCTCCGTACGTCCGCGGGTGGGGGTACGGGTCGTACTTACACTGTTGGGCTGGGGGTACGCTCCGTGCGTCCGCGGGTGGGGGTACGGGTTGTACTTACACTGTTGGGCTGGGGGTACGCTCCGTACGTCCGCGGGTGGGGGTACGGGTCGTACTTACACTGTTGGGCTGGGGGTACGCTCCGTACGTCCGCGGGTGGGGGTACGGGTCGTACTTACACTGTTGGGCTGGGGGTACGCTCCGTACGTCCGCGGGTGGGGGTACGGGTCGTACTTACACTGTTGGGCTGGGGGTACGCTCCGTACGTCCGCGGGTGGGGGTACGGGTCGTACTTACACTGTTGGGCTGGGGGTACGCTCCGTACGTCCGCGGGTGGGGGTACGGGTCGTACTTACACTGTTGGGCAGGGGGGTACGCTCCTTGCATTCGCGGGTGGGGGTACGGGTCGTACTTACACTGTTGGGCTGGGGGGTACGCTCCTTGCATATGGGGTGGGGGTAGGGTCCGTACATATCCGTCCCCACGCTATGTGATGTTTGTGCGGCCCGTACCCAGGCCTTTGCCACGTGGGTGCGATCCGTCCCGCCATTGTTGGGGTGACGTGTGTGGGCGTGGTCCGACTCGTACCCACGCTCTTCAGGCGTGGGTACGGGACGTACCTGTCTGGTTGTGTTGCCGGTTCGCGTGGTGACGGACTTCCGTTGTGGCGGTCGCTGGATTATCAGGACACGCCCCCACCCCCTCGTGGTGACCAGGGCATGGGAGTCAGGTATGTCCAGGCCATGTGTAGTGTGTCACTCATGTGGTTGTTTTGTGGCCTGCCCTGGTAGTGCCACCCCCACCCCACCCCACTTTCCCCCCTCCCTTAGTTATTCTGACCTTCTGCGGCGTCTGCGTCGTAACCTGTAGAGGAGGTGTACTGCTATGAGGGCAGGGATGACTCGTAGGTTCGGGTCCATGTCTGTCCGTCGCGTACTGGTACTCCTTGCTCGCGTCGTCCTGTCGCGTACGGGTCCTCCTTGATCGCGTCGTCCTGTCGCGTACGGGTCCTCCTTGGTGGCGTCGTCCTGTGTGTCCGTCACGTACTGGTCCTCCTTGTTCGCGTCGCCGTCTGTCCGTCGCGTACTGGTGGTCCTTGTTCGCGTCGTCCTGATTTTCCGGCAGTTTTTGGGTGCCGCAAAATATTCACCGTGCGGGGTGACGTCGGTGCGAATCGTGATTCCTGGGTCGTGAATGGCTGGCTGCGTGCGTCCCGACGTCAGGTCGGCGCTTTCCCGGATCGCATTGGTAGGTGTTTTTTGTTCGGTCGGTCTTTTTTACGATTCGTACGGTAATGGTGTACCCGTGCGAATCGTAATTCCATGTTTGTATATTTTGACGACCGGGTACGCGTCGGACGGAGAATATGCTCCGTCCGACGGTTCGTACCCGGTTTTTACCGGATTGTGATCGGCACCTTAGTCTTTTAAACAATCACTTATAGAAACACATACTTATTCATACAGGAACTCTTTCAATATCTCACTCTCACATATACTCACTTATATACACCAATAGTCACATATACTAGTTTAAAACATATGTAGTTACTCTTAAAGACACTATTGAGACAGACATTGACTCACTAACACACCCATGTACACACTCATCCACCCATACAGTCCTGCACACATGCTGTCTTCAACACATACAAACAGTGAGTCACTCATTCATGCACCTATGCACTACGTAATACCCCCCACCGAACCACACAGACACTCAGACACTCATACTGATACTCAAAAAAACAACTAATAACCTATATAGACATCCATGTAGCTACTCACCAACCCATGCAGCCACTTATACACAAAGTGAGAGACTGATACAGATATTTACATATTTAAACATTACTCACTAAGCCATGTATTCACTAAGATACACTTAATCAGTCAGTTATACAATCAATTTTTCAAAAACAAATCATCCATTTAGACACTTATATACCCATTTATTCTTCCATCAACCTTGAGATATACATATATAAAACATATGTAATTTTCAGAAAAACACACATTCACTGGATGATGTAATCAGTGATGTCATTTGAGATGTCATCAGTGATGTCATGAGTAATGTCACTGACCATGTCATGAGTGATGTAATATGTGACGTCATCAGCAGTGCATTGCGGGCGCGCGAGTTATAGTTAGCTGAACTAACTATAACGGGGGAATTTCAATGGTTTTGTACGAGTGAAAAGTCCAGCTAACTATAACGCCCCTGAAACCTGTGTTTTTTTCAGTGAATATATATATATATACATATATATATATATATATATATATATATATATACATATATATATATATACATATATATATATATATATTACCTACTGGCAGTCACCAGTGGGTAGTTATAGTTAGAACCAAGTTTCCATAGGAAAAGCTATTTTTGATTTGCTAATAACGTTGCCGTCATTTGATGAATCTTCGCGAAATTCTCCCACAAAAAAAAGTCTAGCCAGGTCAGCTCCTATCCTGAAAGTTTGGGGGTAATTTGTCAAGTGGGGGCTGAGAAAAAAGGGGGTCCCAAAATGCGTTTTTCGTGTGTTAATTTCCATAGGAAATTTTGAGACAGGCTACAGCCGAAACTGCTAAACGGAATTACACCAAATTTGGTAGAAAGGTAGCTCTTGGTTCAGAAAGCGACCTTTTTTTTAAATGGTGTAAATCAGTTGGGTAGTTGCTGAGAAATTAAAAAAATAAGAGTCAAAAAATCCTTTTGCCATAGGAAACTTTAGGCAAGGCTACTGCCTAAAGTGCTGAACTGAATTACCCAAAATTTGGCAAAAATGTAGTGCTTGGTTCAGAAAGCGATCTTTTGTAAAATGGTGCAAATCCGTTCAGTAGTTGCTGTGAAAATCAAAAAATCAAAATATCGATATCTATGGCCGTGGTGGGCTCGCGACTCCTCCCGACTCAAAGGCCCCCCTAGCCCCAGGGACCGCTACCCCCTGGGGCTTTCTCAAAAATGGTTGGGGGGCTCAAAGGCCCCCCAAGCCCCGGGGATCACCACCACCCAGGGCTTTGTATGTTGTGGAGGGGGGGTGCGTGGCCCCCCTCCTGGACCCCTCAAGGGCCCTGGGGACCACCACCCCCCATGGCCGGCTCCTGCAGTGTCCCGGGGTACCCACCCCAGGACACTGCTGTCATAGCAAACTTGGTTTGGATTTTGAAAGAGAGAGCAGGGAAACCTGCTCTCTCTTTCAAAATGCAAAGCAATTTGCTTTTCCACATGGGGAGCTGCATGTTAGCAGCTCCCCGTGTGGAAAAACAATGCCGGCTCCCGAAAGACACGGGGAGCTGGCTGGGACCGTGGGGGCATTGGGGCTCCCCCCATGGTCCCCAACGTTATATATATGAGCACCGGGGAATGGGGTCCCCGGGGAGAATAGAAATTAGTGATGGGTGCTATTTTCTTTTTTACGGTAAAATTAGGAGTTGTGCACCCAGCATGGCGCTCAGCGCGGCCCCTGGTGTGCACGCATTGGGTGCGCAACTCCTAACGCGTCGAACTCGTATATGACGTCACGCGCAAGTACGCGAGCGTCGCGTAAGGTAATACGCATGTGTCGCGTATGCGCCTGGAGTCGCTTACCGGTCGCATAGCAATTACGCAGGAAAATACGCACCCATCGCACACCCTATGCGGATCCTACACAACAATCGTAAAATGGTGGCTAAGTTCCGCGCAGTGATCGAGAAAGGTCCGCTTTGGGTGCGCGACTCCAGAAAAAAAAAGGAAAAAAATAAACCAATAAAAAAATATTATAAATAAATTTTGAAAACTATAAAATAAAATAAACAATATTAGAGTTTCAATATTTTTTAAAACTTTTTTTTCAATTTATATTAAAAATATATGTAATGTAATTAAAAAATATAAAATATGTAAAAATAAATAGTTTAAAAAATGTAGTAAAAAAGTATAAAAAAACTAAATATAACAATTAATATATTTAAAAATGATCATTTATATTTAGGAATTAGCATTTAAAAAACCTTTGAAATTCACTGAAAAAACCATAGGTTTCAGGGGCGTTATAGTTAGGAATTAGCATTTAAAAAACCTTAGCAATTCACAGAAAAAAACACTCGTACAAAACCATTGAAATTCCTCCGTTATACTTAGTTCAGCTAACTATAACTCGCGAGCCCGCAATCCACTGCTGATGATGTCACATATTAAATCATTCATGACATGGTCAGTGACATCACTGATGACATCACTGATGACATCTCAAATGACATCACTGATGACATCACTGATGACATCATCTAGTAGATGTAATATGTGACGTCATCAGCAGTGGATTGCGGGCGCGCAAGTTATAGTTAGCTGAACTAACTATAATGGAGGAATTTCAATGGTTTTGTACGAGTGAAATATCCAGCTAACTATAACACCCCTAAAACCTATGGTTTTTTCAGTGAATATATATATATATATGTATATATAATACACATACTAAACATTAACACCCCACCCACTTAACAACCTATCCACCCATACCCCCAATCTAACAACAGCTAAATATTAAAATCTGTAAAAACACGAAAACTAACCTAACCTATCACTATGCTAAAACCTATCCTAACCTACGCTAAAACTCTATATACCAAAAGCAACAAATATGAACTGGGGAGGGGCAGAAAATCAGAGGGAGAGCCTACAGTTTTTGCTCGATCCTCAGCTCAGATTGTTGTAAGGTGTGCGCCATTCTCATCACTAACTGCAATTCTAGGCCTGCCAGCCTCAACTTTATGTCTGTATTGTCCTTCAGGAACTTCCTTTCATATTCCGTTTGCAAAGCAGGTGTTGTGATGACCGCCTGTGGTGCCACTGCTGGCGGTGCTGCGAAGGGTCCCAGAACTGCCTCAGGATCATCACTATGGGACACCTCCACTTGCCCTGATGCTTGCCATTTTCAGGGCTTTCTACGAGGTGCTGACTTCCATGTCCCTGCTGCCTTTGATTTCTCATACTGCCTCCCCATGAGCCTGTAGACCTTGGTGTAATAAACTGGCTCTATAAATACTGCACCAAAGTGAGGTACAGTGTGTATAGAGTCCAAGTGTCTCCAGAGGCTTGGCAGAGGTTAAAGTTAGATAGAACCTTACTCTCTAAGGTAGTAGCTTGGTCGAGCAGTAAGGCGGTATCAGAGGACAGTGTTAAGCATTTGATGTACACAGTCAGCAAATGAATTCACACACTCAAGAACTGAACTCTAGGCCAATTGTTTTTGTATAAAAATATTCTGGTGTTTTATTTCTAGAACCAAGCAAGCCTGGTACAGGTAAGCATATAAATACTTTGCAGTAGTAAATTACTTGTATGAACACAGTTCAAAATTGCAGTATAACTTGTACTGGTTTTGGTTACAGTTTTAAGTAAGAAGTTTGCAACACATTGCAGGTATAGTACATTCAAATGAATGGGCTTTTTAAGTAAAATGCAGTTAATTACTTTTCAGATTACTTTTACTAACACAGGGTTGGATCCTAGATTCAACCTCGGGACATTTCCTGAAAACAGGTGAGTAAATGCGTTTTAGTTAGAGGCACGAATTGTAAAGAATATTATTGTATTTCAAAAGTTGACACTTAGAAACCTTTTCACATAGAATCACCAATGTTATCCTATGGGAGGAAATTCACTTAGTAGGAACCCAGAGGATCCTACACTAAAAGGTACCCCTGCATCCTCAGCCCTCCGTCCTTGGAGAGCACAACCAATGGTGCTTCCACTTCCCCCACCTCTCCAACTTACCTACACAGCCGGTGGTCACCTTCAAACGGCCTCCTGGTCCGAGCCTGCAGCCACTTTGTGCGACCGACTACCTTGATTGAAACGCATTGGGCGCCGGATGCTGATTTTGCACCCTGAACTCGGTGCCCCTGTGCTGCTGGTGGTGTAGCTTTGGTGCTGTCTTATGGCCACCCCTGTGCTGATATCAACCCCCAGGGCTGTGCCCTGCAATTTGCGGGTGCCTACCTGCAGACCATGTCTTCATTGATTTACATTGGGCCGAGTGACGTCTGCACCCGGCCTCCCCAGTGCTGCTGGTGGAGCAGTACCTAGCTGAAACTGAACCCTGCCTAGTGTCGGTCAAAAACCATGAAGAGTGGAATTGTAAGTTGAGTACTGTTCTGCTCGATTTTCCTGGCCTTCTTGTGTTAACAAGTGATTGAATGTGACTTCAGTCTCTTACCATTCAAGCCTAAGGGTTAGAGTAGTGGATGGAGCCTATTTACTAGGCACTTCGACATGATTCTGTGCTCTTCCCCATAGATCAGGGCTTGCACATATAGCCAAGGGGATAGTTTCGTTAGTATTAGGGATAACCTGTCCTGTAGTGAGGGTATTTCATGGAGCCGTGCTGAATGCAGGCCTGGTAGGCCTCAAACGGGAGAGACTCCATCTTTCTTTCTGCTCCGGCAGCTTGGGATTCTTCTAGGTCAAACGTAATGTTTTAGTTATGAGGTGTTATTCGCTTGGAGAGAACCGGTTCAGGCCGGCCCTTATCGAAGGATTGTATTTTTCTTCATGCCGAAGACACTACATCAGACCGGCCGGCTGGGAACGTGTCCTTGGTACGGGGAGGTACAAGAATTTGGTGGGCGGCAGGTTACGGGCCGGAATTTTCCATGAGGAAATGCACCTCTATATTAGTGAAAGTCTGAGGCAGTTACAGGGGCAGTCCGTAGGCGGCATCTAGCCGTTAGCAGTAGAGCTACTACTTATTCCAGGGAAGACAGACGCCATCTTGAGGGCGGAGAAGAACTGAGAGACAGATGCTTTCCTAACAGAATAACCAGAGAGGAGAGAGTAGCCGATAAGGAAGAGGTCCCAGTGACTCGGAGAAGGGTGATTCCAGGCGAGCCGAGGCATAGACGAGAAGGGAGCCTAGATGACCACTGAGTGCAGGCTACATACTACTAAGGTGATGTCGACCCTTTCTTATTAGAGTGTACAACTTAATCTTTCACTTTTCTTTGCAGGTTATGTGTTATATCGTAATGTTATGTGATTGTATGTGCAATGAGTAATAAAGTATCCAGTTTGTAGTGAACCAACATATGCTGTGTGTTCTTGTATAAGAGGGTAGCCTATTCTTCTAGTCAGCTGCGGCTACATGAACAGATGTTAACCCTGATCGGGTAAGTGGTAACTGAATAGGGGAAAGAGGAGCCCCTCAAACCTGAGAACAGGCTATGCCCGAACTGGCAATCCTTGTGTGATCTGATGAATAGTGAGATTGATTCCCTTTTTGTATGTTATGGTGATCATAGGATGAACCGTCGTATGAGACTGCCGTCTAGGTAGAGAGGTCTGGGTTCGTATGGGACCGCGAGGCCGCCACTTGTGATACTGTCGTATGGGCAGAGAGGTCTGGATCCGTATGGGATCGCGAGGCCGCCGATTGTGCTGAGACTGCCGTCTGGGTAGAGAGGTCTGGGTTCGTATGGGACCGCGAGGCCGCCACTTGTGATACTGTCGTATGGGCAGAGAGGTCTGGATCCGTATGGGATCGCGAGGCCGCCGATTGTGCTGAGACTGCCGTCTGGGTAGAGAGGTCTGGGTTCGTATGGGACCGCGAGGCCGCCACTTGTGATACTGTCGTATGGGCAGAGAGGTCTGGATCCGTATGGGATCGCGAGGCCGCCGATTGTGCTGAGACTGCCGTCTAGGTAGAGAGGTCTGGGTTCGTATGGGACCGCGAGGCCGCCACTTGTGATACTGTCGTATGGGCAGAGAGGTCTGGATCCGTATGGGATCGCGAGGCCGCCGATTGTACTGAGACTGCCGTCTGGGTAGAGAGGTCTGGGTTCGTATGGGACAGCGAGGCCGCCACTATGGGACCGCGAGGCCGCCACTTGTGATACTGTCGTATGGGCAGAGAGGTCTGGGTTCGTATGGGACCGCGAGGCCGCCACTTGTGATACTGTCGTATGGGCAGAGAGGTCTGGGTTCGTATGGGACCGCGAGGCCGCCACTTATGAGATCTTGGTATGCATAGTAGGAATCCCCTGTCCTTAGGTGATAGATATATGTGGTTGTAGGATTGTAAATAGGTTCTAGGGAGGGGGTAACGTTCTGGCCGGGTTAGTGAGGCTCTGATGAGCGGGTTCTATCTGATCCGAAAACCCAAGCAGAACATTTGGCGTCACGAACCGTTTACGAAACCTGTGTGCGTTGTGGTTGTATTGTGTTTGCCTTTGGCGCGTGCGTGGTTTTGTTTGTATATTATTTGTATCTACCTGCGTATAATTTTCTTTTCTCTTTCTTCTTTTTCTTTTTCTCTTTTTCTTTCTTTTAAAAAATGTTTTCTAGAAAGTCGAAATCTACTTTTAAGTTGCCCGTTGATATTCCCGGCTGGGATTCAACGCCTTATGAAGCCTTAGCCCGTGAGTGGGCTGATTCTACTGGTTTGAGTGAGAATTGGAATTCCTTTTTGGAGCTGGCGGAGCCGGCTAATGTGATTACTTGCTTACAGAAGGCGCCGGTATCTAAGGGTGATGAGCTTCCCGTTTTAGGGCGCAGAGGTTGGATTGTTCTGTCTGCGTACAGGATTCTCCATGAGAGGTTGTTGAAATTGCAGAACTTGCATAAGGATTTGGAAGCGAACTTTGTTGAAATTCAGAATGCTCATACTTTGTTGCGGTGTCAAAATAAGTTGCTTGCTGACAAACTTGAGACGTACCAAACTATTGCCGAGAGAGCGGCTGTGCGAATTGCTCGTTATAAATACAAGAATCGGCGTGGTCGAGTTTCGACGCGGAAGGTGCGTCTGGTCGTGGCGAAAGCCGGACTGGATTGGAATCCTGATGAATGGGATGGTGATATCTGGAACTCGAGTGATTCTCCTTCCTCGGGTGAGGAGTCTGCCAAGCGCGAGTCCTCTCGCTCCGGCCGTGCTTGTAAATCTGCTTCTTGCGCCTCTGATGGTGCACCCCGTGATTACGCTCGTCCTTCGAGCGGGGTCGACGCTTCTTCCACTGATTGTTCCTCTACGTGTACTGGTCGAGCTCCTTGTAATGCTCATCCCGCGGTCTCGGCGCATCCAGTTTTTCGACGGAAGGTGCAGCAGGCTCCCGGTGCTCCGAATGGTATTGCTTTAGACTCTTTGGAGGATTTTACTCAACAAGAAATTAGTGATATTTTGCAGCGATTTCGGCAACGAGTTGGTGAGCCCTTGCTCACATGGATGGTGCGCCTTTATGAACTGGGCGCTGCTGGCATTATGTTGGATGCTGGCGATTGTTTGAAGTTTTGTTCCTTGAGTTCGGATTCTACTGTACAGGATCATTTTCGTAACTTTAATGGTGGTGGTCAAATTTCTTTGCTTCAATTGGCGACTGAGGGTTGTAATCAAAAATATCCTACTGAGTCTGACTGGCCTGTGAATGACAAACCGTGGTATACTTTGCGCGATGCTGCGCAACGTCTCAAAAAGGAGTTGCATCTTTGCATGAGCAGGTGGCACGGGCGCCATCAACTGAGACTGAGAGTGAATGTTCTGTACCTTTAGTACAGGAGTCTCCTGTTAAGTGGGGTAAACCTTTTGATGATTTGTCCGCGGAGGACAGAAACCATGTCTGGTTTACGGATGGTTCAGCAAGGTTCATAGGGACGAAACGGCATTGGAAGGCAGTGTCCTATAATCCGATCACACAAAAATTGCTGAGTACAACTGGTGAGGGCAAGAGCAGTCAATTTGCTGAACTCTATGCTGTTTATCAAGTTCTGAAACAAGAGTTACCTGGCACATGTCATATTTTTACCGATTCTTGGTCTACTGCCAATGGACTGGCAGTTTGATTACCGACTTGGCATTCCCATAGTTGGAAAATCCATTCCAAGGAATTGTGGGGAAAAGAATTATGGCAGGAGATTTGGGAAATGCTCCCACAGAGTACTGTTACAATCTTCCATGTGGATGCTCATACCCCGATAGACTCTCTTGACAAATTCTTTCATAACATTGCAGATGAGAAATCTAAAATTGCTGAGGCAGTGGTGGACACGCAAGATTCTGATATTACGGGATTGGCGAAATGGGCCCACCAGAAAGCAGGACACTTTGGAGAGAAAGCCACTAGCAGGTGGGCTGCTGATCGAGGAATTTATACTCCCCTAGATTTAATTAAAAATGTTATTCTACATTGTCCCATTTGTCAGCATATCAGGCAGCGCAAAGTGCCCCAAATTGTTAAAGGTCATTTACATCGCGGGAAATTGCCCGCTCAAATTTGGCAGATTGATTACATTGGTCCACTTCCTATGAGTAGGAATTGTCAATATGTTTGCACCATTGTTGATACATACAGTGGCCTGTTGGTGGCCCTTCCCTGTAAGCAAGCTACCCAATTGAATACTATTAAAACATTGGAATTGATTATGATGTATTATGGTGTGCCATTCCAAATTCAATCTGATAATGCATCCCATTTTCGTGGAAGATTGGTACAGGAATTCTGTGTGGAAAACAATATTGAATGGGTATTTCATATACCTTATTATCCACAGGCCTCGGGTCTTGTGGAGAGGTTAAATGGCCTGCTAAAAGACCAACTTCGCAAATTAACAGATGACAAGTATAAGAATTGGCGAGATTTTTTGCCTCAAGCGCTATTGATTTTGAATAACCGTCCTTTTCTAAATGCTGAATCCCCACTTATGCGTTTGTTTCCTCCGAATGTTGATGCTAAACCTAACGAGATCAGAGAGACTGTGATGTACTGGGAGATTACTCCCGGAGCTTTGGCTCCATGCAGAGCGACCCCAGGGTCGGCAGGTTTAGACTTGCATGCCATGGATGACACCATTATAAAAAGTAAAGATCGAGTCATCATTGAAACAGGTGTTGGTGTTCAGATACCACCTGGAAATTTCGGATTAATTGCCCCTAGATCGGGGCTGGCTGTAAAAGGTATTCAGGTGCTTGGAGGAATCATTGATAGTGATTATCAGGGAGAGATTAAGGTGCTCCTTCTGAATAGCAGTGAGGTTGACTTACTGATACATAAAACTGACCGAGTGGCTCAATTGCTAATAATGCCTGTCTTCAGTGGTGAGATGGTAAAAGGCACTGCCCCAACGTTGCTAACTGTACGAGGCCAGAAAGGTTTTGGCTCCACAGATAATCCTGGGGCCAGAGTTTGGGTGCAGTCGCCTAAGAATCCCCCTGAACAAGCAGAGGTCATTGCAACCGGTCAAGATAATACCATTTTAGTTATGAGACCAGGGAAAGATAGCTGGGAAGCAGCCTCGGCTGACAAATGTTACTTACGAGAATGAATAATGCCTGTATTTGATTCTCTTTCAGATCATTCTTTAGACTGTTGCTGCAGGATGTGTCAGCGTTGGACTGTTTTTGGGCTGCTACGACGAGAGAGGAGGGATCCCATCAACCCGGGATGAGTTGAGAACCCGAGTGTCGCGTTCCTTCGCTGCGTGGGATTCGTCGTCGAACTTTTGGACTTCACTAGCGAAACGGGTGACTAGCGCCCCTCATTTCTGCTTGACACCGATGAGATCAGTAAATGACATTTTGGCAACTTGTTTGGTTGCTGTCCCTGCTTCGTTGGAGACTCTGACTCATATTTTCAATATATCAACCGCTCGCCCCAATATTCTTCTGGGCGATTTCGCTACCCATCAGTATTGCCCATTGTGTACTGAATTGTCAGACCCAATACCCCCCATCCAGTCCCAAATAGTTACCTATAATATCACACAAGGTGATTTGTGTTTTTTCCTTACGTGTAATCCTAGTGCAATTTCGGAATGTATGCGTTTAAAATTGAAAGGTGCCACCTCATTCACCACTCATGAACGAACTTTGTGCCTTCAAAGGACACCGAAAATATGTACTTCTGTTCAGAATAACATGACTTGCAAGAGTATGGTAGTTGCCCCCAGTCATTATCGCACGATGTTACTACCTGCCGGATGGCTTTTCTCATGTGGTAATACTTCCTGGCCATATGTCCCCGCAAATATTTCTGGAGGCCCTTGTGCCATTACTAGACTAAGCTTGCTCATGTTTTCATCACATCCGAATGCCAACTCTCGTATGATTCGAGATACAGTGAGGTTACAGGAGGATTGTGACTCATCTTTGCATTTATATTCTAAGTCCGAATACCTTAGCCTGGCTATTTCAATTATTGGTGTTCCTGCTTTGGCAGTTTATAATGCAAAATCTATTGAGAAAATGGCCTGCTGGATGGTGAAATCCATTAATAATACTTCTACAGTCCTGTCGGACATGCTATTAGACGCCCAGGGTGAACGAAGGGCTATCTTGCAAAATCGAGCGGCCATTGATTATCTTTTGCTTAAACATGAACACGATTGTTCTGATTTTGAGGGTCTTTGTTGTTTTAACTTGTCTGATCATACACAATCCATTCGAGCTCACATTAATAAGCTACATGACTTAACAGAAGAAGTTAGAAAACACATTGACCAGGGCTGGTTTGACTGGCTCTTTAATTGGTTACCTGATTTACATATGTTACGTCAAATATTAGGAGGTATTCTGATTGCTATTGGCATTTTGATTTCCATCTGTTGCTTTATTCAGTGTATTCCTTCACTACTTCACTTCTGCACACCTGGTAATAGACATAGATCAGTTAGTTTTGTTTCATATTATTCTTCCACAGATGTTAGTTCTGTTTAATGAATGTATAATAGACTGAAGTCAAGGGTGAAATGTTCTGCTCGATTTTCCTGGCCTTCTTGTGTTAACAAGTGATTGAATGTGACTTCAGTCTCTTACCATTCAAGCCTAAGGGTTAGAGTAGTGGATGGAGCCTATTTACTAGGCACTTCGACATGATTCTGTGCTCTTCCCCATAGATCAGGGCTTGCACATATAGCCTAGGGGATAGATTCGTTAGTATTAGGGATAACCTGTCCTGTAGTGAGGGTATTTCATGGAGCCGTGCTGAATGCAGGCCTGGTAGGCCTCAAACGGGAGAGACTCCATCTTTCTTTCTGCTCCGGCAGCTTGGGATTCTTCTAGGTCAAACGTAATGTTTTAGTTATGAGGTGTTATTCGCTTGGAGAGAACCGGTTCAGGCCGGCCCTTATCGAAGGATTGTATTTTTCTTCATGCCGAAGACACTACATCAGGCCGGCCGGCTGGGAACGTGTCCTTGGTACGGGGAGGTACAAGAATTTGGTGGGCGGCAGGTTACGGGCCGGAATTTTCCATGAGGAAATGCACCTCTATATTAGTGAAAGTCTGAGGCAGTTACAGGGGCAGTCCGTAGGCGGCATCTAGCCGTTAGCAGTAGAGCTACTACTTATTCCAGGGAAGACAGACGCCATCTTGAGGGCGGAGAAGAACTGAGAGACAGATGCTTTCCTAACAGAATAACCAGAGAGGAGAGAGTAGCCGATAAGGAAGAGGTCCCAGTGACTCGGAGAAGGGTGATTCCAGGCGAGCCGAGGCATAGACGAGAAGGGAGCCTAGATGACCACTGAGTGCAGGCTACATACTACTAAGGTGATGTCGACCCTTTCTTATTAGAGTGTACAACTTAATCTTTCACTTTTCTTTGCAGGTTATGTGTTATATCGTAATGTTATGTGATTGTATGTGCAATGAGTAATAAAGTATCCAGTTTGTAGTGAACCAACATATGCTGTGTGTTCTTGTATAAGAGGGTAGCCTATTCTTCTAGTCAGCTGCGGCTACATGAACAGATGTTAACCCTGATCGGGTAAGTGGTAACTGAATAGGGGAAAGAGAGCCCCTCAAACCTGAGAACAGGCTATGCCCGAACTGGCAATCCTTGTGTGATCTGATGAATAGTGAGATTGATTCCCTTTTTGTATGTTATGGTGATCATAGGATGAACCGTCGTATGAGACTGCCGTCTAGGTAGAGAGGTCTGGGTTCGTATGGGACCGCGAGGCCGCCACTTGTGATACTGTCGTATGGGCAGAGAGGTCTGGATCCGTATGGGATCGCGAGGCCGCCGATTGTGCTGAGACTGCCGTCTGGGTAGAGAGGTCTGGGTTCGTATGGGACCGCGAGGCCGCCACTTGTGATACTGTCGTATGGGCAGAGAGGTCTGGATCCGTATGGGATCGCGAGGCCGCCGATTGTGCTGAGACTGCCGTCTGGGTAGAGAGGTCTGGGCTCGTATGGGACCGCGAGGCCGCCACTTGTGATACTGTCGTATGGGCAGAGAGGTCTGGATCCGTATGGGATCGCGAGGCCGCCGATTGTGCTGAGACTGCCGTCTAGGTAGAGAGGTCTGGGTTCGTATGGGACCGCGAGGCCGCCACTTGTGATACTGTCGTATGGGCAGAGAGGTCTGGATCCGTATGGGATCGCGAGGCCGCCGATTGTACTGAGACTGCCGTCTGTGTAGAGAGGTCTGGGTTCGTATGGGACCGCGAGGCCGCCACTATGGGACCGCGAGGCCGCCACTTGTGATACTGTCGTATGGGCAGAGAGGTCTGGGTTCGTATGGGACCGCGAGGCCGCCACTTGTGATACTGTCGTATGGGCAGAGAGGTCTGGGTTCGTATGGGACCGCGAGGCCGCCACTTATGAGATCTTGGTATGCATAGTAGGAATCCCCTGTCCTTAGGTGATAGATATATGTGGTTGTAGGATTGTAAATAGGTTCTAGGGAGGGGGTAACGTTCTGGCCGGGTTAGTGAGGCTCTGATGAGCGGGTTCTATCTGATCCGAAAACCCAAGCAGAACAAGTACTTAGCTGCTAATGCTTAACTCTGTTTTCCTTCCATAGGATTACATTGCATTCTATCTATTGCAATGTTCTACTATGTTAAACTGATTTTACAAAAGCATTTCAACTACTGTAAAGCAATCTCCACTGCCTTGCAAAATAATTCTTACTGTATTTGAAAAGTATCACTGTTTTTGAAACTATTACTTACCTGTAACTGAGTTCCTCTTGGTTCTTGAAAACAAATATAAAAAGAAATAACTTTGTATACTAACCAATTGGTCTGGATTCAGTCTTTGAGTGTGTACTACCATTTCTTGCCTGAGTGTGCACAATAAATGCTTAACACTACCCTCTGATAAGCCTAACTGCTTGACCACACTACCAAAATAAAAACTTGTATTATTATCTACTTGAGCCTCTGTAAGCCTCTGAGGATCCACTTGACTCTGTGCACACTATACCTTACTTCTGTATAGTATATACAGAGCCAGCTTCCTACAGTCCTGGACCAAGGCACTCTGTGGGATGCTGTGCGGTGCACTGAAGCACTCCGAAAGGCTGTTAGGCGTGGGAGTGGTACAAGCTCGCTCCCCTGCCCTCCAGGTTCTTCATTAGCGCTGCCCTGAGTTGGACCCACACTAAAGTATCCCGGTGATGTCCCTGGCCCCCTGCACATTTTGGTAGCCCCGTGGAGTCAATAAATCAGGATTTATAAAGTGCGGCTAATCACCCTATAGGGAATCTAGGTGCTTCAAGGTCCTGGAGGCACATTCGAGCAGCCAGGTCGCAAAGGCCATTCAGAATTCCGGAAGTGAGGTGATGGCCTGGAGTGGGTGCAGGTCCTGGGTCTGATGGCCACCAGCGGTCATTCAATGTTTTGCTGCTACTGACAAAGAAGTACTTAAGAGTGTAAGCCTCCGGACCTCGCAAAAGCGGCTCAGCCAGTCTAGGTGCGACTTGCGTGGCCCCCATGAGCCCCACGGTCTGTGTGTTTCAGGCACTCCCACCCGCCCCCTATGCTTGAAGCCTGCATGCCAGCATGCAAACACGCCTGAACCTCTGTCTACAAGGACCCAAAGGCCAACAACAGTATTAACCCCCAGTAGCCCTCCACGTCACCTCATGGCGCATTGGGCTCCAGTCTTTACCAAGAACACCAGCAGGAGCAAGATAAAAGACCTGCTAGGGCCTTACCTCAAAAATAACCAGCTTGGCCTAGCACTTGCTCCAACCCCCCATTTTGGTAACAACAACCCTGCAGCAAGCCCCTTGAAGCTCATATAAGGGAGCCCGCTGATCCATCCTCATGGTGCTCAGAAGGAAACCCGCCCCCTCTCAAACTCTGCCACTGAGGGGGAAAGTCACCTCTCCCCCAGCCACCCAAGTAACATTTGGAGGATCATACAGGTGCATTCATCCCCGTAATCATCTTCTAATGCTCTCCAAAAAGGCCTTACCACAATGTTGTTCTAAACTTCATCCAGCTTAGGGGTCGCACCGGTTTCCTCCAACGCTGGCAAGTCAGAAGGCGCTGAAGTGATCTGTTCCCTGGTTGGCATGAGCCCAGCCCACCCCAACTCCATCAAGTCCAATGTGAAGTGAAGATCACATTTGTGCCCTGGGGTCATGAGCATTCCTGAGCATGACTCAACTATTCTCTGGCAATCTTCCAACACCTCTTTCAACTCGCAAGCACTGGACCTCCTAAAACCAGATCCAAAAAACCTTACAAAATCAGTTTGTGCAGGAGAGCCCTTAAAACAAGCATTGGCATAGCCAATAGGTCTCCCCTTTGGGACCCTATAAGTGTTTAGCCATGCAACAGCTGATGTTGTTGCACTAAGGATATTGTGCTGTATAACTAAATACTTATAAGGTCCCAAAAGCGAGACCTATTGGCTATGCCAATGCTTGTTTTCTTAAGTGAGACAACTTAAAATTTCTTTAATTTATTACACATTAAATACAAAATTGCTTTCATTTATAGCATTAATAGTATCGGACTAAAACAAAAAAAGTGCACCTTGAACATCTTTGCTGCTAGTACTTCACGCGCACGTATATGTATGTATTATCTTGATTTACACTGGTTGACCCAGTTGTGCAACCGAAAAGAAATCGGACATTAGTCCGAGCCAGAAGCAACCTCACAGCTGTGGGGTATTGAAAGCTGATCCGGGCTTTCCCACTAACACTGTAACCCCGGTGTCCCCGCAGACAGACTGCTCCGGTGAGACCAGAACATTTCCCTTACCATATCCCTACGGCTCAATGTCAAAAACGAAGGCTATTCTAAGGGCTGTTAGATGTGTTACCATGACGACGAGGCACTCAGGGTGCACCGAAGGAAGTCCCCAGTCTTCTCCCCAGCAACTCAGTTTAATGGCAGTCGCCATGTAGTTATCGTTTGCCCTTAACCCGGAAGGAGTCTCCACACTTGATTGCACCCGCCCTCCACTTCCTTCTCCTCTAAAATCGCTCTGCGGTGTTGTTTGGAAGGAAGGAGGAGGAGGAGGTAAAGGGTGGTAGCGGATGCTCAGCTGGGTGGATGGAAACATAAAAGCCCATATGCACAAATCAGTTAGCGGCAGACATGAAAAACATATTTTGGGAGCACTCCATGGGGAAGTGGGAGTGAAGAGCGAGAACGCGGAATAGTAAGTAGGAGGGCTGAAATGAAACGGCGGCGGGAATAAGTTGGTTTTGAATAAGACAAGTACTGGTAAAGAGGGCTATTGTACTTGTTGTGTGACAGTACCAGCGCTTCCCAGTAGAACAGACAGTTTAATGGGATAATGCCATTACTCTACAGAGGCAGAGGGAGTTGTGTGCGCGTGTGCATCACGGAATGTACAGATGGGGGCTACAGCAGGAGAGAGAGAGACAGAGGGAGTTGTGTGCGCGCTCGCTGCGCACGAAAGCACTGCAAAGCAGCATTTAATTGTCCGATGGCAGGAACTTGTCGGGGAGGGGTGGAGCGTTTGTGCGTGTAATCGCAAGCTGGTGGCCAAGCCTTTGGTAGCAGAACTTTTAAAACCCGCTTACAAAATGTCTCGCAGAGCAGCACATGCGCTGACTCAGTGATATCTAAAAAGTGCAAGTAATTGCTACGCAAATTATCATTGCAGCTCAAACGGCTCTAAGGAGCCAAAGCGACTCACCCCTCTAACTTCTCCTGGTCCCACCCTGCTTGCGACCGGCTTAACTGCTGAAAACATCGACATGGGAGAATTCACAGTCTCCTTCCTACAAAGTCTTGAGTGTAAAAAAGAAAGAACACTGGAGGTAACCCCAAAGCTGTTCAGAATGCCGGAAGGGACAAGGGAATAGCTCCCAGATACACAAGTCACCAATAGTATTCAAGACCTTCACTCGACAGCCATAAATGCAGCCCAAAACTCCTTACCAAGAGCACTGATATGGCAGTCTACAAAAATGGATTTACAAATAGATCTTCTGCTGTTGATTGCACAGCGCCTAGTGAACTTGAGCACAAAGATTGAATCCGTCAAAGAGAAAATTCAAGGCGACTTGCATACCAAGTTGTACTCCTGTTCATGTGCAGCCATCGATGACAGGTGGGTAACATTACCAGAGATCCTCCGCAAGATCGTAATCATAGTCAAGGGAAAAGATGGCACTTCTGCACCTCTCAGTCCAAAAGCCCACTGCAAACTTACCCAGGAGCCTGCAAGTGCAGAGGGGACACTCCTTAGCCCTATTATAAACTTAAGTCCCGAGCCCATTCAGGGTTCCTCTGTCCCTGTCTTATAGTCCAAATCACCACACTCCCCAATGGGGCCTAGTTCCGGGTCCGATGTTGAGCCTAAAGTAAATGACCTTAATGAATTGCAAACTAATCCAGCGATACCAGGGGCCCCACTGTCCAGGAAGGCCAATAAAAAACTAAGGAAACAGCACAGAAAAGTCAAATCAAAAAGAATAGCACCGCAGCCAACCATCTTATGGGCTGCCTGACGTTTACCCCCACAAGGAAGCCCAAAGCTGCATGGGTCCAGGGATGCCAAGAGCAGCCAGACAGCAAAGCCTCAAGGTAGCAATCCTCACATAAAGCACAAGAACTATGTGCACAGAGCGCATGACCCCTAATGGCTGTCTGACGCCACCGCGAATGAGGAAATTGCGCCACACACTCCCAGTGAGGAATAGACACCAACGCAAGCTAGAAAAAGGGCATGCAAAGTGCCAGAAGGGGGCACCCGCAAAGAGGACTGAGCACACAAGGTCAGAGGTGCGCAGAAGACTGCACCAGAGAGCCTGACAGCATGGGCAGGAGCCTGGGAGAGAGAGAGACCACTTTGAAGAGAAAAAGCAATGCTGAACAGGAAAAGGCTTCGCCAGCCAGCAACCCACTGCACAGAATGGCCACTGTTAGCCCAGCATTGAGCATGTCAGGCAAAGTAACCGATCCTGCCAAGCAATGGAGGCAGGAGCAAGTGCCACAATGGCGCAGGCTCGAGGCGCAAGTGCTACACCCTTGAGTGAAGGAGAGGGAAGAAAGGTAACCCTTCCTCCAGGTAGAGAAGCACCACGAAGATCCCTGAGGAGGGGCTGGTACCTGCGAGTGGTCCACGAGGAGGAGAAGCATGTCCTACTGACAAGACAGACCATCGACAGATACGCGGCAAAGAAAAAAACTGTCCTAAGAACCGGACGCGACCATGTGGTCAACCATGTGGCGCGAACATGAGACATGCGGCATGATGCCACATCAGAGTGAGAAACCTTGTCGAAAGTAGAGAAGAGCATGGCAGGATGCCACATCTCGAAGGAAAAGAGAGTATCACGATGTTGCAGGGTGAACAACCACAACAGTTGCGCAAGAGAAAAGGGAGAAGAGTGATAAGACTGAGGACTCATGCCATTACTGGAGGACTCATTCCACTATCGGAGAGGGCATCCATCAACACAAGCCAGCCCACAGGGGTGCAGAGACTTCACTGGAAGCAGCTTTGCGGGAGGACCAATTGTAAACCACCATCAATCAATCAAGCAATCAATCAGGGGATTAGTAAGCGCTCTACTCACCCATGAGGGTCTCAAGGCGCAGGGTGAGCAACTCCATTCAGTCAAAAAGCAAGGTCTAAAGTGTCTTCCTGAAGATGTTCAGGTAGGGGGCACATCTGATGTTGATCGGAAGCTAGTTTCAGGTTTTGGCCACGATATAGGAGAAGGCTCTTCCACCTGTTCTGGCTCTGCGGATCCGCGGGGTTTCAGCGAGGGTGAGGTTGGCGAATCTGAGGTTTCTCTTGGGTACGTGGAAGGAGAGTCTCTCGTTAAGGTATTGGACTCCAGTGTTGTGGAGGCATTTTTAGGCGTGGGTGAATATCTTGAAGGTAACTCTCTTCTCAACGGGGAGCCAGTAGAGGTTCCGCAGTTGTTGGGTGATGTGTTCGTGTCAAGGGATGCCGAGGACGTGTTTGACTTTGCGGTGTTCTGTATTGTCTGGAGTTTTCAGAGCAGAGATTTGTTGATCCCGGCGTAGAGGGCATTTCCGCAGTCCAGTCTGCTAGTTATGAGTGCGTGGGTGACAGTCTTCCTTGATTCGGGGGGATCCCTTTGAAGGTCTTTCAGAGAATGCGGAGGGTGTTAAAGCAGCTGGAGACGACGGCGTTGACCTGACGGATTGCCTCCTCCTAAAGTGAGACAGCTGACCTACAATGCTTTACTTTGCTCCTGAATTTGTTCTATGCTTTTTAACTCGTTTTAATGGTTTTATCTGCCCGATTTTCTGCACATTTTTTACGTATTGTAATTTACCTAAAACTGCCACATTGTGAATTTGACTTTGAATCTAAAGGTAAATTTGAGCAAGATCAGCTTACCTTCACTTAGATAACTGCGAGGGCGGGAGGGCGGGAGGGCTGGAGACCGTTACCCAGGAACTGCTGAACCGGAAGTTACCGGAAACAGCAATGTTGAGGGTTAGCGGTCTAGTTGGCAAATGCCAATTACAGGAAGACGTAAAAACAGTGCCGCGGCGCGGCTGCACCGCTAATGTGCCAGAGGTGTGCCAAAGGCAAACCCGAATGGGACCAGGGGCCAGGACCCCTACAACCCCCCAAACCAGACCTGGATGGTCATTATTGCTATTCCAGGAAAAAACTCCTTGAACTATCCAAACATCTGCCAAGTAACAATGGGTCCTGTATAAAAGCCTCAACAGAAAGTATGGAGGGCCCTTTCACATGACACAGTTGTAAATGATGCAGCCAGACATTGCCACACTGGTCCAACAAAACAATCGGGAACCAGGCTAGCCTCCGATTGAATTGCACCTATATCAATGCAGGATCTGTGCCAAAACATTCCCTCGAGATATGGGACTTAATAGCCAAAATAAGGCCCGATCTCGCCTTTGACACAGTAACATGGCTTAATGAGGAAAACTCACCCGATGTCGCCATTGCCCTACCTATAGGGTATAAATTGCTAAAAAGGGACAGTCTGGGTCAGAAGGGAGGAGGAATTGCCATTCTCTTTAAATATTGTTACACCTGTCTCCCCAAATCAGTGGTGCAGATAGGGGCACACGAAATCTTGGCTTTTCAAGTATCCAATAGCAACAATAAAATACTTAAAGGGGCAATTATCTATAACCCTTGGCATTTTCATTGATAATGTACTAAACATGCAGAATCAGGTTAGCCAGTATGTGGGAGAAGCTTTGCCACATTAAAAATACTTAAAAAGACTGTTCTAATGGATCCCCCCGGAGTACAGAAAAACCATCATCCAGGCTTTGCTTATTAGCAAACTGGAATATGGGAATGCGCTCTATGTGGGCATGGCAGACTATCTCTTTTCACGTCTGCAGGTGATCCAGAATGCGGCTGCCAAGCTGGTGTGTAACAAAAACAGGTACACCTCAGCCTCCGAATGATTGAGGGAGCTTCATTGGCTGCCTGTTCGTCAAAGGTCAAAATTCCAGCTCTTGGGTCATGCTCACAAGGCCTTATACCATCATGGCCCTAGAGTCCTGCAAAATAAAATCAAATTCTATGTTGCAAATCGGAACTTAAGGTCGTGCAATCAGGCGCGGGCAAAAACAAAATGCATTAAGAGGGCCAAATCCGGAGGTCGCTCATTCTCTAATCTGGCAGCCACTCTTTGGGACGAACTACCGCCGGAAATTCCTCTTATCAATGACTATATGTCATTCAGAATTTTTTTTTAATTCCACTTGTTCCCTAGGGTTTAATTAAACAACTAGAGCTTTAAATGTCACCTTGCTCTCAGTTTAGGTGTTTGCTTTCCTAGTGCCGTGATATCCTCGGATGAATGTTGCGCTTACAAATAAATAAATAAATGGAGAGGGAGGAGTCTAGTATGATGCCGAGGTTATGGGCGTGGTCAGTGGGGCTGGGAGGACTGCCGAGGGCGGTAGGCCACCAGGTGTTGTTCCATGCAGAGGGGGAGAGCTCGAGGACGAGGACCTCTGTCTTCTCCGAGTTGAGCTTCAGGCAGCTGTTGTTCATCCAAGATGCAACGTCCTTCTTTCCTTCCTGCAAATTATGTCTGGTGGTGATGGGTCCTTGGTGAGGGAGAGGATGAGCTGGGTGTCGTCGGCGTAGGATACTATGCTGAGTCCGTGCTGTCTGACGATGGTGGCGAGAGGGGCCATGTAGATGTTGAAGAGCGTGGGGCTGAGTGACGATCCTTGGGGTAGTCAGCAGTTGATTTCCGTGGATTCGGAGAGGAAGGGTGGCAGTCTGATTCTTTGGGTTTTGCCAGTGAGAAAGGAGTAGATCTAGTCAAGGGCAGTTCCCTATATGCCGGCGTTGTGGAGTCTGGCGGTGAGTGTGCGGTGGGAGATGGTGTTGAACGCTGCGGAGAGGTCTAGCAAGTTGAGGGCCGTGGTGTGTCCTTGGTCGAGGAGGTTGTGGATGACGTCTGTGGCGGTGAGTAGAGCAGTCTCGTGCTGTGGTTGCCACAGAATCCGGATTGGGAGGGGTAGAGGATGGAGTTTTCTTCGATAAATTTTGTTAGCTGGGCATTGACGGTCTTCTCTGTGACTTTTGCCGCGAAGGGGAGGAGGGAGATGGGTCAGATGTTCTTGAGGTCCGTGGGGTCTGCTGAGGGCTTCTTGAGCAGGGGTCTGACTTCTGCGCATTTCCAGTCATCGGGGAAGATGGCGGTCTTGAAGGTGGCGTTGATGGTGCGTCGTTGTTCTGGAGCACCAACAAGTGCGATCTGCGTCCAGGCCCCATGCTTCACAGTGCGACCGTCCAGTCACCTGTCACCGGCTGCTTGGTATCGATGGCATCACGGCTAGCAAGTGCAGTTGCCAAAAGATAGCTGCAAGTAGCCACAGAGTCCTTCTAGTCCTCCTCACTACAAGACATTGCCTCAAGCAAGATATCTCTACCTCTAGCCCAAGTATAAGAAGGTAATCGTCATCATTACCCAGGTGCATCACCAGAAACATCTAAGGAGCATTGCACCACCAGGGTGGATCCAAACACTCGAAAAGTCCAAAGACCAACAAGACATTTCTGGCGTTGTAGGAGGCTGGCCACCCAGAAACCTTCTGTGTACCCTGAGACCTGCCGAAGAGTGCATACTCGACTATAGAACTATCCACCATTGGGTTTGCAAGAGGCTTGGCTGTGGTCCAGTTGGAGTTCCGCTGCCACCCTGAGGCACGGCCTACGAGAGGCCCCACACAGCCCACGCAGTCATGTGGCAATTCAGGGGCAATGGCCTCAATGGAATGCCAGTGAGAGAGGAATCTCGGCAAGAGAGATGTGTCTGCAGCAGCTCCACGATAGGCAGCAGGAAGCATGTAGGTCGCGGACAGAGGCTGGTCACCCAAAAACTATTTGATGAAGGAATGTTAACTGGAGTTCTGATGGCCAGAGCACCCAGACCCTGAGGCAACCTCCCTTTGTGGCTGCAAGAGCGATTTGGTTGTGGTTCTGTTGGCAGTTCCTCAGCTACGCCTTCGTGTTTCTTACAAGAAGCCCTGCACAGTCCACACGGTCCTGTGGCAGCCCGGCAGCAAGGGCCTCAAGGAGACT
The DNA here is from genome assembly GCF_964204655.1 of Triturus cristatus. Classification (NCBI taxonomy): domain Eukaryota; kingdom Metazoa; phylum Chordata; class Amphibia; order Caudata; family Salamandridae; genus Triturus; species Triturus cristatus. The sequence continues at coordinate 619,977,711 of NC_140584.1, forward strand.
CCTGTGAGAGGGTAGTCCAGACAGGAGAAGCAAGTCTGAAGCTGCTCTACCAGCTGGCACTGGAAGCATCGCCGCCATCAAGGAAGGCTCCTATTTCATCAAGGTCATCCTCAGTCTTCGCAGGTTTGCCGTCTACCGGCGCATGAGCTCCTTCAGGAAGTTCTCCATAGTGAACTTCACCAGCGCACCAGAAGCACCCACATTAAACTTTGTAAATAGTCTCCAACACCATGACACCAGTTCATTCAAAATTACATCGCAGAGATGGACTGAAGCAGGGACAGGTAGTCCAGAGATCCAGCACTGCCCAGCAGATGGCCTGAGGAGACTCAGTGGTGCTGTTCTTTTGTTGTTTGTTTTTCCCTTAGGTTGGACTTTTGTTTGGTTTGTTTCCAATAAAGTTTAGGAGGGATGTAGTGTCCTGCAGGACATGTTCTAGAGTTCACGATTCTATGGCAGGCGACGGAGGCATCGGATTATGCTTCTCTTTTCTTGTCTGCTCAAAAACAGCAGCCAATCACATTACAATTAGGGGTGGGCGGAATTTGCGAAAGTGACTTTCGCAAATTATCGCGAAAATTTAAAAAATCTCCGCAAACACGCAATATCGCGAAGATGCAGAAGTTTTTTTCCCGCCCGTTCGCGGTATTTTCTGCGTGGTCACGGCTCGCCAACTTACCCATGCAGTTGCTCGCGGGCGCGGCCATCTTGTTTTCACTCTTCTCGCGGTGCATGATCGCGAGAAGAAAGACGTGATCGCGCGACCAATGATATTACTGCGGGCGCGAACTGTCGCGAGACAGAGCAAATGGCTACCAACAATCCAACATCTCGTGGAGAACGCGACCGGATCGGGAAAAGTTGTCGGCGAACGCGGGGATTCAGGTAAGCCGATCGCGCGCGCGCGAGAATGTATTATTTTACAGCGCGAGCAAGAAACAAATTATCGCTAAGCTGCGGAATGCGGAAATTTTGACATTTTCGCGCTCTCCGCGGAACGCAAAAATGTCAAATTATCGCAATTTCCGCGAGCGGAACAGAAATTTAGCCCAGGCCTAATTACAATATAACAAAAACAACACTTCCCATGAGCCCCAGTAGTCCTGTAACCAACAATCACAGGGGCACAATACATATATAGCTCCATGTAATGGTCTCACTTCCTCTTTCTTTGCTGCTGCAGTAGCCGCAGTTAAGTCACTTTGCTTATTGGTTTATTCACGGTTGTATGTGTGTGTGAAAGCGAGCGCTAACGCTACCATTTAAGCACAATACACGGGTCCTCTGTTGCCCTCATAATTGTTGCAGTGGAACGGAAGAGGGATGCGCGGTATACGCGCTTATGCGGTCCCTGTCCTCTCTCGTTGCCGGGCACTAACGCATGCCCAGTGAGGCCGAAATCGGGTTTTCCGATCGGCTCACTGCGTGTCAAGTTCAAGAGCTGCACACACGGCTTCTGGTCCCTGAGAACGCCCGACATGGCGAAATTACGTTGATAAGGGCCTCGCCCTAGGAGAGCAGGTGCCTCCTTCCACACTCAATACAGGCAACCACTTTGGTGACTGTTTGACCCCGTTTGAGTTACCAGTAATAGCTTGCACCTGACTGGGGCTTTTCTCTCCCCCTTGGAACCTCCTCTGAACCTGTTTCAACAGGGAATTAACTAAAAGGAAAAGAGTCAAAAGTAATAATCATGGCTCACCAAGATGACATGGGTGAGGACTATCTAGAATATTCAGAAGTCCCATATGAGCCAGACATGGAGGAGCGTCTTGTGCAGGCACTTGATTCGCAAGTGCAATGCTCGGTGAACTGGGCCTTATTTAAAGCCTTACACCCCTTTACACAACCACTGCAAAGGTATTGCCGGCAAGAATTACTGGGTGCAGTAGGGAGCACGTCTACCCGTGATATTTTTTTGCAGGACGCGGGTTTTGCCCGCAGTACTTCTAAAGGGTCCTCGGCTGAGGTCCTCTCCCAGCTAGAGCAATCGGTTCTGATGGATGATGAATACGGAAGTACAGGGGATTCAGGATCCTTTGGTTTCCCTAGAGGGTTCCACCGCCACGGCGGACCCACCCACCTCCACGTCGAAGTCCTCCTCAGACCACGAGGACCTCCCAGGATGTTCTGGTCAGGCCCTAAAATGCAAACGCAAGGTGCACCATACCCAACCAGATCTCCCTTCAAACAAAAATCTTTTATTCGATCTGTAGCAGACCATTCATCCCAGATCCATGGAATGGGTTCCATGTATGGAGGTGGCGCACTATATCCAAGCCAATCTGCGACAAGGATTCGAGAAGGAGGTGCACAACACACTGCGTTCCGAGTGTCCACGACCCTTGCTCTTGGGGAAGGTGACGGACACTCCAGAAATTGACCCGAATATGTCCACCTACTTAAAGAAATTTACCAAGGACCCCAAAAAGGGTCTAGACCGAGCCTGGAGGAACTGCCAGAACAAAGTACTGGATATTTCTGGCCCCATCACCAAGATCCTATATTTGGCAGTTCAGGCCAAAGACAACTAGGCCCAACTTGATCTGGGGGAGATTCTGGAATGGGTCCAAAGAGCCCTGTGTCTACTAGGCAGTGCCAATTGCACACTTTCTATGGAGCGTCGTAAATCGGTGCTCATGAGGATAGACCCCAGCTGGCGGACCTGGCCTCCAATGAAGCAGGCACGTTAGCCAATGGTCTGTTGTTTCATGACTACTTCGTCAAGGAGTTAGGTAAATACGTTTTGACCTTCGCAGCCTTAGACAAAGCGCTGAAATAACTGAAAAAGCTCTTCAACAGGGGCCTTTTTGTCAGGGCCGGGCGCTATAGCAGCCGAGCACCAGGCCGTGGCATCCAACAGGCCGCAGTCAGATATACCCCTTGAGGAGGAGGTGGTGCCCCCAGTCAAACTTCTACCCAACACATAATCATGGAGGTAGAGGTCGAGGCCGCAGAGGAGGCTACAGAGGTGGAGACAACAGCGCTGATGCCAACTACGCAAGAGAGCCTTGTTCCTTGTCAGAGACCAAAGTGGGTGGACAAATCCAACTGTTTTTACACCTTTAGGGAATGATATCTCAAGACCCTTGGGTGTTGCAAACATTTCAGGGGCTTCGACTAGAATTTTATGCAACCCCAACCCGTCCGTTACCTCTTAATTTTTCCCATGCAGAAATGTCTTTCATAGACGAAGAGATAAAATCGGTGATAAAAACAAGGGCGGTGTCCCAAACAAACAGAAACCCCAGGGGATTCACCAGTACAATATTGTTAGTCCCCAAGAAAGATCAGGGCTATCGGCTGGTGCTCAATCTAAAAGAGTTAAATACTTGGATAGTGTATCGCCACTTCAAAATGGAGGGCATACACTTATTGCGAGACCTCTTACAAGAGGGCGATTGGCTAGTCAGATAAGATCTCAAGCATGCATATCTGGCGGTTTCCATATTTGCCCCTTATTGCAGATTTCTGCAATTCCAATGGCGCCATCGATGGTACAAATTCACAGCCATGCCATTTTCGTCAGCCCTTTGGTGTTTTACCAAGCTTCTTTGGCCCGTAGTTCAATTCCTAAGAGAACAAGGGGTTCGCCTGATTATTTATCTGGACGACATACTCTTCATGGCACAAGACAAAGACAAGGTCTTGATGCACCTTGCCTGGACAGGTCGGCTGCTTCAAAACCTGGTTTCATTCTGAACAGAGAGAAATCTAACATGACTCCGGCTCAAGTTCTGGATTCCCTGGGTTTCCAAATAGACTCTATCAGATCCCAACTTCTACTTCCATTGGGCAAGAGGGTAGCAATCAAGAAGGAGTTGAGGAGAGCACTTGCCTCTCTGACAATATCCTTGAGGACCCTGGCTCGCCTCGTAGGCCTGATAGCCTCTTCCATTCAGGCAATATTTTCAGACCAGTTGCATTATCGAGCCCTTCAGTGCTTGAAAATCTTCCATTTGCGCAAGGGCTCATCGTATGCGGAACAAACAGAAATGACAGAGGAAGTCAGGACAGAAATTAATTGGTGGCTGGGGCACATGTGCGTCTGGAACGGCAGGGCCATATTTGCTTCAGTTCCGGAGGTTGTGATAGAATCGGATGCCAGCCGGTGGGGCTGGGGAGCTCGCTGCGGCTCAACGGAGATGGGAGGTCGGTGGTCCTCTGAAGGAACTAGCACTCCAAATCAAGTGTCTGGAGTGGCTAACGGGATCATTTGCGATCGAGACATTAGCACCACGCAGGACGAGTTATTGTATCCTCCTAAGAATGGACAATGTGTCAGCGGTGCGTTACATCAACCGCCTGGGTGGAACCAGATCCCGTCTGCTCGCGGAGATTGCCAATGATTTTTGTCATTTTTGTCTCCAGAACCAAATCTCAGTGATGGCGGAATACATTCCGGGCTCGACCAATGCCAGGGTGGATTGGAATTCCCGTTTTCTTTGGGATTCCAGCGACTGGAAATTACTTCCGTGAATATTCCAGATTCTGAACGTACGCAGGGGGCTCTGCTCAATATATCTTTTTGCATCGCGACTCAATACTCGTTAAACACGGATTTACAGCTGGAGACCAGCTCCTCGGGCATTGAGTTCAGATGCGTTTCTAGAGAATTGGTCAACGAACCTATCGTAAGCATTCACTCCCGTTTCAATGATTCTGAGGGTCCTTGCGCAGGTGAGCAGGCAGTTAGCAGAGGTTGCATTGTTTACCCCGATATGGAAAGTGAAGTCTTGGTTTCTGATGGCGATGGACTTGACTTGCGACCTTCCAATTCGCATTCAACCCTGAACAGATCTCCCAACAGATCCCGTAGGTCATATCCATCCCCTAATGGAACAGGAGCTTTTGTACCTCATGGTATGGCGGATTTCAGGAGACATTGGCAGGTGCCAGGAGTTTCGGAAGACACGTTGTTTTTCCTATCTAAGTCTTGGGCCCCCTCTACCCATAAGGAATACGAAGGCGCCTGGCGTAGATGGGTGGCTTGGTGAGTTGAACGGTAGGTGGATCCCATGGGATCTGGTATCCATATAATTGTGAATTTCTTATCAGACCTAGCAGCGCAAGGCCTCGCTTACAGAACTGTAAACAACTTTCGTTCAGCTATATCTGTGAGACATCATTCTGTGGAGGGTCGTCCAGTAGGAGAACATCCCCAAGTTTGCAAAGTTTTAAGGGGCATAAGGATGGTACGGCCTCCACAACCTAAATATTCCACTTTCTGAGATGAGGATGTAGTTTTACACTTTATTAAGACCTGGCCTGTGAACGAGGATCTTACACGAAAACAACTTTTAGAGAAACTTGCATTATTGTTATGTCTTACATCATGCAGAAGTGGTTCGGATGTTAGAGCCTTGGATATTGCAGGTAGAGTATTTACTCCTTCTGGTGTTTCCTTTTCTATTTCAAAGTGCATTAAAACTGATTCAAAATGTATCACGTATCCAGCTGTTCCTCATCACTAAAAGTTATGTGTGGTTAAATGTTTGAAATGTTAAGAGGAGCAGACAAGAGAATTGAGAAGGGACCAGACTGGTCAATTACTTATTTATTTACAGAAACCATTCCGCCCGGTTACACCAGCAACATTGGCCCGTTGGGTCAAATGGATTCTCGCTGAGGCGGAAATTGATGTGTCTTGTTTTAGAGCACATACAGTCAGAGAAGCCATGGCCTCTTCGGCGTATTCTACGGGCTCTCGTCTGGAAGAAATCATGGCTGTGACGGATTGGTCTTCTGACTCAACATTTAACGTATTTTATCACAAACCTGTTGTGGATGTGGCGTCCAATATTGTGACACAGCTTTGAACTAGCTTAATCCGAAGCCTCCGTCTCCTGCCATAGAATAACAAGCATTGAAAATGGAATAGGTCTTGCCTTTGATTAAGTTAAAGCCATTTGCTTTGCTAATGGTATTGTATAGCAAAGCAAATGGCTTTAACTTAATGAAAGGCGAGACCTATTGCATTTTTCATGCTTGTTCCGGACTGCAGTGACAGCAGGCACATCACGTGCGCATGCTCACACTGCCCACTTCTCACTAGTGGTGAAGTTACGGCATGACGTAATGCCAGGTGGGCATTGTAGGGGGAAGGATAATCCTTTAAAGAGTCATTTTCTCTCTGGATTTCCCTTCTCTTTTTGAAACTCAGGAGCAGCAACACTGTTGTGGTGTCACCAGGGCTTTAAGTGGAAGCTTTTTTCAATATTATATACAAGCCATAGTTGTTGCTTATTTATCTTATGCAACTGACAACCATTGACAAAGCCAATAGTCCTGACTTGTTGTAGGTATGGTGTTACTTGTTGTATCATACATCTGGATGCAATGACAGAAACAGCAAAATACAAGTTGGGGGCACACTATGCTAAGCACAGATTTATAGCTTACGCATTTTTAAGCCACGCCATTAATTACATTGGCCACCCCCCTTTGAGAGGACCCCCCCCAGTTTTTTCATCCCACTTAAATCCCTGAGTAACGAGTAACGCCTATGATTCTGGGCAAATCACTTAATATCCTTGTGCCTAACAAAATGAATGTGTCCTTCTGTAACACAACTGGTGCTCATGTAAAGCGCCCTGATACCTTTGTGTAGAGTTCGCGCTATATAAAACTCAAAAATAGCTGTGTACAGGTGCATCGTGAATGTGAGAGAGCATCTGACGCATGAGCTCACTTCCAGGGAGAAGCATGTTAATCTACTGCATTACAAGCTATAAACCATACTTAGATGATAAGTACAATTTCTCGTCGGTAGCAGATGCTGCTGTGGACGCCTTGCAATGTAGAGGCTAAACAGCAGTGTACTCCCCCCTAAGGTGGTGGTTGGCGGTTGGAGAGCAGCTGAAGCAGCAGTTTGAAATAAACCGTTAAGCACGCGAGCCTCCTGCTGAGCTTGAACATCCACACAATAAGACCCAGGCAATGTGTGGAGTTGAACATGTCGCACGCAGCCTCACAAATATGTGCTAATGGTATGTTGCCATTTTAGTCTCCTTTTTCCGCGTAGTATGAGCTTAAAAAACAGATTTCAGAGTTTCTTTTATCTTCACCTCACACACTTCACTGCATTTAACTAACCTCACAAGGCCCGACTTGGAAGATGGATTTCCCACGTGGGGTTCATGAACACAACACAGAGCGGCTTTGTCTTGTGAATGGGTTTAGTTCTGTCAAACTAAAACCCCAGAGCTCTTTTAATATCTAATACATGTAATGCATATTATCTGCGGAGTTGTTTATAACAATTATGTTCTGATACACGATTTATGAAAAATTTGGCAAAATAAATAATCATCTTATATTAAAACACCAATCACAGTGATAGATCACTGATTTAGGGGCACAAAGGGGGAGGCACTTGACACCACCTGTAGATAACAGAATCCCAGTCCCAACTTTGTCCGACTCTTCATACTCCTTATCTCAAGGTGCATAACTCGGTAGAAGAGGAGTAAGAGACACCTGCCAGTTCTCCTTTCCCGCAAAAGCGGTGCATTTCTTTTATGTAAAAAGATGACCTACTGGGATGCTTCAAACTTACTCCTTTAATTGTTCCGACCGAACTTCTTTTGAACGCTGTCTGCAAGCACCTCACCTGCGAACTCACTCGCTAAAGTCTAATCTTGAAGTTACACTGTGACTGCCCATCACCCAACCGCAGCTTGACTGTATCTTTCAGTTCGCCATATAGTTTTGGCACTCATATGGCGTTCCAGTTTCTCTCACCATGGGTATTTTTATTTTTGTTGCAGATTTATATAGCGCGAACTCGCTTTTTAGGTCTCGCCTGAGCCAGCTCTTTAGCGCTGCTCTCGCGAGAGCTTTTGTAAATGGGGGATCTGGAAGTGCAAACGAGTGCTTTCAGGCCTCCAAATACAGTGCATGTGCGCCGGGCGCGCGCACCATTTGGCAGCCTGCACACCATTTGCTTTCACTTTCGCGGCCGCACGGCCGCTTTGATGTTTGATCGCGATCACTTTCACCTTTGCGGCCGCACGGCCGCTTGTTTTGTCTTCCTTACTTATTTTCCTTCCTCCAAGCCTTTACCCATGTCTTGCTTACTTTCCACCCTCATTCCCTCTATCTCACCTGCATTTCATTTACTTCCTCTATGTCTCTGACCCCCCCTTGCTTTCCTTCCTCACCCATGAATGTCTCTCTTCTTTACTTTATCTCCTTCTCCATGGCTCTTTCTCTCTTTTGCTTCCTTTCCTCCCTCATGACTCTATCCCTCCCTTGCTTCCCTTCCTCCCTCCATGAATGCCTCTCCTTTACTTTCTTTCCTTCCTCCATGCCTCTATCCTGTCCTATCATGTCCTAATCTGCTGCCCAGTAACGTCCTGCCTACGCTTCCCTTACCCCCACCCTTTCCAGCAGCCCGGGTCCTGCTCCCGGGGGGGTGGCCTCCACTAAGGCCCCCGGTCCAGCCACAATCCCCTCCCTTTGGGGTGAGGGGGCCAAACCAAGGGGCAAAGCACTTATATTCATTCTGCCTGTCTTCGCCATCCCGGCGTCACCTCCTGCCAGAGTGGGTCAGGCTGTTGCCTGTCCCCTGCCCTTATTTGCAGTGATATTGCAAGCACCCATTACTCTACTCCTCTGCATCTTCTCTAAAATAGACGCACTGAGTATTATTATTATTTCAGGGAAACTTATATTACACATTGCTTTCCTTGATGCAGCTACAGACGTTAGGTCAGGATGGGCTTTAGAGTCAGAAGCGCCTGGTGCGACAATTTTTTTTCTCGCTTTCTTTTAGGATGTTGTTGTTATTGTCATATCCCAAATCACATGTGCCGATAACTCCTTCAGTGCTATTTGTAGATATTTCTAAAATTGTGAACTTTGATTCAGCTGTATTTCTATATATTGACCCATCCTCTGCAAACCAGTGACCTTTAGAACTAGCGATTAGAGCGGGGAATTTGATGCAGGGTCGTTCATAGAACTCAAAGATAACACTTAGAAGTATAGGGGGGGGCGGAGCTTGCCGAGGATCATGGCGGACGCGTGAGCGCGTAGCTCCCGGCATCAACCCTCAAACGATCCTTCATTTATCCTCTGCTCTGCATAGCTCGAGCGCCTACACGCAGGGAAACCCTCCCGCACCAGACTACCTCGCCTGGGAACCCCGGAATACCCCTACAGCGCAGTGGGGAGTTGGAGCGGAAAGCGGAGCTCGGTCGGGCGGACTGGGCCGTCATCCCCGACCTGCCTTGGGACCTGCCCCGGTGTGCGGCGCTCGACGTGCGGTCACTGGCGAGGGGGAGGACCCGTACCCCCGGGAGCGCCAACCGCGGTGGAGCCGGAGACGCTAGGACGCGGACGACACCCGGTGGGACCCAGGAGATACGAGCACCAGTGGAGGACGGGGGCTGAGAACTGCCGGATCTGCCTCCCCCCCTCCTGAGTCGGGCCTCAGCCAGACGGACGGGGACCTCGCGGAGCACGCGGAGCCCTCGCGCTTCAGAACCTGCCGCTGGCCCCCCCCCCCTCCCTAGCCCCCTCTGGGAGGAAACCGGGCGGGCGCTCCCACGCACGCAGCCCCAGCATAGGGAGGACCTGGGCCCCTGCTGTCGCGGGGCGAAGTGGCGCGACGCCGCGGCCGCCTGGCGGACCGGCACTGGTGCTTCGGCCGCGGCCTTCTAGCGAGCCCTGAGGAGCCCGGCGGGGCGTTGGGGAAACTCGAAGCGCGCTCCAGACGACTGCCGGACCAGTGTGGAGAGCATTGCAGACCGAGACCGGTTGGCCCCCTTCGGGACGCCGGCCAGGAATCAGACGGCGGCCTGCGGCCTGGAGGGGCAGGTGGAGCCTTGCTGGAGCGAACATAGCTGCCCCCTTGGGGGAGACTGCCGGGAGGTGCCCTCCGGACATAGGGCAGGAGCGGTGTGCTGGGCGACGCGGCTTGGACCCGGGAGCCCTGGGCCTCTGGTGACCGGGCCGCGCTGGGGGGCCTCCGGGCCTGCGCCTTGACGAGAAACGGCTGAGCCCCCTCCTGGCCTCGTGGGGGTCGCCGGACGCGGGAGCCTCCGGACGGATACCGGAGCCGGCCGTGCGGTGCTGAGACCCTAGGGAGTGCGGAGCTCCGGAAGCAACATGGGCAAGGGGGACAAGACCCAGCCGAAACTGTCCTTCGACCCGCGCAAGACGAAGGGGCCTGATATCGCGGCTCCGGCGCCGCCGCCCGGTGGACCCGCCCCGGAGACCTCTCTCTGTGCGGACATTAAAGAAATGTTGGCGACCATGGAAAAGGGGTTGCAGGGCAGTCTGGCGGAGATAGGCACCAAGATCGATGCACTCTCCTATCGCATGGACCGCATGTCGGAGAGGGTGGACAAGAACTCAGCGCGCCTGGACGAGTCCGAGAACAGAATAGCACAGATCAAGGAGGCGCAGACGGAATGGGACTCGGACCGCAAACACTTTCGTAAACTGCTCCAGGTCATACAGGACAAGTCAGAGGACTTGGAGGCCCGCTCGCGGAGGTCTAACGTCCGCATCACGGGAGTTGCTGAGACGACGCAAACGGGGCGGATGGAGCCCTTCGTTGAAAAACTGCTTCGCACTCTGCTGGGTGAGGACGTGTTCTCGCCCATGTTCGTCGTGGAGAGGGCCCATCGCTCGCTGGGACCTCGCCCCAGGCCGGGCGCTCCTGCGAGACCTATCATAGCAAAGCTGTTGAACTATAGGGACAAGGACACTGCCCTGCGGATTGCGAGAGAAAAAGGGAAGCTGCAATTCGAGGGAATGGACATCTCCATCTACCCGGACTTCACGGCTAGGGTGCAGGAGGAACGGAGACAGTTCGCCCCCTACAAGAAACAATTGCGCGATCTAGGGCTGGACTACGCGATGCTGTATCCAGCGAGGCTGCGGATCAACAGGCAGGGCCAGTCGCACTTTTTCACGGACCCGAAAGAACTGCAACGATCCTTGAAGGACTGGTCCAGGGGTCAACGCAGTGGCTCGCGGGAACACGTGGGCGCTTGCGCCGGGGCCCCTGGCTTGGAGGAGCAGTACTAGCCGGTCGGGTGCCGGCCCCCCCCGGTGGACAGCTGCCCGGCGCGGATCTGTGGCCCCCTCCTCCCGGGGGCGTCTGGGTCCCTTGAGAGTGGCCTGCCTACTGGACCTGTGTGCGGATGGAGGTGATGGCGACGGCCCTCGACGAGGTCGCTGCTGGGTGAGATCTTTCTAAATTGTGGAGGGCGCCTTCCTATTGTGACACTGGACCTGGAGAGGGGGGTTTCGCTAGCAGTTGCGGACTACCGCCAGCGCGGTGCTTTGGGGTCTCATAGTTGCGGGGTTCTCCATGGGGGTGGTTCTATCCAGATGCGGAGATGACCTGTTTCTGCCCCGGCCAGCGGCTGAACTAGATGCCCAAGCATAGGCTCCCTGGGACGGCCGGGTTCGGCCTGCTGGCGTGGGTATTGCGCCCCTGAGAGGTCTACTCAAGAGCCCACTAGAACTATTGACTGGGGAACATCACCAGCTCGAGCCAAGCTGACAAGTGAGGGTAACGGTGCGGGGGGTGCGTCTGCACAGCGGTGTCCCGACAGGTAGGGACGTTCGATCCCCGGTGGCCGCTGCCCCAGCGCTGTTAAGCACGGGTGGCCCTCTTGAGGGCCGACTTGGGGAAGTTATCTCATGTTTGTTGTGAATGGAGGTGGGGGGGTGGGGATGGGGTCCTGTCTGGCCAGGTTGGGGGTGGTCGGCTGTGGGAGGGGGGCTGGGCGGTTGGGGAGTTGTTTTGGGGTTGGAGACTGGGAAACGCACGGTATGTCGAGAAAAGGGTCTTCTGCGATGTTCTTGCGCGCCCGAGGTGTGCTGTCAGGCGGTGATTGGGGGGGGGGGGTCCTCCGCTGACTCTCCCCCTATGGAAGCTATGAAGTATGACTGCAGGAATGCCTGAAAGTGGAGAGCTGACGGGGGATGGCCGTGAGGTGACCCTCAGAGCGCTCACATGGAATGTGCGGGGATTGAACGACTTTCGCAAATTGCGCAAAGTACTGAACTACTTCAATAGGCACAACATAGACTTGGCACTCATGCAGGAGTCTCACCTCCCACTCACTAGCAAATTGCTCTCCCACAGGGGTCTGTCTGGTTGCAGCTTGGCGGCAGGCTTTACTTCACACTCTAGAGGGGTGGTCACATGGGTGAACCCGCGATCCAAACTGTCGTTGCAGAAGCTGGCCGCTGACCCGGACGGACGCTACTTGATCGCTCGGTGTATCGGCAAAGGTCATGACCTCATTGTGGTCAATGTTTATGGTCCCAACTACGATACCCCGGAGTTCTACGCCGCACTCGCTGCGCAGTGCAGGCGTCACGCCCAGGCGCGCATGGTGTGGGGGGGCGATTTCAACTTCGTATTCGACCCGACTTTGGACCGCTCCTCGGGGCGGGCCCGCCGACCGGCGGCGGCTGCGGTGTATATGCAGGCGGAATTGACCAAACTGGACATGGTAGATGTCTGGCGACATAGAAGCCCCGAAAAGGCAGGTTACACACATTACTCGGCATACCACGATGTGCATACCAGAATTGACTACTGGCTGGCGTCCCGGACGCTCCTAGCGGCTGTCAAGCGATGCGAGGTTCTACCTCGTACTCTGTCGGACCATTCCCCCTTCTCCTGGTATTTGCCGCCCCGGGCACACGATTGCCGCCGTTCACGTGGCGGATGCCGCCCTACTCCCTGCTGGATGAGGCATATAGGGGGGAATTGGCGGACGAGATTGACGCTTTCTTCGCGGCTAATCTGGGAACCGTGCAGAGCTTCCAAACGGTATGGGACTCGTTTAAGGCCTACATTCGCGGCGTGGCCATGGCCAAGCACTCCGGTGTTCTCAAATCCATACGGCAGCGTATGAGAACATTGGAGACGCAACTGGCTCAGCTGGAGGAGCGGCACAGGGGGTCCACGGACCCCGAGGTGGCTGCCCAGATTCAGACGCTAGTTTCAGACTTCAACAGCGAGGCGGACAGGGAAGTGCAGCACATGGGCAAATACACCGCGGCTCGCACCTATGGGGGGAGCGAGCGCCCGGGCTCCCTACTAGCGGGGATACTCCGTAGTACCAGGCGGCCCTTAGTCGTTGACGAGCTGGTGACTGCATCTGGGTCGGTGATTACCGACGAAACGGAGATAGTGGAAGAATTTCGGGGCTACTACGCGGGGCTGTACACAGCAAAATCCTCCCAAATGGAGGAGGAGATAGACGACTACCTCAGTTATATAAAAATGCCCTTCCTGTCAAATTCGCAGAGGGAATTCCTGGCGCTGCCGGTGCAAAAAGACGAAATCCTGGAAGCACTGGGGGGCATGAGGGCGGGTTCTGCCCCGGGCGCGGATGGGCTAACGGTGGCGTTCTACAAGGCCTTTCAGGATAAACTTCTCCCACACATCATGACCCTTTTTGATGATATCTGCCAGGAGGGTAGCATGCCGGACTCGATGCGAGAGGCACTGTTCGTCACCATTCTGAAACCGGGGCGGCCCTCGAACCTGTGCGGCTCGTACAGGCCGCTTTCCCTGATAAATGTTGACGCCAAGCTGTATGCAAAGGTCCTTGCTACGCGTCTGGCGTTGCTGGTGCCGGAGCTGGTGGCCCCGGAGCAGGCGGGGTTCATCCCGTCCAGGAACCTCACTTATAACATTCGCACAGTCCTTGGAGCCATGCAGCATGTGCACCCGGGAGGTAAGGCCTTGGCGATTTTCCTCGACATGGAGAAGGCGTTTGACTCTGTCGAGTGGCCCTTCATGGTGAGAGTCCTGAGGAAACTAGGGCTGGGAGAACCGTTCATGCAGATGGTGGGTGCACTATATTTTAGACCTACGGCCAGGCTGCGCATAGGGGACCGAGTCACGGACGCCTTCGCGGTCTCCAGGGGTACTCGGCAGGGGTGCCCCCTTTCTCCCCTCTTATACGCTCTGGTGGCGGAGCCGCTGGCGTGCGCTATGCGGGAGTATCATCAATCTGAAGGTATTAACTTCCCCTCCTATCGGATTTGCATTTCTACCTACGCGGACGATACGTTACTCTATGTCCACAACCCGGAGGAGAATCTGTCCTCCGTGCTGAGAGAGGTAGTCCGGTTTGGGGCCCTCTCGGGCCTCCAGGTGAACTGGAATAAGTCGCTGGCGTTCCCACTGACCCCGCTCACAGTGCCGTTCCCCATGGAATATCCCCTCCAGTGGACAACTGACTCCGTCCGATACTTGGGGATCCAGCTGCACAAGGACCCGGAGGTCCTGCTCCGGGAAAACTACGGGGTAGCCTACTCCAAACTTGTCGACGACGTAGAGGTGTGGATCAAACTCCCTCTGTCGCTGATGGGCAGAGTGGCCATCATGAAAATGGTGGTTCTGCCGAGATTTCTGTTCCTCTTCGCGAACATCCCCATTGTCCTCTCTAAGGCTTTCTTTGCGCAGCTGACCCAGACTCTGGTTCGGCTGGCCTGGGGCGGTAAGCAGCCCAGGGTGCAGTGGAAGGTTCTGACGCTCCCCTACGAGATGGGGGGGCTTGGGGCCCCTGACCTGGAAAGGTATTATAGGATAGCGCAGGCGGCCCACCTACATACATGGGTCCACGCCACCACGGATATACCGCACGTGCTGATGGAGCGGCTATTTGCGGAACCGCTTCCCCTCCCGGCTACTGTCTTCCAGCCGGTGGACCGCAGGGTGGGAACATTGGACTCCCTAAAGGCCACGAATCATGCATGGCATGCGATTCGGAGGGCGCAGGACTGCGATCTACTGTATTCCCCGCTCATGAGAGTGGAGTGGGCGATCTGGCTCCCCCCACTGAGGGACGCGGGGGTGAGGCGTGCACTGGGCGCCTTGGGCATCGCCAAACTGGCGGACCTGTTCCAGGATGGGGTGGTTAAAACGTGGGAACAGATTTGCTCGGCCCGGCCTGGGGCTACCCAGCTCCAGCGCTTCCAATTCCATAGGATCCGTGGTGCGCTGTCGGTCCTGCTGGGGCCGGGCCTGGAGGAACCGCCGGAGGTCCCGGAACTCACATATGTCATCAAAACGGTGGCCCCAGCCAAACTCGTTTCGACTCTCAAAAAACTTGGGGACCAGCGCCGGGCGCCTGAGTGCTCGGCGGCGCGACGGGGGTGGCAGGCCGACCTACAAATGGAAATAACGGACGAGATGTGGACCTACTGCTGCTCTAGCACTAAAAGGGTGTCGTTAAACGGTAGGCACCGACTGATACACTTTAAGTTCCTGCAGCGGGTCTATTACACCCCAGAGAGACTACACAGGTATGGGCTTCGCCCATCGGCGGAGAGCGAACGCTGCCATGTCCCGGTAGCGGACTTCATACACATGGCCTGGCACTGTCCGGGTATAGCCCGGTTCTGGACAGCAGTGTTCCTGGAACTGAGCCAGATACTAGAAAAGGACATACAGCCTAACCCTGCGCTGGCGTTGCTGGGTTTCTCCAGGCCACTCCCGCGGGCGCTCAGACGCCTGACGAATATAGCGCTTCTAATGGCTCGGCGAGTTGTGGCGTCGTGCTGGATGAGGGGGCCGCTCCCCACTAAAAAACGCTGGGTCAGAGATATGCTGTACTGCTGCACGCAAGCGGAGACGTATAGTGAATTGTTGCCCCCGAAGAGCCGGCCCAAGAATTTTTGGGGACTGTACAGAACATATCTGACGGCTGGGGAAACCGAGGGGGCGAGCCGGGGAGCGCCACAGGACGACGGACTTGATGCACACGGCGAGGCGGAGGCAGGTGTGATACTGGAGAGCACGCTGGCGGACGCTTGACTGGATGGCGGGTTGGCGTGACGCTTAGGAGGCGAGTCTGTGGGCTGAGTGGGTTGCGGGGCATTACCCGGAGGGGCGTGGCATGCTTTGAGTGGAATCGCGGGGGAGATGGAGAGTGGATGCGGAGTGGACGGCGAACTGAGAGTGGAGCACTGCTTGGCCTGCTTAAAGCCGGATGCAGGGACGGCGGATAGGACAGTACGCAGATGCGAGAGTGATGAGACGACGTGCGCGGGGTGGGTGGGATGTATGGAGGGGAGTTGGGTCTTGTTTAACAGAAACTCAGGGACTGGCTCAGGTTTGCTGGTAAAGGAGGTTGCTGGTGGAACCGCCCCACATACATGATGGTCTGTAGCGGGGTCTGAGGGCTGGTGCTGCCACTGATATTTGCAGTATAGGCAATGGGATACCTTGTGGGTAGATCCCCCTGAAACGCCGCCGGTCCTCCGGGATGTCGGCTAAATGGCCGTGTACCTGTATACTGCACCTCCCTCTTTCCCCCCCCCCACCTCCTGCGGATCAGGGGGGGAACACATGGCTATGTGACTTCCTGCTGTGCTGACCTGTATGCTTACTTTTTGTTAAATAAAGGTTTTTGAAACTTTAAAAAAAAAAAAAAAAAAAACACTTAGAAGTATAGTGCATATATTATTTAACGAAAAGTTAAGCAAGTGAAGGCATACAGTAAACACCCCCTAGGCTCGCAGAAGTGCCGATCACAAAAACAGGAAAGACTGCACTGTACGCAGCACAAGGCACACAGGCTGCACCCTTTGCTTGTCCTGTAATGTTGCCCCGTCTCTGCGTGGGCGCTGCGTCCAATGGGTACACGGGTCTGGAGAATTCATTCAAATGAGAAGGAGCCATTTATGTAGTTGGTGGTTCTAAAAATGTGGCGTTGATCGAGTCTTCTTAGGCAAATGCGGCACACCCCTGCTCTAGGTCACACCTCAGACCTCTGTGTTCTTGTCCAGCTGAATCGGGTCTTTAAACAAACACGCTGCGTGATAACCTCACCACACGGCTGCTTTGATGCACTCGAGGGAGATGAATCAAATTCAACCACTCATCTAACTAATCAGAACACCCAGTCAATAATCCACCCGCTCATCTATCTACACATGCACCTACCAATCTCTCATTCATCCACCCATCTGCCCACTCGACCATTCCTCCACCCGCTCTTCCAGCCACCCACTCATCTATCAAAGCAGGCGCCCGCTGATCTCGTCATCCATCTGCTCCCGTGTCCCTCCCTCTAGCCGCCCACCTACTCATCCACCCACTCATCCATCGTCTCATCATTCCCGCCACTCATCCATCCACTTATTCTTCCTGCCACTCATCTATCAAAGCATGCACCCGCCGTTCATCCATCCATTCATTCATCAGCTCACGTGTCCATCCCTCCGCCCGCCCATGTTGTGTGCCTGTGGGAAGAGTCCAAGAACGCGCATGTTCCCCGTTCCTCGTGCGCAGCTCCCCCTCTGTTTTTGCTCTTCACGCGCGGTGGGGGGCTCCAGGCCCTCTCCCTAATTTGCTGTTTGGGCTGAGAGCGCCAGGAGTAATGAGGGGGCGTGAGAGGCAGCGGCGGCATGGCCCCTTCATTACTAGGAGTCCCTTGTGTACTACAGCAGTGCCCTGGGGGCACGCACGTAGACCCCCACCCAGCACTGTGTGCAAGACGGCCCCTGGTGTGAGCAGCATATAGGCAAAGTCCTAAAACTCCGAGCATCAGAATGGAAAGTGTTGGGGAAGGACATTCAGAACTGCTCGAAGTTCACACATGTGATCGATATGGCGAGTGGACAGCTATGTGGGAAGCATGGGTGAAGTAATCACAGACATGTCAAACTGTGGGATTTCATGTGCTTTATCTGCCTATAAATACAGTTCTCATATTTCCATGGAATTAGCCATTTAGTAGAGTTTTTTTGCTCAACAACATGTCCGAGACGTTTCGCACAGACCATCAGTATGTCTTTAAGGTTGTGTGAATGCATGTTCTGTAACTTTTGAAAGTTTACTGTGCATACGGAAACATCCCTGAGCTCCCTGACCTCGGCAGGGTGGTGGATTTCCCCTCCTGGACAGTGGCGTTACTGTGTGGCCTTCTGGCACGCATCTGTAGAATGGCTGGACCCCCAATGTACAGGGTTTGAAGATGACCACTGTGTCTGTGTGTGTAGACATCGACTGTATTAAATACCCCTCTCAATAGCCCCCCGTGTAACTCTAGATTGGGTCTGGCTGTTGGGGGCCATTGGTGAACCCCTCTCACCAACAGCTTCAGAAGCATAAACAAACATTTGCAATGCAATAGGTTTCGCATTTGCGAGAGTTTAAGCTACTAGCATTGCAAATAACAATGCCTTTTATTTGTTTTAAAAACCAAAACATAAGTAAAAGACATTGTAATTTACAATGCGAATAGCTCAAACTCCTGTAAATGCGAGACCTATTGCATTGCAAATGCTTGTTTGTTTTGGTAGGCACGGGGAGATTAAGGATCAGGAGTCGACCCCTAGGCTTGAACCTTGGTTTCCCACCTCCAAAGTCGGCAGTCTAGCCGTAAGACCACATCCTCTCTCCATATCCGGTGTAGGTGTCTGCCGTCTTTTTACATGTTGCTATATGGATCTCACAGCCACAGAGAGAGACCAGCTCTAAAGGTGAAGTATTACAGAAATCATGAGAAATATTGTATAACATCGTAATAAGTCGCACATTGCCATTATGCCAGCAGCTAGGCCTACGCGATAAATTACTATTTCGGTTACATTTTAGTTAGATCAACAAGACCTAGTGGGAGCCCAACCAGGGCCGCCTTTTAGCTTAATGTGCAAACTGCTACCTTAGACAATTGTAACCCACACTTACTTCCGTGTGCCTCGTTTGTTCATCAACAATAATGAACACACTCTGAAACAGCCTAGATCTCCGAATATACAAAAACACGAGGGAGCATTAGTAAAAGTAATTTTATGATTAAATGGCAAACTCCACGGAGCCTTTGCCATTCTTTTAATTATCAAGTAGGAACAGGTGTACTTTCTTAAAACATATATATGAACTTTTTTTAAACAAATTCACGATTATCCTAGTAGATTTTATGCTTGGACTGGGATGCCGTGAGATGTTTATCTCTAGGCTTTACAGTATAAACAACAGTAGTTTGTGTGACTGTGAAATCAAACAACTATGGATTCTGAGATGATATTGATAATAGTTTTTAAACTTTTTTATTTGGGCTAGAACCCTTCTATTGGGCTGCTCCCCTCCCCCCCAGCCAAGCACGTGCATGTGCAATGAGGCCGACAATACATTTCAAACTTTTAAAATACAATTAAGTCTATGTAAAGAACGTACAACTGTGTAACAAAAAAGACGTGGGGAGGGACCCGGGTGGCAGGAGAATGAGACACAATTGTGCACACTTAGGGGCCTATTAGCAAGAAGTTGCGATATTTATCGCAAAACACGCTTAGCGCGTTCATTTTTATCACTGCCTATCGCTGGATATTTTAGCGGGCAAAACATGCTATTAGCAACGTTTTACTATATTGTGCTAAAATATCCAGCGATAGCGGTGAAATGCGTGAATATCGCTGGGGCCTATTAGCAAGAAGTTGCGATATTTATCGCAAAACACGCTTTGCGCGTTCATTTTTATCGCTGCCTATCGCTGGATATTTTAGCGGGCAAAACATGCTATTAGCAACGTTTTACTATAATGTGCTAAAATATCCAGCGATAGCGGCGAAATGCGTGATTATCGCTGGAAATCCAGCGATATTCATGCATTAACGCCAATGGGGACTTACCCTGAAGATCCACCTCCCATTGGATAAACAGGTAAGTCATGTTTCTAGCAGGCGTTAGGTTATATCGATAATCGCTCTTAGTGCGATTTTTTTCATCGCTTCGCCTGCTTTGCTAATAGGCGATAGCTGTGTTAGCGACTGCTTTCAGTCGCTAACAGTTTGGGTACGCCCACTTTGCATGTCATTAGCTATAAATATCGCTGACATGCAAAGCCAGCCCCAAACCGGTCGCTATCGCCCGAAAGCTGTCGCTAACTGCTGTTAGCGACAGCTTGCTGATAGGGCGATAGAAATATCGCCGCTTTGGCGGCAAAAAGTGCTGCTAAAGCGGCGATATGGCCCTTGCTAATATGCCCCTTAGTAGCGAAGCATAGAGCAAAGAATAGGGGTGGGCGGGGCTTCAAATGCAAACAGCTTTGCACGCAGAGGCCTTCCTTTCATCTCTCGGAAGACTGATAGCGGCTGATGATCCCCGACTGAGCAGATATGTCACCCCTTACCATTGATCTCCACCCCTCACCATGACCCCTGACCCCCCCACTTTCGAACCCCTCTGTTTGACTGTCTGGCCCATGGCGCTCTTCGGACGGATTGCATGAAGGAAAGAAAATATGAATAAACATGCATTTATTGTAAAACAAATTAACGTGTCTGTGGATAGTCAGGAGACAACGAATGGTCAAAGAAGGCCGCAGTGAACGGAGGCAAAGGAGAGGACAAACACGTGCAAGAGCTAATAGTCTTGGCGTCGGCTCACCAGCCTGTGATTCTGGGCAAATCACCTAGGGGCATATTATCAAGAAACGGCTTAAAAAAATTATCGCCGCTTTAAATATGCCGCAGAGAATTCCCATAGAAGCCCATGGTCTGGTGTCAACATGGGCATCTATGGGAATTCTCTGCGGCATATTATCAAGCCCATTATCGCCGTTTTAATTGCAGTTTTCTGCCACTAAAGCGGCGATAATTTTAACGCCGTGCTTGATAATATGCCCCTGTATCTCTCCGGGCCTACCAAAAATGAATGTGTCCTGTAATCAACTGGTGCTCGTCTAAAGCGCTCCAATACCTTTGGGTCGAATTCCAGCTATATAAATCTGCAAAGAAGAAAAAACATTGATTTTCATTGGTAGAGGAGCTTCTACCCCTAGGATGCGTAGACACACATCACCCGGCTGCGGTGCTGGGGCTAGTAATAAGACGCTCTCGAGGCGAGCGCACACACTTTAGGGTACTGTCCTGTTAATGGTAGAAAAGCTCCGGAGGCGTGAGCACACACTGTAGGATAGTATGGTGTTAATCGGTAGAGAAGCTCTGGAAGTGTGCACTCACACTGTAAGAAGCTAAATTTGATGGGGTGCGGTTAGAGCGACCCATCCAGTATTGTGGCTAATGGTCAGGGAATCCAGTTTGTTGCAGAACGAAAAGCGCGCGTTCCCTTGAACGCAGTGCGGAAGTTGGAGACGGCTCGAGAGCGTGTCAGACTCGGAGCACTGCAGCAGCACTGGAGATGTTAAGAGCTAGGGCAGGGACTGGTTGGCAAACGTCAATGTCCCGTCCGGCAGCCTGTCTACAATACCTGTGCTCCCATATATTACTTGTAAACTAGTAAATAACTTCAATTATTGTCAGCCCTGTCCCAGAAGCAACTATTCAATTAACAAGCTGGCGAAGTTGTGTAAAAAACATAGTGCGTCCCAGCTATTGAAGGCGAGTGTGTGATGCCGCAAGTGAGAGATCCAATCCTGGTGGGCGGGGCTAAAAGGAGACAAGGCGGCAACAAGGAGGGACTAAGAAGCCTCCTTTTCAATGCTGAGCCTGCGTTTTGCATGCAGGATGACGCTACCGAATGAGAAAGATGGGCGTGGCTTCAACTCCGCCTTTGAGTGCTTTGGAATCTGTATTGATTCCAAAAGGCTCTCGTATGACGAGAGCAGCGCATGCGCACTGCTTTTTCCAGCCAAGACCTAATAAAAATTCTTCCTATTGCGTCAAGAATTTTCAATTCTATTAAGGACACGGAGGTGAGAGTTATCTCACCCATTAGAGGTTGTTTGAGGAAATTTCTGGGTTAATCATTATTGAGGATAGTTTCATGATATTGAATTTATGATGGTTAAAAATGCATGTTATTCTCCCACCCTGTATTTATATAGTGGTTTGAGGGATGAAGTATTACCGCTTAAACTTTTGTTTCAGGTACAGAATCTAAGACGTCTTGAAGGCTGGAGTAAGCAGTGGTGCAAGGCACTGGAGTATCAAGGAAGGAATGGAACCTTTGTTGTCGTTATGTTCCAGTTCAGAGACAGGAATCCGGGTTATGAGAGGATTCGGGTTGAATTAATCTGAAAAACTGTTAAAATGACTGTTCGAGGACTGATTTCAAAGAAAGAGGAAGTGAGACAGTTACATGGAGCTATATATGTTTTGTGCCCCTGTGATTGGTGGTTACAGGACTACTGGGGCTTATGGGAAGTGTAGTTTTTGTTATATTCTAATGTGATTGGCTGCTGTGTTTTGAGCAGTAAAGGAAAGAGAAGCATAATCCTTGCCTATGTCCTTAATATAATTGAAAATGAGAAATGTCCTAGTTAGCACGAAGGAAAGTTTCAATTCTAATAAGGAGGCGGAGGCGAGGATTATGCATTTCTTTCCTCACTTTTTATTAACCAGCATGTTGAAAGACACAAGAAAAAACATGACAAGACCACAACTCCCATGAGGCTCGGGAGTAACCATGGCCGCCAGCAGTCCCATCATAATCGATAATGAAGACCATAAACAGTTGCAGCCACCGTAGTCCTTCCTCTTTCTCTGCTGCAGGAAGTTAAGCCCTAGGGGTCCTATTTCGTCTTGGAATAGGAACCTAGGAGGATATATATGAGATATTGAGGGCTGACTATGAAACCACAACACATACCAAAGCAATCAGACTGCGTATGGTATCAATACAATTGTAAAATCCTGTCAAAACAATAAGCAATAAGTATTGTACGAGAATGCAATACCATGATATAGCATACAACATAGAAAATATATACACACAAAGTATTGAACATCACCAAGATCCAATGATAAGAGAAGACTAAAAATGTTACTTCCCTGATACGAAAAACTCTGAACTCCCTCCGTTCTTAGAGCTACTACAAAAGCTTACCAAGGGTGGGAAGGCATAAGAGAAACATGCCTCCTCCTTATTAGAATTGAAACTTTCCTTCGTGCTAACTAGGAAATTTCTCATTCTACAGCAGGAGCAGAGGCGAGGATTATGCATGTTCAAAGCCTACTTACCACCAATGCGGCTGCTTCATGGATTGGTTTAAAATAGAACTTTTTAAAAGTTGAATCTGAAGACCAATCCGCCGCATTCATAATGTCCTCCAATCTACCCCCTACCTGAATGGCCTTGGAAGCCATTGCTCCCCTGGTAGAGTGTGCGCCAAATTCACTAGTGTCAATACCAGCTTCAGTCATAATCGACCTGACCCATCTTGCAATGGCCGGTGAAGGCACCGCCTTGAACGGTTTCTTAATGGCAATCAGGAGTTGCCGTTCACCCGGAGGCCGTACCTCCAATGTCATATCCTCATAGGCCTTCAGGCACCTAACGACGCACAACTTCGGGGAATCTGGAAAAGCAGGATAAGTTACTGACCTTGTACTCGTCTTGGTTCTCCTCGAGATGTTGAAGGTAACCCCTTCCGGGGTAAAAATCTGTGCGGTGAGATCCAGAGCTCTTACATCTGACGCCCTTTTACACAAGATAAGGCATAACAGCATTGTCAGTTTCGCTGAGATTTCCTTTCCAGATAGATACTGATTGTCTTGCCAGGACATCAGCAAACGCAGGACCAGATTGACGTCCCAGAGGCCTGCATAACGAGGCTCAGGGGGTCGAGAAATCCTAATGCCCTTCAGGAGCTTACACACCCAGGGGTGTTCCCCTACCGGATTGTTGTCAATGGGAACATGGCCTGCTGAAATGGCAGATCTAAAGGAGTTAATGGTGCAATAAGCCAGTCCTTCCCGAAAAAGCTCAGTTAGGAAGTTGATGACATCTAAAACACTGGAGCCAACGGCATCCAAGTGCTTCTCCATACACCAACGTACCCATCGCCTCCAAGCTGATCTGTACCTCTTGATGGTCCCCGGGCCCATGCCTGCTGGATGAGGAATTCAGCCTCTTGCGAAAGAGATCCGTCCGACCAGCGTCGCCTGAAATCCTCCACGCCATAAGATGAAGATGGCCCTGAAGCACCAGGGGATGAGGATTGCCCAGGGGGTCCGATAAGACCCCGTCGAAAAACGATAGACGTATCGGAAGGTCCCAACTCAGCTCTAGGAGAGAAGGGAACCACGCTTGAGAGCGCCAAATCGGGGTTTTTAGGATTAAGGAGGCCTTCTGTCGACAAACCTGTGCCGCCACCCTCTGAATGAACAAGAATCGTGGGAAGGCGTAAGCCCGCATCGACGACCAGTCTTGGAGAAAAGCGTCCACCGCCTCCGCCCCGGGATCCGGTTTCCAGCTGAAGTATCTGGGAAGCTGGGCGTTCCATCTGGAAGCGAAGAGATCCACCTGGCAGGGTCCCCAAGAGGCCATCAGCGATTAGAAGACTGTTGCATCCAGTCTCCAATCGCTGGCATCCCGGAAGTGCCTGGAGTTCCAGTCCGCAACCAAGTTCTGAGTTCCCGGGAGGTACTCGGCCGTCACCGAAATCTGGCGTTGAAGGCAGTAATGCCAGAAGTCCTTGGCTAGTTCCACCAGAGCCCTGGACCGTGTGCCACCTAAGCGGTTGATGTATTGCACCGCCGTCGTGTTGTCCATCCGGAGGAGCACACAACAAGACACTTTGTCCTTCGTGAAGGACCGAATATCAAAGGAACCTGCCAGGAGCTCCAGACAGTTGATATGAAGGGAAAGTTCCTCCTCCGTCCACCTGCCCCCTACGGAGGTCGAGCCGCATCGGGCTCCCCAACCGAGGCGATTGGCGTCCGACTCTATCACCAGATCTGGCTGCGACCCAAAGATCGCTCTGCCATTCCACGCCTCCATGTGATCGATCCACCACTGGAGTTCCACTCTGGATTCCTGAGTCAGATAGATCAATTGAGAATAGGTAAGGCCCCTCCGCAGATGGGACGCTTTCAGTCTCTGTAGTGCACGGTAGTGCAGGGGCCCTGGAAAGATGGCCTGAATCGAGGATGATAACAAGCCAACAATCCTGGCCAGCTGCCACAAGGAGATCCTGTCCCTCCGGAGGACCTTCCTCAACTCTTTCTTGATTTTGCCAATCTTCTGCTCCGGGAGATGTAGGGTCGCCGTCCTGGAATCCCAGAAATCCCAGAAAGGTCATGATCTGCTGCGGGACTAAGTCTGACTTTTCCCGGTTGATGGTAAACCCCAAGCTCTGAAGGAGGGAGATTGCAATCTGTAATTGGGAGAGTAGATGGGACCTGGACTGATCCATTATCAGAATGTCGTTCAAATAAATGATCAACCGAATGCCCAGAGTTCGGAGATGCTCCACCACCGGCTTGAGGAGCTTCGTAAAGCACCACGGAGCCGAAGACAGGCCAAATGGCAGAGTCCGAAACTCGAAAACCTGTGCTCTCCACTGAAACTGGAGGAACCTGTGGTGTGGAGGAAAAATGGGGACCGAGAGGTAGGCGTCCTTGAGGTCCAGACGCACCAACCAATCGTCCTGCAACAGAAGGTCTCTGAGGAGATGGATCCCCTCCATTTTGAAGTGGCGATAGACTAGCCACTCGTTGACGGCTCTGAGATTGATAACCGGTCGGTAGTCCTTGTCCTTCTTTTCTACCAGGAAGATGTTGCTCAAGAAACCCGTGGGATGGAGCTCTGAAAGGCATATAGCCCCTTTGGACAAAACATCTTGAACCTCTTGGTCTACGAGAGACTCGTCCTGAGAAGAAAACACCATAGGCCGGGGTCTGACACCTTGAACCGGCGTTCCGTAGAACTCTATGTGAAACCCTCTGACCGTTTCCAGTACCCAAGGGTCTGATGTAATCTCTGCCCACTTGTGATACAACAGGGAGATTCTTCCCCCCAACCGAACCGGGGCTACCAAGGCAACGCTTACCGTTGTATCCACCGGCGTTGTTGTGGACGCCTACCCGGCCTCAGCTGTTCTTTCCTCTGCCACCCCGGGAGGGGTAGAAAGTCCCTTGTTGACTGTCCTGCCATCCATTGTTTCGTTTGGCTTGGGCTCTATTAGGGCCTTGACTCGATTGCCGGCCGGAGGAGCGACCCCTGCCTCTTCCGGCCCCATCGAAAACCTTCCCCGGAAAAATCTTCTTCATAGAAGCCTGCGCTTTGTCCAGGGCCGAAAAAGTAGCCACAAACTTCCCTAACTCCTTGACGAATGGATCGCCTAAGAGGGAGCCCTGGGCTATCGGACCCGCTTCCGAGGAAGAGAGCTCCCCCAGCTTGGGATCAATCTTCAACAACAGAAAACGGCGGCGCTCGGCCGAGAGGGCTCAATTCGCAATGCACCTCATCTGCAGGAAGGAGCTCCCCAGAATCTCGGGACCTCTCAGCTAACTCTATAACCTTAGTCAACGGTCCCACCACATCCAAGAGCTTGTCCTGGCAAGCCCGCCATGATCTATCTATCCCCTTCGTGGGATCCTTCATATATTTTGAGAAAAGGGTACACAATCTGGGGTCAATCTCGGGGTCAGAGTGACTCCGTTGGGAAGGGACGGTCTGGGGCATTCGGACCGAAGTCGGGCCCTAACCTCCTTATTGAGTGGTTGCCTAATCTTGTCAGCTACCTTCTTGTCCGGGACCCATTCCGTGGACCGGGCCTGTAGATACATAGGGGATTAAACATATCAGCTGAGGGACTTCCCCTTCCCCTACAGACGAGGTAGAAGACTGAGGGCGCCAAGACCTGTCGTGCTCCTGGTACCCATCCGAGGAATCCCCATCATCCTCACATTCCACCTACCCCATCTCGGGAAACCCCTCCTCAGGGTGGAAATCCGTGGTGCCATCGTCGCCGGTTTCACCGGGTAAGACTTCCTCCCGATAGGGTGCATCACGAAGCGTGCGCGCACTCTTCTGAAAGACTTCCGCCAGACGACTGAAGCCCTAAAGGTGCCCTGCGTCACGCTTATGAGCCTTGCGCGGGTGAATAGTAGGCACACCGCTAGGCCCGGCTCCCCCGTCCCCCAGTATTCCCGTGCCCTTGAAAACATGGGCGGACAGACGGTCAACACTTTCCTGCAAAGGGGCAAGCGCCTGGGCGATGGCCGAAGAGAGGAGCCTGTCCATCTCTGCAGGTCTGCGCGCCTGGGGGAGCCGGTCCTCCTCAGAGGACAAAGATGGGGTATAATCATGCTCCTTCTGAGCCTGCATCGTAATAAGAGGTGAGGACACCAGAAAAAAACGCCGCAATTTAGTTAAGGGGGGTCCTCCCACTCGCCGGTGTCCAGGAGCTGCCACCCACCGGTGAAAAAACCAACGCACGGGGAAACCAGCAAGATGTAATATTAATAGGGCTAAGCCCGTCACTCTTACCGCTAAAGCGGTGTCAGGCGAGGGGGGAAGGATCTGGGCACGAGCGGAAAACTGCTCCGATCACTCAGAGGCAGATGCCTCACAAGCGGCGCTTCAACCAGCGCCGAAAACGAAGCGTTGCGCTGAAGGCGCGAAACAGCGCCACCTAGTGCACCCGCTCCGTATCAAAAACTAACGCGCTCGGGCCGAAGCCTACCGCGCTACACTCATCGGAAGAATAACCCGCTAAATATACACTTTAAACAAAGCAGAACAAAGCAATACTGTCAGAATGAAATCGACACACAGCCCATCAAGCCAAGACCCAAAGACACAGTGAGGAGAGAAGGGACTTAACTGACGGGCCAGCAGTGAAGAAAGAGAAAGGACTACGGTGGCTACAACTGTTTATGGTCTTCATTATCGATTATGATTGGACTGCTGGTGGCCATGGTTACTCCCGAGCCTCATTAGAGTTGTGGTCTTGTCATGTTTTTTCTTGTGTCTTTCAACATGCTGGTTAATAAAAAGTGAGGAAAGAGATGCATAATCCTCGCCTCCGCTCCTGCTGTAGAATTCTTGACGCGATAGCTAGAAAAATAATTTGTGTTATGTATTACAATATACACCCACCGAGCAGAGGCTTCACCGGTCAGGTGACCCTACTAACTAAAAAGGCCAGGCGCACGTGCCGTGCCCTGCGCCAGTTTCCAGTACTGTGATACTGCGTGTGTGCGCGTGCCTTATCGCAAGTATGTGTCCTAGAGCCCACTACTTTACAGGGTGGAGCTAAAACTAGCTGCTCCACCAGTCAGGGGACCCTCTATTAAAAGGGGCGATCATCCCCTATACAACTATTGTCCATGTGGTTCATTACTTAAGCAAGTGGGCCTAGAGCCCTCGTCATTACAGTTACATGAAGAATATTTGTCTTTATTATAAGTGCTGCAATAACAGTTTTGTAGAATGAATGATTTTTTAATATGTATATCACGTAGTACAATGTAGTTTTTCAAATTCACCTACAACGCTTCCACAGCAAGATGGCAATTCGAAGAAATCGTGTCGTTGAAGGACCTTTATCGCTCAAAATATGTCGCTGTTCTTGAGTTACAGCGACGAAACAGTTTCAACCAAAAACGGCGGCCATCTTAAAGCGTAAATATATCACGTCCTACTCATGGCAGAAGTGGGCAATCTAAGTGATCAAGTTTGAAGGAATTTCATTTGATGCTGAATGGATTGTCCGCATTACTTAGTTTTATTATAAACAATATAGATCTATTTAATAAATTATATCTCTAAAAAAAGTATTCGTTTCTAAAGTTATTCTTGTCGTGCTTTTTACATCTGAGACATGCAGTTCTTCGTGAAATACAGTAACATGACTGTCTCACATCACAGCTACTTGGGCGTCAAAGAACAGCCTTCAATCCAACGATAGTTTACCCACGAGAGTTTATTTAGTCTCCACTTACAAGAGCAGAGTCGCACCTGTCACTAGACCCCGCCCTTCGGTCTGATTATTGGTTGGAGCCCGCGCGTCGCCTGTCTCCTTGGAAACGCGAACCGGGGGCTTCCCTGAGTCTGGCTGAGGGATAGCAGAGAACAGAGCAGATTGAGACCCGGAGCTGGGAAAAGCAACTCCGTGCCATTTGAGTGTGGCGGTGTAAGAACTCTCCAGCCAATAAGCAGCATGGAATGCGGCTCGAGGACTTCGGCCAATAAAGAAAACGAATGAGTTGTGGACTGCCGGGGGAGGATGCTGCGATCTGGACCTCTGGGTTCGAGTTCAAACGCGAGCTGCTTTTTATGCGCATATAAAGCCGAGGCTGGTCCCTAAAGACAGAAGGAAGATACCTTCCGGTTTCTGTGAAATTTAGCATCTAAGGAGCAAAAATCCGCAGCGGCTGATGTATCAAACCCTGGCGAAACCTTACCCAGTGGGAGTTTTCTGTAGAGGGTACGTTTTAGTTATTGTTGTATGTGATCTCATTGGTTAGATGGTAGCTCCCGGTGGGTTCTTGTGCCATTGGCTTGACATTAGGCCAGGTGCGCTGGCCCCGGTAGGTAGTTGTTATCTTCAGGAGTTAGTGAACGTATTGGTACTTCCTGGCATGGATGACCTTAATGGGTGAATGGTGGCTCCTTGGTTAGCAGTGCTGAGTGCCTTGTGTTGGCTAATTAATTAGATAGATGCAACCTATTGGTGCTAATAATCTCCTTTAATAGATGTTATTTTCTAGCTTTGGGTGATAACCCTGGGTGGATGTTATCTCCTCGAATGGGTGATCCTATTTGGTCACTATTAAGCCATAATATGACTGATTGTGATTGTTAGGGGATAGCTTCTGATGTGAGTGATCTCATTTTGTGCATTTTAGATCCTGGTGTGGATAAACTTACTGGTAGATTCTAGCTCCTGATGTGGGTGACCTCATTGGGTAGATGTCAACACCTCATGGGGATCTAATTGGGTAGATAGGAACTCTTGGGGTTAGTAATCCCCTTGTTTAGAATTTAGTCCATGGAGTATTGATCTCCTTTACTGGCTGTTAGCTCTTTTTTGTGGACAATCTCTTTCGGTTGATGTTAGTTTTTATTTATTGTGGTTGATATCCTAGGTGGATATTAGTTCCTTTATGTTGGTGTTCTCTTTAGGTATATGTTAGCTCCCGGTGTGGGTAATATTCTTGAGTAGATGGTGAATTATTGGTGTGGTTGATCTCCTCAGTAGATGTTAGATCTTTGTTATTAGCGATAACCCTGATAGATGTTTAGTTTGGTTAGTCAGTGCACTGGTAGATGTTAGTTACTTGCTGTGGGTGGTCAGTCTCCGTAGATATTAGTTCCATGGTCTCCATGAGCTCACAAAAAGGCCCTCTTCCTGTGATGCAGCAAGTGAGAACGTTTGGGGTCCTCCCCACTACCCAGCTTTGGCCAGGGCCGGCCCCCTGAGCATGGGTGGTGTGTGCAGTGCGATGCCAGTGCCCCTTGGGGAAGAGCAGTTGCCTGATGGTGCAGAAGAACAGCTGAGTAGTGGGGATCAGACACTGGAGTTGAGTGGGCGCCGGCTGAAGACTTTGCCAGTATCTGTGTGTGCCCTGGCTGAGCGCCTCCACAAACTCTACATCAGCAGCAACGGACTGCGAGAACTGCCAGAGGAGCTTAATCTGCTGGATAACTTGCGTATTCTGGCCTTAGACTTCAACAAACTGGAGGAGGTCCCTGAGGCCCTCTGCCACTTGCCTCGGCTCTCTCGTCTCTACCTGGGGGGCAACCGTCTCCAAGACCTACCCCCCTACTTTGAACAACTGCAGAGCCTTCGCTGCCTGTGGATCGAGAAAAATTACCTGCAGCATTTTCCTCGGGTGCTTCTACGTCTTCGGGGCCTCAAGTCCTTGCAGATAGGGGATAACCGTCTCCGGGGGCTTCCCCAGGACTTGCCCACTGCTATGACTGGACTGCGAGGCCTCTGGCTCTATGGCAACCGCTTTGAAGAGTTTCCGCTGGTGCTGCTTCGGATGTCTTTTCTGGAAATCCTTGACTTAGATCGCAACAAGATTGTCAACTTTCCGAGTCTTTGCCACCTGACGAACCTCCGCCTTTTCTCCTATGACCACAATCCGGTCAAGGCACCACCAGCAGTCTCTGACAAAGTCACCTTGGTGGGAGAAGGCGCACAGGAAGTGATGCAGGAGAGAGCTGAAAAGGAACAGCAGCTGAAGGAGGAAGAGGAGCAACAGGCCCAGGAGCCACTGCATGGTATACTGAAGAACAGCTCTACTTTGAGTGCCGGGGAGAGCTTCTCTGCCATGGATGAACCTGACCAGGACCAAGAAGACTTCGAGGAGGATGCAGAGGAGTTTGAGGAGGAGCTGTTCTTTGAGGACGATGAAGAGACGTGACAAAGAGATGGATTTGCTGCTGCTAGATCATCACTTGCCCTTGGCTTTCAGGGCACCTGACATCACCAACTACCTGGCTCAACTGATTCTGACAAGCGTCTTGAGCATGAAATGTGGCCACATGGGCAGTTTGTCAACATGAAGAGTGTTCTCTTTGTTCCACAGTTGGAAAAGCCGAAAGGGCTGCTGGCAGAGATTGAAGGGGACACCTGCTGACCACTGGGCTCTTCATGCAGATAAGTGGCACTGCAATGGTTTTTCTGGAAAATACTCTCAGCAGAAATATGGATGGACCTTAAGCCTTTCCATACTTGGACCCGGCTGCAATTTCAAGTGACAGCAAAGCACCAAACTGCCCTCAAAAGTGCCTTGGGTATCTGTGACACATGCCTCAACAGTGCTCCTCTGATCTCCCACGTTGTACTTGCAGTCTCTGGTGATACTTCAGAGGTGAACTCCGGAGACCGCTTTAATGAGAGTCTCACCAAGTAAAGCGCTCCAGCGCCCTGATTATGGCTGTGTGTATCGTCTATTCCTTCCTTTACCGGGGACCTTCAGACTGAACAGTCTATGGTCCTGCAGATCTCAACTCGCTGGAACGGAGCACACTTGTCCTTATGCGCTCTTGCTTGAGACCACCTTCATCCTCAAACCCCTGAAGAGAGCACCTTGACCCTTCCATAATGCACTTTTGTGTCTCCCAGAAGGAGACACTTGTTTTTCTGCACCCCCTTTTGCCACCAAGAATGTAATTTTGTGGCCGTTTTGCACCGTCTCTGAAGTGAGCCCCTAACCCTCATGCACCACTGACCAAAGAATACCTTGGCTCTAGGCATGCCCTCATAAGTGGAAACGGTGAATACTCAGTCGAGAGCATGCATGCCCTCATACCTACTTCAAAGAGAGCCCCTGATGCGTATAACTCCCACCCCACCAGCAGAAAGCCCTCTTCATCATTAGCGCTCTCTCTTTTCTGTCTCGCATATGACCCATACACCTTCAGAGTACCCTGACCCTCAGGCGCCCTAATCCTTGCACAGTGGCACACCACGAACACCTCTGTAATCAGCTGTGTTTCTTTGCATCACCAGAAGGGAGAACCCTAGCCGATATATGTATCTTTAAAAGAGTACAGTTGCCCCTCTGTATCCCAGACAGAAAACAACCTGGCCGTTGTGAACACCCACGAACGAGCCTGTAGCTCATGTGCTTTTTCCACCAAGAGGAGAGTGCAGTGGTCATCACCTTCACAAGGGAGCATCCTGGCCCTTATGCCCCCAAACCCCCCTCCACCGGAGAGAACATAACACCATATGACCCTTCGAAACTCCTTGGCACTCATCCACTCCCGCAAGGGAGCATCATTTCCCTTTTGCCTCCCCAGAATATTCGGGAGGAGTTCTTGTGCATGCACCACAAGACAAGCTCCTGTGCATTATGCATCCACTTGGGAGTGGACTGTGTGCCTTTTGCACCACCTAGAAGCGAGTACACTGCCCCCTTGGAGTACACGAATGACTGCGCTCCCTCCCACCGACCTCCGCAGCTGTCTGCTGTGAGAAGAAGCGGCCCAGAGCCCGGGCCTGCTGAGCTCTGGCAGCCTTTGTATGGCGAGGAAGACGAAGAGACACTTCTCTGCCAGTCGGGACACAAGTTTCCATTCCCATAAATGGGCCTAGAGCCCTGTGAGCAGGGCCCGCACCGGTCCTGCCTGCGACAATCAGGAAAGACTACGTGGGTGGGGTGTGGGGGTTCAGTGATGAACTGTGGCCCAGCCCCACAATGTACTACTACACTGTGAGGGTTTAGGATTTCACCTCAGGGATTCACCCTCCTCGTTTACCCTCAATAATCCCCCTCCGGGCACCAGCACAGCATTTTACCCCCAAATCTCACCTCATGGCCTTACTTCGTAAATTTGCCCCTGGACCTCACTCCGAGGGCCCCTCAGCACTCAGGAGCAAGACCCTCATTCTCAGGGACATCGGGGAGTGGAGTGGGAACAGAGCATATACTCATTAAAGACACAGCTCCCTCTCAGTGACAGTCTGGCTGTCTTCCTTCAAAACGGATATTGTTCCCGGCGTGCCTTGAAGAGTGTGCAGGTAAAATCCGCTGAGAGGAGGCGTGTGACCATGGGGATGAGCGGGGGAGAACGGCAAGTTTGGATTGATGCGTGCGCGTGTGCCCTCCTATCGAGAAGCGTGGGCTCCTCGGGACGGGAAGCAGTTTGTCGAGCAAGGCGAGAAAAGCCTTGCTTGCGTTCCTCTAGTAGGCAATACTGTAGTGTGTCTCCTGTCGGAAGCGGACTGTATGCGTTGCATTGTGATGCTTATTCGAGTGAACGCTGTGTGTGACCCAGGAAGTTAGTACACGCAGCCAAACAGTGGCAGTTTGTCTTGAGTTCGACCCGCAGGAGGAGAAGCAATTTGCGTACCAGTAGGACCCGTAGCTGTGCGCCTGCCCCCGAAGCGGAGCGTGTTTGTGATTGTTATTATAACCCCCAGTTTAGGGAGCAGTGTGTGTACCCCGTCGGATAGTTTGAGTGTCCATCACGGTTGGTGTGCGTGAGTGTGTGTGTGTGGTGTGTGTGTGTGTGTGTGCGCGCGCGCTCCGCGTGAGGAGAAGGCGCTTCACTGAGGGTTGTAGAGTTCACATTTCCATTGCTCCTCAGACCAGTATATAAAGGAAGAGCGTGGCTACTCTTTTACTGTATATTTCGAGCTCCAACATGTCTAAAGCATTGACAGCAGAAACACTAATAATCATCCCTGAATGGTTTTTCATTACAAGCAGAAGGTCGAAGCTAATCATTGCACCCTTCTCTCGAGTACACAATCAGGGCTGAGTGTACTGTATGAGTTCAAGAGTGTGAAGGAAAATAGGATGCGCCTTTAATCAATGCATTTCATGACTCGGACTCAGGTACGTGCACCCACCATTAATCACACCATTCAGCTCAGCCCTGCATAATTGAACTCACCTAAGATAAAATTACAGGTCTTTCATTCTAAGGTTGAAGCATAGTGGCTTTCAAGTGTTAATTACAGTATTTTACTAATCTAGTAATAGCTGATTGCTATGCGCGCTCACAGAGATGCCCGGAAAGACAGATAAAGCTGCCTTTAGTGGCGAGTGGTCAGTAGCAGAGGGTAATTACTAAGTCACCATTAGCCACCTTGGATTACCATTCTTAAAACTATAACCCTTATGAATGAATATTGGCGCTAAACTACGAACTGTCATATGATTCCGTACCTGAAATTATTGGGTCTGAAAGCACCAGATCCGGTTTTACCAGGTTCTCATTCACACCTGAAAAAACATGCCTGGAGAATGGCAGGGGTTGAGGGCAGTGGAACAACCTGATACCTGTATCCCCCCTTCAGCACCACAGGGGGGCAGAGAACGCTGCCCATACAGGCCAGAGCCTCCACCTTCAGCTCAGATGCTCTTCCTCTAGCCACCCTCTGACCTACATTGACCCCTCCGCCACTTGCATTTCAGCAGGTGGTAAATGTCAAAAGATTTATTAGCAGAATTAAGTAAGGAAAACCACTAGAAAAGAACCCGTAATTCTGGTTTCTCATGCTTATTTCCAATGCCAGTCCTTTAATTGCAAAAAAATAAGTGAATGTACTGACCAAATGGGGCTGGGTGCGGAGTTTGGGGCGGTTCTAGCTTCACTCATTTAATCGCATTGAGACTTTTCAGTGCATTGTGATACAGACACATTTCTGCTTTTTTGCAGTATTAATTTTTGCCCTTGCATGTGCATGGATATATTTAGTATCCCCTTTCCTGCTCCCTTCAGCATGATAATCTACTTCAGATTACAATACCTTAATAGTATCCTGGTGGTGCCACTGATTACTTTGTTGATAATCAGGTAACAGGTTTGGATTGGGATCAAAAATTGGCTCAGGCACCCTAAAAAAAGTAGCCCACATTTGCGGATTGAGTCTTTTCTCAAAACACTGCTGCTGTGTTTTAAGTGTTATAAAATGAAGGAGGGTTTCACTGAGATAAAAAATAATGCAAATAATGCCAGGACTCACACCTGAATATAAGTGAGCCTACTTCTTTCTGCTCAGGCCCCCACCCCTGCTCAATCTGCATACATTAATAGGCCAGCCCAGCGAGAGATTGGGAGTGACACCTCCGCCTCGTTGGTAAAAGGGAGGTAACAGGGGCCCCTCTGCCTCTCAAAAGGCCACTCAGGCCCCCACTGTGCCGCTGGCATCATCTCAACTGCACAGAAACAGCCCATATCGGCCACTACGCTGGCTAAAAAGGTGGGCCACAGTTGCAACTCAGATACTTGGCCATTGCCCCAGTGCCCGTTTTACCAATCCCACCCTTCAAACTTCACATGGTAGCCAGGAAGTGTAAAACACAGCAGATGCGTTCTGCATTCTTAATGACCATTACTAAGTGGAGGTGATATGGACTTAAGGCTATAGGAGCAGACGTTGGAACTGGGGGACCAAGTTTGAATCCTAGCCTTGGCTCAACCTCTTGGGATGGTGGGCAAATTACAGTTTCCCTGTGTGTGAAAATGTACCGTAATCCGATTCTCATGTAAAGTGCACTAATTCCCCTGTGCCAAGTTGTGCTGTATACAATTACCCAAAAAATAAAATTACTTGCTCAAGTGACCTCAGTCACACTAACTGCATTTTGCAGCTAGGTGGTTGTATCAAGACTATAACTATAGTGGGAAATAAACTGACTGGCAAAATAACTGGTAGCATACTCTTTTATGCATAACTCCAGAGCCCATGTGTACCAGGTGTCTGCATCATATAAAAATTAAAACATTAACAAATTAGAACTTTATAACTAGTTCCTGTAATGAAGTGAAATGCCATGCTAATGTATTAATATTGATTTGTAATGTGTTGTTTTTATCACAGTGCATGCACAATGAAGCACATCTAGGCCATTTAGAGCCTTGCTGTACCAGTTTTCTTCAGATACACTATTAGTTTTGCATTTTTCTGTTGGAACAGTTATGCAGACAGTAGCATTACATTATAGCTTTTTTTATTTAGAGCTCTTCATACCGCATTTGTGGGTTGGAGGTATTGTTATTCAAATGTCACTTCATTTGGCAAGGATGGCAAGGATGAAAGGCTGAGTCGGCCTCAACAGGGTTCAAACTTGTCACCTACAGAGCATTGCATGTTTCTGTCTGTTAGGTTATATTGATTTGTGTAGCGTGTTAATCACTCGAGAGAGTATCCAGGTGCTTGGGCAGGTGTGTAGGTTTGTGGTCCCCAAGGTGCTTATACGAAGATCCAGGCCTTCAACTTCTTGCGGTACTCAGGAAGTGAGGAGGAGGCTCTGATTTGTTGAGGGAGGTCGTTCCGTTTCTTGGGTGTGATGTAGGAGAATGAGCGACCTCCAGTTTTGCTTTTGCGGATGGGGGTAATGTGTGAGAGTGAGGCAGAGCGTAGGTGTCTGGTGGGTTGGTGAAAGTGTATGCGGCTTGTCAGGTATTCTGTTACTGTGTTGTGTAGGGCTTTGAATGTGTGCGTGAGAAGTTTGAATTGGCTGCGCTTGTGAATGGAGAGCCAGTGAAGCTTTCTGAGGTACGGTGCAGCGTGGGGGCAGTAAGTTTAGGAGGGAAGGGGCGGACGGGACACACACGCACACAAACACATGCAAAGCCATGCATTCACACACGCGCACACACAAACACATCCATTCACAACGCTCATTACCAAACATTCATACATACACGCATGCACGCCCCAAACATACATTTTTTTAAAAACACACTCTCACCTGTTTCTCTGCCTTGGAGGTCCCACGCGGTTTGGTACTGCTGCTTTCCCTCATTGACTGACCTAAGGTACCAACGTCCTCACAGAGGGGGATGGGGTCAGTGAGACTGCTGACCCCATACCACTCTGTGGTGAAGTGTCACTGATTGACACTCGACCCTGGGCGCTTCAGGGCTTAAAACTGTAGCGCCCAGGTGCGAGGAAATCAGTGATGCTACTCCTTGTCACTGAGGGGTGGGCCTTGAGGTCCTTTGCTCTTTTTGAGGGAGTTTCTCTTTTTGAGGGAGAAATAATAACTACACTAAATCAAATTGCTCCCCTTACCAAGATCAATATACAATCTAGAATTGCTCCTTGGTTCACAGAACAATTAAAAACATTAAAGGTCTCTTGTAGGACAGCAGAACGTAAATGGAGAAAAAGCAAAGCCCAAAATGATCGGGAAAACTAAAAAAATATTCATCGTAGCTACATGGATACCATTAGGCAAACCAAAACAAACTTTCTCCTAAACCGAATTGAAAAAGTGGCTAATTCCATTAAAGAACTCTATAACATCGTAAAGGAATTTACCAAGCCCCCTGGTCAGCCAGAAATTCCTGTTTCACAGGAGTGGGCAGATTCCCTTTCCGAATTCTTTGAAACTAAAACTGCCTTCATTCACAGTTCTTTCCCTGTGCAACAACACTTAAACACTCAGGAAAACCATCACCCCCCCCCGATGACCCTCTTCCCCTCTTAGAGGTATTCTCCCAATATAGCTCTGAGGAAGTGGCCAAGTCCTTGGGAAAAATTAAATCAGGCTTACCAGTCGATCCTGTATCACCTCGTTTTTTGTCTAAAATTCTTCCGGTGCTATTGGACGACATCACAACTTTACTTAATTGGTCACTCTCAACATCAGTGGTTCCAAGGATTTGGAAAGCAGCCAGAGTTAGACCAATTTCGAAAAAGCCTACTGCAGACCCTAAAATTTTAACCAACTATCGCCCTATCTCACTGCTCCCATTTTTTGGGAAGGTACTCGAGTCTCTGGTCAATAGGCAGCTCGTAGACCATCTCGAGAGCTATGGCCTATTAGACCCTTCACAGTCCGGTTTCAGGGCCGCACATAGCACTGAAATGCACTGGTAGAAGTCACTGATAATATCCGAATTGCATTATTTAGAGTACAGTCATCCATTCTCATCCTGCTAGATTTATCAGCAGCCTTTGACACCATATCCCACAGCATTTTAGAACAACGGCTCTGGGATATTGGTGTCAGGGGGAAAGCCCTGGAGTGGCTTAAAAGTTATTTAAGGGACCGAGTCTCAGCAGTACAGATTGGCGATCTGGTCTCTTGTAGCAGGTTTGTGAGGATGGGTGTGCCTCAAGGCTCAATTCTGAGCCCCACACTATTCAATCTTTATATGACTCCCCTAGCCACAGTGATCAGCACATACGGCTTTGATGAAGTGTCGTATGCAGATGACACTCAGATTCTGATCACCCTTGGTCCTGACCCTATCGAGACATAGTCTCGTTTCAAGAATTGTATGCTTCATATAGATAAATGGATGAATACCAACCACTTACAATTGAATGGAAGTAAAACCGAGATTGTTCTCTTTGGTAAGGCCCACGAGCATTGGTCAGAAGATTGGTGGCCCCCAAAC
Source organism: Triturus cristatus (assembly GCF_964204655.1). NCBI lineage: Eukaryota > Metazoa > Chordata > Amphibia > Caudata > Salamandridae > Triturus > Triturus cristatus. Next base: position 620,016,220 of record NC_140584.1, read on the forward strand.
CTGGGCTCTTGTCCTCCCCCTAAGCAGACAGTGAGGAATTTGGGAATCCAAATTGATAATCAGTTATCAATGAAAAAACAGGTTAACCACATAATTGGTACCTGTTTTGGTATTATGCGCAATCTGCGTAATGTATTTAAGTGGATCCCGCTAGAAGCTAAGAAACTTCTCGTACAGGGACTAATTGTTAGCCGTATGGACTAAGGTAATGCTCTGCTGTCAGAAATAAATGCTGACCTCCTTTCTAGACTTCAGGTCTTGCAGAAAACTCCGGCCAGGCTGGTGTTAAACCTTCCATCTAGAACCCCCTCAGTGCCTAGCCTTAGACGTCTTCACTGGTTACCTGTGAAGAAGAGAATAGGTTTTAAGATATTATGCCTAACACACAAAAACATGTATGGTAGGGGTCCAGGCTACTGGAAAAAAAACTTAGTTGGTACCAGCCAAGTAGGCCCTTGAGATCCTGTAACAAATCTCTTCTCACCTCACTTAGAGTACGTACTGTCAGAAATGGGGGTCGGGCTTTCTCTTTTCTTGCTCCTACTCTATGGAACAAATTGCCTCCAGATGTACGTACTATTTCTGATCATAATTGTTTTCGCCGAAACTTAAAAACTTGGCTGTTTGACCACTAGCTCTGGCTCTTTCTGCTGACAACAGGGGAGTCGTCCGCCAGCGCCATGAGATCTTCCGGTGATGTGTGCGCTAAATAAATGCTCCTTGATTTGATTTGATTTGCTGCGCTGAGGAGGTCACGCCCACAGGAACTGTGACTTCCTCAGCCCAGCAAAGTTCAGCTCAGGCAGCAAGGAGCCTGCTCATTTAGCGCATGTCTGGCTCCTGGCTGCCTGACCTGAGAATGAACAGTGTCTGTCAGGCTGACTTTTGCTCAGCCTGACAGACACTATTCATTAGGGGCAAAAGGTGGAGGGGTGTGGCCCCTCAGCCCCAATGGACCAGCCTCAGCTGCGTGGGAGGTCAAGTATGAGTCTCGCAACAGTGTTCTGGATGGTCTAGAGTCCGTGTAGGTGTTGTTTGGAGATTATGACTTACAGAGTGTTGCCATAGTCCAGCCTGCTAGTGAAGAGTGCTTGCGTGACAGTCCATCTGGTATGCTGAGGCAACCATTTGAAGATTTTTCATGGCATGCGTAGGATGTGGAAGCAGGAGGTGCATTCTGCATTGACTTGAGCTGTCATGTTGAGCGTGGTCTTTAGCAATTGGTCCTAGCTCTGACGTCTATTGGGGTGAGTCCAATGGGGAGGTCTTGTTGCCGAAGACCAATACTTCGATCTTGGCGGAGTTGGGCTGCAGGCAGTTGGTTCACATACAATCTACTACCATGGTCATGCAGTAGGTGAAGTTGGTTTTGGTGGTTGTGGTTTTGTCCGTCAGGGACAGGATGACGTGGGTTGTCAGTTACTTGTTAATGATCTTCTCAACCATTTTGGCTGGATAGGAAAGCAAGGCGATGGGTCAGACGTTGCTCAGTTGGTTCTGGATCGCTGTGGGCTTCTTGAGGAGGGTGTTGATTTCTGCAAGTTTCCATTGATCTGTGAATGTTGCGGACATGATGGAGGTGTTGATGTTTTGGCACTTCTGTCAAAAAAGCAATCCCTTTGGACTCTTTTGCTTACAACATACCAACATTACTCTCAAACAAACATTCTTCAAAACCCATTAGTTAACACCAAATAGAGACCAAAAACATAATTTCTATAAATGTTTTATTTTTAGGATCTTTATAGATTTGATAAATGTAAATATTGTTTCTTTAAAAAAACATATGTATATTCAAATCACACATTATGGTGTTGATGTTTTGGGCCAGGGTGGTGCTGATTGGTGATGTTTCCAGGTTGTAGATGTGGTGGCGCATGGGTTGGTTGGGGTCCCTGAGTGAATGGTACACATGATTGCCGCTGTGCCGTTCTGGTGAGGGATGTCTATTCGGTCAGTTGTAGTACAAAAAACAATGGTCCTAGACCTGAATTCAGAAAATAGGCTATAAGTCCTTACTTAGTGTTATCATTCAAATGTTCTGGGCTATGCAGCATCAATTTGGGTAGCCCTCAATACTCAATATAACATTTGTCATATAAAACAAGACATGCAACCAACCAGCATCAAAAACTCTTATAGCATTTATTATTTTCATAATTTTCTTTTGACAAATTTCAATCAAGGTTGCTCCAAGGGGAACGTGCAAAGAGTAAGGTGTTGGAATATGAAAAAGTGAAAGGAAAGAAAAAGTATTCGAAAGATTTGTGACATAAAATACTTAAAAGACTTGAACACTGGACCGGTTGTCAATCACCGTCCAAATGAAATAGCCCGGTCACGTTAATCAATTTGTACAGCGGATGAATTAAACAATTACAAGGTCAATTGGAAACTAATTCCAATAAGGCACGTGAATAAATGAACGTATTCCAGGCTTTATGATATAGGGCGTCGACGTTTCGATCCGTCTTTGTGGCCTCAAGAGGAAATTTGGACCTTGGCCATGCGGATCTTCATCAGGACTGAAGGGCAACCTAGATAGGTACTGGGCCTTGTGGAGTGCCTAAAATAATGAAAATTAAATTGAGGCTGTTGCATGAGGCTAATGTATTGTTAATCAGCTGTGTAAAGCCTAAGGGGCTTACCCGCTTATCCTTGTGAATAAGGTATAACGGTGGACATCGTGTGGCTGGACTCCATTAGTGAGGTGCCACTGGGTAGAATTGAATTCAAAACTGCAAAAACAAAGTTACGGCTATTAGTAACCGAAACAAGTCCGTTAATTGTTGACCTGACGGGAATAAACAATGCGAGAGGTACCTTAATACGTGGTGTCACTCCACTAGAATTCTCGATGTTTGTAAACACAGCCGGATTGATTTGCCAAACTGAAAGAATATATAAAGAAGTGTGTTTTAAAGGAAGGTCCATCAAGGGAAGAAGTTTTAAAAGGGTGGGTGTTGTGTTATTAAAGGTCTTTACCTGGTGCCGCTAATATCCGGCGAACGTCCGTACCGTGAGGCACTCGTGTTTAAGCAACCGCGCACCACGGAGACGTCTGATTTAATGAAAACGTCAACGTGACGGTACCGGGACGCGGATGGAAATAGTTAAAAGACTCCGACCGGCAGCCGCTGCCGGTATTGAGTCTCCCTTGTGAATAATAAATAGTCACAGTTGATTATATTTCATATAGTTTAATTCAGGATACAATTAGAATTATCAACGTGCTAGTTTTGGGACAGCCCGACCGGACCATCGGTATATGATTGTCCCTGGTGTGGGCTATACGAGTAATCACCATTGATTCATATATTGAAGCTACCACATATTGGATTTTAATTGAATGTTGATATTGGGTAGACAACCGCCCTGGACACTCGTTGTTGAATCATACCCCGGTCGGGGTATTTCATAATCATTGACTATGTTTAAATTGTTTTCTGTCATCACAACTAATGTCCGGGTGCCCTTGAGCCAATATGATTCAACAACGAGTGTCCAGGGCGGTTGTCTACCCAATATCAACATTCAATTAAAATCCAATATGTGGTAGCTTCAATATATGAATCAATGGTGATTACTCGTATAGCCCACACCAGGGACAATCATATACCGATGGTCCGGTCGGGCTGTCCCAAAACTAGCACGTTGATAATTCTAATTGTATCCTGAATTAAACTATATGAAATATAATCAACTGTGACTATTTATTATTCACAAGGGAGACTCAATACCGGCAGCCCGGTCGGAGTCTTTTAACTATTTACATCCGCGTCCCGGTACCGTCACGTTGACGTTTTCATTAAATCAGACGTCTCCGTGGTGCGCGGTTGCTTAAACACGAGCGCCTCGCGGTACGGACGTTCGCCGGATAATAGCGGCACCAGGTAAAGACCTTTAATAACACAACACCCACCCTTTTAAAACTTCTTCCCTTGATGGACCTTCCTTTAAAACACACTTCTTTATATATTCTTTCAGTTTGGCAAATCAATCCGGCTGTGTTTACAAACATCAAGAATTCTAGTGGAGTGACACCACGTATTAAGGTACCTCTCGCATTGTTTATGCCCGTCAGGTCAACAATTAACGGACTTGTTTCGGTTACTAATAGCCGTAACTTTGTTTTTGCAGTTTTGAATTCAATTCTACCCAGTGGCACCTCACTAATGGAGTCCAGCCACACGATGTCCACCGTTATACCTTATTCACAAGGATAAGCGGGTAAGCCCCTTAGGCTTTACACAGCTGATTAACAATACATTAGCCTCATGCAACAGCCTCAATTTAATTTTCATTATTTTAGGCACTCCACAAGGCCCAGTACCTATCTAGGTTGCCCTTCAGTCCTGATGAAGATCCGCATGGCCAAGGTCCAAATTTCCTCTTGAGGCCACAAAGACGGATCGAAACGTCGACGCCCTATATCATAAAGCCTGGAATACGTTCATTTATTCACGTGCCTTATTGGAATTAGTTTCCAATTGACCTTGTAATTGTTTAATTCATCCGCTGTACAAATTGATTAACGTGACCGGGCTATTTCATTTGGACGGTGATTGACAACCGGTCCAGTGTTCAAGTCTTTTAAGTATTTTATGTCACAAATCTTTAGAATACTTTTTCTTTCCTTTCACTTTTTCATATTCCAACACCTTACTCTTTGCACGTTCCCCTTGGAGCAACCTTGATTGAAATTTGTCAAAAGAAAATTATAAAAATAATAAATGCTATAAGAATTTTTGATGCTGGTTGGTTGCATGTCTTGTTTTATATGACAAATGTTATATTGAGTTTCGAGGGCTACCCAAATTGATGCTGCATAGCCCAGAACATTTGAATGATAACACTAAGTAAGGACTTATAGCCTATTTTCTGAATTCAGGTCTAGGACCATTGTTTTTTGTACTACATTGCACCCAGGTCCTTGACTCTTTGGGTTACCCCATTTTTGTAATGGTTATTCGGTCAGTTGGCCATCTTGTTTAGTGATGGGTAGGTTAGCAATGAGTTCTCTGGGTTTGGGTTGGTGTGCGAAGTTGCTGTAGATGTTTGCATTTTTGCTGTGGAAGAAGTTGGATAGGTTGTTGCACAGTTGTTGGGAGGCAGCAATATTGGTGACAGTGGCTGAGGGAGAGCTGAAATCCTAAATGATCGAGAAGATCTCCTTGTAGCTGTAGGAGCTTTGCTGATGATAGCGTTTGAAGGCAAACTTGTAGGTGGTTCTGTTGGTGGTGGTGTGCCTGGCTCTGCATTTCCTTTCTAGCTGATTACAGTGTTTACAGTGTTATTTGGTGTCTCAGAGGTGTTCTGTGTAACAGCTGGTCTACATGTAAGATTTACTATCCATTTTGGGTTTGATGAGTGCAAGGGAGTTCACGCAGATCTCGATCCAGTTGTTGATGTCCTTGTCGAATTTGTCTTTGGGGCTACGTTGATCCGTGCTGAGGGCGCTGAGCCAGTCTGCTTTGTGATTTTGCCCCAGCTGCGGCTTGGAATGCTGAACCTGGAAAGGGTGTTGACTTGAGGTGTATTGATTTAGAAGTGGATGATGGAGTGGTGGTTCCATTTGAGCAGTGTGGTGGAGGTGTATTTGATGCTGTCGCTTGTAATGAAGATGGGGTCCAGTGGTGTGTGTTGGTTCTGGGACAAGTTACGTAAGTCTGATATTGCTCAACCTTTCGAGGAGTGCTGTGGACCAAGGTTCGTTTCAGTCTTCCAGGTGAAAGTTGAGGTCACTGATGAGAATGTAGCCTCTGGAGTCGATGGTGAGCGGAGCAACGATGTTGGTGATGAGGTTGGTAAAAGTAAATCGTGGTCTGGGTGGTAAGTAGGCAAGGGTTCCTTCTGAGATTTGCTGCTTGAAGTGCAGGTGTTTCCTGAATTGGGTGGCGTTCTCTGTAGATGCTGTGCATTTGATGGATTCCTTGCTTGTAAATACGGTCCTGTTGAGCGATCTTGTAGCCTGCAGGATTACTGTGGAGATGTCGGGAGCCAATAAGGGGTTGAGCCAGGTCTTTGTGATAAAGAGGATGTCGGGTGCGTCGATACTCAGTAGGTCCCATATGTTGGTTGTGTGTTTGCTGAGTGATCGTGTGTTAAGAAGCATGCATACGAGTGGGTGTTGACCTGTGGGTTTGTTGTGGTGTGTGGTGTAGGGTGGGGGTGTAGGTCTTGTTGGTGCTTGTGTGGTATGTGTGTTGGGAGCGAGTGTTGAGGGCGTTGCTCGTATTTGTGTGGAGGGTGTGGGTGTGTGGCTGCTGGAGAACCAGCAGTGGACACAGGTGAAAGCTCCTACTGTGGTTTGAGGCTGTGCATGGTAGCAGTTGGGGGAACAGTGTCCGGGGTCTAGTGACCTAAGGAGTGCTGCAGAGTATTGCTGGGTGGTGATCAGACCAGGGTTCCTGGCACTGGGCACCGCCCCGGCACAGACGGGCACAGACTGGCTTTCCTTTGGCACGGCAGCGGCACACTCACTGCACAGCCATGTTTCAGCTGCCATTAGGTAAGCTCTGGTAGGGGAGTGCAGGGTGCAGAGATGTCATTTCATGTGCTTAAGGGTGATGAAATATGAAGTCCTCTTACTTGGTTTCTTTTAAAAATTGTTTTGGCAGGGCAACCAGTAATGTCACTCCCCGTCCTGTTGGAAGATGGAAAATGCAGTGATGTCACTTCCTGTGTAGGTGGACACCTCCTGTGCTGACAGTTAATGGGAATTGAAGTTCTCTTATTTGGATTCTTCTTTTAAAGATGGTTTTGGCAGGAGAACCAGTAATGTCACTTCCTATCCAGATAGATGATGGGAAATTCAGTAATGTTACTTCCTCTGTTGATGGGTGATGGGGGTATGTGCTGTCATATCACTGTGACCTCTTGATAATCAATTCAGTTACTGACAAATTGAATATGTTTAAAAATAATAGATTTTCTGTTCCAATATAAATGCATTCTTTTAAAACTATATCTTTAGGTTGTCCAATAACTCCAGTTGTTGGTATGTAGCTTCCAAACAAAACTGAAAACATATGCCTGAACTGTCTCCCGATGGGTAGAACATTGTCCTCCTGCAGGGCATGCTTCCTTACATAGAAACACCCATTAACGCTACATGAGCTTTATAGAAATTTTGAATTTAAGAGGTATCCCAAGGATCAATGTTGCCCCTTTTTTTACGAATCACACTGAAAGGTGACAGTCTAAGTAAGTGTTTGGTCTACAAACTTTCTGGGGCATGTTTCCATTTGTTGCTAGTCTTAGTAAGAGGACACTGCTCACACTACGTGAGTTAGGGCACCAAGGACCACTAGCATAATACATTTTGTAAGACCCATGCATACTTCATAGCTATTTACAAGTAAATATTTCTCAGCATTGACTGACACATTATACAACAAAAATGACACACACAGATTCATGTATGAGGAGATTTCTTTAGGAAGCTAAGCACTCTTGAAACAAAGGAAAAAGGAAATAACTAAGCAATTAAAAATGGAAGAGTAAGAAAGGAGAGGAAAAAAGGAAGAGATACATATATAGATGAATACATGAAAAGGAAGTAGAGGGAGAAATAAAAAGAAATGTGAGGAAGAAAAAGGAGGAGAGGAAGGAAGCAAGAAACTGAGATAAAGAAAATAAGGAGAGGAAGAAGGAAAGAAAGATAGAGGTAAAGAAAGCCGGGGAAAGAATAAGAAAAGGATACAAAAGATAGAAGCATAAGAAAGGGCAGTGAATTAGAGAGAAATGATGGGAAAGAGAGAAAGGGGGATGGCATGGAAATGGAAAGGAGAAGAGAGAATCAAAGAAAAGGGGAGAGGAAGAAATAAGGACAAGAGAAACAAACAAAAAGGAGAGCATAAGAGAAAAAAGACACACGAGAAGGCAGAATAACAAAGAAAGAACGAGACTAAACAAGAGAAAAACAAATCAGAAAGAAAACCAAAGCTAAACACAGTAGAAAAAAGAAATAAAGTAGAACAGGAAAATGGAGTAAAAGAAAGGAGAGGTGGAAGAAGTGAAAAGAAAGAAAGAAAGAAGAGTTTGAAAAAGATGACTGAAACAAAGAAACAGCATGTCAGAAAGAAAAAACTAGATGGAAGAGAATATGAGAGCAAGTAAAGTACAAGTTGAGAAGCAAAGAGGTAAAAAAGTAGAGGAAGAAAAAACAAAGTTGAAATAAAAAGAGGAAAGGAAGGTAAGGAGGGAAAGAAGGAGGAAATGAAAGAGGATAACAAAAAAGAAAGTAAAAAAGATAAAAGGGAGAGAAGTAAAAGTAATGAGAAAAGGAAAAAAGTGAAAGAAAAACAAGACAATGAAAATGAAAGACAGGATGAAAAAAGAAAAGAAACAAAGAAGAGAAGTTGATAATGAAAGCTGGCAAGAGAAAGTGGGGAGAAACAAGAACCAGAAATGTAGGTAGGAGAGCGAAAGAAGGCACATTAAACAAGAAGGAACTAACAAACCATAGAAAGATGGACAGAAGAAAGGGAGAAACAGAAACAAAGTAGTGATAGAAGGAAACAAGTAAGTAACGAAGAAAGACAATCAAATAATAAAAAAAAGAAAATCCAATTTCTTGAATCAGATGGAAGGTAAAAATATATTCCTTTAAAACAATCAATCAGGAAGCGCCACTAATCACCGATAGGGTATCCAGGCGCTTTCTCAGAAAAGTATGCTAACCTATGTATGTTCATATAAGCAGTAGGGTGCACTCTGCAGACATTAATTTTTGCCAACCTTACTAGGGCTGATTAAACAATATGGGCACGGTTAAACTATTTTACAAAATACTACTGATTGAAATTCACACCTGTGGTTTAAAGAAAATCCTACTCAACCTTCACTGCAGTAGCAGATGACATACCCCTCAAACCAATGTTGAAGCCTAAAATAAAAAAGACAAGACTACATCACGTTTAAAGGGAATATTATTCCAATCCCTTATTGACTAACACATTTGATTAAATATGAGTTATATGCAGTGCGTAATTTGTAAAAAACCTCGTGCCGGGGCCCGCGATGGGAGGACACTAGAGCTTGCACCAACTGTTGCCCCTGGCAGCACTGCCAATGACAGCACCAACTCACCACTAATCATCACACTCTTAAAAGTGTGACAATTCATACTATTACAGGTCCCTAAAGCTATAAGAATGGCTTTGGAGGCAAATACTAATTAGAAATTAAAATTAAAATAATAAACCGATGTTGTTGTGCTTGTACCTAAATTGGCAGACACCACTACATGTGGCAGACAGTCATAAGTCCTGGTGCTGGCAATTAAGTGCCTGTGCTGAGCACCAGAAAGAACTGCACAAATTAAGCACTATATGTTTATGTAAATGTAAATGTGTATGTACTTGTATAGCGCACTGCCACCCCCAACGGGGGTATCCTGGCGCTTTTACTCATACCGCTGTGGAACCCTTCCTGGCCTTTCCCTGTGAAATGTCCACTCCTGGGCACCCCCATGGTGAAGCCAGGCATCCCAGCGCTGCTGGGGCCGTTGTGGAGATTAAGCAAGCTATTGCCCAGAGTTGCAGCGTGGGACCTATGGTTAGAATAGGCACCGAGGCGAGAATTATCAGGTCCGAGGAAATTGAATCCAAGACCCGCGGGATTGAACTCTGGTCCCGCGCCAGAACTCTGCATCAGGGTCTGCCGCTCTAACCATTGAGCCACACTTCTCCACCGGACATGCAATGCGTCAGTTTGTCACATATGCATATGATTTCCCCATTTGTCGATGCTTTGCAGTCATTGCCAGTTCAGCACAGGCCAACTGGCCTCTGGACCTTCTGCAAGCTCACTTTAAGTGGCACAAAACGGAACCTTCCAAGGCTTATATGACTTGCACAAGCACTTTTCCTTTATCGTTTTATGTACATTTTGAAGTATATTAAACCCTCTCTGGACTGTCGATTGGGCATGTCCTGCAATACACACCAACAGTGGAATTCACTGCGCCCGGACAGCTTGTCCCTGTGCTGGTTCAGGTATCACCCATTCCTTCTGAGTTCATGTAAATGATCCGCTACTAAATTATTCACCCATTAATCCGTGGCAGAGCTAATGCTTTGTCTGTCAAAGTCCCATTAAATATAATAAGTTTACTCTGTGTCCCGCAGAACCTGGGTATACAGTTATGAGCTACAAACAGTTCTGTCGGGTAAAGGAATTTTAAATAATGTTATTCATTAGCACATTAAAGACTGGAAGTGCTTATAAGTGAACCCGTTCAACATCTAGGAAACTTCTTCTGACTCAAATTATACCAATCTTTGAAGAATATAATATCTTAAACCGACGACACAACACAAACATCAAATTATGTCTTAAATATATTATTTTTCATATATCAATACATATATACATATATATTTCTCATTTCAACAGCTGTCCAGAAAACATAAAGAACAGTACATCACATTAACATATACGTAGTGAAAATCAAAATCTACCATTGATTACATACACAGACATGAGACCTTGGAACCACATATAATCAAAATTTCCAAAACAAGTTTTATTCAGTGTATCCTTATATCATCATCACATATTTCCAAGGATAGCTGACATAGGACATAACGTAATATAGTCGACATTTCAACCCTGTGTTCAAGTGTTATTAACTATACATCATATTGGGTCTTCTTCAGGACTAAAACAGAACAAAGGACAGCCTTAAATGTATTGAAAGAAAGACACATGCGGCGTGTCCAGAATGGTATCCGTCAAATATATACCATGATAGCTCAGCACCCAGCCAGAGTTCACTAGATGAGAGGAGAGGTTTTTTTGTCTTGATCAGTTAACCTCCTGCAACTGTAGTCCTCTTGGCCCAATCGTGGCTTCATTTGTTTTTACATTTGTAAATTTTGTCTATAAAAGTGACGCACATACTCACTTCACTCTGACAAACGCCAGCAGCAACTTGGCATATTTACGAGCCCGGTTGCGTCGCTCTTGTACAACGCAACATGGTGCAAGAGTGATGCAACTCAAAAGTGAGATTTTTAAAGCCATGCAAGGCTACTTTTAGTGGCCCTCAGTGGCTTCATAAATCTCGAGTAAAGCAACACAGCGCAAATCAATGCGTTGCCTTACTCTATGCCAGACAGGCGTTCCATGGATGTTGTGTGGATGTTTCCAGATTTACCAGTATTGGTAGTCCTGGGAATGCACCAAAAACCTATGTCTCCTCAGGTGAGGCTTAACATGGAGAAATATGTTCATTTCTCCTCGTTTTTCCTCTACTATGTGTGCTGCATACAGCAGCACACATACAAAGCGGAAAATGCCTCAGAGGATTCCTTTCCTGCACAAAAAAAAATCTACCCTACAATGCAAGCACCCTTGTACCATGGTGCAAGGGGGCCTGCGTTGGTGCTAGGAAGACAAAAAGGTGCCAGCGCAGGGGAAAATGCAGGAAGGCACCGTATTCTTTAAAATGCGACAATTTACTGCCCTTTCCCTGTCACGAAGTGCAGCGCAGCAAGGTGATTTGCTGCGCTGCGTGACAAACTCATAAATATGCTCCTTGGGCTGCTGCACATTCTAGAGCCTGTGTTGCAGCCCCTATGAGTACCGGTACTCTCCTTGGCCAAGGAGAATTTCCAGTACCACAGAAGAGAAAATTCAGAAGTACAGATACTCCGTACCTGTGAGTACCGGCCCACTTAAAGCACTGCCCAATGCCAGGGACAAAAAAATGTAATGGTATGATTTAAGTGCGCAATACCAACCGGGCTCCGAGATTCTGGACCCCATGTCCCAGACCCTGAATCTGACCTACTTGTAATGAGTGCCTAAGTCAGAAACAGAAACAACCCCCACCTCCCACCAAACTAACAAACCCTAACGCAAACGCCTAACACAAAGAACATGGAAATCATGTAAAATCATACAGTCATGGTGTTCCATAGGTCTCGTCTTAACAGGTTCACTTCTGATCTGAGCACCTTTACCTTCATCAAAGGACATCACTGGAGTTGGTACAAAATCTGCTCTTTTAGCCTGACTCTTTCTCATTCTCAATTTGTGACTATCGCTGCCACCTAGTGGTAGGAATGGAAACTGCTTATATAGATGTTTGCATTCACAGCTAAGCGCTCTTATCACGCTCTGCTCCAGATGTACCTTCTTTGGTTAATGATATTCTATATGAAAAAAGCAGATGCTATGCATCTGTATACCGATTGCACTGCTTAAAATGTATGCTTCTGCGTGTAATCCACTGAGCCAGCAGTTATATACAATTGTTAATAAACTAAACAACTAAATAAACATTGTTAATATTGGCATTTACTCATTAAAGTCATGAGCTTAAGCACCTTCTTGATTGACAAACTTTTTACAAGCAATCACATGAATAATCACTTTTGTTATGAAAATAAAAACTTATCAATTAACAATTAATTAAATCATCAGAATTGCAAATGTTATTTAAAAACATGACGGTTAAGATTGATGTAGCACAATGCATTTCGGGATTTTCTGTAATCCCTTCTTCAGGGGCCTATAAATGAAAGAAAAAAAGAAAACAGAGAAACATGTTTGCAACAATTAACTGTGTACAATGTAATGTCATGTACAATTTTTTAACTGATACATCGTCTGATGGCCAGAGTGGCCTTCGCACACCTGTACTTGTCCTGCACGCAGAGTTTAAAAGATAGAAAAGTCAAATGTTAAACCAGTGTATGAATGTATTATCGTGTTGAAACCAGCAGAAAAACGACCTTAAACCCAAAGTAAACCACTGTGCACCACTCCCCGTTGATTTATCAAGGTGTGTGAAATAAAGTTATTCTAAAAAGTGGAGAAAGTAAACAAAACTGAACTACTAGATCTTACGAAAAAGCCGTGGCATGTCCATGTCAATAGCTACTAATCAGTGACAACAAGAATGTCCTCCTGACTGAAAAGGTACAGCTACGGTGTGGCAACTAAACATGTCTCCAAAGCACTCATGAAAGAATACTGCAAAACACTGTTTTCCGGTTGATGATCCCCATGGGAATATCTAGCAGGTCAGGTGCCTGTGTACAAAATAGGGATGAGGTCACTGACTGTATTACTCATGTGAATTATTACAAACAATCTTATCAAAACGAAACCAATCCTGTGCTTTAAAGACGCTTTTACCTCTATCCTTTGCCAGTAAGTCCGCTTCAGAAGGCTATGTGCTCTGAGAGTTGATAACCACAATGCGCCCAAACTCGGTAAAAGTGAGTTTCCAACCTGTCATTCCAAACAACAAACCGCAAACCCTGGTTACTGATAAGAAACCCTAATTTATTCATTAACTACCGTACTTGCAAGCTCCATAGTAAAGAAACTGTAGTTGAACCTTACCTGGATTTCTTAAGCATTGAAACAGCTGCTGCTACGGAATTAGAGATCACGCTGTAACCGCGAGCTAGCGTAGCTCATAGCGGTACTTAAATCCAACGATAATGTGTGTGCGTGCACATGCGCGATGCGCGTGCCAACACACTGGAGAAAGGACTAACACTAAAGACCTCTGTTGTTCCTGCCGACCCGATCTAAAATGGCGCGCCTTAAAACACATAAAACGAACCTCGTGATACTGTAAGTTACTTCGTGTTGATAAGAGCTCGCTCTCAGGAGGAAGCTGGAAACCGATAATGTTAGCAATGAAATATGAAATAATTGTAAATGAAACCAACGAATACTACATGAGAAGTTTAGCCACCATAGAAATAACCTAGTAGCAAATAGAAAAACTAGACAACAAACCCATGAATGAAAATGTGTGATTCCCAGGAATCAGTTGTGTCAGATCGCGAATTAGATCCTGCTAGGGTTTCTATCAATATTCAACCAGAATCAACTAGTGCAGAGGAGCAAGCTACAACAGCAGCACCCCAACCATCAACATCCCAAGCACATTCTTCTTCTTTTTTAGCGAGCGGCCAGTCCACCGGTTGCCCACCAGATCCAAAAAAAACAGGAGGGGTAAAAGAAGGAGAAATCAGGAGCATGAGGAGCAGAGGGAAAGTCTTGTAATTAACATTTCCTCGATCGAACTCACACCCAGCCAATTGCAAGTTCTTAACAAAGGTACATCTTTTGTACCCATTTACCAAACTAATTCCTTTGAGCTAGAGGTTTCATTATTTAAATTCATGAGGAATTTACGCTTGAAACATTTCTTTACCAATGTAGTTCCTAGCTCACCAACCCAACTTCCTATTGAGGAAGATGTGATCTTGAACCTAGGAGGTTTAGACCCAAAAGTGTGTTTATGCCACCTGTATCACACAAGACATTAGATACATTTGAGACGCTTATTCAGAAGGATTTGTCCCAACTCAAATTTCACGCACCCACAGCAACAAATTTCAAGAAACACGAGGCTGCTATCATACGACATCTTGCTAAAGATGATAGACTAGAATTTCAAATGGCCGACAAGGGAGGCGCTCTAGTTATCATGGGCAGAACTTTTTACGTAAACAAAGTAGAGCAACATCTACAAGATACCAACACGTATCTGAAATTAGATCAAGATCCGACTGCCAAGATAATAGACACTTTGTCTCAGATTCTAGACCATGCAGAAGAAATGTCGTGGATCTCTAAAAAAGTTTGTAGTTTTTTAACAGTAACACATCCTAGAAGACCAACACTGTGCATGTTGCCCAAGGTTCATAAGAATTTACAAGACCCTCCTTTCCGTCCCATTGTCTCGGGATGCGAGTCTTTGTTTACACCAGCAGGACAATTTGTCGATCATTTTCTCCAAAGATTTGTACAATCGTGGAGAAGTTATGTCAAGGACACCACACACTTCTTAAATCTTTTGAATAATGTCACAGAGAACTTCTCTCCATCTTGGCTTCTGTGTACTATAGACGTCACATCTCTTTACACGTCAATACCTCTAGCAGAGGGCATTGACACGTGTGAATGGGCTCTCCTTCAATTACCTGATTTGGCTACCAACAAGGTGTTCATTTTAGAATTATTAACATTCTGCCTTCAGCATAGCTATTTTCAATGGCATGATGAGTATTATCTCCAGATCAGTGGTACTAGTATGGGTTTTTCCGGGGCCCCAGTATATGCCAACACATTCATGTCCAAATTCGAGCAAGATCCCATTTTCAATAACATTCATTGGAGCACGAACCTAGCATTTTACGTTCGGTTCATTGACGACATTTTTTTGATTTGGACAGATTCACGAGCTAAGCTAGAATCCAGCATCAAAGAATTAAATGACAAGAACAGTCGTATCAAATTCACACATAACATTAGCGCAGAATCTCTGTCTTTTCTGGATGTTCTTATTACCAAGAAAAGTAATTCTTTTACCACCTCAGTATTCTCAAAACCTACTGATAGGAACAATCTTCTGTTGTATTCGAGTTTTCATTAGGCCTGGGCAAAAATTTCGTTCCGGTCGCGGAAATTGCGATAATTTGACATTTTTGCGTTCCGCGGAGAGCGCGAAAATGTCAAAAATTCCGGTTTCCGCAGCTTGGCGATAATTTGTTTCTTGCTCGCGCTGTAAAATGATACATTCTCGCGCGCGCGCGATCGCCTTACCTGAATCCCTGCGTTCGCCGACAAGTTTTCTTGATCCGGTCGCGTTCTCCATGAGATGTTGTATTGTTTTTAGCCATTTGCGCTGTCTCGCGACAGTTCGCGCCCGCAGTGACGTCATGCGTCGCGCGATCACGTCTTTCTTCTCGCGATCATGCACCGCGAGAACAACTCAAAACAAGATGGCCGCGCCCGCAAGCAGCCACATGGGTAAGTTGGCGACCCGCAACCATGCAGAAAATCGCGCGAACATGCCGGAAAAAAACTTCCGCATCTTCGCGATATTTCTGCTTGTTTGCGATAATTTTAAACATTCTCGCGATAATTTGCGAAGGTTAATTCCGCAAATTCCGCCCACCCCTAGTTTTCATCCACCTTCTTTGTTACGCAATTTACCATTTTCACAAACATTACGCATCAAGAGAATTATATCAGACCCAAACCAGCTAGAAGAGGCACTTTTTCAACAAAGCACTAAGTTTCATGAACGGGGTTATCCAGAAAAAGTCCTCAGTACAGCAGTGGCTAAAACCAAACTTAAAGACCGCAGTGAACTATTGAAGTCACAACCAAGGAGCACTCACAAAAGACAGGTGTTTGTGTCAAAATACTCCATTACATCACCCTCCATTAGTAAAATCATTAAAAACAGGTGGGAATTGCTTCAACACGAACCTGATTTCAATGGTCTGTTTCAGGAACAGCCCTTGTTTGCGTACAAGCGTAGTAGGAATATTCAAGAATTGCTTAAAAGACCACCAGCAGAAATTCAAACATCTTTCAGAGGCATGCGGAAATGCTATAATTGCGTTAACTGCAATAATGTGATGCCAGGGAACGTTATTAATCATCCGCACACTGGGAAAGCTATTCATTTGAGATACAGTAGAGATTGTAACAGTTTGAACGTGATCTACACCATCAAGTGTCCTTGCGGACTCTTATATGCTGGTAAAACATCGCGTAAGACAAAAATTCGGATTTCTGAACATAAGAGTTCGATCCGCACAAAAAACCAGAAGTCTCATCTAGCTACACACTGGATTGAACACCAACATACCATTGCCCAATTAAAGTTCACAATACTTGAAGTGGTACCTCAGAAAATGGATTTGGACACTCTCAAATTATTGGCACAAAGGGAGGTCTGGTGGGAAATTTTTTTACATACACTGGTACCAGCAGGACTTAATGACAAGATAGAATTCGCTTGCTTCTTGTGAATGTGTCAAGATTGTAAGTACTGTCCTCACTACTTTTTCGTGGGTAACTACACTTTGCTTTTATATCTTCACTCAGCATGAATTATTTTTTTATGATCATCTTCCTTAGTTACAGTGAACTTACCAGCAGTTCACACTTTATGTGGCAGATATGATTCTCAGTCTTTTAGATTTTATCAATATCACTTCTTTATCCTAATCTTTATGGCTTTCACACATTTTCATTCATGGGTTTGTTGTCTAGTTTTTCTATTTGCTACTAGGTTATTTCTATGGTGGCTAAACTTCTCATGTAGTATTCGTTGGTTTCATTTACAATTATTTCATATTTCATTGCTAACATTATCGGTTTCCAGCTTCCTCCTGAGAGCGAGCTCTTATCAACACGAAGTAACTTACAGTATCACGAGGTTCGTTTTATGTGTTTTAAGGCGCGCCATTTTAGATCGGGTCGGCAGGAACAACAGAGGTCTTTAGTGTTAGTCCTTTCTCCAGTGTGTTGGCACGCGCATCGTGCATGTGCACGCACACACGTTATCGTTGGATTTAAGTACCGCTATGAGCTACGCTAGCTCGCGGTTACAGCGTGATCTCTAACTCCGTAGCAGCAGCTGTTTCAATGCTTAAGAAATCCAGGTAAGGTTCAACTACAGTTTCTTTACTATGGAGCTTGCAAGTACGGTAGTTAATGAATAAATTAGGGTTTCTTATCAGTAACCAGGGTTTGTGGTTTGTTGTTTGGAATGACAGGTTGGAAACTCACTTTTACCGAGTTTGGGCGCATTGTGGTTATCAACTCTCAGAGCACATAGCCTTCTGAAGCGGACTTACTGGCAAAGAATAGAAGTAAAAGCGTCTTTTAAGCACAGGATTGTTTTCATTTTGATAAGATTGTTTGTAATAATTCACATGAGTAATACAGCCAGTGACCTCATCCCTATTTTGTACACAGGCACCTGACCAGCTAGATATTCCCATGGGGATCATCAACCGGAAAACAATGTTTTGCAGTATTCTTTCATGAGTGCTTTGGAGACGTGTTTAGTTGCCACACCGTAGCTGTACCTTTTCAGTCAGGAGGACATTCTTGTTGTCACTGATTAGTAGCTATTGACATGGACATGCCACGGCTTTTTCGTAAGATCTAGTAGTTCAGTTTTGTTTACTTTCTCCACTTTTTAGAATAACTTTATTTCACACACCTTGATAAATCAACGGGGAGTGGTGCACAGTGGTTTACTTTGAGGTTAAGGTCGTTTTTCTGCTGGTTTCAACACGATAATACATTCATACACTGGTTTAACATTTGACTTTTCTATCTTTTAAACTCTGCGTGCAGGACAAGTACAGGTGTGCGAATGCCACTCTGGCCATCAGACGATGTATCAGTTAAAAAAGTGTACATGACATTGCATTGTACACAGTTAATTGTTGCAAACATGTTTCTCTGTTTTCTTTTTTTCTTTCATTTATAGGCCCCTGAAGAAGGGATTACAGAAAATCCCGAAATGCATTGGGCTACATCAATCTTAACCGTCATGTTGTCAAATAACATTTGCAATTCTGATGATTTAATTAATTGTTAATTGAAAAGTTTTTATTTTCATAACAAAAGTGATTATTCATGTGATTGCTTGTAAAAAGTTTGTCAATCAAGAAGGTGCTTAAGCTCATGACTTTAATGAGTAAGTGCCAATATTAACAATGTTTATTTAGTT
This sequence comes from Triturus cristatus, assembly GCF_964204655.1. NCBI lineage: Eukaryota > Metazoa > Chordata > Amphibia > Caudata > Salamandridae > Triturus > Triturus cristatus. Next base: position 620,034,740 of record NC_140584.1, read on the forward strand.
GTTTAGTTTATTAACAATTGTATATAACTGCTGGCTCAGTGGATTACACGCAGAAGCATATATTTTAAGCAGTGCAATCGGTATACAGATGCATAGCATCTGCTTTTTTCATGTTTAAGTAGGGTGGCTACCTTTTTCCGGTTTGCACGCAGTACGTGTTTCAGTATGAGAAATTCCAGAGATTAATAATATTTTTTCCCAATGATAACTCAAGTAGTGCGCTGACTTCCATTACATTGCATAATGATATTCTATAGCCAGGATTTACGACACGAAGGCCCTGAACAACAAAGCCTCATTAACAAGCAAAATGTATTTTAAAGACCTGAGAAGTACTCGGGTGCGGCTGTGCGTGCGCCCGGGAAGCTGTCTCAGCCCGGGCTGACACACGACGGGGGGCTGAAGCCCTTTGAGCCCAATGGGCGTTGCGCGCCTGCTTCTGACACATGTAGACGACACCTATAAGGATCTTTTCCAGATTTATGTATAGGAGTAATCAAAGATTCTCTCATTGATTAGGTAAGTCAGTATCACCAATGCATGTAAATAGAGGTTAGTTAAAGTTATATTGAGATATACAGTAAACGTTTGGTAACATTCAATGGAACATTCAACGTGAATCATCTGATTGGATTATTCCTGGTATTGGGAGTGGCTGAATAATCCGACCAGGCCCCTGAAAAGCCCATCATCCCTTTCACTGAGGATATAATCAAAAGCAGGGCCACTTCCTCTTCACCGATTTTATCACAAGCCCTCAGCATTTTCTTTCTAGTGAACACACGTTTTGAACTGTGATCTTTTATTGGGAGCACATGTACTATGTAACAGTTGATTGTAATATTGTTGGGGCTTTTCAGATCGAACACGAGCTTAGCAGCATGGTTCTAAACTTCATAATACCTGCAGGGCTTCGTTTTTGCAAGTCCTGTGTACAGGGCATTACACTCGTCCAAGTGGGTGGTTACCAGTGCAAATACCAAATTGTTTTTATTGTGGCCGTGTGGCCGTGACAGCACTCCTTAAGGACGGTGTAGATCATGGGTACTCACAAACTTTCTCTCCGGGGCCAAATTTACAGTGTGGTTTGTGGCCGAGGGCCGCACCAGTGGGGGCGGGGTCAGAGGGGGAGGGGAGGGGCTAAAGCAAAAAAAAATTGTGACCATGAGGTTGAACACAGGTCCCTGCAGCAGACGCCTTCTTCCACTGAGCCACCAGCCCCAGCATACACAGATATCTCTCTCTCTCTCTCTCTCTCTCTCTCTCTCTCTCTCTCTCTCTCTCTCTCTCTCTCTCTCTCTCTCTCTCTCTCTCTCTCTCTCTCTCTCTCTCTCCTTCTCCCCCTCCCTCCCCCCTCCCTCCCCCTCTCTCCCTCTCTCCACCTCCCTCCCTCTCCCTCTCTCCTTCTCCCTCCCTCTCCCTCTCCCTCCCTCTCTCTCCCCCTGTCTCTCTCCCCCTGTCTCTCTGCCCCGTCGCCATCCCCCGTCGCCCTCCCCCGTCGCCCTCCCTCCATCACCCTCCCTCCGTCTCCCTCCCTCCGTCTCCCTCCTCTCCTTCTGTCTCCCTCCTCTCCTTCTGTCTCCCTCCTCCCTGTCTCCCTCCTCCCCCTCTGTCGCCCTCCCTCTGTTGCCCTCCTCCCTATGTCTCCCTCTATGTCTCCCTCTCTGTCTCCCTCCCTCTGTCTCCCTCCCCCTCTGTCTCCCTCCCCCTCTGTCTCCCTCCCTCCCTCCGTCTCCCTGTCTCCCTCCGTCTCCCTCCGTCTCCCTCCCTCCCTCTCTCCCTCTGTCTTCCTCCGTCTCCCTCCCTCCCTCTGTCTCCCTCCGTCTCCTTCCCTCCCTCTGTCTCCCTCCGTCTCCCTCCCTCCCTGTCTCCCTCCGTCTCCCTCCCTCCCTCTGTCTCCCTCCCTCTGTCTCCCTCCCTCCCTGTCTCCCTCCGTCTCCCTCCCTCCCTGTCTCCCTCCGTCTCCCTCCCTCCCTCTCCCTCTGTCTCCCTCCGTCTCCCTCCCTCCCTCTCCCTCCGTCTCTCTCCCTCCCTCTCCCTCCCTCTATATCCCTCTGTCTCTCTCCCTCTGTCTCCCTACCTCTCCCTCTGACTCCCTCCCTCTGTCGCCCTCCCTCTGTCGCCCTCCCTCTGTCGCCCTCCCTCTGTCTCTCTCCCTCTGTCTCTCTCCCTGTCTCTCTCCCTCTGTCTCTCTCCCCTCCCTCTCTCTGTCATCCTCCCTCCCTGTCTCTCTCCCTCTGTCTCCCTCTGTCTCCCTCTGTCTCCCTCCCTCCGTCTCCCTCTGTGACCCTCCCTCCGTCTCCCTCTGTCTCCTCCCTCCCTCTTCCTCCCTCCCTCCCTCCCTCCCTCTGTCTCTCTCCCTCCCTCCGTCTCCCTCCCTCCCTCCCTCCGTCTCCCTCCCTCCCTCTGTCTCCCTCCCTCCCTCTGTCTCCCTCCCTCTCCCTCCCTTCCACCGTCTCCCTCCATCTCTCTCCCTCCGTCTCTCTCCCTCTGTCTCTCTCCCTCTGTCTCCCTCCCTCTGTCACCCTCCGTCTCCCTCCCTCTCACTCTGTCTCTCTCCCTCTGTCTCCCTCTGTCTCTCTCCATCTCCCTCCCTCCGTCTCCCTCCGTCACCCTCATTCCCTCTGTCTCCCTCCGTCTCCCTCTCCCTCCCTCCGTCTGTCTCCCTCCCTCTATCTCTCCCTGTCTCTCTCCCTCTGTCTCCCTCCCTCCGTCTCCCTCCCTCCGTCTCCCTCTCTGCCTCCCTCTCTGCCTCCCTCTCTGCCTCCCTCTCTGCCTCCCTCTCTGCCTCTCTCGGTCTCCCTTCCTCTCCCTCCGTCTCCCTCCCTCTGTCTCCCCCAGACTGCGCCTCTCTGTCACCCTCTGTCAACCTCTGTCTCCCTCCCTCTCCCTCTGTCTCCCTCTCCCTCCCTCTGTCATCTCACCCCGTGTGTGTGTCAGCCCTCAGCCCAGACTGAGACAGCTTCCCAGCGCGCACACAGCCGCACTGAGACAGCTTCCCAGCACTCACACATAGCCCGCACCCGAGTACTTCACAGGTCTTTAAAAGACCATTTACATGTTAATAAAGCTTTGTTGTATTTCACCTCGTAGGCCCCTGCATCTCCACTTTGACAATCACTGGAATCCCCCGGCCCCCACAGAGCAGAGTCTCAGAGTCCGGGCTGCTAACACTATTTTTTTTTTTTTTTTTAAACACATGTAGGATATCTGCAAGGTCCGCGGGCCGCCAAGAAAGGCTTGCCGGGCCGCTGGCGGCCTGCGGGCCGTACTATGAGTAACTCTGGTGTAGATGATACAAAACAATTTTGGTGACTCTCCTGACAGAAGGCAAAGTCAATGCTAGAACCGAAACATCCATGTCAGAGTAACGCTTAGTTCAATGAAACATGGTTTGCTCAAATGTACATTTCCCTTAGTATTTCATAATATTCATTGTCCATGTAATGCAAATATAGGATGTCTGGCAAAAAGTTACCAATTTCGCTGGTCTAAAAGTGGGACAGATTTACTGGGGAGATTTGGTGGGTCAGAGAGTAATTGAGAATACAAGAATTTGAGTATGTGTTTTTGGGCGAGAGTGGGAATACAAAAGTGTATGAAAGCTAGTTATCGGAATAGTAGTTTTGTTGGGGCTAGGCATGGTCCTGAGTTACATACCCCAAAGTAGGATTGCTGGGTTTGGCTAGACGTGGAGAGCAAAAGAAACAAGTTTCCAACTGCAGCAACGGCATGAGGGGCATCAAAATTACTTAAAAGATAAAAAACTACGTAAGATCAATCGTGACGACAGGGATTACAGGGAGGGGAGGATCTATACATTTGCCAAGAAATATGACACCACTTTGGTGGCAGATGATAAAAAATGATCGAGAGAAGCTAGTGAAGATACTAGATCAGTGAGTAGCACCTCCCTATCATCTGTTGGGAGCACCTCGTCGAATACCAATCCCAATGTACACCCTTTAGGGGTTGGAGCCACAACCTTTCAAAAAGAAATGGCCAGATTGAAAATAAGTGGCAATCAAGCAAAAAAGATACAACAGCAAAAAAGACAAGGAGAGGAGGCAGACGGGGACAAGGAAGGGGCATTAGAGGATTCACTAAGAAGGTCAGAGAGGGGAAAAGTCAAACAGAAGCAGTAAAAATTGGGGTGACAATGGTTGAGGAAAATGGGGATGACTCCAATTTAAAAGTGGTGAATCTATCCAGCAAATTATTGGATACTGATGAGACAAACCTATTATGCAGGGGGTTGGGATTTTGCCCCACACAGGGTGGTGATTTCACAAATGTACATGTAGATCTTTTCAAGTTCAGTAGAATGTTGAAATTAAAAGATTTTTTCAAAGACAAAATGCCTCCGAATAAACTCTGTGATGAGACTAAACAAACTGACCTCACGTTAGCTGAAGTAAAAAATATTCAATGTTTACTATCACTGAGTGATGGGGAAGAGGTGGGGATGCATACCATCTTAGATGACCTTGATATCAGTGAGAATGTTTTGAGAGAAAGTGGATTACGCCCCAGGTCCAAATTTACCCCAATGACATATCACGGTAATATTGACATCTTTACAGAGCGGGTGAGTGAGGGTTTATACCAACTGGAAAAAGAAAACAGAGGTTTGAGAAATCAACAACATAATCTCACATTTGGAGAGAGACTAGCACTAAAAAGACTAAAAAATGACAACAACATCGTCATTAGGGAGTCTGACAAGGGCGGGAATGTCGTTGTCATGGACATAAAAGATTATAAAGGTGAAATCGAACGGCAATTAAGGGACAATGATTGCTATGGGAGATTGGATTACAATCCCACCCGTGATCTGATTATTGAAATCAATTTGAAGTTAAGGGAATGGAGGGACATGGGTCTGATTAGTGAACAAGAATTCAGGTACCTTAAAACTGAGAATCCCAGATTTCCCTGTATCTACATTCTTCCTAAGGTGCACAAAAAAGGAAATTTCCCTCCAGGAAGACCCATCATCTCGGGTATTGGGTCAGTTACTGAGAAAATGTCTGAATTTATTGACCTCAGAATCAACAAACATGTCCTTGATCTCCCTTCATACATTCAGGACAGCAAGGACATTTTAAATACATTTCAGGATTTTGAGTGGTCTGACGAACTCCTATTTGTCACTTTTGATGTTACTAGCTTATACACTTGTATCCAACATGAACATGGCCTCAAGGCTACTGAATTCTATTTGGACAGAGAGAATGCTGATCAGTTCGATCAAAATCAAATGATCATTGAAATGTTGAAATTGGTCCTCAATAGGAATTATTTCCTATATGATGGCATTTGGTACAATCAGAGGAGAGGTACGGCCATGGGATCCAGGTTTGCCCCCTTTTATGCCTGTCTCTTTATGGGATGGTATGAGAGGGGGCATGCATGGGGAAGATGTGCCTCCCCCTGGACTGAATACATCGTGTTCTGGGGGAGGTACATCGATGATATTATCTGCCTATGGTCGGGTTCTGTATCACAACTCCAAGATTACTTCGAATATCTCAACTCTAACCCATTCAATGTCAAACTTACAATGGAATTCAGCAATGAGAAAATTAACTTTTTGGATCTTCAGTTTTACATACAAGATGGGCATATCCAGAGCACTCTATATCGTAAAGACACTGCGTGCAATGCAGTTCTACATCCAGAGAGTGCACATGCCAGCTCTACCATCAATAACATTCCATATAGGTAGATGGTACGTGTCAGACGTAACTGTAGTGAGGAATCCAATTTTGATAAAAATCTCCAGCAAGTTAAGAAAAGATTTTTAGCTAGGGGATACAAAAAAGAGATTGTGGACAGGGCAGAGAACAGGGCGCGTTCACTAACCAGAGAGACCACTTTAATAAAAAAACAGAGCATAGCTAGAACTAAGAATAGTGATAACAACATTAGGTTTGTGACCCAGTATACCTCACATAGCAGTGCTATTTTTAAATTGCTGAAGAGACATTGGAATCTCCTGTGCGAGATACCCGGTTTACAAAAAGTGATTCATACCAATCCATCAATCACATATAGGCGCGGGAAGACCCTAAAAAATGACCTTTGCCCCAGTTATATTAAAAAATGTAACAACAAGAAAACAACATGGTTACCATCCAAACCAAAAGGTTTCTTCATTTGCACAATGTGCAACATTTGTGAACTAGGGATTGACAAAACTAAGATTTTTTCATACAATGGCTCTAGAAATTATAACATTTATAATTTCATTAACTGTAACACCATGTTTGTTGTCTACGTGATTGGATGCCCTTGTGCAACCATTTACGTAGGCAGCACCAAACGTAGCCTAAAAATCAGGGTTCAGGAGCACAGGAGGGCTATACTCAAACGTGACTCCAGATATCCTATGACGGAACACTTCATCAATGAACATAAAGGTCATGCTAACTTCTGGTTTCACGCTATTGAACATGTGGAAAATGCAGAGAGAGGAGGTGACCGTGAGCTTCAGCTCAGGCAGTGTGAGGCTAAATGGATTTGCAGATTACGTAGTGCCATCGAAGGATTTAACAGTGACAATGAAATGCATTACTTCCTTGAAAATGATTAATGCATGTGAATTCATGCTCGAAAAGTTATGCATTGGCAACTTCCATCAATGGTGGGACACATTGTATATGCATATAACACTGTGGTTAAATTGCATATTGTTGTTTAGAAATTGGTGACTATTATCATCTACAATGATCCCTTTCCTTTATTCTCTCTATTTCTGTTCTTCTATAAATACTGGGTGAAAGCTTGCGTTGTTTGGGCTGGGATATGTATCCTACCACTTATTACTTACTGAAATCCTTTGCCCCTCTCTCTCTTTGCCTCAATCATTGGGTGTGATATGATCCTTGAATTATTCACTTTTGCTCTTATCGTGAGGTTTGTCGGTCTTTTCAGATATTGTAGCTCTTCAGAAGGTGGGATATCCTATTTTCATCACATCTGGTTGATGAGATATGATATATTATTCATGCACCAACACATTCGCGTCCTTCTTATGGTCTCCTTAATGGCTTCTATTTTTAAATAAGAAGCCATGTTTCAGTGGGAAGAATCTTACTCTATGTGCACACATATTTTCCCCGGAAAAATGCTTCAGGTTTCATTTATTGCGTATCGATTTCGATTTTCCATTTCACGGCCATGTTGATTTAAACTCTTCAAATTTGAACTCGGGTTCAGAATTAACAGATTCATACTCGTATTATACGGATTTCCGTTTGTCTGCTTGAATATGGCAATTGTTTAATATCCTCTGACGATTCTGTTTGACACCTCCACTCACTGGCTATCTACTTGCTAGGGGTGGGGTTTCAGTCCCAATTGTTACAGTTGAGGACATATATATTTTTTGGTCTCGAGTGAACAATGATTATATTCATATGTGCCTCTTCACTAAAAAAACTCACATGCTCAATGCTCTATCTCAATAGATATAAGTATTTTCATTGTGTTATATTGCCTGTTTAATAATGGCGACCTATTTTGACACGTCGATGACCACAACTTTCGGTTCACATCTTACATTGGACACTAGCGTATGTAGTGGTGCAGCTCTGGTTTCAAACGTTTTAAATGATACCATTTTCTTTCATTTAAAATCTAGTTTAATTAGGTGATGTTGTGAATCGCAAACGTTGTACGTTTCTACTTTATTTTTAAGGTTTTTATAAACACGAGATCATGATTGGACTTTAACTTTGCACGTTTCGCGTCATATATTACAATCAATACACCTTCAGTTACATTTTATTCGTGGTTACTTTGCCCGTTTACAAATGGTGACTGACTTACTCATACGGTAGGTGGACCATGATTCCTGGCCCACACTCACACCCATTGGCTATTTGCTCACGAGGGGGTGGAGTCGCGTACATTTATACACTATGGCGGGTTTCTTTACTTCTATCGAGGAACACGCCGGTATACAAGGAATCCTGCTTAGGCGACTGCCGGTAAGGATATATGTGATGAATAACGTGTACTCTATGTCCGTGGGGTTGATTTGTATTTATTACCCATGGCTGTTGGTTTTTTCGGTATACCGTTGTGGGTTTCTCTGTTTCGGACTAGCAGTTCGTGTGATGCCAGCTTGTACTTCGTATTGAACTTTGCCCGTTATTTCTGTCTTTTTGGTCTTTTGTTTGGTTTGTGACATGGCATGCACAGACCAAGCCTCGATGCTGACATACATAGACTGAGCCTCAATGTTTTTGATCGAGGGCATACTGCTGGTCCTTTGTGCTCGCCGGGTTGTGTCGTGTGCACTCCATGGGTCGTATCTTCTACCAGTCCATGTCTTTTCTTGTTCTTAGTGTATTATTTTGCCATGACAACCCCGGCAGGAGTAGAATATTTGTTGTTGGATATATTTCTCCGGTGTTTGTATACCTTAAACGTGTGAAGATCTTTTTAAATTTCTATCTAACATTGCCTTATACTTGTGTGTTTATCAAATAGTGTATGCTATCAGAAAGATTCATACTAGATGTTTTATAATCTCGGCTTAGAATGCCATTTATTACGATTTTGGATATTGTGTGCTTTTTTACAGAAATCGGAAGTACATGTGAAATACACTATACTTCACCCTGCTGTCAAGACTTGTTTTATTTCCAAGAACATACACATTTATTCAAGGTATGCATGTCCACTGTGATATGGATTGTTTTTGGCCGGACATTCATTCCTTCTTGTACTTATTGTTTTCTTCTTTTTACCTTTATCAACTCTTCTTTCTTCTTTTTTCTTGATGTGCAACTTTTATATATGGTTTCTTCTGTTGCGAAGGTAAACAATATATATAAAACACTTTTTTTGATATATTTTGGATGATAGTAGATCAAGTGAGGCTTTGTATACTAACTTTAGGTTGGTTACGGTTAGTTTAACTTTTGTTTACAAATAGATATTAGGTAGACAGTTTCTTTAAATTAGACTGCCATCAGTCAAAAATGTGTTTGTAAATACATACATATTGCAAGAATCTTTTGTCAGTCAAATATGTGTCTGTTAATATGTACATTTCGAAAAAAATCTTTTGCATGTCCAATCCATGTGATTTTATATGGGTACCTGTCCATGTTATTTAAAAATTTGTCTTTATAATTTTCATACTGTATGGTCATTTTTTCTGTGTTGTTAGTCCTGTGCCTTATGATTTATGTGTAATATTTATGTTGTTTTATCATGTTACAGCCCTGATGAAGTTCCCCTTGAGGGAATGAAACGCGTTGGCTGACCATTCCTTTATCAACTCAAATTTATCTTTGAATTAAAGAGGACATTTAGTTATAACGCTTTGGCTCACTGGACTATCTTTTTCGTGCACCCCCTCTTTCATTTGTTTAAGCAAAAGAAACAAGCTTTGCCTGTGTAGACCGGAGTCTCTTTCAAAATAAGCCAGTGAAGATACAGTTGAATTTTAGGTTGAGCCTAGCGGCAGCGTGCATGCACTGCTCGCTCTGCGAGGCATGTTGTAATAGAGTATGCAGTGGAAGCCCCTCCCACTCGCCTCCCATATTTGTCATTGGTAAATTATGGCTTCCGATTCATTATGAGGTTTGTTCGTCCCGCCTTGGTACCGCCCTGTCTCCATTATTACCGCCCATAAGGACTGGACCTTTTACTTTGCACGTTACACGGCATGCTTTATCTAGTGGGTGATAAATGCAAAAACAACAATTGATAGACAGAATGCGGAACAATGTCATACATTCACCCCAGTACAGAGATCTGGGCCAAAATCCATCGTTTTTTTGCTCACCATGCCATTCCAGTTTGAACCCAGCCCTATGTAAATCAGTCTTGACTCTGTGCCCAATGGGAACATTCCAGCCCGAACTGCGAGGCCAGGTCCTCCCTAGACTGGAAACAAGCATCCTAGGACTGGTTTCGGGGTTTCACCCCTCTTCAGCCAGGATAGCTTGACTCCAGTGGCATGGAGAGCATGGGACCCACGTCTGGGCATTCCCGTCCCACTCGGGGTGACAACTGCAAAAACAACAATTAATGGACAGAATGCAGAACAATGTCATACATTCACCCCAGTACAGAGATCTGGGCCTAAGTCCATTGTTTTTTTGCTCACCATGCCATTCCAGTTTGAACCCAGCCATTTGTAAATCAGTCTTGACCCTGTGCCCAATGGGAACAGTCCAGCCCGAACTGCGAGGCCAGGTCCTCCCTAGACTGGAAACAAGCATCCTAGGACTGGTTTCGGGGTTTCACCCCTCTTCAGCCAGGATAGCTTGACTCCAGTGGCATGGAGAGCACGGGACCCACGTTTGGGCATTCCCGTCCCACTCTGGGTGACAAATGCAAAAACAGCAATTGATGGACAGAATGCAGAACAATGTTATACATTCACCCCAGTACAGAGAGCAGAGCCTAAATCCATAGTTTGTTTGCTCACCATGCCATTCCAGTTTGAACCCAGTCATATGCAAATCAGTCTTGACCCGGTGCCCAATGGGAACAGTCCAGCCTGAACTGCCCGGCCAGGTCCTTCCTGGACTGGAAACAAACATTCTAGGAACGATTTGGGGATTTCACCCCTCTTCAGCCAGGATAGTTTGACTCCAGTGGCATGGAGAGCACGAAACCCACATCTGGGCATTCCCGTTCCCCTCGGGGTGACAAATGCAAAAACAACAATCAATGGACAGAATACAGAACAATGTCATACATTCACCCCAGTACAGAGATCCGGGCTGAAATCCATTGTTTTTATGCTCCGCATTCCATTTCAGTTTGAACGCAGCTATATGCAAATCAGTCTTGACCCTGTGTCCAATGGGAACAGTCCAGCCCAAACTGCCAGGCAGGTCCTCCCTGGACTGGAAAAAGCATCCTAGGACCGGTTTCAGGGTTTTACCCCTCTTCAGCCAGGATAGCTTGACTCCAGTGGCATACTTGTTTCCGGTTCAGGGAAGACCTGGCTTGGCAGTTCGGGCTGGACTGTTCCTATGAGGCACAGGGTCAAGACTGATTGCATATAGCTGGGTCTGAACTTTGGTGGCGAAGTGAGCTAAAGAATGATGATGGATTCAACCCAGATCTGTGACTGGGGGTGAGTGTCTGAAAAGTTTCAGCGCTCCGTTCATCATCTCCTTGTGGGTGAGCATTATTTAGTTTATTAACAAGGGCGGCTGCTTTTTGTTGTTGTATGTGCATGCTGAGCACTGCGCTCAGTTTACATTTTATTTTTTAAAGTTTAAAGTTGAGCACGTCGCCCGCTTCAGGGACACCATGCTCTGTTTATTTTATTTTATTTTTTAATTTAATTCAGAGCGCCACGCCCACTTCAGGAACACCGCGCTCTGTTTTGTTTTTGTTTTTTTAAACTTTAATTCAGAGTGCGGTGCCCGCTTCAGGGACACCACGCTCTTTTTCTTTTTTTACAATGCCAAAGGTTAAAAACTCGTTCTTTTGTGTCTGCAGTGACCTTTGAAGTTTGAAGCGCTGTGGTTCCTACTTCCACTTTTTTGACCCCGGGCGTTTTTAAATGAAATAGTGTTTAATTTCACTTACGAGCACTTCAGTTCCCATGCTTGCTAACGGAGCAGCGCTCTCCTACTTCCCCGACCGGAATGGATTTTTCTTTTGTGTCTTCGGTGAGTTTTGAAATTAGAAGCACTATAGTTCCTATGCTAGCTAACGGAGCAGTGCTCTCCCACCCATAGTACCTTCAACTGTAGTGCCTCTATAGTAACGATCGTGGAGGTGTCCCGCGCTCCTTATAGTAACTGCTGCATTGAGAGCACAGTCCCTGAGGCAGCAGGAACCGAACTGCGGTGTCTTTTTACTCGCCCCAAGGTCTAACTGCACCGTCATGCCGCACAGCAGTTGATATCTTTTTAAAAAGGTAGAGTGCATTCCTGGTCTGTGTGGTTTTAACTGTGGACCTGGTGTTGTTTTGTGCCGTTTAGTTGTATTGTTATTCCTTGTTTTGTTTTATAAAGCTGTGTTTAATTTCAGTTACTAGCGCTGCGCTTCATCACACAGCATGCACATCTTTATTTTAGCCCCGCACCCATAGCCTCTTCCACCTCTTCCCACCAACACAAATCCCCCAGCAGGCAGGCAGGGCGCAAACAGAGCCAGCTGCCTAAAATGGCTTATGCCCACTGCTGGCAAGCGCTTTCAATTTAAATTTACGAGCCTCGGGGCAGCAGTCTTTTATAGGTCTCACCCAGCGTTGCAGTGCACCCTCTGCTTGCTTTGCGAGGTATACTATATTAGGGTATTTTTTAGATGTGGTGTGGAAGCCCCGCCCATATTTTTCATTGGCTGGCGTCATCATCCATGGTAGATGCTGGTGTCCGATTGATAATGAGGCTTCTTAGTCCCTCCTTGTTACCACCCTTCCTCCTTTTGGGTCAGCCCATTAGTACTGGATCTTTTACTTGTGGCGTTACACGGTCTCCATAAGTCAGTAAGCACTCTTTTTTTGTTGTTGTTATTTGCAGCACGGTCCTCTTTCACTTTAGGGACTGCTCTTGTTTATTTAATGAATTTGCTGCGTGACTTGCCGCGTGGGCCGCTTTCACTTTTGCAACCGTGCTTGTTTATTTAATTAATTTGCAGCGTGGTCCACTCACTTTAGCAGCGGCGCTTGGTTTATTTACTTTTTTCCTGCAGTTTATCTTTTGCGTCACGCTTTGTTGATGTTAGTTTTAGGGTGTTACCTCTTGAGCTGGGACTGCATAGCTGCAGAAGCCCACGCACAAGAGGGGTGGGGGCAGGGCATTTAGAAATACCAGGTCCAATTCAACATGCACGAACAAAGATATGGCGGGGGAGCAATTACGTAGTATCTGCATGATAATCCCTCCCAGGGAGACCAAAGGTGGGGTGCACTTCTGTAGAAGCAGGCCCCGTTGTGCATGTAGAGGGGGTGTGGGGTGGTGCATATCTGCTGAAATATAGCCAGCAGTGAGTGCAGTGGCTGGCCTCGCCAGTCGCGAATGTGCACATCTGTAGCAGCAGGCCCAGCTGTGAGCATAGGTTTGTGGTGGTTCATCTCTGCAAGGCAAAGCCAGTAGACGTAGAGGATGTGTGGGGTAGTGTGTATCTGGGGCAATACAGCAGTGCATGCGTTAGCTGGCCTAGGGGCAGTAGTGTGTGTGCACATTTGTAGCTGCAGGCTCAGCTGTGCACCTAGACTTAGAGGATGTTTGTAGTGGTTCAGATCTGCAGATCATAGCTAGCAGTGCTTCGGTAGCTGGCTTAGGCAGTGGAGTGTGCACATCTGTGGCAGCAGGCTGAGCTGTGCTTGCGGTAGCTGGCCTGGAGAGGGTGTACATCTGTGGCTGTGAGCCCAGCTGTGCATGTAGAGGATGTGTAGGATGGCGATATCTGCAGTAGGACAAACAGTGCATGCAGTAGTCGGCCTAGGCAGTGGAGAGACTGTGCACATCTGTGGCCACAGGCCCAGGCGGGCAGGTCTGCAGCAGTCTCAGCGATGCTTGCAGGAGTTAGTGGGGGTTGGGGACCGGGGGCATCTGCGACAGCAGACCCGGCAGCACACGCTACAGCTGGAAGGGTGGGAGGTGTCAGTGCACATTTGCAGCCTGCACACTCAAGAAACTCAGTAAGGCGACAGGACAGTGCCCATCTGTAGAATCCGCCCTGGCGCATTTCTTTTCAGACCCAGCATTGTATGTTCTCTTATCAGCTGAGGGGCGGGATGCGTAGCGCCTGTAGAAGGCCAAGTTTTACAGATTAGAGCGTTGAGCTTATGTGCAGTAGCAGCACTGTGCATTACATAATGAGAGCGGCAGCACAATACCGAGCATTACATGTTGTGGTGGAGGGTGCATGTCTACAGCAGTAGGCCGAGCGTTGTGTATACATCTGCAGAAGCAAGTCCAGCACAACATGTTTGGATGTGGGGTGGGTTAGGGTGCATAACTGCATGACCATTCAGAGCACTAGATGTTTGTGTAGGGGGGTTGCGCATAACTGCAGGAGCATACCGAGCATTACATGTTTGGATGTTGGGGTAGGGGGTGAATGATTGCAGTGTTCCAAGCACTGCATGTTTTAATGTAATGGGGGGAATTAGCCCCTGGAGGGGTGTGGGTGGGGCTTTGCAACCCCAGCCTTCAACATCTGTCTTGGCAGGAGATGGGACAGAGGGGGGTGTCCACATATATGTCTTCAGCAGCAGCCTCAGCGGTACCTCCAGAAGCAGGTCCGGCCATCATTGGAGGGGGATACCGGAAACTACACGCAGAGCTGAACTTGGGTGGGGCTTTCGTCAGCGGCAGGCCAGGCATGCATAGGCGGGCTGAGGTTTGAGGGTGGAGAAGGGGCAACTTCTGCCAATGCCCAATCTTGCAGAATGCGTGCTGGTCTGATTTTTTTTTTTTTGTTTAAATTTGTTTGTTGGGTCTTTTACATTTCCTATTACAGGTTGCTATTGCATCATTAACATATTACAGCATACATTTATGGGCGTTAAGCTGTTATTGTTTTTACTGGTGTAGTCCGCGATCTCATCATACATCAATACAACTTGGATACAATATCTTACAACAGTCTTGAAGTTATCTTCTAGCGTGACTCGACATACTTTAATATGTTACGTTATGTCTTGTTGGGCATGTATCCCGGGGGTGTGGGTTGGCGTTTCACCCTCACCTCTACCTCTGCATGTTATCATATGTAGGGTTCGCAACTGTATTCCCTGACTGTTTAATTTGGTTTCGGAAATGCCCAAAAGAGGAAAGCTAAACTGTGAACTGTGGGAGGGAAACCGGGTGTAAGGGAGGAATGGGAGCGATCGGATTATGCGCCGTGATAATCAGTGATGTGACTGGCTACGGTTCAGCTTGACTGTGTCATTGCGTGGGTAGTGGGGGAGGAAAGACCATACGCAGGGCCGCGTAGAGATGCGTCTGACACGTCTTGGACATGGCACTGATGGTGTGTCTCTCGTTGCTATACCAGGGAGGCGTTGTCATTTCCTGTGTGAATTGGAAGAGCAGCTGTGCCCATTCCATTGAAATGGGATGCTTACGTGTTCCTTTCACTTCCTCTTCTCTTAGTGCCTCTTCTTCTGCTGCACTCCATTTTTTCATGCACCCACCCATGCCTCTTCTGGGGGTCCTGTTGGGGCCCTCCAATGCATAGCTATTCCCCTTTTCAGTAGAAGAAGGGCCAGGGATGCAAAACGCCATTGTAATTTTTCGGTTTTCTTTTTGCGGTAAACTCCCAGGGTGCATGCTTTCCATGTGGATATGTTCAGGAGATTTACTGTCGCTTGTAGTGTCTGCTGTACCTTGTACCGGTATTGTCAGATGGTGGGGCAGTCCCAGAACATATGTTTAAAGTACGCCTCCTGGGTCTGGCAGTGGGGGCAAGCGAAATGCGTGTCAGGGTAAAATCGGTGTAACCGTTGGGGTGTTAGATATGCTCGGTGTAGGACATTAAATTGTATGTTTTTGAAACGCGCATTCCTAGAGACCTTTTTTGGGTATTCCAGCACTCTTTCCCATTCTTTATCGTGGAACACCCGCCCCACCTCGTCCTCCCATGTTTGTCGCAACGTGTCTAGGGGAGTACTGCTCAGCTCTCGGATCGCTTTGTAGTGCCATGTAACTAGGTGTCTACCTGCACCCATACGAAGAATTGTGTGTAAGACTGGATGTGTCGGGGGCTCCCCCTCTCGAAGATACCAGTAGTGTTGGTTATCTAAGAGTTGCCTATGTGTCAGGAATTGTCCTGGTGGTAGATCATAAAGCTCCACCAGTTGGGCGTACGTCCTTAACTATCCTTCAAATTGGGATTCAACCTCCGTCACATCGTGGTCCGCCCAAATTCGAAGAGCTCCTGTAGTAAAGTATTTATCCTTTCGGGGTAATCCCACTAGTGGGAGCAATGGGGAGTACAAGAGTTTTCCTTTCGACATGCGGTGTATTCGCAGCATACATTTACGGGCTAAGGATACCTGTAGAGGGAATGTGCGCGATGGCTTGGAACCCGGCATCAACAGTCTTCGGATAGCTGGAAGGGGCACCCGGCCCCCATCAGCCACTGTTTCTCCTATGTACCGTTTTGCTGTCCAATGAGCTAGCCATTGGAGTTGTGCTGCAAGGAAGTATGCCTCGAAGGATGGAGCCCCCAACCCCCCCGGGTCGTAGGTAATTGTAGTGTGGTTAAGGATATCCTATGTCGTCCATCCCCCCAAATCAATGCTGTCAGTAGTGTATTTAATTCCCTGAAGAAGGACCGTGGTGGTATGACCGGGAGGTTCGCGAAAAGATACAGTAGTCTAGGTACCATAATCATTTTAGCAATGGCTACGCGCCCGATGGGTGCCAAGGGCAGCGTCTTCCAGAAGCCCACTGCTGCTCGTAGTCCCGCTAATGTCTTTCGGTGATTTCCCTCGTATAGGTCTTTGGGAGAGTGATACAGTCACACTCCCAGGTAGCGAGGGGCTACGGTACTCCAGGTGATTGTCTGGGTTCCAACTGTTATATTTAGAGTTGCCAGATGGGGGTTAAGCGGGAAGACCGTAGATTTGTCCCAATTGATTTTGAGACCGGATGTCGCTTCAAATTCTTGAAGTGTTGGCCATATGGGGGTGAGGTCACTGGTAACGTCTCGGACGTAGATCAGGAGATCATCTGCGTATAGCGATACGCAGTACACCGTGTCAGCTATTGGAATTCCCCATGCTTCCCCCTCTCATCTTAACCGTATTGCTAAGGGCTCTACCGCCAAAGGAAACAGGAGGGGGGATAGGGGACATCCCTGTCTGGTTCCCCTTTCCACCAGAAATGGAGCGGAAATACGTTTGCCTATCCTGACCCTGGAGGTAAGGTCCCTATAGAGGAGTTGTGTATACACCAGTAGAGTTGGGCCTACATTTACCTTCCGGAGGACTGCGAGCAAATATGGCCATAGTAGTGTATCGAAGGCCTTTTCAAGGTCTAAGATTAGGCATGCTGCCCGCGGAAATTGGTCTCTTGCCCTGTCTTGAATGTAAAACAGTCTGCATAGATTCTGCAAGGTGTTGCGTCTTGGGACAAACCCGCATTGGTTTGGGTGTACCAGCGCCGGGAGAATTTGACTGTAGCGATCTGCTAGTATCTTGCCCAGTATTTTGCAGTTCACGTTCAATAGTGTGATTGGTCTATAGGAGGCGGGTAATGTCGGGTCCCTATGCGGTTTCGGGAACGTCACTAAGATCGATTCGCGGAGCGAGCGCGGGAGTTCGCCCCTGGTCAACGCATCCTCAAACATGGCTGCCATCCGGGACGTTAGCTGGGCCGCGAAAGTGCTAGAATACTCTAGCGGGAAACCGTCCATTCCTGGTGCTCTGTTACGCGCTAGTGCTCTAATCGCGCACGTTAGGTCTGGTGGCTTGATTCTCGTTTCTAACTCCTTTTTATCTGTGGGTGGGACGCCGGGCATAGTTGATGGGCCTAGGAATTGAGTAAGCTCCTGGTGCGTTGCTTGTGTCGGCGATCTATACATTTCAGAGTAATAGCCTTGAAATATATGTATTATATCTATCTGAGAGTATCTAGGGTTTCCTTCTTTGTCTCTGAGTTCCGTGATCGGGGTTACCTCTGTGTCCTGCTTAGTTAACCAAGCTAAGAGTGTCGTGGTTCTATTACCCTCCCTGTGCACTCTGGTCGCATAGGCCCTAAAGTTGTATTTACGGAGGTCGCGCATGGGTTCAGCGTGTGATGTTTTAGCGTTTGCTACTTGGGCTGGGGTGGCTTCCCCTTTATCCATGGCTTTCGATAGATCTGCCAGTTTCACCTCTGCTGTTAGGAGTGCGTTCTCCAATGTTCTTCGTACTCCCACTTTTTGCTGGATGCAATGCCCCCTGGCTGCAACCTTGAATGCGTCCCGTTCTCCTAAACTGGAGGATGCCGTGTCGGTGTTAAGTGTGAAGTGTTCTTGAATATGATCCCCATGTATATGACGAAATGCCTGGTCAGTAAGGCACTCTCGTGGCAGTTTCCATGTTGGTTCAGGGGGGTGAGGCGGTTTCCATCTAAGGGTCACTGTGTGCGTATCGTGGTCTGAGATCACTCTACCCAGGTAGTTTGCGTGTTGTAACTTGGGGAGAAGCATTGCAAAGCACAGAAATCTATCTAATCTCACTCGCAGGTTGTGCGGGATTGAATGGAAGGAGTATATTTGCGTGGTTGAGTTCTGTGCTCTCCAGGCATCTACCAGTGTCCAATGATCCACCCAATGTCGGACGTGTTCTGTCTGTTTGTGCGTGGGTGAGTGTGCCGGCGGGGGGGTGCGATCTATCTAACTTGATGTCTAGGGCAGAATTGTAATCCCCTCCCAGGAGCCATAGGAACGGTGTGTGTTGAGTCAATGTTCCCGTGAGGCGCCTCCAATATTGATCTTGTTCCGCGTTGGGCGCGTATATGCTTCCTATTAGTAATGGTTGACCCTCCAATAACCCTGCTAGCAAAGAGTACCGCCCTTCTTTGTCCACTACACATGTCTGTTCCCGGAACGCCACCCCTGGCCTAATCCAGATTAGGGTACCTCTGGCAAATGCAGAGTATGTTGTGGCACATATTATGCCACGCTATTTTTTACGCAGGCGGTCTACCTCTGTGGATGTCAGGTGTGTCTCTTGCAGGAGGGCTATCTGCGCTTGTTGCCTCTTTATGTAAGCATATATGGTGTAGCGCTTCCTTGCCGTGTGCATACCCCATACGTTTAATGTGATGAATTTGATATCTGTGTTAGGGATCTTAGTGGTCAGCCTATCTGATGGTTAGTCGAAGTTTCCCTTTAGAGGATGACCTCCCCACCCACTGCCCCCCTCCCCCGGCTGATCGCCAATCACTTGCATATCGCCTGTTTCTACAATATCCGAGTTCCTCGCTCCATTGTGGATTTCTGAGGATTTTGGGAGAGGAAGGGGGTAACATTAAACAACTGGAAACATTCCCAATATGGGGGACCTATCGTGCGAGGCGATATGTCCAAACTGTATTCCATATACAAACTTTAGTTCGTTGCTAGAGTGGGGTGGCCGTGCATCTTCACCGGTTGCTACCACCTCGGCCGCCCGCTCGTAGATGGCGTTGTAGTTCTATCCGGTGGTGATTTGCCTGGTTACTGCCACTTACTTCAGTCTAAGTTTAGTGTTTGTTCTATGATCTCGCAATCGGCATCATCGCCTGTGGCATTGTTATATCTGGACATGGCATTGTTCTTTCCCCCTGAACGTCCTGATCACCACTCAAATCTTTGTTTTCTTTGTCTCTCGGAGCATAATGTCTGTTATATTAGTGTGTCCGCCGTTTGAGGGGTCACCAACGGGGGGATCACCGAGTCCTCCCGGGACGTGTGTGCATCGCTGCCATCTTCTTCTTCCGAGTTAAACAACTGCGGGCCTCTGTCTCCGTCCGAACTCTCTCCTGTCAGCTTCATCTTTGTTGCTGCTTGTAATGCTCTCCTGCGCTCCTTAATGATTTGTTCTAGATCAGGAGAGTTGTTAGTAGCCGAGCTGGTCCATGCACTTAGTTGCGTGAGGGTGACTCTCTTCAGTTGACGCCTTGGGCGGTTAGCTGAGCGGTGGTTCTGCAAATTTCTAGGGTGCCCCGGGGCTGTCACATGTTGTTACACCCAGGCCTGTGCTTCTGCAGGGTCTGTGAAGAAGTGTGTAACATCTTCAGGGATAATTTTGAGACGGGCAGGGAACAATAGAGCATATTGTACATTCTTTTGACGTAGGACGCGTTTAACTTCTATGACGGTAGCTCTCTGCTGTTGAACGGCTCGGGAATAATCTGGGAATAGCATGACCTGTTTGTCCTCTACACGGAGCATCCCGTGTTGTCTGGCTGCGCGGAGGATGGTGTCCCTGTCTTGATAATGGAGCAGCTTTAGCAGGAACGGTCAGGGCGGTAATCCTGGGCGTGGTTTGTGGGCCAGGACTCGGTGCGCTCTCTCGATAGAGAGGTAGGGTGTCAGATCCGCTGCTTGTGTAAACGTTTCTATCCATGTTGTGATGTATCGGATTGGGTTTGACCCTTCCACGCCTTCCGGAAGATTCACGATACATATGTCACTCCTCCGAGAGCGCCCTTCTAGGTCATCTGTTTTAATCTCTAGGACCTTTATCCGGGATTGTAAGTCTTTCAATACGTTTTGTTGTTGCTATATCTGTGGTTCTATGTTATGTAGCGTTTTTTCCCCTGGTTGACTTTATCTGCCAATTTCCTGTGGTCGTCCCGGAGGAGATTGAGGTCCATGGCCAAGTCGCCAAATTTGTTTTCCATGGTTACTCTGGAATGTTCTATGGCTGCGAGTACTTTATCTAGTTTGTCGGACATGGATACTGACTGGGATGATTCTCCATCCGATCGGGCGCCGTTGGGGCTTGGGGAGGTCACTCTCTGCTGCCCCGAGGTTTGCGCTGTTCTTATTGCGCGTTGGCGACCCATGCTAGTCGCTCCTCTTGTCATCTGTAGTGAGCGTGGTCTTGGGTCGTGTTTCTCTACGTTTTGTGGCCAGCACTTCTTGGGGTGCTACCCGCTCTCTCTGTCGAATGAAAGGATTCCCGTGTTGAGTCTATCAATGGATACCGTCACGTCGTGTCTGCCCAAGGCTCCTCGTAAGTTTTATTGCCTGTGTGTTTTAGAGTTTGCAAGGGGAGTCTGTGTTCGCACGCATCTCCTCTCGGTTCAGAAGGAAGCTATCAATGGTCGGGCAAGTGTCCGCAGTCTTCAGATCCGCTGTCCTCTCTTCAGTCGATCCCCCGCCTTTCCTTTTCCGTCCGCTGCCCCTTAGATGTCAGCCCTCTGTGCGGACACGATAATCACCCCCTCCGTGGCGTTCCTGCACCCGTTGACTCCAGTCAATATGGGGGGTCAGAGTGGTCTTCGAAGCGCAATGCTGTGGATCAGTGATGTGCCAGTGCAGTCCGCAGGGGGGCCACCTTACTGCGGCTCCCACTCCTTATGTATATGGCGAGGTGAGGATTTGCCTTAAGCGTTGTGTCTGTTCGGGGGCAATGTACATGGGGCCTGTGCTCTGTTTAGATGGGGGGTTTCGTTTTCCTTCCTGTCTGTCGTGTGCCCCACTGAAGCCCGTCTGCCGCGTCCCTTGCGAGATGCCCCCCTCCCTTTCGCACCTCGAGTCCTGGCACCGTGCAAGGAGGGGGTCACTGCCACTGGGGGTATCTTGACGCTGAAGTGATGGTGGACCCCCTTGGCTCGGCCTGTCGCTTACAAGGGTTTGGGCCTATGCAGGGCCTGTTAGGTGGCGCGCCTTCCCGCCTGCACTGTGTCGAGTACCCACAGCGCCCTCACCTTTCTCAGTTGGTGTTGCCCCCATGGCTCAGCCTGCTTTCCTGGTCACTCCTTTTTTGGCTATTGTCCCTTAGATCTTAGCCCTCCTTGGGGCTTCGACGAACGCCCCTGTCGTGGTATTACTGTACCCGTTGGCTTTAGTCACTGCAGGAGGTCAGAGTGGTTTCTGCAGCATAGCGCGGTGCATCAGTGGTGTGTCGGTGCCGTCCGCAGAGGGGCCTCCGTACCGCAGCTCCGCCTCTTTTTGTGTATGGCGAGGTGAGGATTCACCCTGATCGTTGCGCCTGTTCGGGAGCCATCACTCGGGCCTGTGCGCTGCTTAGGTGGAGGAGGGGGAGTTTGTCTTCCTGCCTGTCGTGCGCATTACGGGAGCCTGTCTGCCATGTCCTCTGTGAGATGCCCCCCTCCGTTGCGCATCTCGAGTCCCGGCGCCGTGCAAGGAGGGGGTCGCTGCTGTTGGGGGCGTTTCAGCGCTGAGGCGATGGCAGACCCCCGCGGTTTGCCCGGTCACTTGCGAGGGTTCAGACCTATGCAGGGCCTGTCAGTTGGTATGCCCTTTCGCCTGCATCGAGTCGAGTGCCAATAGCACCCTCACCTTTCTCGTTTGGTGTTGCCCCCACGGCTCAGTCTGCTTCCCGAGTCACTCCCGAACCGGGGGATGGTCACCTGATCCCCGCTGCTCTCACCGCCACTGCGTACTTGTAAATTTATGGTGGGTCTGCCATTTCGGGGAACGATCCGGTGGCTCCGCTGTAGTCGCTTATGTGGCTGAGGTCGCTGCCGCTCAACTGGGTATGCCGGAGTGGTGCCCCCTGTGCGTTCGTTGCTCTCACTTTTCCTGCCCGGCGCTGCCCATACGACTCAGCCTGTGGTTCGTGGCACTGCAGGATCGGGGAGCAGTCGTCTGATCCCCGCTTCGCACACAGTCCTAGGATGCTTGCCGGATCACCGCGGGCCCGCCATTTTGAGGGAACGGTCCGACGGCTCCGTCGAGGTCGCTCTTGAGGCTGCATCCGCTGCCATTTGCTCGAGCGTGCAGGGTTGCCCCCTGTGTTGCGGTCTTTTAGGCGTGGGGTTTTGATGAAGATTTAAGGCATTTGGGGATTAGAAAATGATTAAGGCGCAGGCTGCCGAGCGGCGCTCTAGGGAGATGCGTCTGCCATCTTGGTCGGCTTGGCCACGCCCCCGCGTGCTGGTCTGATGACGTAGGCTCAGCCTCGTACTTCCTGGTGGGGCGTGCACTTTTGGAAATACTGGCCTAACTAGATATGTAAGATAAGCGCATTACTGCAACCAGGGACATCTTAAGCATTTTGGGGGCCCTGTGCCAAACGTATTTTGGGGGCCCCAGTTCCGGTCAATTTTGAATTTCTGATCCAATTTCACCTCTTTCATGCCCACAGCATTTTAAACAATCTGTCTGAGAATTTTTATTCAATGTCATCAGGGCAAGACTCTCTGCAGAACAGAGGTAGTTCTATCTGGGGGCACCCTGAATGACTGGGGCCCTGGGTCAGAGTCCACTTTGCCCAGGTCTTAAAACTTCTCTGACAGCAGTAGAACTAGCAGTGTACTCAGAGAGCAGCGAGGTGGATGGGAGTTGCTATGAACATCTGAAATTGCCAGCGCAGCTTTGTATGGAGGAGCTATGGGAGGGAAGTGCTGCAGTGACAGCACACGTGCAGCCTGGATGCCGGGAGACATGTCGCTAGAACCTATGTGCAGTAGTAGGTAGTCTCTCTCTCTCTCTCTCTCTCTCTCTCTCTCTCGCAGCAACTATGGCTTGTGTATAATATTGAAACGAGAATTTGCAATAGGTCTCGCATTTACGCGAGTTTACGCTAGTGGCATTGTAAATGACAAAGCCTTTTATTTATGTTTTAAAAACGAAAACAAAAATAAAAGACATTGTGCGAGACCTATTGCATAGCAAATGCTTGTTGTAGGTATTACAGACTAGAAACAATTGAGGGATATGTTATGTGGCGTCGCACTATCCAATTGGGGTTATGCTAAATTAGGTGCAATTACACAATTGTAGTCATGCACATTTTACATTTGTAAATAGAGCGCCATGGATACCGCTCAGATATTACCACTTTAAGTTAGACAGTGTTTTTATACTGCGTCTGGCTTTAAATCACCACTGTTTTGAGCACTTCCCACAAATGATCAAGTTTTGCTGGATGAGGCAGAGTAGAGCCGGGGCCTCTCTGTGGGCTTGTTTTTCACCTACCATGCTCCGCATTTGCAAAACACCAAAACATAAACAAATGGCTGTATTTAGTTCTACCTTTTATCTGCATGCCTTCAATCTGTGTGTGAATCAGTTGCTACCGGGTGTCCGGTCGGGGCCCTCCTCCCCTCCCCCAGGGGGCCCCTGTGGAATCTGATGCACATTGGTTAAACTCAGAGTATATTTTCCATCACCCCACACTTGTAAGTTATTTGTTGCCAGAACAACAGTCCTCTGTGTGCTCCCATTCATTTGTTTCCTAACCAATAAATGTCGTGGCAGCAATCAGTTCACTTGGCTACAAAAAAGCTTGACCAGTGGCTTACAAGACCACTCTCAGTTTGATTCTATGGCAGAGGGAAACAGTGGTTGCGTGTAAGTGACTCAGGGGAAGTGACTTGTCAGTGTTATGGCAGCACTACCAGTTAAACAAATAACCACACATTGCGCTTACCTATGTGATTTACTGTTATAGCTAAGCATAGCACCCTCCATCGAAAGAAATTATTTATTTAATAAAAAACATTTCATAGACCCTTGGATGGGTTCTAACTCACAAACTAATGCGTACATTATTTCACGCTTCACAATTTTATTTGCAAACAACATAACTAAAAAAACAGCATTTGCAATGCAATAGGTCTCGTCTTTGCAAGATTATGAGCTATTGGCATTGTAAATGACAATGCCTTTTATTTATGTGTTTAAAAAACCTGCAATAATAGAAGGCATTGTCATTTACAATACCAATAGGTCAAAGTTTCGAAAATGGAAGATTTATTGCATTGCAAATGCTTGTTGTGTCTAGGCATGGTAGAGAGTAAATTGGGTGCAGGCTACCGGGTGACTCAAAGTGCGAGAAAGAGAAGCCAGGGAAACAGAAGGCTTGATGTGTTTGAAAGAAATAAAGGCTAACCACTGTGTTAGTTCAGCCCGGAAATCCAAACGCTCCAAGTTTGGATAACGTATTTTTTTTTTTGAGATAACATGCATTGATATAAAGCTGCCGTAAAATATTATTTCCTCAGACAGAGAAAAAAATGTACGTTTGCACGTTTGCAGAACAAAGGCACGTTTGAGAGGCATTGACGATGAATGCCATTTGGTATGCAAGACAAGGTTCATATCGGCATCGTATATTTTAATGAATGTAACATTGCTGGTTTAAGGGTGGGAGAAGGAAAGGGCAGTCTTTAAGAGACCAAATGCAGAAATTAATAAAACATTACAAGCCTTTGTATTTTTACTTGAAGCGTTTAAACACACTCATTACTAGTGCTTGGTGTTTGGTTCAGTAATGTTACCACTAGTTTAATACCGACACCGATGTAAATGGAATTTATTGGGTGCGATAAGTATTGCCTATCACACGTTTTGACCTCAAAATGGGGCATAACAGGCATAACTTGGCGCTTACTGCACCAAATTTACCACATCCCGGTATTTACCGGGCAATTGCCCTCTTTAAATTCTGGCATGTTTAACCTGCCAAATGTCACCAGTCTTTACAGGCCAACACATTTTAGCGGTACATTTAATCGCATCCTCAGGGACACATCTTTGACAGCTCTCCATAAATTATGTTCTGTGTTTCAATGTCAAATGTATGTGATTTTGGTTAATTTCTTTACTCTTTTCCAATTGGCAATACAGTCGTCTGTAACCGAGACCTGATTGGCAATTCGGAGGGTATCCTTTCAGTAGAAAATCAGCTTCGCGTCGGGATCTGATCCCTAGCAAGAGCCCTGAAGAGATCATTGAATGGATCTCCAAGCACGCGTTCACCTGTACAGATTTGTAGAAGGCTCTATAAAGGAATTCAAAGGGCTAATAACACTGGCACGCGCTAATAATATAATCTCTACATTTTGAACAAATTGGAACTCTCGTGATTCCATTTAAAGTAGGCGAATAGTACTTTTTGTATGTTTATTTGCTGACTACGATGTACTAATAAGGCAAGTTGATATACACAAGAGAGTGCACAGCGCCAGTCTCTCGTTTGCCTGCAACGTAAATATGAGACCTACCCCCGTTATTAAAGTGTGTTCTCAAAACATTTGTCTCTTTCATCTTTGAAATGCAGATCACAAAGATTAACAATGCCAAGTTATGATTGGTAAGCTTCCAATGCCACCACTCTAGCAACAATAGGATCTCTTGCTGTGGGACCCTTAAAAGCCATGATCGCAGGAGCAATGCAGGTTGTCAAACACTTTGAAAAGTTTAAAGGTTTAGTCACGTCATTGATGGGCACATGGGCTGGTTACCCTTGCTCAAGGGCACACTGGGACGATCATAGATCGTTTACCATTCGGTCATGTGGTGTAACCTAAGTGATGTACTTGTCACAAAGTATGCTTGGTTTGAGGGCATAGAGAAGGGTAGATCACTGTGTATATGTCCAGACAACAGAGTGTTCTCAGCACCAGTAGTAACAATCAACAGGAAGTGTACCATACATCGGATGGTGAAGGAATGCAGGTAGTGTGGGCTGTGCTTGGGATTTTCTTGATACAATGAACATTGTGCAAGGGTGCCTACATTGCAGCCAAGATTGTTTTTGTGCAGGAAGGACGCCTTCCTTCACAAAAACAATCCCCAGAGGTATTTTCCTCTTTCTACGTGTGATGCAGAATGCAGCACACGTAGAAAGAGGAAATAACGAAGAGAAATAAACATATTTCTCCTCGTTATGCCCCACCTTGGAAGTAGTTGGATTTTGACACATTTCCATATTTACCAGTCTTAGTAATCCTGGGAATGCACCAAAAACCATGGGTGGATGCGTGGGAACACCCACGTTCCACCTATGAAATGCAGGAAACAGCCATCACATTGCATGCGTTACAACGCATGCGATTACGACACGGTAGTTACAATGACCGCGTTGTTACATTGCAGTACCATTGCTCTAGGAGGGCGCTCTAAACTAATGAATAGTATAATTTACTAGTCCAACACCTTCCCTACTGTTGCACACACTGGAGTTGGAATAGTAAATTATACTATTCCTAAGTCCAGCGCGCCCCCTAGAGCAAGTCGTTGTAACAACTTGCATTGTAATGGTACTGCAATGTAACAACGCAGTTGTTGAACGACCGCGTTGCAATTGCATGCGTTGTAAACGCATGCGATGTAACCAGCTATATTCATGAAATACCTTCCCCAAGCAGAGTAACACAAGGCAGCGCAAGTCACGGCCTTGAGTTATTCCAGTTTTACTGCAAGGTGCACTGCGTGGCATAATAAATCTGACTTAATGGCTTGCGTTGCCTAGCGGGGCGCAAGGGCAAGGCAAGCCCTTGTTAAATCTGGGCCTAAGTATTTCTGCCTACTAAGAACAGTAATTATATTATTCGCTTCAGATATTTGAATCACTTTATGTATTTTTTAATTCGGATTTACGAGTTATATTCTATGAACTTTGTTATTGCCAAAGTACCCATCTTTTAGTATTAACGGAAATTACTCATACATTTAGTGGGATTGTCACTCTTTCGTGTAGACTTCAGTTTAGTGCTGGGGTTCAGTCCTGGATAGGTTTCAGTTTAAAGAAGAAACTTCACAAAATTTGCAGAAAGAAAGTCCCACAATTTCACACATCAGTAACTTCATAAAAAGGCAGATCATAAAATATTGTTAGGCGAAACAGGTATTGGGAGGATTCAGTAAGCTTTTAAAAAATATCTAGGCTTTTTATAGTGCTTCATACTGCATTTCTGAACACTGTAAATAACTGGTGTTGGTTATTAATACCTAATGGAATGGCACTCAGCTTACCAACCTCAGGTGGACAGAGGCCTGAGTAGGCCTTTGACTCACAATTGTGATCTAAGAGCACAGCAGGCATCAGGAAGGGAGAACAGGACTGAACCCAGGTGTGTACTCATTTGTTTCGGATAGTGGTAGCTAAGATACACAGAGACTAAGAACATGGTGAGAGTAAAGATACAAAGGATAAGCCCCCTCCCCACTTAGATGCACACACAAACGTGTATGTACGCCCCAGATCTAAACAGTGTCCAACAAACCAGCAAGGAAGGAGAGCTGGTTATGTGGAGAGTCCATATTTAAGTGAGCAGAAATCCAGGTAGAAAGACGTGGAGGTCTGGGAGGCAGCTGGGTTTATATGGGAGCAGGTTCACATCCTTAGAACTCGCAGAGGAGCATTTAATGAGGGCATTAGACGCCTTGGTAAGAGGAAACGAGGATAAGCAGGCCGCAGCCAGACATGCTAGTTATATATTCAAGGTAACTTAATTGGATGCAGATCATGGGTTTAGAGCTGATAAAGGCAATTAAAAAGAATCTGCAGACCCAAGGGAACAAACCCTGTGCGCTAGCTGCATTTAACGCCTTCTTTGGAACGTTAGGAATACGGCCGAAAGCCACACGTGATCTGTAAAGCAAGAAGGGATGCTGAAGAGAGGGATCCTTTTGTTCAGAAGACGTGATCTGATGCTTTCCGCATGACTGTATTATGTGTACCTTTTTTTGTTGTTGCAGTTTTATATAGCTCGAACTAGACCCGAAGGTACTGAACTTTGCTGGGCTGAGAAAGTCAGAGCTCCGTTGGGCGTGGCGTTCTCAGCTGAGCAAAGGTTGCTGAGGCGGGCCCTCCCCTCAGTGACAAGGGGTGTCGTCACTGATTGCCTCACACCTGGGCTCTTCAGTCTTACGCTCTGAAGCGCCCAGGGTCGAATGTCAATCAGTGACCCTTCATCACAGAGTGGGGTGGGGTCAGTAGCCTCACTGACCCCACCCCACTCTGTGATGACGTTGGGACTGCTGCCTTCCCTTATTGGCTGACCTTAGGTCAGCCATTGAGGGAAGGCAGCAGTCCCAAGCCTTCTGAACCCCCGAGGCAGCGTAGAGCTGGCTGTAGGTAAGTGTGATGTATTTTCTTTTCAAATTGTTTGGTGCGTCCGTGCGTGCACGTATGAATGTTTGGGAAAGAGTGTTATGAATGAATGTGTTTGTGTGTGTGCGCGCGTGTGAGTGCCTGGTTGTGAGTGTTATGTGTATGTGAGCGTGTGAGTGTGTCCCATCCGCCCCCTTCCCTCCAAAACTTACCGGCCGCCACTGATGTACACGTTGAACAGTGTCAGGGAGAGAGTGGAACCTTGGGGGATGACTAACATAACTGGAGACTGATCGGAAAGAGTGTGGTTGATTAGAACATCCTGAGATCTATTGTGATGGAATGAGGTGAACCATTTTAACATGGCACCGGAGAGACCCATCCGGTGTTCTAATAGGTTCATAAGGGTTTTATGATTGACGGTGTCAAACTCATCTGACAGATCAAGTAGGATTAGTAATCAAAGATTCATTCTGATCGAGAGAGCGTAGAGCATCGGCACAACTGTGGACCAGGGCAGTTTCCGTGCTGTGGCCTGGTCTAAAACCAGATTGACATTGGTCGAGCAGTTTAAATTGCTCGATGTGATTACAAATCTGAAGGTGCACACCTTTTTCTAAAAGTTTGGACAAAGTTGGGATGTTGGAGATAGGGTAGTAGTTGTTGGGGGTCAAACTGGTTGGAGTTGGGTTTTTTAAGATAGGAGTATCCAGACCACTTTTTAGGTAGTCATGTATGGAGCCTTGGGTGAGTGAGCCATTGATAATCCTAGTCCATAAGGGAGTAGGAGGTAAGTGGACTCATTGAGGAGTTTGGAGGGAAGGGGATTGTTGAAGTGGTTGGAGAATTTCAGAGAAGTTAGAACTTTTGAGATGTCGCTTTCTTCGAAGGTTTTAAAGCTGGACGAGGCAGCATTGTTTTTAGGTTTCTGGGGAGAGATATGAATGTCTTAGTAGAGGAACAGACCCAGCAAGTTCACATGTTAGAGATGACACAAGAGGTGAATAAGAGGCGGAGGGACATATTGGGGGAGCCTCCTCTTGGCTTGACAGGAGCCCAAGGTCAAGATCACGATGGCTGCACGATTTGGTGCAGGCTCCTCAAAAGGTGAGTGCCACTAGACCGCATCTGAGATTTCAATTGGAAGGGGCAGATTGACCAGAGCATATACTCCATCACCAGGAGCAAGACAGAGGGCAAAGGGTGGACATCTGGAGCAGGAGAGAGAGGGTAGAGATGGAAAGAGCGCCCCCTGCCTGAAAATGACCAAATGAGAAATACAAAAGTTTAAAAGAGACAGTGCCAAGGGATGCAATGGGAATGGATTAACGAATTGACACCCAATGGGCGGTACAAGCAGGTGTCCATTTGCACGTTCTCAATCCTGGGACAGGGGCAAAAGGTTTGTTTCACTGAGGAGAGCCATGGAACAGCTATGGGGCTGCAGGGTAGAGGACAATGGTAGCGTAGTGGAGTTGGAGGGGGACTCACTTGTGTACAATAGTAGGGAAGAGGGTGGGCTGGAGTGTTGAGGAAGAGGTGAGAGGAGGAACCATGTAAGGAAACTGCACAGGTGAATATTTCGGGGAAATGTAAGTTCTGTGCACAGAGCATTGGCTCTCCAAAGTGCAGATTTAGCTCTGAAGATGAGGATGAGGACAGGGTCAAGAGAAGAACTGTGAGCAAGAGCCCGAGGAGGGGCACTGAGTGGGTTTTGAGGGTCAAGAGGCAGTTGTCATTGAGTCACTTATAGGAGAAATTGGATGCCTGCAGCACAAGATTGAGGTGGTTCGGCGACCAAAGCGTGTCCTGGGAAAGACCTGCTCATGAGTGTGAATGGGTATTGACGGGAGTCGTTGTTGAATGTAGATTCATGTGATAGGCTGATGTGAATGAGTAAAGGAAGGATGGATACAGGTCTAGGGAATCCAGGATGTTAGACAAGTTCCTAGAGATTCAAGAGTAGACAGATGTGCAGGCGGATGCAACAAGGGCAATGGTCACTGTGTGATGCGGGGCGAGTCAGAGCACAACAATGTGATGAGTGACACAGAGCCTTGAGTAGAGGCTTTGGGGAATCGAAAATTAGCTATAGAATGACAAAAAAGAGGGAATTGTGGTGAAAATAGAGGACAGTGATGTACTTTGACAGGAGAAAAAAATTCCCTTTATGGGTATTACGACTCTCTTATGAAGGACCTGTTGCTGACTACATACCTCAACCAGGCTGTTCTGAAATATTAAGGGCAGTGGTTTATAGACATTTTGGAATTTTAATAAAGATACATGTAACCTAGACCATGAAAAGTCTGGCACAACTGCTCAAAATGCAGGGACATACACCATATTATGGAGTGGTTCAGGGATCAGTGTTCAGTAGGCAGTTTCAGGGACAGGGGTACTCGGTTCTGGTAGAACAGATGGCAGTGCGGCTGCAGAGGTAGCCTGATAGGGTTGCTGCTCACCACTGACAGAAAGGCTTAAAGGAAGGATTTCAGAGACATATGGTTCTCCACAGCTTGCAATGGAACACCATGTTTTGGCTGATGCATTGCCTTGTTTGCAATGGGCTAACATCTTTAGGTTGGGGCTGAAGGTAAATACACAGGCAATCCCCATCCCAGCTGACATGTGGATGCTTAGATTTGTGATGTCTCTGTGGTTAGCAGAAAGATGTATGGCAGAATCTTTAAGGGCGGAATTCCAGCAGGCCTGGGAAGAATTCTTGAAGACAGGGGCAAGAAAAAGGAACAGGAGGGGACATGGAATATGAGACAGGAAGGATGATTACCTTTTTTGAAATATTCAGTTGAAAGAAAACTGGTATTGGCTATACTATCTAGTTAAAAGCTGGTGGGGTGTGACTTTTATGGGAAGTGCTACTGCAGTTATGCTGCTAGTAGATGGGAGTTTGGCAGTTTTGCAGTTATGCTGCTAGTAGATGGGAGTTTGGCAGAAGAATGGGTTGCGAGAGGGTGCTGGCCTCTGGGTAGGTTCAGCACCAATTCCTTCAGGATTGGTACTGACACTTAGGGTTACGAGTTGGATGCAGGAGAGTGCTGGTTGAAAGGAATTGGCAGGTGATGGTCTCTAGTTACATGTGGAGTTAGGTTTCTCCGTGGGGCATCTGGTGCGGAAGTGTGCTAATGGGCTGTTTCAGTTGATGGGACTAATAGAACAGAACAATAAGAGAAAAAAAGAGCTGTGGACATGTGGCTTCTCATTTGTGAAATGGGCAGGCAGCAAGCATGGAGTCAGGTCTTTGCAAGGTAATTGGGGATGGAGTTTGAGAAATTGTGAGTATGCTGGCTGTGGACTTGGTGAAATGAGTTAGGGGAGCTGATGCTGACAAGTGTCCCAGGTCTGATGATGCATTATTTCACCTGTGAGAAAATGGGCAAATACATCTAACAGAACTGAATTGATAACAATGGTAAAGCGAGAACTGAGGTTATTGTGGGACTGGTGGGAAAGGTGAGAGGTGCGTTGTACGCATGTGCTCCTGAGGACAGTTTGGCGGAGTGAGGAAGCTAGGTGCCAATATAAAGGGAAGGAAAGAGACCAGAAAGATTTTGGACTTCTACGAGGTACTAGGGTGTGGTATGGCATGTAGATATAGTTATAGCTGTAGCTGTATGTGGCAAAAGTGATGGCGGTGCTCGATGATTGGGAAGGTAGCCAGGGTTGATGCCCGAACAAAACAAACACTTCAAGGTAGGAGTTTTCTGTTGGTGATGAGAGGGCTCAGAAAATAAGAGGTTGGGGGTCTACGAAAGTTAAAAATGGAAAAGTGTTGGAGGAGAGAGAGAGGATAGAAAGGGGAAATAGGAGGCAAAACTGGACCTAGAGTGACCAGGCTGGCCAAGAAAGGGGGTGTAATTCAAAGATTAGTAGAAAGAAACTATGGGTGGGATATGGCTTCAAATGTTAAGATGAATAAATGCATTTGGTAGTCAAAGTTTGCGGATAAAAGGGAAAAAGCGTGTTTGGGCCCTAGAGAGAGGTAGGGGACAAGGTATTCATGTTAGTTAATTGTTAGGCCAGTGTAGTGTGTGTGGCTAAGCTGAAGGACCTGTTATGTGAACTCTACTTGCCTCCAAATAAAAAATGTCTTTTCCACAAAGAAGAATGTCTGTGGCTTGCCTCCCCATGGTCTTCTGCTGTTCAGCCTTGGGTTTTTGGAAAGTTACAATGGCAAACTTGGATCCCAATATTTTTCCTGCTCCATACTAAATGAGTGGGTGTGAGGAGTCTTGCCTATGGAGGAGCAGGGTTTTTTGTACAGTGCACGTGGAGATGCCAACTAGGGTTAGCTGCTGCCACTATCACTGGCACTGCCTTTGCTACCCCTGGCCATGGGCCATTAAGCTAGCAAGGTGAACAGAAAGTAAAGATGGCTGTGAGACTCATTTAGTGGTTTGGCCTAAAGACGGCTGTAGTTACTTCGGCAGCCTAATGTTTCTAAAACAAAATCATAGTAAAAATACATACCTATATAAATAAATACAGGGGTTTCTGTCAGCCCTATTCACCCATTGGTCTGTTGAAGTATCTTTCACGTTTTTCTTCCACCCATCAACACATGCATCATGCAGGCAATGGGTCAGCCCACTTCATCAGCTGGTCGTCTTCCACTGTGACTGACGCCTTTTTACCTGAGCCCTCGTGCAAGGATGCGGAAAAGGAGTACCCTTTGGTGTCAGGGCTGGGGTGCCTGGGCTGCTCCTTACTTTTTATGCTACTTTAATCAGTGTTTTGCATATTTAATATGTTTGCTTAAAAAATAAATTAAAGACTGGCAAGCTAGCCAATGCCCGCATGACTTTGAGAAATGCTTGGTACTTTGTCTAGCTTCCACTCTGTTCTTTCCCACGCCCCTCAGCAGTCAATGGAAGCCTATTAATGATCCAAAGGTGTCAACCATGTGGTGCCATCAGCATCAGTTGGTGCATGATGTCACATCCGCTATGCCTGGCACTTGCTGAAGCAGCACTGTGTTCCACTTCCCAAGTCAGCATGCTAATGAAAGGCGCTCAGCCTACTCTTGCTTAAGGGGGTTGGATCAGGCGGTGGTAGCTATGGTAATGTTTGATGGGTTACAACGGGGAAAGCATCATTGTAAAATGTTATTTGGTGTAGGGTTTTCTATTGTGAAACATCATGACATTTTGCACTTACAGGCAGGTTATCATTTTTTGGTTGATACTGGCTAATCGGTGATGAATTAGTTCTGCAAATCCTGGTGCAGATTTACAAGCCCCCTGCGCCACTTTTGCTTCACTTTTAACATGGGAAAAGTGACGCAAAAGTGGCGCAAGGGGCTTGTAAATCTGCTCCGTTGTATTTAATATACATAGGGGCAGATTTATGAGCCCCTTGCGCCACTTTTGCGTCACTTTTCCCATGTTAAAAGTGACGCAAAAGTGGCGCAAGGGGCTCATAAATCTGCCCCATAAGGTTTCATGGCAGTGTTAAGAGCGCAGTGAAGCGCAGAGTGAATATGATGGGCTGCAAGACTTGGAACGTGTGCTGACTTATCGGTGGGCGAGCTTAGAAACGCTGGGTTAGGGTTCTCCTAGAGTTCTAACCTATAGACCCTCTGCTGCCATCAGGAAAGACAATGGGGCACATTTACAAGCCCCTTTCGTCCCTTTTGCGTCACTTTTAACATGGGAAAAGTGACGCAAAATTAGCGCAAGGATGCTTGTAAATGTGCCCCGATATTTTAGAGAATGACAGCTGGAACCCACTCACAAATGAGGTACAGAGAAGATTAGACCCTCAAACGGGAGGCACTCGTGAAACAAAATAGCTGTTTACCACTTTAATCATAGACTTTGATATTATTAAAGTACAGGTCTCAACGAGTGGGCATGGCGAAGAGGGGAGGGCAGAGTTTATTCATTCCCCATCTGTCTTACTTCTCCCTTTACTGGGAGGGCACAGAGAGAATCGTGTTTTCATAGTTAACCACCCGGTTCTTAGACTTTCCAGAACTTGATGAATGTATTTCTCTCCATGGACATAAGCTATGGAGGTTTCTTTGGAATTTTAAGGGATGTGCTTCTGTGAATTTATTTTTAGAGTTTAGATGAATAAGCGTTCCTATAAAAAAAACATTCCAATGCTCCCGACGTAAAACAAGCACAGCCAGTTATTTGTAAATGACTGCACTATTAAAGACTGTGTGTAGCAAAGAAGGATTAGGAGCCTGAGTCCTATAAATAGCTGCGCCAAGAGAAATTGTATAATGTCAAAGAAGACAGTTTTCTTCAAACATTTTCGCAACAATTATAAAGTCAGAGTAGAAAGAGCGAGCTGTACATTCGGGGCCTCAGTCTGACCTCTAAGGTGCTGGGGGGGGGGGGGGGGGGGGGATTTGTTACCTCATATCGCCATTTTACAACGCACTACTCCGAGTTTTCCAGGTCACTGTGAGGGATAACATGCAGATTTATAATTATCACAACCAATTTCCACTCATGTTTCCCACTTTATACTGCAAATTTCAGCAGCTATTCTCTCTCTTACAAATACGCACTCTCTCTCTCTCTCCCTCCCTCTCTCTCTCCCCCCCTTCTCTCTCTCTGGTTTAGGTTTCACCAAAGGTATGTTTCTGATTTTAGAAAGGCCTACCTTTGAATGAAACAGTAGAAACGACTATATGGGTTTATTTTACATGTGCAATTTAAAAGTGTAAGAGGAAAAAGGATCTGATTTTTATGGAGTGGGTTGATCTGACGGTCTCTAATGTAGAACTCACTATAGGTGGTGTTTCAGAGTTCCAGACTGCACAATCTCTGAAATCAATTAATCATTAATTACGTTTAGATAATGTAGGTAAGTAGTCTCCATATTATATATGACCTCTAAGGTGCTCAGGGTGAACTTGTTACCTATCTTGCCATTTTACAACGCACTATTCCGAGTTTTCCAGATCACTGTGAGGGATAACATGCAGATTTTGAATTATCACAACCAATTTTCACTCATTTTTTTAACTTTTGACGGGAAATTTCAACAGGTATTCTCTCTCTCGCTCTCTTTCTCTCTCTCTCTCTCTCTCTCTCTCTCTCTCTCTCTCTCTCTCGCTCTCTCTCTCTGTCTGCCTGTCTCTCTCACATTCAAACACCCTCATGTACATATGTTGATTCAGTTTCAAACATACGTGACTCCAGGACTCCACACTACCTGTTGCAAGTTTCATCAATTGTGTATTTTCTGATTTAGAATCAGTAGAAACGACTATAAGGTTTTGTTTTACATTTGCAATTCAAAACTATAAAAGGAAAAAAAATCGGATTTTTATTTAGGGTATCGGTCTCTAATGAAGAATTCACTATAGGTGGTGTTTCAGAAATATCAAATTATCATTACATTTAGATCATTTAGGCAAGTAGTATCCATATAAACATATACAAAATAAACAAAATAATTTCCTACTTTAACCACTAAAATATTACTTACGTTAAAAAAACATCCAATCTGCGTTGCTCTTGAAACTGTATTCAATGTGACCTCTAGAGCTAAGGAGTTCCGCAGGGAATAACACTTTGGTTGAATAGCGGGCATAGATATAGTTTTGTTGCTGAAAGATGCATAGGACAAACCAGCAGCAAGTGAAGTTCCTTTGAGGTCTTATAGGCACAACTGAAAATTCCTGTAACCACTGTTCTGGACTCCTACTTAATGGAGTGTTATCTAGGAATTTGTCCCATTTACTTCAGCAACTGAGCCTACAACAAACAAAACAAGCATTGGCATAGCCAATAGGTCTCGCCTTTGGGACCTATTTAGTGTTTAGCCATGCAGCACTTGATGTTGTTGCACCAAGAATATTGTGCTGGATAACTAAACACTTATAAGGTCCCAAAGGCGAGACCTATTGGCTATGCCAATGCTTGTTCTTATTCTCTTGGATGCTTGTGAGCTACACATTATTTATTCCCCAAGCATGGTACTGCTTGGGCCAAATTTCTAAAATTCGGTATTTTGAGGTTGAGATGGGACTTTTTCCTCAAGGTTGTCTCATGTATACTCACTTCCATTTATACTTTTGTTGGGTTTCTTACAAAAGAAAAATTAGTTAGAATAAAATAAAGTAGCAGGCCTGGAGATTTTCATGGGCTCACTGTGTTGTTGAAATAAATGCTGTTCTACAGTGTCTGGTTTAAGCACAAATAACAAAATAAAAGATTTTCAATAAAAATACACGATTATTTCCACCCTTTTAGTGATACAGATAATAGCACTTCCCAGTCCATGAACAGAGGACATTAACACTGTCTGGTTAGCAGTGTATCTCATTGGTACCAGCCTAACACCTGAATAATAGTGTCACTGCATTAGTACCAGTTCACCATCTAAATAATCAACAGCTGAAAGGTGACCAGTTAACTTTTCCAAAGTGCACTGCAATTAGAGCGTTTATTAATATTTAATTTTCTAAGCAGTTGTGGACCACCTGAGTAGGCTTTACGGAACCCCAGGAGTCCCCGGACCACAAGTTAAGAACCTCTGCTTTACGGTCTGAAAATATATTAAGGGTGTCCGCGCTCTCCAACACCTCAGTGTGTGCAACGTCTTCTTCTTGCATCAAGAGTAGATAGGAAACTAGACAGAGGATACATCACAAGTACAAAAAACAGCAGCATGTTTTGAACACCCTCAAGCATGCAAAAAGACGGGTGTTCAACTTTTGTCTATGTGGCCTAGAATCAGTCCTGATAACCACAGAGTTTTTTTGGGTAATCCCTACTCCGATTCAGTAGAGGCAAGGAGATTTTGTGGGTATCCTGAAAAACAACATGGACCCCGCTTTAACGCACCAACTCTGGACACCTGTGCGGCAGGGCCTACAAGTGATACTTACAGCGCAAGGGGATCTCGGAGCAAAATCACAGGAGATGCAAAGCATGAACTATGTTATGAGTGTGCTGGAGTCTTGATGGCAAGCACTGGGTGCTGCAGCCATTTTAAACTTCCAGTACAGACTAAAAGGTAGACGGCAGGGAAGAAACAGTAAGCAGCATCCCATCCAGACAAGCCTTCTATTCCTGTCTCAGACGCCTCAATGTACCCTTCTCTACAGATGCCCGCAAGGGGCTGCCTATATAAGTGGGGAGCAGCACTGCACACAGCAATATCAACGTATATGCACGAGGGTCGGAGGGTGCTGTTGAAGACTACCCACAGAAACAGACTGCACAAAGAGATTTGAGATACCTGTTCAATTTCACTATTTGTGTTTCGCACTGAGCCATCCCTCACTTTCCCGCCACTTTGCAGTGATGCAACGATGCACCCCTTGGCAGTAAAGACTGAGAATCCCACCTTCCACATACCCAAGAGGAATGGGCGTGAACTTGAACTTTGAAAAGTTGAACTACTTACTGTGCAGTTAGTTCGACAAGATGGGTGCAAAAGGAGCAGAATTTAGCTTTCTCACTATTATGACATCTACTCTTTTTATTAGTGGTGCACTGGTTCTATGAAAAGAAAACGGAGCTTCTAATTAAATCCAAATTGGCGAACTAAGACCTGAGAATGGTCGTGAACCCAAAGTGACGAAGAAGTCCACAGATGCCCAAAACAAACTAATCCCCAGTTGGTTTGTATTTTTTTTCTAATCTACAAATGTATGCTTATCTACAGAGCACAAGAATGTGCATATTAAAATAAATATTTATTTTTAAAAGAAACAAACAAAAAAAAAGAATCTATAAAAAAGAAGTGATAGTTGCACTACTAACACAACAGTTATTATTACCCTTTTCAGCAGCATTTGTTTTCTGAAACTCTCATGGATAAAGTGCTCATCCGGACAATCTTCCTACTGGCATTCAATGACCTGACTTAGATCTGCGAGTGGCACTGAAACAAATGGGATGCCCTTAAAATAGCACACGGAAAATCAACTGCTTCCGCTTTCCGTGAGCGGACGGGTAGCTCTGAATAAAGTTGAACTCATTTACTTCTTTGCTTTCATTTTGGAACAGAGTTTTTTTTTCTTTTTTCCAGAGTTTATATAGCGCGAACTTGACCCGAAGGTATCGGGTATTGTTAGGCACGGGGAGATTAAGTGATTTGCTCAGAATCACAGGATGTTGAGCGTCATCATTTTATCCTAGGGATCCTGGATTGCAAATTTAAAAACACAAATCTCCAATTCTGAACGGATAGCCGTTTTTGAGGTGTGGAGCTAGATTGTGGAATGCGTGTGCATGGAGCTAATGGGTGTCGGTGGATTGTAGAATGTAAAATGCTAGTGATGAAACGTGGAATGATGTGTGTGGGTTCGAATGGGGGGGTTGGAAAAAAGATTAAAATAAGGAGGATGGAGGACTTCCAACATCATTGAGCCTTGTGGCTTATATTTGTAGATAAATAAAGTATACTTCAAGCTTCAAACCTGTTGCCTGTGTCTTTTCCACAATGAGGATGAGTGGGCAGAGAAACAAAGCCATTGGCCATTAGCGGGTTGTTCACATTGGTGCTGTATTGGTACCATATCTCTGGATACCATCCTTGGTGTCAACACCCTACTTTCCATCAAGAGGTTAATGTGTGTATTGTTGTGTTCGCAGCCAACAATATTGTGCCCTGC
This sequence comes from Triturus cristatus, assembly GCF_964204655.1. NCBI lineage: Eukaryota > Metazoa > Chordata > Amphibia > Caudata > Salamandridae > Triturus > Triturus cristatus. Next base: position 620,073,793 of record NC_140584.1, read on the forward strand.
TGATTGTTGAAAGCAACGTAAAACACAACGTTGGAATGTTTGCGTCATATATGTCAACTATGCTGGGTGAGTGATGGCTGGAGCTGAGAAGGGCATTACACCCAACTAAAGGTAGAAACAAATTTCACATGTCGGCCATTTTGGGATGTGATGCCGTAAAAAATGTATTTGTTTATTTATATATTTATATAGCGCACTAATACCAAAAGGCGTCTAGGCGCTGACATCCAGTCTCCAGCCTACCGTGGGGGGATCGTAAGAAAGAGAACTAATCACTGCATGGGTTTAGGCCTGAAAAAGCCAGGCCTTCAGACTCTTCCTGAAGGATATCAGGTCTGATGAATTTTTTAGTGAGCATGGCAATTGATTTCAAAATCTGGTGGTAATGTATAAAAAGCTTTTCCCACCCCAGTTGGAGAGACATTCCTTAGGTGCCACCACCAACCGATGGGAAGCAGACCGCAGCATTCTGGGAGGCGTATACCAACGAAAGTAGTCCATCAGATAGGCAGGACCCTGATTGTGCAGAGCCCTAAATGCAGAGGGCCTTAAACTTAATCCTCTTTTCCACCGGGAGCTAATGGAGGGAAGTAAGGGCCGCCTTTGCAGACGAATATTTAGGTAGTTTAAATAGCAGGCGGGCGGCTGGGTTCTGCGAGATTTGCATCTTGATAAGAAGGGCTTTAGTAGAAACCAATCAAGAGGCCATTGCAGTAGTCCAGCCTTTACAACACTAATGCTGAGACTGCTGTTTTCTGTAGGTCAGGTGGTATAAAGCAGAAGATTTTCCTCAGAATTTTTAGGCTGTAAGAGAAGACTGATGTACATGCATTCACATGATGGGAGAACGAGAGAGTCGTGTCAAAGATGACTCCCAAGCTCTTAGCCTTAGAGCCTGGAGTGGGGAGAGGACCAAGTTCACTAGGCCACCAGTCTGAAGACCAATAGGAGATATATCTACCAAAAAGAAGAACCTCCGTTTTATTTGCGTTCAGTGTAAGGCAGTTTTCAGACATCCATTTGCTCACCTGTCTCATACAGGCATGAAAGTTGTGAATGGTGCTGCAAGGGTCCTCTGAGATGGATACTATAATCTGAGTGTCATCAGCATATGACACCCTGGCAAATCCAAAGGATTTAATGAGCCTGGCCAATACAAATTAAAAAGAGTTGGGCTGAGGGACGAGCCCTGTGGGACCACACAAGGAAGAATGAAGCTCTGAGACCTCAGTCCATCCGTCTCCACAAATTGTTCCTGATTAGAAAGGAAGGAGTTAAATAGTCGTAAGGTGGTGCCGGCAATGCCTATCTCTTGAAGGCGACGTAGTAGGAGGCCATGGTCCACTGTGTCGAATGCTGCCAACAGATCGAGAAGAATCAGTGCCGTCATGCCTCCCTTATCTACAGAGCACCTCATTTCCTCCACAGCCATAATTAGTGCATGCTCCATGCTATGACCACCTCGAAAACCATATTGGGAGGGATCCGAGATGTTGCTATTGATAAATGTGGTGAGTTCTTCATTCATGTATTTTTCAAGGATTTTTGCAGGCAGTGGTAAACGAGCTATTGGCCGATAGTTGGCGGGGTCTGTTTTGTCCAGATTGGATTTCTTTAATAATAGTAGGATGGAAGTCTTTTTCCAAACTTTGGGGAAAGTACCTGTTTGCAGAACAAGGTTAAATAGCTCTGTGAGATGGCTAGCTATCGGATCGATTACTGAGATTACGATCTTGGCGGACAAGGATCCAGTGGTGAGCCCGATTTGGCAGCAGCGAGAAGTTTGACCACCTGCTCATAAGAGATTGAAGTCAATTCGGAAAAGAGTACGGAATTCAGGCTACTGGAGTATTTTGATTGAGAGGGATCCCGACTGCTTGCCAGCTGAGTAGGGTTCAGTGTAAATTTGTTGTAAATGTCACAAACCTTACTACAAAAGGTGGAAGCCAGGGTGTCACAGAAGGAAGAAAGAGAATTGAAAGCAACCGGGTCATAGATGACTGCACCACCAGGACTAGTCACAAGTTGTATGTAACATTGCCCACCTCAAATGATCTGCTGCTTGTAGATCACAAATATAACTATATAGACTGGTTGGATGAGAGGCAATATATAGACACAGGCAATTTAAATACGCAAAGACACATTCATAAAAAGCATTAACAAGTGAATGTTTTCTGGTCTTTTTATTCTCTTTTGCGCTTCGTATGATACAATCAGCCAACGCGTTTCGCCCAAACATGGGCTTCTTCAGGGCTGTAATGGCATATAACATGAGGATATTTTAGAAATGATGGTATAAGACCAAGAAAATGCATTTTATACAAGTGGAAACAATGGGTTTATTTAACGAAATAGTTGATAGAGAGGAAAGATACAAGAACAGAGGTGCAAGGTATAAGATAAAAGTGAAAATACTATGGGGAAGAGATCTAGTGAGCTGTACGTTTCACCCGTGAGTAAAGACTGTATGATACTTAAAAATGTGTTGGCGAAAAGCAAGTGAGCATTATTAAAAAGGTGACAACATATGAGAGGCTGCCTTATTACCCAGTGCCAATGTGCAAGAAAATCTATTGTGGCTCGAAAAACTAGCTTACCAAAATGGTATAAAATGAAGCGTATCCTTCGGCACGTATGTCAGAGACGATTAAAACGAATCCTAAACACTGCCAGAAAAAATTGTAAAAATGAGCATGTCTACAACCAAAATTGTCAGCAAGAGCAAGAGCTAGATCAAAAAAGGCTCGACATACCTAGACCGCATAGATAAAGCTCATGGTAGAGCGAAGTTCAGCGGGTATGTTGAGTTTGGTGTTTCCTGTAGAGAGATTACCTAATTCAGTAAGATGGGTATGCTCCAAAACCTCAACTGAAACACGTAAAGTCGGTGTTTTAAAGGGAGGGGGGTCATCAACCTTTAAAATCTCAGCCGTGCAGTAAGTTTGCTGATACACTAAGTTGCTCTAGAGAATGGTAAAAATAGCCAGCTGCAGACATATGGGATCGAGGCGTATGGTGAGCGGTCTATGCGGCGTATCAGGATGAATGGCCGGCTTGCTGAAGTTAGTAAATGAAGTAAAAAATCTGCTGGGACAAAGGCGCAGCGTTGCTCTGGAGCCAGTGGAGAGTCTAGTAAAGCTATGGCATGCAGAATCATGTAAAACAAATATTCAGTGCGCTACGATTAAGAGAGCGCTTTAACCTGGTTTACACGAGGAGAGATAAATTCAAGCCTCGCTAAGCACAGAGTTCGGAAAAGAACCCCTACGGTGAATCACGCCGAGCACATAAACATGAGAGAAAAATTCGCAAGGAGGGTGGGTGACTTACTTCGAAACGGTATTAGCCGCATCTGAAATCTGGAGCCGTGTCCGTAAGCAACGTCCTTCGGTCAGCGTGATAGACGAGAAACTGGAAGGGGCCAGACAGTGCTTTTAAGCAAGAATCCGCCAATTGTCAGCGAGCTCCGAAAACTAGAACGCACCAAAGGAAGTGAAGTATCAACCACTTCCGGGGTCCTAGACGGCGCGAGCGAGCTTGAACCATTAGGCGCTAGACCGCGCAAGTGAGATAAAAGAATCCTCACTTCCGTATTAGGTACTTGTCACGGTATAGGTGAATTGGTGCGAGAAAAACTTGTCCCATTGTAATCTAGATCGAGCAAGTAAAGTAAAAGAATTCTCGCTTCCGTTAGACACCTCAGCCCATAGCAGCGTAATTAGCGCAATTCAAAAAAAGGTTAAACTCTAAGGAGAGGTAAGATGAATCCTCTACTCAGGTGGCAAAAAACGATTATGATTACCAAGCTAGGCAGCACAATAGAGAAACCAGTGAGTATAAATTGAGTTTACTGGAAGAAAGTGAAAACTGACATGACCTCGAAGACTTGCAAGATTAGAGGCCATGTGGGCAATTGCTAATAGATGGCAATATTTAAAGCGTTAAACTAGCGCTGGTTAAGATAGACAGGCTGTATGGAGCATTTAGCAGCGGGTAACTGATGACAATATTTAATGCGTTACACGAATGTCGGTTTAAAAAAGATAGCTTTAAGGAGCATTAAAAGCAGTTAACTATTGTGCAGATGTTATTTGTGAATAGGATCCAGAAAGGGGAGACAGAGGAGAATATGTAAAAACATTTATTACGTCATAGATAGTAGTAACCGGTGGTTGATTATTATGCGGAAGTTATATGTGAGTAAGATCCAGAGAGGGGACAGAGAAGAATTTGTAAGAACATTGGAAATGTTATGTTAAATTCCGCTACGTCTAGTATTAGTGGTGCTAGTGACAGTATGGTTACAATGCCACTAAGAGGTAACACTGGCAAATTACAGACTGCACAGTTAAATATCCATCCGTGATGTAAGAGAAAGTCAGACCATCACAAACGTCCATATTCTGAGTCATATCAGATCACATACATAAGAGAATGTTAAACAAAAAAGGGGTCCATCCAAGAGTGACCCAACCATTGTGAGTTGTCTGGTAAGGTACCAGGCCGCGGTCAGTACAGCGTAACAAAAGTAACAGGATTGGAGTAATACCGGTAAAATGCAGTGTGAAAATAGAGAAACAGGAAAGCAAGAGCAATATAATGTCTGAAGCACAATTTCAACATATTAGTGCTCAACAGGTTAAAGGGCACAATTACATATGTTATCATTTATGACACAAATGCGTACAGATGAAGATATCAGGATGTACGACACTTATTATTACACAAGGTGTTACAATTGGAGAACAACCGGAGAAAGATGTGAGGCGGGATAGGGGAGACTACGAAATAGATTAAGCACTACTAAAGCATTAGAGAGAACTGTAGACTTTTATCTCTCTACCAGACATGCCAGTCTGTACGACCACAGTCTGATGCTATTGGAGATGATAGACCTGATCCTTGATAATAACTTTTTCATGTTCAACACCACGTGGTATAAACAAGAGCAGGGGACCGCCATGGGATCAAAATTGGCGCCTTCATATGCAAACCTCTTAATGGGGTGGGTAGAGCGCACCCATGTATGGTCCAGAGCAGCCTCAGAATGGACCAAACATATCCAATTCTGGGACCGCTACATTGATGATATCATCATCATCTGGACAGGAACTGCCACTGAATTGAAGGAATACTACAATTTTCTCAATAACAACACACTCAATATCTCTTTTACCCTTGAAATGTCTCAGACTAAAATCAATTTTTTAGACTTGGAACTTTATGTTCAAGGTGGTACCATCCACAGCACACTGTACAGAAAGGAAATAGCGGTCAATAGCATTTTGCACTATACTAGCTCACACCCTCCTTCCACCAAGAAACCCATCCTTTATGGGGAGCTTCTGCGTATCCACAGAAACTGCAGCGAGTAGGCCAACCTTTCTACACATTCTAGTATGGCCACAGACAGACTCAAAAGTAGAGGCTATGATCCAAACTTACTTGACATAGCTGGCATTAAGGTCCAGACAACTAAGAGAGAGGACATTTTGAACTGTAACAAAAAGAAACGAAAACAGGAAGCTCAGAGACATTCGTATATCACCACCTACTCAACATTAAATCATGAGGTATTTAAGTCCCTGGGGAAACACTGGGCCCTACTGAAAGGCTTTCCTGGAAATGGAAACATCATCACTGAGAGACCCTCAATGACATTCAGGAGAAGCAATACGATTAGGGATTTTCTATGCCCAAGTTACACCTTACAGAACAAACCCAAACAGGGGACATGGCTGAGCAAACCCAAAGGGTTTTACACATGCAGCATCTGCAATATTTGCCAACTGGGTTGCAATAGAAAGACGACGTTCAGTTACAACACCAACACTAAGCACAAGATTCAACAGTTCATCAACTATCTCACCACCTTTGTTGTATTTGTCATTATTTGTGGCTGCAATAAAATCTACGTAGGCAGCACAACTAGACAACTTAAGGATAGCATTCAGGAATATCGAAGAGCTGCCCTGAATGGGGATACATCATATGCCCTTGTCTCACATAATTATAGAGTGGGTGTTGACCGGGCCCGCTTTCTGTTCCATGGCATAGACACAGTAACCAATAACACTCGGGGTGGGGACAGGGCATTGATGCTGAGACAATTAGAAGCCAGATGGATCTGTACGTTACGTTCCTCAATCTTAGGCCTCAAGACCGATAGGGAGTTACATTATTTTCTGTAAACAGTGTGGCTAATTGTCTCGTGACTAACTACACATATCAGACTGTGAGCACTACATGTATTAATGCTTTAGTAGTGCTTAATCTATTTCGTAGTCTCCCCTATCCCGCCTCTCATCTTTCTCCGGTTGTTCTCCAATTGTAACACCTTGTGTAATAATAAGTGTCGTACATCCTGATATCTTCATCTGTACGCATTTGTGTCATAAATGATAACATAAGTAATTGTGCCCTTTAACCTGTTGAGCACTAACATGTTTAAATGTATTGCAATTGTGCTTCAGACATTATATTGCTCTTGCTTTCCTGTTTCTCTATTTTCACGCTGCATTTTACCGGTATTACTCCAATCCTATTACTTTTGTTGCACTGTACTGACCGCGGCCTGGTACCTTACCAGACAACTCACAATGGTTGGGTCACTCTTAGATGGACCCCTTTTTTGTTTAACATTCTCCCATGTATGTGATCTGATATGACTTCGAATATGGACGTTTGTGATGGTCTGACTTTCTCTTACATCACGGATGGGTATTTAACTGTGCAGTCTGTAAATTGCCAGTGTTACCTCTTAGTGGCATTGTAACCATACTGCCACTAGCACCACTAATACTAGACTTAGCGGAATGTAACATAACATTTCCAATCTTCTTACAAATTCTTCTCTGTCCCCTCTCTGGATCTTACTCACATATAACTTCTGCATAATAATCAATCACAGGTTACTACTATCTATGACGTAATCAATGTTTTTACAGATTCTCCACTGTCTCCCCTTTCTGGATCCTATTCACAAATAACATCTGCACAATAGTTAACTGCTTTTAACGCTCCTTAAAGCTATCTTTCTTAAACCGACATTAGTGTAACGCATTAAATATTGCCATCAGTTACCCACTCCTAAATGCTCCATACAGCCTGTCTATCTTAACCAACGCTAGTTTAACGCTTTAAATATTGCCATCTATTAGCAATTGCCCACATGGCCTCTAATCTTGCAAGTCTTCGAGGTCATGTCAGTTTTCACTTTCTTCCAGTAAAATCAATTTATACTCACTGGTTTCTCTTTTGTGCTGCCTAGCTTGGTAATCATAATCGTTTTTTGCCACCTGAGTAGAGGATTCATCTTACCTCTCCTTAGAGTTTAACCTTTTTTTGAATTGCGCTAATTATGCTGCTTTGGGTTGAGGTGCCTAACGGAAGCGAGTTTTCTTTTACTTTACTTGCTCGATCTAGATTACAATGGGACAAGTTTTTCTCGCACCAATTCACCTATACTGTGACGAGTAGCTAATACGGAAGTGAGGATTCTTTTATCTCACTTGCGCGGTCTAGTGCCTAATGGTTCAAGCTCACTCGTGCCGCCTAGGACCCAGGAAGTGGTTGATACTTCACTTCCTTTGGTGCGTTCTAGTTTTTTTTTAGCTCGCCGACAATTGGCGGATGCTTGCTTAAAAGCATCGGCTGGCCCCTTCCAGTTTCTCGTCTATCGTGCTGACCGAAGGACGTTGCTTACGGGCACGGCTCCAGATTTTGGATGCGGCTAATACCGTTTTGAAGTAAGTCACCCACCCTCCTTGCAAATTTTTCTCTCATTTGCATGTGCTCGGTGCGATTCACCGTAGAGGTTCTTTTCCGAACTCTGCGCTTAGTTGAGGCTTGAGTTTATCTCTCCTCGTGTAAACCAGGTTAAAGCGCTCTGTTAATCGCAGCGCACTGAATATTTGTTTTACATGATTCTGCATGCCTTAGCTTTACTAGACTCTCCACTGGCTCCAGAGCAACGCTGCGCCTTTGTCCCAGCAGATTCTTTACTTCATTTACTAACTTCAGCAAGCCGGTCATTCATCCTGATACGCCGTGTAGACCGCTCGCCATACACCTCAGTCCCATGTGTCTGCAGCTGGCTATTTTTACCGATTTCTAGAACAACTTAGTGTATCTGCAAACTTACTGCACGTCTGAGATTTTAAAGGTTGATGACCCCTTCCCTTTAAAATACCGACTTTACGTGTTTCAGTAGAGCTTTTGGAGCATACCAATCTTACTGAATTAGGTAATCTCTCTACAGGAAACACCTAACTCAACATACCCGCTGAACTTCGCTCTACCATGAGCTTCACCTATGCACCCTAGGTATGTAGAGCCTTTTTTGATCTAGCTCTTGCTGACAATTTTGGTTGTAGACATGCTCATTTTTACAATTTTTTCTGGCAGTGTTTAGGATTCGTTTTAATCGTCTCTGACATACGTGCCGGAGGATACGCTTCATTTTATACCATTTTGGTAAGCTACTTTTTTTAGCCACAATAGATTTTCTTGCACATTGGCTTTTGGTAATAAGGCAGCCTCTCGTATGGTGTCATCTTTTTAATAATGCTCACTTGCTTTTCGCCAACAATTTTTTAAGTATAATACAGTCTTTACTCACGGGTGAAACGCACAGCTCACTAGATCTCTCCCCCATAGTATTTTCACTTTTATCTTATACCTTGCACCTCTTTTCTTGTGTCTTTCCTCTCTTTCAACTATTTCGTGAAATAAACCCATTTTTCCACTTGTATAAAATGCATTTTCTTGGTCTTATACCATCATTTCTAAAATATCCTCATGTTATATGCCATTACAGCCCTGAAGAAGCCCAACAGAGAATTAAAAGTCCAGAAAACATTCACTTGCTAATGCTTTTTATTAATGTGTCTTTGTGTATTTAAATTGCCTGTGTCTATATATTGCCTCTCATCCAACCAGTCTATATGGTGTCACAGAAGGCTTGATCTGGGATCGTCTCTTTGTCTATCTGTACTTGGCTCAGTTTTTGAACTGTGACAAACAGTTCTTTGGCATTATTCTTAGCTTTGTCAATGGTCTCTGAGAAATACTTAATTTTTGCAGCATGAATCCTGTCTTTATAGTATTTCCCTATTGCGCTCTTTTTCCTTAGGATCGTTGATGATTCTCCAGCGCCTTTCTTGCCTGCGTCACCTCCTTTTAAGAACTCTCAACTCATCCAAAAACCATGGTGCGATGGGGGCTGTCCTTGTGGTTTTTCCCAGTTTTTGGGGAATGGTTGCCCGTATTGAGGATCTAATCCAGTCATGGTAATCTATGGCTGCGCTCTCTAGGGCCGTAGATAGGGGTGGTCTATTACGACTAAGTTCAGAGCATAATTCGATGTGATCTAAGCTATGCCAGAGAAGGCGACTGTGGCTTTTTATAGGCACTTGCTTATTAAAGGGTAAGAGTAAGCAGGACCGCTGCGTGGTCCGACCAAAGTAGTTCTAGGCTCCTATTAAATTTCAAGAGCGAACAGTCAGAAAAAAACGCATCCAGCAGGTGACTAGCTCTATGAGAGGGACCTTTTGTCAACTGTGTCAGACCAACGCTAGTGAAAAGGTCCATCAGGGCCTTCAAATCCTTGTCTTGCCCATTGTCAAAATGAAAATTTGAGTCCCCGAGTATAGTATAGTCCTGAAAGTTCACTTTGTGTTCTAGTAGATGCCCCAAAGATTATAGAAAGTTGGCTCTGGGTCCAGGGGGGCGATAGATGAGCATCCTATTGAATGAATAGGTATGACTAATAGTTATTTGGAAAGCGAGTGCCTCACATGATAATCCCGTGGGAATGTCCTTAAAAGTGACTTTTAAGTGGCTCTTACAGACAACTGCGAATCCCCCGCCTTTTTTCCTTTGACAGTCCTTCCTAAAGATGGAGAAACCAGGTGGAATAGCTACCACCATGTAAGGCTTCATCTGCCCAAGTTTCTACCATGAACAGGATGTCCAGCCTCTGCTCTTCAGCAAGGTTAGAGAATTCAAACTTATGTTTGATGAGCAAGCGCGCGTTAATAAGCGCGCATTGAAGTCTTCACTGGGCCTTAAGGGAGGTCCCTGTTGATTTACTTTTAGTATAGGAGAGCTCTATGTTGCAGATGTGACATTTCCAGGGGTTTGAGCTGGTGCCGCAGTTAAAACTAGCACCTGCACAATGCAGCCTGGAGGTGGACAGGGCCAGCAAACTCTCCCGAGAGTATGTGTACTTGGTAAGAAAGTTTTATCTGAAACTGGCAGCGTGGCTGGCGCTGTACACGGTCCATGCACGGACGGGCACAGACAGGCTTGTCTTTGGTGCGCCAGGGGCGCTTAAGAAGGGGCAGGCTCAGCCTAGAATGCAAAGACTAGCCCGTCACTCGACAAACCACCTCAAAATGGCAGCTGTCGATGCGGAAGAACTCTCCCCTTCGCCTGCTCTCTCCACTCAAACGGCAAAAGGCGCCGCGGTGGACCGGAGAGCAGCAGAAGGAATGAGGTAAGTGCAGGCTCAACAGATATATAAAAACGCTATCGAAAGTTGTATTAAAACATCAATTAGAAGCTAAAATGTGGTCGAGGTGCAAAGAGGCAATCAAACAGTAATTAAAGTGCATGTGCAAAGAACCAATAAAATTTGAGGCAGTAAAACAAATGATCCGTCCCTGGCCGGCTGGTAAAGCGGAACACTGAGTGTAGCAGGCCGGTGAAAACCAAATCAAAGCTTCTTAAGTACCTTTGCTCTAATAATGGTTCAACCAGCGCTTAATTTGTAAAAAACATAAGTGTCAGGGCACTCGCCACAAGGCCACTTCAGGTTGCACAACTCATTGCCCTTGCCAGTGTCGCCAATGACAGAACCAACACAATTACTAACCATCACACCCTACAAGTGTGACAATTCAGACTATTCCATGCCCCCAAAGCTTTAAGAATGGCTTGGGCAGCATGTATTAGTCATGTTGAATGTATATATGAAGTAATAAACAAATGTTGTTGTGTTCATCTCTAATTTAGACAAACCGCGCCACCATGGCAGACTGTCATAAGTGCCGGTGTTGAAAATTAAATGCCGGTGCTGATCACTTGACCACTGGTGCAAATTAAGCACTGGCACAGTAGAGCTAGAAGATTACAGTTTTCTGCACAATCGGTAAGGAGCACACCAAGTTACATTGACAACGAGGAATAGTAAGGAGGATTTTTATTCTTCTTGCCAGAGTGCATCATGCGGTGACAGGCACACCATAGACTTTCATGTAACAGGAGGCTTATTCTGGTGATTAAACTATTCACTGCGACTCTGATTTTTCAATAAATTGATTTAAATGTTGTATTTCGGAAGTGTCTTGCAGGTACGTCAAATGTGTCATCATGTCAAATTTAAATTTCCTCCTTCATTTTTGGCCGAAACTGGCGAACCACCAATTGAGTGGGATATGTGTTTGGGCTTATTCCAGGATGAAGAATGCACTTCTTTTAGACAGTTCCCTTTTTAAGGTTATCTTGTGGTGCAGTGGGATTGAAGGAATTACATATCCTGCCAGCTTTGGAAAATGTTGGGGTTTGGATGTATACCAATAAGCTGTTAAACAACTTCTAGAAAGATATGGGGGTAAAGTTAATTCAGTCCTGGAAAGATTCAAATTTTAGATGAGAAGTCAGAGTGAGGGAGAAGACATTGACACCTATTTGTTCGCATTGACAACTTTAACAGAGTCTTGCGACTTTGAGCATATTACATACAACCAGGATTTAAGGGGGCAGATTTTAATGAAAACTGATTTGAAAAAAGTTCAGGAAAGGCTGCAAACCTAAAGGGGCGGATGAGTGTTGCTAGGACAACTGAGTTGTCGGAGAGGTGTGTGTAGGAAGTACGTAAGGATACAAGGGGTCGAGCAGTGAATGTAGTAACTAAAAATGCAGTTTCCAACAAGAAATGTGCGATGAAAGAGGACACTGAGGAAGGGTATGCAATGGACAGTGTAAATAGTGCAAAGAGCAAAAAGAAGAGCAGTTTCGTCCATTTAGCAAGTGCCAAACATTGTTAAAATGTGCTTTAAAAGCAAAAAACAAGGCCATCTTGGCTGAGTGTGCAATGAGTAAATATGAGATATGAATTGTCGGTTCTCTGAAGAGGAGGACAGATATAAGTAAGGTTGAAAGGCACTAGAACGTTAGGAAGGAATAGGGTTTATTGAACAGAACATTGCGAAAAACAGTGAGAACAAGAGTTTACCCAAGTGTGAGGTGTCAATGGATAGGGTGCCTGTGGAGGTGATGCTGCATTCAGGTGCATGATGTGGGGAAACTGCACCCATGGTGCAATCTGGGAGCTATTCAGGCCTACTATTGATTTAGGAGGATATTTTTGGATAGAGTTCTATAAGAGGAGGACACAGGTTGGTCGTTTTGGACCTCTCCGCGGCTTTTGACACCGTGCCCCATAACAGACTGGTGCAAAGACTGGCCGAGGGGGGTGTTGGCGGCATGGCACTGAGTTGGATCAGGTCTTTTCTCAGTAACCGTCTTCAAACCTTATGGTCCCCTCCGTTTGCAGCTGCTATCCCACCTTTGAATGTTGGGGTCCCGCAGGGCTCTATTTTGAGCCCCACTCTGTTCAACCTTTACATGACCCCTATTGCTCGCCTCCTTGAACAACACAGGGCAAAGATTGTATCGTACGCAGACGATACTGAGCTGCTTTTTACCTGAGCGAAGGGCGCTGAGTTTGATGGTCATGCAATAAATACCTGTCTCTCTGAAGTCTTCTCGTGGTTGAAGGATAACCAAATGAAATGTAATCCTGACAAATCCGAGATTATCTTCTTTGGCCACCGCCCCTGTGAGATCTGGCATAACTGGTGGCCACGGGATCTGTCCCCCCCTGGGTCGTCAGTGACCGTGGTTAAGAACCTCGGAGTCAAGATGGACTCCTCGCTTTCTATGAAATCCCAAATTCAGTCTGTGGCAGGGACTTGTTTCGGGATTCTAAGAATGATGAGGAACTTCTTACCTTTGCTTTCTGTCTCTCACAGAAGAATCATAGTCCGGGCTTTGGTTACCTCGCGTCTGGACTATGCGAATTCTTTGTATTTGGGTCTCCCTAGCTATTTGATCTACCGTCTGCAGGTGATTCAAAATGCGGCGGCTAGGGCCATTTTCCTGGTCCCCTCCAGCACTCGGACATCTCCGCTCTTGTCCTCTTTGCACTGGCTGCCGGTCCAGAAGAGAATTTATTTTAAAGCCCTGGTTCTTGTGTTTAACCCCTTCGCTGCCAGGCCTTTTCCCCTCCTGTGCCACGCCCTTTTTTGGCTATTTGGGGTAGTGCGCGCTGAGGCCCCTGTAAATTTTTGACCACATAAGGTATCCACGCCAAATTTGCGTCCTTTTCTTCCAACATCATGGGGATTCTGAAGGTACTCAGGGTTTGTAGATTCCCCTGGAGGGGTCAGAGAAATGAGCCAAAATACAGCAAAATTTAGTTTTTTGGGGGGAAAATGGGAAAAACGTGCTGCAAATGAAAGCTTCTGGGTTTTTCCCTGCAAGTGTTATCAAAAAAGGGTTTGTGGGGCTGAAATCACCATTTCCCAGCTTTTAGGGGATACCAGACTTTTGTCAGAAACCCAACATTTGTTACACAGTTTTGGCATTTTTCTGGGACATAGCCTATTTTTGCTATTTTTTGTGCTTTCGACCTCCTTCCAGTAAATGGTAGAAATGGTTACAAAAGCAATAATGGATCCTGGAAAGCTATACATTTTAGAGAAGTAGACAAAATTCTGAATTCAGCAAGGGGTCATTTGTGTAGATCCATCAAGGTTTCTTTATAGAAACTAACAGTTAAATATAGGATAAATTGAAAATTTGTTGAAAAAAAGCGCCTTTTGTGTCAATGTTTTCACCTGTAACTTCTTGTAATTATGATAGCTCTTTGAAAGCAATGTACCGTTACATCCGCTGGACATTACTGGTTGTGGGGATATATAGGACTTGTAGGTTCACCAAGAACCCGATGAACCCAGAGCCAAAAACTGAGCAGCAACTTGCAATGGTTTTTTATAATGTACCGGGTATATAGTAATTATTCTGTAAAAATGTGTACATGGAAAAATCGATATGAAAGACACCTATGTATTTCTGAAATGGGAACAAAATATAGAGTTTCGAAACAGTAGATCTTTGCACATTTCCGAATTTGGGAATACTCATACTAGCATGAGAATTATCAGTCATTTTTTAGAATGACTTCTTTTTACACAATGTCTTTCATTTGGAAGGCAGAAATGCATCGAAAGTCAATAGGTAATAACAGTTCCTTTACAAATCTGAATTAACCTAAGTCTGCCGATAAAAATGGTACCTCACTTGTAGGGGTAGGCATAGTGCCCACGACAGGAAATGGCTCAAAACCCAACGTGAACACACCACATTTTCACAATGCAAAATTACCCTTTTTTAGCAAAGTGTCTAGCTGTAGTTTTTTAACCCTAGCTCTGCCGGCACCTAGGGAAACCTAGCAAACCTATACATTTTTGAAAACTAGACACCCAGGGGATTCCAGGATGGAGTGACTTGACTGCCTCCCACCAGGTTCTGTTACCCAGAATCCCTTGCAAACCTAAATAATTGCCAAAAAACCCACTTTTCCCCCACATTTCTCTGGTGGAAAGTTCTGGAATCTGCGTGGATCCACAAATTTCCACCCACCCCGCATTCCCCAAAGTCTTCCAAGAAAAATGGTACCTCACTTGTGTGGGTTGGCCTAGTGCCCGCGACAGGAAACGGCGCAAAACGTAACGTGGACACACCTCAAACGACCTGGTTTTGCAAGGGGGGGTCACCTGGGTTTTTGGCCCGGTGCTCGGCGGCCACCTAGGGGAACCTACCAAACCCACACATTTCTGAAAACTAGACACCCGGGGGATTCCAGGGAGGTATGGCTTGCGTGGATCCCCCAACATTTCCTTACCCAGAATGCCCTGCAAACCTCAAATTTAGGCAAAAAATTCACCTTTTTCACACATTTGTGTGTGGGAAAGTTGTGGCATCAGCGGGCTGACACAAATTTCCTACCACCCAGCGTTCCCCCGGGTCTCCCGATAAAAATGGTGCCTCACTCGTGTGGGAGTCCCAACTACCCGCGACAGGCAAGGGCCCACAACGTAGTGAGGCGACATAAAAATTGCCTACCTCAAAACGACCTGGTTTTGCACTGGGGGTCCCCTGGGTTTTTGGCCCGGTGCTCGGCGGCCACCTAGGGGAACCTACCAAACCCACACATTTCTGAAAACTAGACACCCGGGGAATTCCAGGGAGGTATGGTTTGCGTGGATCCCCCAACGTTTCCTTACCCAGAATGCCCTGCAAACCTCAAATTTTGCTGAAAAAATCACCTTTTTCACACATTTTTGTGTGGGAAAGTTGTGGCATCACCGGGCTGACACAAATTTCCTACCACCCAGCGTTCCCCCGGGTCTCCCGATAAAAACGGTGCCTCACTCGTGTGGGAGGCCCAAGTACCCGCGACAGGCAAGGGCCCACAACGTAGTGAGGCGACATGAAAATTGCCTACCTCAAAACGACCTGGTTTTACAAGGGGGTCACCTGGGTTTTTGGCCCGGTGCTCGGAGGCCACCTAGGGGAACCTACCAAACCCACACATTTCTGAAAACTAGACACCCAGGGGATTCCAGGGAGGTATGGTTTGCGTGGATCCCCCAACGTTTCCTTACCCAGAATGCCCTGCAAACCTCAAATTTAGCTGAAAAAATCACCTTTTTCACACATTTTTGTGTGGGAAAGTTGTGGCATCACCGGGCCTACCTCAAAACTACCTGGTTGTAAAGAATCTGAGGTCTTTCTGCAGGAGCGTCAGGAATCAGTAGAGTATGCCTCAATCCTCCCCTGTGGTTCTCCGACTCTATCAAACACTAGAGTATCGGATGACTCAACAGGGGAAAACAGGGAAACAAAACAAGGGAAGGAGGGGGGTCCGGTTTATGGATGGGTGAAGAGGTCTTCGAGACTTGGCAACACTCCGCTGTAACATAAAGAGTGGGTTAACCAAAAACAACATACAGCCCCCTTATATCTTCAGGAAATACATTCTGTGTCATTGCCTACCAAGCACAGTTACTTCTGATGTGAATCAGGACGGGGCAGCACTCAGCAAGGCTTAGGCACATCGAATGTCGACCAGGATTAAAAGATGACTTCACTCTGGAACATTCTATAGCACAGGCAGCAGACAGTTAATACTACTTCTACCCCAATGTATGTATTGTCCCTCTTCCCAGTTTGCTAAACTCACATGTTCTTCGTAAAGGTTCTCCTAAGAAGAGTGGAGTTGTTGTGTGGCTAGTGTTGCAGTATTTTGTAATCCTAAGAAAGAAAC
The DNA here is from genome assembly GCF_964204655.1 of Triturus cristatus. Classification (NCBI taxonomy): domain Eukaryota; kingdom Metazoa; phylum Chordata; class Amphibia; order Caudata; family Salamandridae; genus Triturus; species Triturus cristatus. The sequence continues at coordinate 620,090,192 of NC_140584.1, forward strand.
ATAACAATTCACTTCCCCCTCTTAATCCTCCAAATGAGAACAAATGAAAGCAGCGCCCCGCGCTGTTACCGTTTTCGTTCTGTTGTTGTTGACAAGACTGTGGCACGGTGGTTCACGCTAGCTATCCCTTTTTCTCAGGGGGCGACAGAACCAAGCTAGCAGAAGACTGCCAGGAGACAGCGCGGAAGAAAGGGCTACCCCAACTCTACTTCAACCTCCAACCAACTGGACCCATGAGTATAGGAACGGATAATGACAAACTAAGAAAAACCAGACTATAGGAAAGATAGGGGTGCTGCCTACAATCAGGTAAAGAACACAAAACAGGGGACCAAACAAGGAACTAGGATAAGGTGGAATCTGCCAAGTTGGAATGGCGCAGATACACTCACTCAGGTGATGAGGACGTGAGTGGCTTCACGATGCTGCAGGCAATTCGTAACAACGGCGAGACCCGGAGATGAAAGACTGGAGACACCGGGGAAACTCTGCAGCTCAAGGCACAAGTGCAACGGACTGAAAACGGCGTCACAAACACCCACAAAAACGCCGGTGAAACTTTGCTCTCTACTCGCTAGAGAAACAATCCAGGACTACAACGCCTCCGGGACGGGAACAGGAAGTCTCGTAACGGAAGTCAGGCAAAGGGAGTCAAAGACGGAAACAGGGCTTGGAGCTAGAACGCTAAGCGCGTTCGTTCATGTTTCAAGTCCTTATATACTGGACCTGCGCACCCGTCCGTCCACCAGGCATGACACTGGTTTTGCAAGGGGGTCACCTGGGTTTTTGGCCCGGTGCTCGGAAGCCACCTAGGGCAACCTACCAAACCCACACATTTCTGAAAACTAGACACCCGGGGGATTCTAGGGACGTATGATTTGCGTGGATCCCCCAACGTTTCCTTACCCAGAATGCCCTGCAAACCTCAAATTTAGCTGAAAAAATCACCTTGTTCACACATTTTTGTGTGGGAAAGTTGTGGCATCACTGGGCTGACACAAATTTCCTCCCACTCAGCGTTCCCCCGGGTCTCCCGAAAAAAACGGTGCCTCACTCGTGTGGGAGGCCCAAGTACCCGCGACAGGCAAGGGTCCAAAACGTAGTGCGCCTCAACAGACAAGGGTCCTAAACGTAAACTACGTTTTGGGCCCTTGCCCGTGGCGGGTACTTAGGCCTCCCACACGAGTGAGGCACCGTTTTTATCGGGAGACACGGGGGAACGTTGGGTGGTAGGAAATTTGTGTCAGCCCGGTGATGCCACAACTTTCCCACACAAAAATGTGTGAAAAACGTGATTATTTCAGCAAAATTTGAGGTTTGCAGGGCATTCTGGGTAGGGAAACTGTAGGGGATCCACGCAAGCCATACCTCCCTGGAATCCCCCGGGTGTCTAGGTTTCAGAAATGTGTGGGTGTGGTAGGTTCCCCTAGGTGGTCGCCGAGCACCGTGCCAAAAACCCAGGTGACCCCCGTGCAAAACCAGGTTGTTTTGAGGTTGGCAATTTTTATGTCGCCTCACTACGTTGTGGACCCTTGCCTGTCGCGGGTACTTGGGCCTCCCACACGAGTAAGGCACCGTTTTTATCGGGAGACCCGGGGGAACGCTGGGTGGTAGGAAATTTGTGTCAGCCCACTGATGCCACAACTTTCCCACACACAAATGTGTGAAAAATGTGATTTTTTCAGCTAAATTTGAGGTTTGCAGGGCATTCTGGGTAAGGAAACGTTGGGGGATCCACGCAAGCCATACCTCCCTGGAATCCCCCGGGTGTCTAGTTTTCAGAAATGTGTGGGTTTGGGAGGTTTCCCTAGGTGGCCGCCAAGCCCGGGGCCAAAAACTCATAGGACCCCCTTTGCAAAACCAGGTTGTTTTGTGATAGGTAATTTTGATGTCTCCTCAATAGGTTTTGGGCCCTTGCCTGACGCGGGCACTAGGCCAACCCACGCAAGTGAGGTACCATTTTTCTCTGAAGACTTTGGGGAACGCAGGGTGGGTGGAATTTTGTGGACCCACGCAGATTCCAGAACTTTCCACCACAGAAATGTGAGGAAAATGTGTTATTTTGGACACATTTTTAGGTTTGCAATGGATTCTGGGTAACAGAACCTGGTGAGAGCCAGTGATGTCACCCCATCCGGGATTCCCCTCGGTGTCTAGTTTTAAAGAATGTACAGGTTTGCTAGGTTTGCCTACGTGCCAACTGCGCTAGGGCCCAAAATCCACAGGTATGCACATTGCTAAAATAAATCCGGAGCCCAGTGGCCTTTCTGCCGCCCTGGGGGGGGAATCGGGGAAGGGGGTTTCATCCTGATATGCCCCTAAAGGGGCAGAAAGACTGTGGCTATTTTTTGTGGGGGGGCACTGGTATGACCATTTTGGGCAGCCCCCATGCATAAAAAAAGCCTGCGTACTCGCTGGCGCCTAGTGGGCTTTCTGCCCCCCCAGGGGGCAGATCAGGGGCCACTGCCACCATCTGCCCTCCCGGGAGGGGCAGAAAGACTGGAATTTCTCTGGGGGTGGGGTGGGGTATTGTCATGCCCATTTTGGGGGGCCCCTACCCCATCACTAATAAAACAGAAAAATCCATGGTTTCTAGTGGGCGTTCTGCGCCCCGGGGGGGGGCAGATTGGGGGCTACAGCTCCCATCTGCCTCCTGGGGGGCAGAAAGACTGTCTTTTTTGTGGGGGGGAGGGTGGGGGCATTGGCGTGCCCGTTTCGGGCAGCCCACACCCTAAAAACAATTGCGCAAAAAAAATCCCTGGTGTTTAGTGGGCTTTCTGCCCCCCGAAGGGGCAAATTAGGGGCCAATGCCCCATCTGCCCCCGGGGGGGGGCAGAAAGACTGTGATAATTGGGGGGTGGGGTGGGGGCATGGGCCTGCCCATTTTGGGCAGCCCCCACCCCTATATTTTTTTTTTTACAATTCCCTGGTGTCTAGTGGTCTTTTTGCCCCCCCGGGGGAGCAGATTGGGGGCCAATGCCCGATCTGCCCCCCAGGGGGGGCAGAAAGGCTGTAATGGTGGTGGGTGGGTGGAGGCATTGGCGTGCCCGTTTCGGGCAGCCCCCACCCTAAAAAAAAAACTGAAAACAAATCCCTGGTGTATAGTGGGCTTTCTGCCCCCCCGAAGGGGCAGATTAGGGGCCAATGCCCCATCTGCCCCCGGGGGGGCAGAAAGACTGTGATAATTGGGGGGTGGGGTGGGGGCATGGGCCTGCCCGTTTTGGGCAGCCCCCCCTATTTTGTTTTTTTACAATTTCCTGGTGTCTAGTGGTCTTTTTGCCCCCCCGGGGGGGCAGATTAGGGGCCAATGCCCCATCTTCCCCCCAGGGGGGCAGAAAGACTGTGATTATTGTGGGGTAGGGGCATGGGCCTGCCCGTTTTGTGCAGCCCCCACCCCTATTTTATTTTTTTGAAAATTCCCTGGTGTCTAGTGGGCTTTTTGCCCCCCCGGGGGGGCAGATTGGGGGCTACTGCCCCCATCTGCCCCCCAGGGGGGGCAAAAAGACTAAATAATGCCCAAATTATTTGGGGGGAGCAAAGGCCCTTGCCCAAGGGGCCGCTCCCCCCTCCCTGGTGTCAAGGGGTGGATCCCTGCTTTGGGATCGCCCTCCTGTGGTGATCCCCAAGCAGGGATCCACTGGGAAGGGGTACCATTGGAAAGGGGAGATTCTCCCCTTTCCAACGATACCTCTCCCGTCTTTCTACGTGCTCAGGGGGCTGAGATGGCCCCCTGAGCACGTACAAAGTGAAACCTGAAATGAGCCTTTTGGCTCATTTCAGTTTCAGTTTCAGTTTCACTGTAATGACGTGCGCGCCGATCGTCATTACAGTGAAAGGGGGGGGGGGGGGCCTCGGGAGCTGGGGAAGCTCTTCCCCAGCTCCTGAGGCTATTTGCAGTAAAAGGGAATCCCTCTGGTGCCACCAGAGGGATTCCCCAGGGAATGCCTCATGACGAGCTGGACTCGTCATGGGCACAGCGCGACTGTGCTCCATGACAAGTCCAGCTCGTCATGGGCACACAAGGGGTTAAAGCTTTTAATCAGACTGGAGCTCCTTACTTAAGACATAGGTTCCCCCGCTATGTCCCTCAACGTACTCTGAGATCCTCGTCTCAACTCCTGACTTCTGTGCCGAAAATCGCACTTGCGCGGGTCGGTGGTCGCTCTTTCCAGGCGGTTGCCTCCGGCCTATGGAACAACCTCCCCCTGTCTCTCCGTCAGGCCCAGGATCTGCTTGCCTTTAGAAAAATGCTCAAGACATGGTTATTCCAACTGTAGATCGGCCCAACTAGCATCTTATCACCTGGTACTCTGGTTCATCTTTCTGTTGTTCGGGTGCGTGTTCTCCTTTTAGCGCCGGGACACTCTTCAGAGTAGCCGCGCGCTTTATGAATACCTGACATAACACATAACACAGGGTAAGGCATTCCTCGTGGATAATGGTGTGCCAATTTTGGGTTGTCCACATTAAGAAGAATCAAATATGCAGCTTGATCTGAAAGCAAATCCACCTGTGCATGCTGTAGGCACAAGTGTGTGTGTGGAGGGGAGGTTTACTAAGTTGAATATGGAGTACAAAGATGTGTTGTGGGAGGAATTGGTCAAATTCTGTGGTTGTACACATAAGATTGTGCACATGAAAATGCAAGGCCAGTGAGCCAGAGATCATGAAGTTTATCATTATCTTACAGAAGCAAGGTTCAAGCTATGTTACAAGAACTGTGTGCGAAAGATATACTCAAACCAATTAAATGAGCTGATTGGTTGTTACTGATTGTCAAGAACTCTGGGAAATTGAGGTTGTTTGTCAATTTACACTGCTTAAATGATGCGTTGCGTGGATAGACAAAACCCTTACCAAACCTGCAAGAGCTGTTGGCAGCAGTGTCAGGAGCTACTGTGTTTTCAATGATAGACTTAAAAAGTGATTTCAGGAAAGTTTTGCAAATATTGCTGGAAGTATGGTCAACAGTGAAACAGGGAAACATTTAAATTTGGTCAAGAGCAGGTGGAGTAGTTATGCACCAAAATTTCTAGTTTGGGAATTATGCCGAAGGATGTCACTGTGAAAGCAATTGTTGATGCACCACTTCCTATTGATAAGGATCAATCATGGTCCTTTTGAGGCCTAAGAGAGTTTCATGCTCGGTCTATTGAGAACTATTCTAGCAAGGAGAAAGTTTTGCAAAGGTTGCTGAAGAAAACGTATGGCATGTGCGGGGCAGTGAACAGGACGAATGTTTTAAGAGGATAAAAATGGAAATTGTCAAGGCACCAAGTCTAAAACCATTTACGAGTGGCAAAAAGTGTATAGATAGTGGATGCAAGTGGTTATGGGTTAGGGTCTGTGTTAGCCCAGAGAATTTATACCAATGAGCGTACGGTTCATGTGTTTTTCAGTCAGGAGATGAAAGGCATTCTGTCATTGAATGAGAAGTGCTAATGTGAACTTGTGGGGAATAAAGGTGCTACTTAGAACTGATCATAAACCGCTGGTACATTTGTTCCCTCCAGTGGGAGGAAGGTCGATGTCACCAAGATTGGTGATACTAGTATCCAAGTTGCAGGCGTACCATTATTTTGTTGAATATGTCCCTGGAATATTAAATGCACAAGTTTAGGGTTTATCCATATTGCCATTACAGGGGCATGAATGCATTGATGTTGAATTTTATGAAGAATGGGATGGAATTGCCACATTTGAGGATGTGAAGGAGAGTTTTCTAATACACTGTGATGTGTTATCAAGGATGAGTTGGAGAAGGCAATGGTGACGGGCCATGATGCAATGTTGCTAAAATAGTTTCTGGTTAATGATTAGCCCTGGAAGAAGAAGTTGTTAGTGGTTTGTATTGCTTTTGAGTCAATGAGGACAAAATGTATATTTAAAGGAAATGTATGGACAAGGTGGCTAAGTTGAGGCCTCTGGTTGGATTACTTGAAATAATAATATGTTGGAACATTATGGGATGTCTGGGAAGCAAGAGGAAAGTGAAGGTAACATTGCTGGTGGCCGGCAATGGATGCCAGGAAAGATAGACAGGTGAGAGTGGTGCAGTTCGGGTTCCTCAATTTCCCCTTACTACCACGGACAGAGTGATTTCGCAGTCACACACACACATCCACATCACACGCTGGTAGGGACCATAACACCAACATTCATTCTAATCAATCTATCCGTACCATTCTATTCAGAAAAGGGGATAAAACATTTAGTTCCGAACTACACTGCTTTCCCCTTGATGGGAACTCGCTAACATCACCTAACAGAAATCCCTTTCTCCTCCTCCTCCCATCAAGGAGAACACCAACTTTGCTGATGAATCATTTAGCTGGAATTAGTTTAATGACTCCTTAATTCTCTGAATTAATCAATAATACATTTCAATGAAAGAACAACGCAACACATAAATTCAATTTAATCTTCCTTTATCTAAATTAAATGCAGGTTAAACCTAATTAGTAAATTTCATCTTTTGTCATATTTACCTATTCTGGCTATTTGTCGTTTTCTAAGTCAGAATCTGGTCCTCAGTCAAATCGTCAAAGTTCTGTTCTATCATGCAGAGTCACCGTCCTCTCCGTCAGCATAACATCAGGATACTGGATATGGTGGAGTGCGTTCAGCACGACCCTCTCTAGTCTACTATTATTTATACTAAAATTTACATTTAAAAAGTTACAATCTTCTTTTTCAGAGCTTTTCATTGGTCAATCAAAGTACATCTTAATTCATCAGGAAACATTCGATGTCGTTCCCACAGGCTAAAAGTTCCAAAACGAATGTATGGGAACGTTGGCAATTCATAGTTTAGGTTGCAACAATTTGTATTGAAGGGTTGGCTTTTCGCCTGGTGCAGCCTTGATGGGCATAGCGATGACAGTTCACCGGCAGGTCGCAGCTGCTGAGGTTTGCGCAGGCGCGTTACTCCTTTCCCTTCATTGATTTTACTTCGTACGGTTTGATTCAGTCGGCGGCCATTTTATAGCAGGCCCAAATGGTCAACTTCAGCAAAGAAACACAAAACGTCATTAATACATTGAAATGATTAAACAGTGTTATTTCCCTTGCTAATACCCATATGTGTGTGCATTTATCTAGCCATATGCCACGTCCAAAGCCATTATTACTTGTTTATTTAAGCAGAATTCACGATAACATAACATAAGCAACGTTTATCCTATTAAAATGCATACAGACTTAGTTTACCTAATATTTTTAGCCATGCAAAGCAATCCCACGCATTTTCTCTCGGTTACTAAGGTTGATTAGTTTCGAAAACAACACTCTATTAATTATTATATTTAATCATTAGTCATTTTAATACAAACATATATAAATTGATTGGGTATATAAAAAGAAATCATTTTACCCGCTCCATCAATCCCTCCTTTGGTGATTTTATCACCATAAACAAAACCCACAAAAAATCAATTTATTTTTCCCTTTTATGGAAATTCGAAATGTTTTCTTGGTCAATTATAATTCTGTTTCTCCTTCATCTTCTCTTTTTGTTTTGTCATACATACTCTCCTTCCATTCTTCCAACTCTATTTCTCCAAGATACCTTTCTTGTTTCTTTTCCTTCTTTTTTATAATTTCTCATCTAATTTTCTTTTTATTTCTTTTATGTCTGCAACACATACATCCTAATCTAAGTATTAATAATATGAAAATCACACACGTTAATGGAAATAATATTTTCCCTAATATAGTACTACCTAATTTTCCTAAGAAAGTCTTAATAGCAGCCATCTTATTACTAATTTTAGTCCAGATACTTTCAACCTCCAGTGGTACTATTTCATCATGCAGTTCGGTAATATTTTTAATATATACCTTCAGATTTTTGCTTTCATCAGGAATGTAAGTGCAACAGTGTTGAACTTTCAGCATTCCACAGACTCCACCCTCTTTTGCCAGTAGGATATCAAGGGCAAGTCGATTTTGCATAATCATAGCACGCATAGCAACAATTTCAGTATTTACCAAAAGAAATCCTCCAGCGGTGCTTGTTGACAAGCAATCCACTATGGTTGACAATTTCCGAATATTATTTGCATTCAAAGATATTCCCACTGCTGGTATCAAGGCTCCAAAAATATCACCTACAATTTCTAACCAAGTTTCTCTTCTACTACGCATTAATAGGTTATGTGGTCCACTATTTTCTACTCTATCCATGTGAAAAATCTTTGGAAAGACCAAGCCAACATAACATGTGCCATACCAATGGTCGGGCAACCTGTAATAAGCCTTGTTCCCACAAATGTAATACAGTCCAGGAAAAACTGGATCTTCTCCTCCTCTAAATCCCCATCCAGATGCAATAAAATATGTATCATGACACTCACTTGTCCCTATATAATAATAATCATATTGGGATCTTTCCCTCATAATACATAATTTGCCCTTCTGTGGTGAATCTATAGCTATTGTTGGTCTAGCTTCACTCTTTGTCTCCTTTTTCCCATCTATGTCCCAAACGTTTTCCCCTACTTCATGTCCTCCTGCCTTTTTATGTATCTTCAATCTCCTTTCTTCGACCATATCTAGAAATGTTTTCTCTTCTGTCTTCAAACTGCAGGTTAAATTGTTTCTAAAAATATATTCTAAGGTTAGTTCTTTAGTCTCTATAAAAATCTCACCTAGTACAGTTTTAGCTGGAGTCAATTCATTATTCATGGGTAATTGTACAAGAATGTTATCTCTATTAGACAGATTATATTCTAATTTCCCTACTTGATAAAATATACTTGTTAAACCGCTACATGTTATTCCATAAGTTGCTGGAAGGTGATGATAAGTCACTCCTTCTGAAACAGAGGCAGGCAACTGCATACATACTTAGCAATCCCTTACGTCCATTGTTTTTACATATTCATACAATAATTTTGAAAATACATTGCTAGAAAAATCAGTTATAGAACTATCCTTGTGTATATGTTCAGTGCTTGTTTTAAATGGAACTACCTTTTGTGAATTCTTCACTACATTAGTCATATTCTCTGTATGCCCTTCTAGTGTATCTAAAGTTACTTTGAAAGAGATGAAAAGAGCGAGTACACTCCAAAGAAGCATTAATAGTCCTGTACAACAACAACACATTTTACACCATCTTCTCATAAAGGTACATCTACTCTTATTATCATCTATGTTAGCCATCTTGTTAAATTGACCGTGTCTTTTGACTTAGCCTCTTCTACTCCGCTTCTTGTATTTTTCCTGAAAGAGCTAGGCCCTTATCAGGTTATCCTAATTCTTCAATTTCTTATTCAAACCTTTATATTTTCTACAAGGACCTTCTTGAAATCACTCAGTTTGGCATCTCATCGTTTTTCACTTCCTTCTCATCATCCACATACAGAATTTCCTGATCTTCCGCTTCTTCTCCGATATCGGATAGGATAACTCTCAGGATTTCCGCTGTTTCTTCTTCCTCCACCACTTTCAGTAAAGTCTCCTCTGGATTTCCTTGACTATCTACCTCTTCTCCTTGTTCAGGCAGTGCCACATACGTCCATTCAGGTGACTTAAATTTCTGGTTTGGTTTTCTCGATCGTTTGTTTTCTTCAGACACTTCTGTCTCTCCCTCTTTTTCTCCGTGCTGACTTGTTACTTCGTTCACTTGTTCAGCTTTTGAGGGTTTAACTCGTGTCAATCGATATCTCAGTCTCTTTATTTTGTTTGGCCAAAGGTCTCCTTTAGCATTTCTTCTTGGTTTGCCTTCTTTACTGTTTCTTTCCTCGATCCAAGTTCTCTTCCTCAGAACTCAACCTTCTGGTTCACTGTCTTCAGATTCTGTCTCATTTGGTTTTTCTTTTCCACCAGCTACTTTCTCCACCTCTTGTGTTGGCCCTACTTCTGTCCCTCCTCGGGTCTCCGACACGCAATCTTTCTGCTTGCTGTTTGTCTCTTCACCTAACTCAGTGTTGGATGTCCCTACACCTCCTCGGGGGTCTTCTGCAGAAATCTGTCCCTCTCTCTCTATTTCTGTCCCTTTCTTCTCCTTCAAGAATTTTCTCAGGTGGAACTTCTCCTACTCTTTCATCTGGTGTGAATGTTACTTCTGACGAGACATTCTTTTCTTTTCTCTTCTTCTTTCTGTGCTCGCCACTGGCGTTTTGCTCGTCTCCAGAATCTGAACTATCTGAAATCTGCAATCTCTTCCTCAGGATTTCTTCTCTTGGAGTTGGAACTAGTCTTGGCTCCTTTTCCCCCCTTTCAGGATTTTCTTTTGTCTTTGTATTCTCATTGTCTGAATCAGCACTTGATTCCGAATCATCGAAATATTCTTTTCCAATGCTATCTGCTGGATTTGGAACTCTCAAAGTGTGACTTGCATGTATGCAATTTTTCAGTCCAGCACACTTCACAGCAGTTGTTGTGGTCAGGATAACTTGCCTTGGCCTTCCCCACCATGGAACCAAGCAATTCCTTCTTCTGTGGACTTTTATTCTCATCCAGTCACCTGGGCTCAGGTCATGGGCTGGTTTTCTCTCAAGGGTGATGGCATCCGCTCCAACCTGGTGAAACACAGAATGGACTGCGTCAGCCAGGCCTTTACAGTAATCCAAAATCATGTCATCAGTTATTGTCATCAATTTGTTGACTGGAACAAATACGTGTCTCATGGCTCGTCCCATGATGATTTCGTGGGGACTCAAACCTGTAGTTCTGTCTGGAGTAGATCTGATTGTCATCAAGACTAGAGGCAAGACATCAGGCCATTTCATTCCTGTGGCTAAACAATTTTCCCTATTCTGTTTTTGATCGTATCATTCCTTTGTTTCAACCACACCAGAAGCCTCTGGTCGATAAGCACAATGTAGTTTTTGTTGTACACCCAATGCTTCACAAATCAATCCCATGATCTCATTGTAAAAGTGTCCTCCTCTGTCTGATTCAATGGTCACTGGGATGAATTCCCTTAACAAGAGCTTGGCCACTGTGATTCCATCATTTCTTCTTGTTGGGTATGCCTCCACCCACCTGGAGAACAGACAAACTACCACCAGAACATACCTCAACTTGTTATAAGGGGGCATTTCAATAAAATCTATTTGCATTCTGGTGAAAGGTCCTCCCTCTCGCCCTATTGTGCCTAGGCTCACCACTGTTTTCCTTCCAGGATTGTACTGCTGACATATCAGGCATCTTTGACAGAGACTCTCTGCTATCAACCTGAATTCTGCATTGTACCCGGTCTGCTTAAAGGCCCTTATCATGGCATCTCTCCCTAGATGTCCTTGGCCATGATACATCCGTGCCATGGTTAACATCATGCTATCCGGCATTACTGGTCTTCCATCCCGATAGACCCACACATGATCTTTCTCCCTTGGTGCACAACCTGCTTTTACCCACTGTTTCATTTCTTCATCTCCTGCTTCATCCTGCAACTGCCTCACTTCTTCCCATGTTCCCACAACGTTAGTAAACATTATGGAGCAAGAAAACATTTCCTTTTCTTTTGCCCTATTGATTGAATACTGGTTTCGGGCACAGTACCGAGCCATGTCATTGGCATAACGGTTCCCAGTAGTGATATAATCACTACCTTGACTATGAGCAGCACATTTTACAACTGACAGTTCTTTTGGCAACTGTATTGCTTCAAGCAATTTTCCCACCACTTCTGCATTCTTTATAGGAGTTCCACTTGAGGTCAGGAAACCTCTCTGCAGCCAAAGTTGGCCAAAATCATGGACAACTTCAAAGCCATACTGGCTGTCAGTTATCACAGTCACTCTCACATTCTTCCCGATTTTGCATGCCCTTGTCAATGCCACTAGTTCTGCTACTTGAGCGGATTTAACTCCTTTCAAGTGTGATGCTTCTATGACTGCAGCAACTGTGCATATAGCATAGGCTGCACTCAACAATCCTTCATCTGTTCTCATACAAGATCCATCCACAAACAACACATAATCACGTTCTGGCAATGGTAAATCTTTTATGTCTGGTCTGGGTTTCGTGCAAAAGTCAAGCACATCCAAGCAATCATGATCAACATCATCTCTTACCTCCACTCTCTCTGCATCTGGCAACAGTGTAGCTGGATTCACATTCACACATCTTTCCAGACTCACATTGGTTGCACCTAGAATGACCTACTCATACTTAGTCAGCCGACTATGTGACATGAACTGTATTTGGCTCCTTGTTAAAAAGATCGCCACGTTATGAGGTACAAACACTCTTACTGGATATCCCATCACAATGCCTTCACTCTGCTCTAGGCTTCGGCATGTAGCAGCTACTGCTTTCAGACATCCTGGCAAACCTACCGCCACTGGATCTAACATTGACGAAAAATATGCAACTGGTCTTCTCAATCTTCCATGTTTCTGTATTAACACTGAGAGTGCACATCCATTTCTCTCACTGCAGTACAATTCAAATTCTTTCTCATAGTCTGGCATTCCCAGAGCTGGGGCGGCTTCGCAAAGGCTGTCTTTTAATTGTCTGTTTGCTGCCAATTCTTCTTTGTTCAATTCAAGGGGGTCTTTAACCTCACTTTTCGTCAATTTTACCAATGGTTTAGCAATCAGGAAAAAGTTACTTATCCACTGACGACAGTAGCCAACCATCCCTAGGAACATTCTCACTTCTCTTTGAGTCATTGGGGCTCTCATTCCTCTAATAATTCTGATTCTGTCTATGGTTACTTTTCTCAGCACTTTTTCAATGTTATGTCCCAAATATTGTACTTCTTTTTTACAGAATTGTAATTTTGTCAGAGATACTTTTAGTCCTCCATCTGCCAAATGATTCAGCAAAGCTATTGTGTCCGTTTCACAAGCTTCGCGTGTTTTTGACGCCACCAATAGGTCATCAATATACTGAACCAGAACTGAATTTTCAGGCATGGTTAGACTTTCCAGAGATTTCTTTAGCAACTGATTGAAAATTGAGGGGCTCTCTGTGTACCCCTGTGGGATTCGGCACCATGCCAAAATACGCTCTCCAAACCGAAATGCAAAAATCGGCTGGCTGTCATGATGCAACAGAATGGAAAAGAAAGCATGACACAAACCAATTACTGTGTACCATTCTGCATCATGGGGAATCTGATATAAAATCACTGATGGATTTGGAACAATGGGACAACATGACACAACAATCTTGTTAATCTTTCTCAAATCCTGCACAATCCTGAACTTCCCATTAGGCTTTTTCAGTCCCATTATAGGTGAGTTACATGGACTGCTCATTATTTCCCTCAACACTCCTTGTTGAATCATTTTCTCAATTAAAGGTGTCACTCCTTCAATTATTTCAGGTGTCAGTCTATATTGTGGAATGTTTGGATAAATTACTCCTTCTTTTAGTGTAATTTTTACTGAATCTATCTTCTCCAGTAAAATCCCAGACTCCTGCCTTCACTGACTGCTTCAATTCTTTGGGTAATTCGTCTGGGTTAAATACTGCATAAGTTCCTGTAATTCCATTTTCTTGATTAGCTATTGTTATTTTATACAGTACATCCTCATCTGGCGTCTCAAATGCTATTCCATCTGGAGTACAGAATATAGTGCAATTCATTTTGCACAGAAGATCCCTTCCTAACAAATTCACAGGACTGGTATCGCACACCACAAATCGGTGCATGTCTGTGAATTTCCCTATTTTAACCTTTACCGGTTCGGTAAGGTAGGTCCTAATCTGGGTGTTTGACCCACCAACTACTTGGATTGTTTCATCCAAGAGAGGAAGATTCTTCACATCTGCTGACCTGACAGTAGATCGCGTAGCTCCAGTGTCTACTAGAAAAGTAATGTTTTCATCATTAACTTTCCCATCCACAAATGATCCTGTCTGATCTATTTCTAGAGTTGCGCCAAGTACGCACTCTTCTTCCTCTCTTCGGAACCGTCAATAATTCTCCTCTGACTCACTCTCGTCATTTCGCAGCCAATATTGTGAAACAGCGCTCGCGCGTTGCGGTTTGTTTACCTGTTCTTCATTGTAGAATCCCACTTCTTTGCTATATTTCTGGGTATTTCTGCTTTGCGGTAATGGCGGTTTTGGCACTTGATTCTGTGGATTAACAGCCTTCTGCTGTTGCTGCTGTGGGCCACTCACCTCACACTGCACCTGTGGATTCAATGATGGATTTTCAGTATTAGTACTTGGTGGAAATTTACACTTGGATTTCCAATGCCCTAACCTTCCGCAATTGTGGCATGGAAACTTCTTTTTAGCTTCTTCTATATTACCTTTTCCCTTTCCTGGGCCAAATCTCGGTTTGATTCCTGGGTTATTGGCTTGTTCGACTAGCTGAGCTTCCTGTCTTTCTGCGACTTTCACTTGAGCCCACATTGCCTTCTCTTTTAGTTTTCGCTGCTTTGCCTCAATCTCATCACTAAAGTATTTGGCATGTCTCAGGATTTCATCAATTTTCTTGCTTTGCCAATCAACAGTGTGCTGCTTGATCATTTCACTAATTTCGGGACGTAAACCATACACGAATCTGTACACAAAATGACTTAGATCCTTTTCTCCCAGATTTTCATCTCCACTAAACTGTTTGAAAGCTAGTATTAGCCTTTCATAGTAAGCATGAACTGATTCTTTCACTTCCTGATGCGTTCGATCTATTTTAACCCAATCTGTTTCTTTGGGAGGCACTTTGTTTTTCAAAAATACCATAACTTGTTCGTATTTCTTCATTACCTCGGGGTCTGGTGCTCCTGTTTTAGGATCTCTCGGGTATTCTTTAGCTGGCCAATCTATGACTATTTTGCATTCTGCCCATAAGTCTGCTGGCACTATTATATCAAATAAGCTATTTAGATCAATCCACAGTACCTTTGATAACTTAACAAATCTGTCTACCTGTCTGTACCACTCAACGGGCTTTTCTCGCAATTGAGGGAAGTCATTTGTAAATGACAAAATGTCCTGTCTTGTCCATGGGACATGCACATATCCCCCTCCTGGAATCTCTCTCATGGGAAGCTCCGTCACTACCTTTTCCTTTTCTCTCACAGGAAATGCTGAGAAAGTTCTGTCTGTCCCGCTTTCTATACCACCTGCTTTTCCATTTGTCCACATCTCCCCATTTCCTCAACAATGTGATTATGCCCTTAATCTGCCCTATTCGTCCTGCAGTGTTCAGATTCTCAATATCCTTATCCGTGAAATCCACCCGGTAAGGCTTCTGTAAAGCTTTTACCTTGTCCATGTCAATTCCCATTTCACTTGCTATTTCTTCTAGCCTGTCATGTAAATTCTTTGCTCTCCAAGTGACACTCTTACATAAGAACAACAGCTCCTCATCCTGGTAATTTTTCAGCTTTTCTGTGGGAATTGTTCCTACTATTAATTCTTCTAACACCATGCATAATTTTGCTACATCAATGGTTTGGGATTCTTTCTCTTTACCTTGCAAGCCCTTCAGCCATTCGCTCAATTCGTCTGTAGTTATACCTACCGATTTTTCTACATTCCCTGGTTCTGTCATTCTCTGTGGTTCTAATATTGGTCCCCCTACCATTCTGCTTCTTTCTACAGTATCAGGATTATAAAAGGGTTATTTGACACATGTAGTTCACCTTCACTCATGGTGTGTCTCCAAGGATTCTCCCTTGCTCTCATTAGGGGTTGTTCCGCTTGTCTATTGCTCACATACGGAACTGTTAGACCATGCTCACTTGCTTTCTGCTTCTCAAAAATGGGCATAACTGGACCTATGGTTACAGGGACTGTAACTGCTTCTAGATTTTTAGTCAATTCTCTTATTTTCTCTGTCAGTTCTAACGTGTTTTTTGCTAATTCCCTCGAATTTTCACTTTCAGTCTTATTTTCCATCTCTCTTTCCCTAAGGGAATTTCTTCTTTTCACCTCTGGCGTCATAAATTCGTGTCTTGATGATTTGCAGGGTTTCCCTCACTGGAGTACCTGAGGTCAGCGTCTCTGATTCCTGTCTGTACGGAGGTGGGTTTTTGTAAAACATATCATCTAGGACATCATCCTCTGATTCATTTGCTCCATACCTTCTAGGTTCTACATTATGCCTTTTCTCTATACATTTCCTTCCTTCACTTTCCCCTGCAGTTTTTACGGGAAACAGTCCTTCAGTCATACTTGCGTCTCGCCACCTTCTCATTCGATCACAATGAGTTTCGCGATCATTTGGCCGTCCAAACATATATCTATATCTACTGCCATTTCTCTGTTTTTCTCGCTCATGCATTTCGTCTTCCCACTCAGTCAAAGCCTCGAACTGTGTTGGTCTAGGCCGCGGATCTAAGCCCATCATTCTCTCCCGCAAGTTCCTTAAAATTGCCAAATTAAATGAACCATTTTCTGGAAACGCTAAAACTCCGTCTTCCTTTGTATACTTTGCCCAATTGTCTAACCAAATGCAAATATGGTATCCATATTTCTCAACCATGAAGGATGCGGGTGTTTTTGTCGGAGGAAGTAACTGTCCTTCCCTAGTCACAATCTCTTTGTCTTTCACAAACCATCCTTTTATTTTACTAAACAAGGATTTTTTCTTTTTCTCGGGCGAATGATAATACATTTTCCTTTCTCCCGTGAACCCTTAGGTGCCGATTACGATCCTGGAAAAACCGGGTACGAACCGTCGGTTGGAGCGTTTTCTCCGTCCGACTCGTACCCGGTTGTAAAACTTTACAAACATGCAAGTACGATTCGCACGGAAACACCATTTCCGTACGAATCGTAAAAAACACCGTCCGACGAAATTATACATACCAATGTGATCCGGGAATGCGCCGACGTGACGTCGGGATGCTGCCAGGCAGCGTTTCACGACCCAGGAAGTACGATTCGAACCGACAGCAGTCCGGACGGCAATATTTTCACGGCACCCAAAAAGTGCCGGAAATGCGAAGTACGCCGCAAAACGACCAGAATAGGGGAACCGGTATGCCCCGTACCCCCCCCCAGCCCTGTGAGTACGTGCCGTACCCCCCCAGCCCCAGTGAGTACGCGCCGTACCCCCCAGCCCCGTACGTTCGAGTCGTACCCCCGTGTATGTACACCCGTGTACGTGTCGAACCCCCCGTGTATGTACACCCGTGTACGTGTCGTAGCCCCCGTGTATGTACACCCGTGTACGTGTCGAACCCCCCGTGTATGTACACCCGTGTTCGAGTCGTACCCCCGTGTATGTACACCCGTGTTCGAGTCGTACCCCCCGTGTATGTACACACGTGTTCGAGTCGTACCCCCGTGTATGTACACCCGTGTACGTGTCGAACCCCCCCGTGTATGTACACCGTGTACGTGTTGAACCCCCCGTGTATGTACACCCGTGTACGTGTCGTACCCCCGTGTATGTACACCCGTGTTTGAGTCGTACCCCCATGTATGTACACCCGTGTTCGAGTCGTACCCCCGTGTATGTACACCCGTGTACGTTCGAGTCATACCCCAGTGTATGTATACCCGTGTACGTTCGAGTCGTACCCCCACCCGTGTATGTACGGTGCATACCCCCAGCGCTCGAACATACGGGGGCTGCGGGGGGTACGGCGCGTACTCACGGGGGATGGGGGGGTACGGCGCGTACTCACGGGGGCTGGGGGGGTACGACTCGTTCATAGGAGGGCTGGGGGGGTGTTGGACGCGTATGCGGGCACATGTCTTCATGGTTGCTATGGGAGTTCGGTGCGGACGGTGTTTTTTCCATCCGGTTGTAACATCGGACGCACGGGATGGATCGTAATTCCGCGGTCAGACTTCATTTTTCACATTTGTACGGTAAATCGTCCGGGGACGTGTCGGACACATTTTCCGACCCGAGGACGTGTGGGGAATGATTCCCAATGCGATTCGTATGGACTTTTTCCCATGCGAATCGTGATTGCCAGTTTGTACGGCACTTGTACGATTCGTACGGTAAAAAGACCGGATACGAGTCGTACGGGGAATTTTTTTACCGGATCGTGATCGGCACCTAAGTCTTTTCTTCAACTGTACGATCTTTAGTCCAATAGCAACGCGACTCTCACTCACGCACCAATCCTGGCGCGTCTACGTCACTGTCACAATCTCAAATCCCTGCGCGACTCACACTAACGCACCACTCCTGGAGCGTCTACGTCACCCTGTACTTTTCCAATCCTAGCGCGGTTTTACACTGACGTACCAATCCAGAGCGTTTTACACCTCTGACTAGCTGTCCAATCCCAGCGCGGTCTTCCTGACGTCAGCAGTCACTGCAGCGGCTCCTGCTCCTGACTCTTGTCTCCAGTCTACCCCTCCTTTACAAGAATATTCAGTAGACTTTGTTTCAATTTTACTACACCGTTAGTTACAACATATAAACATCTCCATTGTCTGCTTCGCTAACCACAGAATAGCAATAGACCTTTCTCACGAGAATCCTGTTTTTCCCGAGAGCAGCGCTTACCTCTGCCCTACCACAGAATCGTTACTTCCGTTGAAAAAGTAGCACATCCCTCTACTTCACCCTTCTATCAAGCATCAATTAACTGTTTCTCCAGAATTAAGACACATAGTTGGAAACGCAATGCTCCTGAGAAATAAGACCAGAGTTTCACAATTAACCCGAATGCTATATCATACACGCACTTTCACACAAGAAAATGTAGTACATTCACACAGAATCCTGCCTTTTCCGAGAACAGCGAACAGTCTGTCCTCCTACAGAATGATGACATACGCTAACAAAGCAGTGCTTACCTCTACTTTGTCCTTCTAACAAGCTCAGAGAACACCTGCTACCTTTTCAGTGATCAGCGTTATCGGTATGCCAATTGGTTTCCTGGTACTTAAAGACCAAAATTTCACAGGTACACTTCGCTATCATTCACACTTCTCTCACACAGAGAATATCACTAATGGTAACACACGACGATGCTACCGAATCGAACCCAGACAATGCGCCGTGTAACTTCAGTTGTCACACGTTTTTCCCGTGTACCTACGGGCAACCACAATCCCGTCTTTCCCGAGAGCAGCGCTTACCTCTGCTCTGCTATGGAACTGTCACCAATTCCCGACTTCCTACATCCCAGAAGTCGTGCAGACAACATAAAACTCAATACGACTTCAACATCTAGTGTTAGTACATATATCAATACCAATCAATAATCGATAAGCTATATACATGCCAAAAATCATTAAACCAAAACAATAAAAACCATCTCTAGCTACCAGAAAAACTGGTGCAGTTCTGGTTCTTCCATTTCCCCTTACTACCACGGACAGAGTGATTTTGCAGTCACACACACACATCCACATCACACCCTGGTGAGGCCCAAAACACCAACATTCATTCTAATCAATCTATCCGTACCATTCTATTCAGAAAAGGGGATAAAACATTTAGTTCCGAACTACACTGCTTTCCCCTTGATGAGAACTCGCTAACATCACCTAACAGAAATCCCTTTCTCCTCCTCCTCCCATCAAGGAGAACACCAACTTTGCTGATGAATCATTTAGTTGGAATTAGTTTAATGACTCCTTAATTCTCTGAATTAATCAATAATACATTTCAATGAAAGAACAACGCAACACATGAATTAAATTTAATCTTCCTTTATCTAAATTAAATGCAGGTTAAACCTAATTAGTAAATTTCATCTTTTGTCATATTTACCTATTCTGGCTATTTGTCGTTTTCTAAGTCAGAATCTGGTCCTCAGTCAAATCGTCAAAGTTCTGTTCTATCATGCAGAGTCACCGTCCTCTCCGTCAGCATAACATCAGGATACTGGATATGGTGGAGTGCGTTCAGCACGACCCTCTCTAGTCTACTATTATTTATACTAAAATTTACATTTAAAAAGTTACAATCTTCTTTTTCAGAGCTTTTCATTGGTCAATCAAAGTACATCTTAATTCATCAGGAAACATTCGATGTCGTTCCCACAGGCTAAAAGTTCCAAAACGAATGTATGGGAACGTTGGCAATTCATAGTTTAGGTTGCAACAATTTGTATTGAAGGGTTGGCTTTTCGCCTGGTGCAGCCTTGATGGGCATAGCGATGACAGTTCACCGGCAGGTCGCAGCTGCTGAGGTTTGCGCAGGCGCGTTACTCCTTTCCCTTCATTGATTTTACTTCGTACGGTTTGATTCAGTCGGCGGCCATTTTATAGCAGGCCCAAATGGTCAACTTCAGCAAAGAAACACAAAACGTCATTAATACATTGAAATGATTAAACAGTGTTATTTCCCTTGCTAATACCCATATGTGTGTGCATTTATCTAGCCATATGCCACGTCCAAAGCCATTATTACTTGTTTATTTAAGCAGAATTCACGATAACATAACATAAGCAACGTTTATCCTATTAAAATGCATACAGACTTAGTTTACCTAATATTTTTAGCCATGCAAAGCAATCCCACGCATTTTCTCTCGGTTACTAAGGTTGATTAGTTTCGAAAACAACACTCTATTAATTATTATGATTAATCATTAGTCATTTTAATACAAACATATATAAATTGATTGGGTATATAAAAAGAAATCATTTTACCCGCTCCATCAATCCCTCCTTTGGTGATTTTATCACCATAAACAAAACCCACAAAAAATCAATTTATTTTTCCCTTTTATGGAAATTCGAAATGTTTTCTTGCTCAATTATAATTTTGTTTCTCCTTCATCTTCTCTTTTTGTTTTGTCTTACACACTCTCCTTCCATTCTTCCAACTCTATTTCTCCAAGATCCCTTTCTTGTTTCTTTTCCTTCTTTTTTATAATTTCTCGTCTAATTTTCTTTTTTTTTCTTTTATGTCTGCAACACATACATCCTAATCTAAGTATTAATAATATGAAAATCACACACGTTAATGGAAATATTTTCCCTAATATAGTACTACCTAATTTTCCTAAGAAAGTCTTAATAGCAGTCATCTTATTACTAATTTTAGTCCAGATACTTTCAACCTCCAGTGGTACTATTTCATCATGCAGTTCGGTAGTATTTTTAATATATACCTTTAGATCTTTGCTTTCATCAGGAATGTAAGTGCAACAGTGTTGAACTTTCAGCATTCCACAGACTCCACCCTCTTTTGCCAATAAGATATCAAGGGCAAGTCGATTTTGCATAATCATAGCACGCATAGCAACCATTTCAGTATTTACCAAAAGAAATCCTCCAGCGGTGATTGTTGACAAGCGATCCACTATGGTTGACAATTTCCGAATATTATTTGCATTCAAAGGTATTCCCACTGCTGGTATCAAGGCTCCAAAAATATCACCTACAATTTCTAACCAAGTTTCTCTTCTACTACGCATTAATAGGTTATGTGGTCTACTATTTTCTACTCTATCCATGTGAAAAATCTTTGGAAAGACCAAGCCAACATAACATGTGCCATAACAATGGTCGGGCAACCTGTAATAAGCTTTGTTCCCACAAATGTAGTACAGTCCAGGAAAAACTGGATCTTCTCCGCCTCTAAATCCCCATCCAGATGCAATAAAATATGTATCATGACACTCACTTGTCCCTATATAATAATAATCATATTGGGATCTTTCCCTCATAATACATAATTTGCCCTTCTGTGGTGAATCTATAGCTATTGTTGGTCTAGCTTCACTCTTTGTCTCCTTTTTCCCATCTATGTCCCAAACGTTTTCCCCTACTTCATGTCCTCCTGCCTTTTTATGTATCTTCAATCTCCTTTCTTCGACCATATCTAGAAATGTTTTCTCTTCTGTCTTCAAACTGCAGGTTAAATTGTTTCTAAACATATATTCTGAGGTTAGTTCTTTAGTCTCTATAAAAATCTCACCTAGTACATTAGCAGTTTTAGCTGGATTCAATTCATTATTCATGGGTAATTGTCCAAGAATGTTATCTATATTAGACAGAGTATATTCTAATTTCCCTACTTGATAAAATATATTTGTTAAAACGCTACATGTTATTCCATAAGTTGCTGAAAGGTGATGATAAGTCACTCCTTCTGAAACAGAGGCAGGCAACTGCATACATACGTAGCAATCCCTTACGTCCATTGTTTTTACATATTCATACAATAATTTTGAAAATACATTGCTAGAAAAATCAGTTATAGACCTATCCTTGTGTATATGTTCAGTGCTTGTTTTAAATGGAACTACCTTTTGTGAATTCTTCACTACATTAGTCATATTCTCTGTATGCCCTTCTAGTGTATCTAAAGTTACTTTGAAAGAGATCAAAAGAGCGAGAACGCTCCAAAGAAGCATTAATAGTCCTGTACAACAACAACACATTTTACACCATCTTCTCATAAAGGGACATCTACTCTTATTATCATCTATGTTAGCCATCTTGTTAAATTGACCGTGTCTTTTGACTTAGCCTCTTCTACTCCGCTTCTTGTATTTTTCCTGAAAGAGCTAGGCCCTTATCAGGTGATCCTAATCCTTCAATTTCTTATTCAATCCTTTATATTTTCTACAAGGACCTTCTTGAAATCACTCAGTTTGGCATCTCATCGTTTTTCACTTCCTTCTCATCATCCACTTACCGAATTTCCTGATCTTCCGCTTCTTCTCCGATATCGGATAGGATAACTCTCAGGATTTCCGCTGTTTCTTCTTCCTCCACCACTTTCAGTAAAGTCTCCTCTGGATTTCCTTGACCCGTGGAATCTGGCGCTGTAGGCACAGAATTGTACATGGTATGTGCCATTTCCTTTAATCTCAGCTTAGGAGGTATGCCACTGACCCAGTAAATAACCTTGCGCTGTGGAATCAGTATTTACTGTGCCGGGAAAGTCCAAAATACCCCGATGTCCAGTAGCAATTATTACCCTCGTGAGTTGAACATTACTAAGCTAATGATAGCAGCCAGAGTATTGCAGTGTAATTGCCGTGTGGGGGCTCCAGTTAATACCCTCTTAAAAAGAACACCCAAATATTTGAACGGTCTAACATAATCAAAGACTCATTCCCCGAACTCAAGGGATGAGAGGTTCACTTCCCCCAAGCGAAGTTTTTATTTGTTGATAGTTAATATATTACACAAGTAATACTTCAGTAAGTTAATATATTACACAAGTAATACATCAGTAATATTCATGTAGAGTTGTTAACCTCCACTGAAGGCCATAAAGTGTTTTGTCTAAGAGAACAAGGCTTCAGCATAAAGAAAGATGTTATTAATCATATCAGACTCTTTTTGGGGAACCTTTAGGGCTTTCAACAATGCTTTATAGCTGGATCATTCAAGTATAGAGCAAAGAGTAGGGTGCTAAGTCACACCCCGGCTTGAATCCATTTAGGATGGAGATCTTACTTGATGGTTGCTCTCTATTGTCTAGGAAACCTTGGTCACATAACCTGAATGTATGAATATAACCAGAGCTAGCAATGTTTGGGAAATGTACATTAGCTTCAGCTTCCTGCAAGGGCAATGATCCATTGAGTCAAAAGTCCACAAAATTGATATACAAGTTGTCTTTCACAGTTAACAAATATCTGGTAGACAGTGCGTAAACCATGCAAAACCTCACCCGCTCCAGTGGAACGAGGCTTCTCTTCTCCACCCATTTTTCCTGGCGCTGCAGTAACATTATCCCAAAACGCATATTAGTGTCTATGATACAGGATCAGCCATTTTTTCATCTCTCACAATAGGTTTAACAATGATCCTAATCATGTAGAAGTAATTTTGTCACATGAACAAAAGTAAAAATACATCATACCCTAAAATTAAGGGAATTTCTTTTTTTTTAAGTTGAGGATACCATTCGGGCCCTTGACACTACTAGCGCCACACAAGATAATAGTTTTAACTAATTTTTTATGTTGGAGAGCATGCCGTTATTGATAACAAATTAATGAATTCTCTATGTAGAGATTTTGAAAGCATGATATAGCTGCAAGAAGTAATTACAGCATGTAAATTGCAGTATAAATACATTAAAACTATCCTGTATTCAAAAAGTCTACAAGAATGATCAAAACATCTGAAACTTTCCTGACACTATTGCATCTTCCATTAACAGCCATGTTCTTGGTCTGGCTATCCGCTTCTTACCTCTTATTAGAGATGAGTACTTTTGACAAAAGTTTTATATTATGTCCTCCTTGTTGATTTGTCAAAAACACTTGAAGATGCCTAAGTTGATTAGAGGTGGCCCTTAGACAGCCCTTACTGTGCAATTCGTTTCTGATAGTTTTACATTCTCTTGTTACAGCGAACTGTAATTGTTTCACCAGTACATCCACTCTGTTCCAAATGTTGGTCGATAACTCCTGCATGCTTAGACATTGCCATAGCCATGTTGACATTTACGACTATATCACCTTCATATCTTATCCCTCTCTTTTTTAGTAATTACTCCCTTATTACGCATAGCTGAAGGAACTGAGCTGTTAACATTTGCTGATGAACACAACACAATGATAGGCTTATGATAGAGACCATGCCCAGAGAGCATCATCAGTTCAGTACAAAGTTGGTAAATCCATTAGTCAGAGACAATATTTTCTATAGAAGAGTAATTAAAAGCCAAGTGTAAGTGCCGGCCCACCATCCAGAAATCGTTCATTAAGTGTACACAGACTTGTGATTTTAAATGTACAGATTGTAGATTTATTAATTGCTGTGGTGTTTCAACAAATCACTAAGAATTGGAAAAATGCTATTAATATCTCCTATCAGGCATGGTGGTATAGCAATTGCTACAATCATAGATTGGATAGAAACTATGTCACCCCAGTTTACCTAGCCGTTAAGAGAGAGCGCCTTTGGTCACTCGTAACATAATTTTTGGACTTTTTCCCCCCTCAATCATCCATCCTCTTACTGAAGAGGTTTCAAAACCCCCTAAGTCTTTCCACTCTTATTTCACTAAGTACATTTTTTCATTGTAATCATACATTTTCATTACTTATTTGTGCTATAATACTAAATTTTTGGGCTACCTTTATTTCATTTTCATTATATTGTTATTCACCCTTACAAATGTTTATTCTGTGTTTTACCCCTTTTCCTCCCCTTTCCCTGATTTCTTTCCATAGATTTCATATTAAGTTACATAATTTTGTGGGATATTATCAGTATATTTAACTATATAACTGTTCTATTGTACTGTAAAAAACTTATTAATATTTTGTTTGTTTATCTATTTTCAATAAAGCTTATTTTATAAAGTTAAAAGTGTAGACAGACTAGATTTCCAGAACAGTATTATGGGGGGATATGTAGAAAATCGTTTCTGCGATGGAGAATAGTTGTTTCTTTTCATGAGACTGAGAACACCCCATCAGTGCTTAATTTGAGCTGGTGGGGGCCACCGGCACTCATTTTTGGAGACCGACACTTGTTTTTCCTCATCAGACATTTCCCAAAAGCAAGTGGTTAACTTTAAAACAAACAAAGGGTAAAGATGGAGAGAGAAAAAGAGGGGAATCCACACAAAAGGACAATGTATGAACCTGCATTCCTAATATTTCCAAGTCGTCATCAAGAACTTCCAATATACTGTTAAAGACAGATTGGCCATGACTTCGCTGTAAGATGATGTTCAATGTTATGACATCTTTTGTATAATCTTCTTGGTTGACTTTAGTGTAGACTACAATAGCGAACTAACTTTGTAGAGTCATAGAAGTACATATGGCATTCAGTCAGATCTATTCGTATCCCACTGCCCACCAGGAGGACAACCTTGAATTACAACTGTTGCTGGTTAAGCAAAGACATTTATATGAGTTGGCCCTGTGGGCCTTAATTCTTATAACATCTTTTACAGTATGAGCATCAATTTCAGGCATGTGATTGTACACCTCCACCCACAGTAAGAAACTAGAGGTGGTCGATAAATTCCACTCCTCCAGCAGAGTTACGAGGAGTTTTGCCCACTCCGAGTTATGTGGAGTATCTCATGCACGTCTCAGCACAAGCAAGAATTGGTGTCCCCTACTGTGATTTTCTGGCGTTATGATGGCATCTGTTGAGATTTTCTCAAGGCGGGGGTCGCAGTCGGTTACGAACATACATGATGAGAAGGCTGCCGCTCGAGTAGAAAATCTACTTGAGGGGCATCAAAGAAGTAGCACGCTCTGGTGTGCCAAGTAGTGCCATTTGTGCTAAATATGCAGCGCAGAACAAGTTCCCAGCACTAAAAATCAACACGAGCAGCTCCATGTTCCGATTCTGCACGCTCGCTGAACTCCATGAATCTCACCCGTATAAGAAACCACACATGTTACATGAGACAATTAATGCTTCCTCTGCTTCATTAGGAAAAATCATCACCCTGTAGTTATCTGTCAGTAGCTACCAACCTGATGAGTTCTTTGTGAAGGTAAAGCATTAACAGCGAATCCTGAAGAATTCTGGTCCCTAGGTCTAAGTGGTGAAGACTTAATCATCAAGTCAAGAGTATTAGTTATGAGACAATATTGGAGGCAAGATCCTTAATTAAATCAACATTTTTAAAGTACATTCCTTAGAAAATAAAAAAATGAAATACAATTGTGAATCAGAAAGGGATTCTGTGACTTATTGAATGTATTATTTATGGCTTCTTTTTACTTTTGGACTGTTTAAATATATGCAGTCCTAGATTTTGCTAATTTTAAAACTAGCATACTACCTTAATGTTGAGTTTTAAATATTATGCTATCAAAATATTTTAAATGCAAAAACAACAGTTGATGGACAGAATGCAGAAGAATGTCATACATTCACCCCAGTACAGAGATCTGGGCCTAAATCCATAGTTTTTTTGCTCACCATGCCATTCCAGTTTGAACCCAGCCATATGCAAATCCGTCTTGACCCTGTGCCTCATGGGAACAGTCCAGCCCGAACTGCCAAGCCAGGTCCTCCCTGGACTGGAAACAAGCATCCTAGGACCGGTTTCGGGGTTTCACCCCTCTTCAGCCAGGATAGCTTGAATCCAGTGGCATGGAGAGCATGGGACTCACGTCTGAGCATACCCGTCCCACTCGGGGTGACGAATGCAAAAACAACAGTTGATGGACAGAATGCAGAACAATGTCATTCATTCACCCCAGTACAGATATCTGGGCCTAAATCCATCGTTTCTTTGCTCACCATGCCATTCCAGTTTGAACCCAGCCATATGCAAATCAGTCTTGACCCTGTGCCTCATGGGAACAGTCCAGCCCGAACTGCCAAGCCAGGTCCTCCCTGGACTGGAAACAAGCATCCTAGGACCGGTTTCGGGGTTTCACCCCTCTTCAGCCAGGATAGCTTGAATCCAGTGGCATGGAGAGCATGGGACTCACGTCTGAGCATACCCGTCCCACTCGGGGTGACGAATGCAAAAACAACAGTTGATGGACAGAATGCAGAACAATGTCATTCATTCACCCCAGTACAGATATCTGGGCCTAAATCCATCGTTTTTTTGCTCACCATGCCATTCCAGTTTGAACCCAGCCATATGCAAATCAGTCTTGACCCTGTGCCTCATGGGAACAGTCCAGCCCGAACTGCCAAGCCAGGTCCTCCCTGGACTGGAAACAAGCATCCTAGGACCGGTTTCGGGGTTCCACCCCTCTAAGTAAGTGTGTAAGTATCTATACACATACACATACATATATACATGAATATATATATATATATATATATATATATATATATATATATATATATATATATATATATATATATATATATGTCCAAACAATCCAGCTTCCACAGGCACTTCCATGGACGAAGGCACGGACACAAGGTAGTAAAGATGAGGCAAATATTTATTGCTCAGGTCCACCCTCAACCCCTGAGGTAAGAGAGACGCGTTTCGGATTACAAGAATCCTTTGTCAATCTAATTTGGCGCCATTATTTTCACAGTATAAATAGCCCTTCCCATTTGAGGCATCAATAAACATAAACAAAATACTGCTAATCACAACACTTTTGATGTGTACATTCTGAATACATGCTCTATTTTCAGTAAAACTAAGAAATAGTATTGTTAAAAACATATTATACTATGCCAATTGCACAGTGCGAAACTGTATTTACAAAGTTAGCCTTTACCGTTTACAGCATGAATAAGTGCATGTTTAAATACAATGCCACTCATCAAGAATGGGAGTAATGTGAGCATTTAGTAATGTGCAGCCAAAGTCTCTTCACTAATCGCCATATTAAAAAACCACGATAATATAAAAACACAAATGTTACATATTTACAGCTGCTGCCCCTTCACCTTATTGTCCAATAAAGAACAGACAAAACGTCCCAAAAATTGCTCACTCGAGCTGATGGTGAAAATCACCTTTCTTCCATCTCCATGTGACCTCTGCTACAAGGTACTGCAAACTCTTGCCGAGTTGCCAGAGCTAACATAGCTAATAAGAAAATCCAGAGTCGGCAAATCTAAATAATGTCATTGGCAAATCCGGGGCTAAATAATATATATAGTGTCAGCGTTCCGACTTAAATGTCAGCCTCCGGGCATGCACGGAAAATCCACCAGGACTACATATCCCACAAATCCCCTGGATTGTCTCATAAAGAGCGAAGTGCACACATTGTTAAAATATTGATGCAGAGGTCAAAAGTGAAAAAGAGAGTGAGCAAGGCCGAATGCAATAATGTCAATGTCTTATATGGCAGGCAGCAAGAAATATAGTTTTATCAGGCACTGAACCGGAGTTGAAGGGGACCGATGCTTAAAGATAACTACGCCTGAACTGACCTCACTGCTCAGGCATAGGCTTTCGCAGTGCCCAGACACCAACAGGCAACAGTCTCCTGGGTAAGGCATTTCTTGCTTAGGAAAACATGGACTCCGCGCTGGCAGTCGCTTAAACCGCCCCGCTACTGGACCCGGGCCCTCCACCGCTGTCATCCTCAATCCTCGTCCTGGCTGCCAAGTTGGGGGCTTTCCCAATAGTACTCCAGTACTCCTCCAAACAACTTGCGGTCCGAAGGGAAAGCCACAAAACGTCTGGTGTTCCGTGAGCAGCGCCAAGACCGCCAGCGCTGTATATATATATGTATGTATGTATTACCTACTGGCAGTCGCCAGTAGGTAGTTATAGTTAGGACCTATTTTCCATAGGAAATCCGCAACATTCTATTTGGAATATCGTTGGCGTTGATTGATGAATCTTCACGAAATTTTCCAAACTTTTGGCCAGCTCCCGTCCGGTCCTGTCCTGAAAATTTCACAGTGATTCGTCAAGCGGGGGCCGAGAAAAAAGGGGGGTCCCAAAACGCAT
Organism: Triturus cristatus; assembly: GCF_964204655.1. Classification (NCBI taxonomy): domain Eukaryota; kingdom Metazoa; phylum Chordata; class Amphibia; order Caudata; family Salamandridae; genus Triturus; species Triturus cristatus. The sequence continues at coordinate 620,119,365 of NC_140584.1, forward strand.
TTTCCCCATGCATTTTCCCATAGGACCTGTTGACGCATCTACAGCCCGAAGTGCTGAACGGAATTACACCAAATTTGGCAAAGAGGTAGTCCGCAGTTCAGACTCGTGCCTTTTGCTTAAATGGTGTAAATCCGTTCAGTAGTTCCTGGGAAAATCAAAAGTAAAATCACATATATATCTGGGCGGAGCCTAACCACACATTTCATCGTGAGATCTGATTGGCTGTCAGCACTTCATCCAAGAAGTGTTGGCAGCCATCTTGGGACCAATATACATGATAGCACCTCATTAAAAAGCATTGCAGTTAATAGAAGGTTTTAAGACTTTAGTTACATTATAAATCATTTGTTGATGGTACCATACTCATTTTAGGAATTGTGGTGTGTTCTAAGGTGATTTTACCATGTGAAAAAGCCTTCTGCTGTGATATCATGAATCATGTTTGAGAGAAAACTATTTTCTCATGCTTTTCCCACAGAGGTTTGGAAGGTGATCTATACGCTAAACTGAGAGCATATTTTCTGTGAATTCACATTATCTTTCTCAGTCATGTGAGAATGAAGTCTGACATTTTCAGTAAAACATGTACATCCAACAAGGGCAGAGACTGTCAGTTGATTCCTTTGTGTTCTACTGCAGCTTCCCAGAGTTTTCTAAAGAACAACTAGAGCGCTATCAGTCCTACTTATGACAAACGTATGGCACACCTGAAGCCATCTTGGTTGGAATAAAGTGGTAACTCTTAAAACATTTAATTTAAAAAGGAACAAAATGAGAGGGTTCATTTTGCCATAGAAAGTATGATTAGTGCTACAGAATGAAAAATTAGGGCACATTTTGAGTGACTTATCAAATCATCTTCTATTTCATTAAAAAATTCTGACATGCAGACTGAAACATGCACTTTCAATACCAGCAGCAGACTTCCCTGGTGAGCAGTAGCTTTACTACAGTGATCTAATAAGCAACTAGAGTGCTAACATTCTGAATTTATGGCAAATTTGTGACACATCTGAATGCCTTCTTGATGGAATCAAAGTAAAAAACTGAAAGTATTTCCTACTGAGGAGACTGTAGTAAATGAGGAAATTAGGAAACATCAAAACAAATAAGTCTCCCAAAATGGCCACCAGAGACAAAAGAGCCCAAATGTAGCCCAAATATCACCCAGATGTAGCCCAAAGTATAGCCCAATGACAGAATGTCCCAGAGTGCTCTAACGAACAACTAGAGCGCTAACAGTCTTACTTATGACAAAAGTATGGCACACCTGAAGCCATCTTGACTGGAATAAAGTGGTAACACTTAAACCATTTAATTTACAAAGGAACAAAATGAGGGGGTTCATTTTGCCATAGAAATTATGATTAGTGCTGCAGAAAGAAAAATGAGGGCACATTTTGACTTCTCAAATCCTCTTCTATTTCATAAAAAATTCTGACATGCAGACTGAAACATGCACTTTGAATACCAGCAGCAGACTTCCCTGGTGAGCAGTAGCTTTACTACAGTGATCTAATGAGCAACTAGAGTGCTAACATTCAGAATTTATGGCAAATGTGTGACACATCTGAATGCCTTTTTGATGGAACCAAAGTAAAAAACTGAAAGTATTTCCTACTGACGAGACTGCCGTAAATGAGGAAATTAGGAAACTTCATAACAAATAAATCTCCCAAGATGGCCACCAGAGACAAAAGAGCCCAAATGTAGCCCAAATATCACCCAGATGTAGCCCAAGTATAGCCCAATGACAGAATGTCCCAGAGTGTTCTTAAGAACAACTAGAGCGCTTACTGTCTTACTTATGACAAAAGTATGGCACACCTGAAGCCATCTTGATTGAATAAACTGGTAACACTTAAAACATTTAATTTAAAAAGGAACACAATGAGGGGGTTCATTTTGCCATTGAAATTATGATTTGTGCTGAAGAAAGAAAAATTAGGGCACATTTTGAGTGACTTCTCAAATCCTCTTCTATTTCATTAAAAAATTCTGATATGCAGACTGAAACATGCACTTTTAATACCAGCAGCAGACTTCTGTGGTGAGCAGTAGCTTTACTACAGTGATCCAATGAGCAACTAGAGTGCTAACATTCAGAATTTATGGCAAATGTGTGACACATCTGAATGCCTTCTTGATGGAACCAAAATAAAAAACTGAAAGCATTTCCTACTGAGGAGACTGCAGTAAATGAGGAAAATAGGAAACTTCATAACAAATAAATCTCCCAAGATGGCCACCAGAGACAAAAGAGCCCAAATGCAGCACAAATATCACCCAGATGTAGCCCACATGTAGCCCAATGACAGAAGTGTGCAAAACACTTATTTTTTGTGTATTTGCAGTTTTATATAGTGCAGACTTGTCAGGTATTGGAGTGCTTTACATGAGCATTGGTTACATCACACAAGATCAAATTCATTTTGGTTGTAGACATGGGGAGATTAAGTGATTTGACCAGAATCACAGAATGTTGAGCTGAAGCAGAAACTCCAACCTGGTTCCCCAGTTGCAAAGTCTGCAGCTCTGGAAGTAACACCACATCCTCTCCCCTAAGTGCAACATTTAATCAAGTGGTCAACTGGATAAAAAAACATAAAGATTACAAATAATTTAAAAGTTCTTTGTCGCTATTTGAAAACTCAGAAAATATGTCCTCATTTTAGTTTTTTAGAGCACTAACCATAATTTTGATGCAAATAAGACCCTTTCATATATGTAATTTATAAAGGAAATACTCTAGGTATTACAGTTTTGATTACATCAAGATGACGTCAGGCGTTCCACACTCTTGTAATAAATATAGAATGTTAGCAATCTAGTTGTTCATTGGGATACTGTTGAGAGGCAGAGGCCAGGGGCACGGACTCTGAAAATTGAAGGCAGGTAGGAGAGTGCAGAGGCAACAATTTGACCACACTGGGCAGGCAGGAAGGGCAGTGGCAGCACAACAGACTATGGAGGGCAGTGGAAAGGGGGGCAGGGGCAACAAACCAACAACACAGGACTGGCAAGAGAGGCTGTGGCAATATAATAGACCTTTGTGGGCAGACAGAAGAGGCAGTGGTAGTACAACCATACATGCCAACAGACCCGTTTCGTCCAGGAAACGTCCAATGTTTTTAAGCTCAAATGGGCTTTATTTGATCTGTCTCCTGTCTACAATCTCCTCTTTTTCAATGTAACTCAAAGGGGAAAATCAATACCCCAGTTTTTTTTCAAAATCTCCATCTTACCAAGTTCAAAATGTTCACAAGTATGGTACATTGGATCATGGTAGGCAGGAGGAATTGCGGTAGGGACATGGACTCGGATAACAGAGGACAGGAGGGACATGGAGAGGTGCACCAAACTGACCCTACAGGGCAGGCATCAGGGTTTGCAGCAGCACAATACACCCCACAGCGCATGCGGGACGGGAGTGCAGCACAACAATCCATAGAAAGCAATAGGGAGGGGACAGGACCATGCACATGGACAACAGAGAACAGAGGGGAAAGAGGCAATGGTAGCTAGCTGACCATAATGGACAGACAGGAGAGAAAGCTGCAGCATAACAGACCATAAAGGGCAGGAGGGACGGATCAGGGGCATTACAATGGAACAGACAAGCCAGGAGGGAGGGAATAGGGGTCTGCACATGGAAACAGAGGGCTGGGGGCAAGGGGGCAGGGCAGGAGCAGCAAGATGACCATGGAGGTCAGGCAGAATGGACACTAGAAACAAGACACACCATGGATGGCAACAATGAGACTATGGTGGCATACACACAGACCATGGAGGGAAGGTGGGAGGGGATCAGGGGCAGCTAGCTGACCACACAGGGAAGGTGGGAGAGGCCATGGCAGCACAGAAGACCATGCATGGCAAGCGGGAGGGTTAGTGGCAGCACAATGGCTATGATGGGCAAGGAGGAGGGTGCAGGGGCATGCACAAAGGACCATGGAGGATAGAAGGGAGGGTCAGGACCTGGGCACAGACAAGAGAGTTCAGGGGAAGGAGCCTCACAACAGACCGCGCGGGGCAGGCAGGAGGAGCAGTTGCAGCACAACAGACCAGGGAGGGCAGAAGGGTGTGGCAGTAAAATGGACCATGGAGGACAGGAGGAAGGGGATAGGGGCATGGCATGTGGACAGGCAGGGTGGAGGTGGCAGGGACAGGTTACAGTCATCTGACAATGCTAGGCAGGTGGGAGGGGAGTGGCAGATCAACAGAACACTCAGAGTCGATAGGAGTGGCAGGTCCATGGAACATGGTAGGCAAAAAGGATGGAGCAGGGGCATGCACAAAAACATCGGAGGGCAGGGGGAAGGAGAATAGGGGCAGCAAGCTAAGCACAGAGGCTAAGCAAGAGGTCAATGATGGGCCATAGAATTGGGCAATGGAGGGCAGGAGGAGTGGACTGGTGCATCATGCTAAATGGAGGGCAGTGGCAGCACATCAGACCATGCATGGCAGGAGGGAGGAGGCTAGTCCATGGATTCAGACTGCAGAGGATAGGGAGGAGGTGGATGGGGCAGCAAGCTAACTGTTCAGAGAAGGTGGGTATTAGGAACTTTATTGTTTTTAAAATGTGTGGCTGTGCGAACTACTTAAAATATGAACAAGTATGCAGCATAATCTCACTTTTATTCAGGAAGAAGAGGACGTTTGTGACTGTGACTCCGGGCTCACTTGGCAGAAACGCCCCCTGACCATCTACCACCATCGCAAAATGTAATGCCCGTGAAAAGAGTAGGTGGACGCAGTGTTATATAGAACATAGTCCTGAGAGCACGATTGAAAATGAAAAAAGATATAGTATATGGTATAAACTATGCACTAAAAAGTGTGATATAAGATGAACCGGGGCGTGAAATATAATATGCAATACATTGTGCGCAATGACAGATTCATTGGAGAGCGCGAGATAGAACAGGCACTAGCGTGTGCTATGCGATATGCGCCTTGGAGTGTAATATGCACAGGGCAGTGTTGTGTAACCTAACTAGTCTCTAAAGTTATTATATAAAATATGTGCTGGGGAGTGTAACGTTGCATATGCACTGTGACAAAGATATGGATCCCAGATTGTAATATGTATGGCATAGCGCTGTGCGTTATAACATAGGCATCGAGGAAGGCATGTTAGATGGGGCAGTATAACCCGTGCGAAGGCAAGTGTGGCATGACATATTCACAGGGTTTTGTTACAGTGCACATGGGCTAGAGAGTGTCATAGCATACGCACTAGCTGGTGGAATACAACACAGAGGTGTGAGGCACTCGGCGGGCACTGGTGGGTGTAACACACCATTGGGCTCAGCCAGGAGCACGCTGTGACTCTCAAGTAAGGTTTGTCTCCTTTCCAGAGAGTAAAATAAAAAGTATTACACATACGGCGGTGGATGTGTGTTTTATTAACCGTGAGGGGGGTTTCTTGCATAGTTTGGTCGAATTTTTGTCGAATCCCCTTTGAATGGCTTGGTGTGCGTGTATATTAAATGTGCCCGTCAATAGCTACCCATGTTTGTATAAATAAACGACAAGGGTGTCTACTTGGAGAGTACCCACCGGCGGGGGCGCTGGGATTAGGCACGGTAGGGCGTCAGACACGCCAGAGCTTCACTAGCGGTGTAAATACATTCCATGTGGATTCATTCTATGCATAGTCGCCTTTTAATGAATATCACGCAAATCGTCATGGTGATAGGTACATATGGTTTGTCCAGCATGTCCTAGGTGTTTCTATCAATATATATTTTTTTTAAATAATAAAAAACAAAGGCCAGCCCCGGGGGATGGGGTCCCCGGGGCCATAAGTGGCCTGAGGAGGGGGGCAACGCAGCCCCCTCCTAAAGAATTTAAAAAAAAAAAGGCCATGACCCGGGGGTTGGGGTCCCCGGGGCCGATTAAGGCCTTGGGAGGGCCAAATTAATTTTTTTCAACAAAAAAAATTAGGGTGCAGTAAATTAGAAAAAGAAGGGGGGCCACACAGCCCTCCTTCTTAAAAAAATAAAACAAATAAAAGACCGGCATCGCGCTGGAGGCCACGCCCCCTCCTTGCAGCACTCTGCAAACGCGCCCCCTGACCAGTTGTAAGTTGGGGAATTAATTCCCATCCAATACTGAGGGTCCCTGAGGGCCAACTAGCCCAACAGGTATCTCCAGTATGCGCCAGGGAGCTCCGTTGCAGACAGGTGTTCTGAGGCCACGCCACTTTTTACACCTCTATGCAAGTCAGCTCTGTGGCGCTTACTGGAGGTACCTAGTGGGCTAGTTTGACCCTAGGGACCCTTAGGATTCAAGGGGACTTAATCTCTCAACTTACAACGGCCACAGGGCGCGTTTACACAGTGGTTAAGGGAGGGGACGGGGCCTGACGTGACGTGTGCAAACACGCCCTGTGGTGCGTTTTAAGTTGGGGAAATAATTCCCTTTCAATCCTGAGGGACCCTGGGGGCCAACTAGCCCACCAGGTGCTTGCAGTAAGCGCCACTGCTCTGCGTTGCAGACAGGTGGTGCAGGCCGTGCCCCTTTTTACACCTCTCTGCAATGGCGCTTACTGGACGTACCTAGTGGGCTATTTTGCCCCTAGGGATCCTCAGGATTCAAGGGGACTTAATCTCCCAACTTAAAAAATGGCCACAGGGCGTGTTTACACAGTGGGGAAGGGAGGGGATGGGGCCTGAGGTGACGTGTGCAAACACGCCCCATGGCGCGTTTTAAGTTGGGGAAATAATTCCCCTTCAATCCTGAGGGCCCCTGGGGGCTAACTAGCCCACCAGGTGCTTCCAGTAAGCGCCACTGAGCTGCGTTGCAGAGAGGTGGTCCAGGCTGTGCCACTTTTTACACCTCTCTGCAACGCAGCTCTGTGGCGCTTACTGGAGGTACCTAGTGGGCTAGTTGGACCCTAGGCACCCTCATGATTCAAATGAACTTAATCTCCCAACTAAAAACGGCCACAGGGCGTGTTTACACAGTGGTGAAGTGAGGGGACGGGGCCTGAGTTAACATGTGCAAACAAGCCCTGTGGCGCGTTTTAAGTTGGGGAAATAATTCCCCTTCAATCCTGAGGGACCCTGGGTGCCAACTAGCCCACCTGGTGCTTCCAGTAAGCACCACTGAGCTGCGTTGCAGAGATGTGGTTTAGGCCGTGCCCCTTTTTACATCTCTCTGCAACGCAGCTCTGTGGTGCTTACTGGAGGTACCTAGTGGTCTAGTTAGACCCTAGGGACCCTCAGGATTCAAGGGGACTTAATCTCCCAACTTAAAACGGCTACAGGGCGTGTTTACACAGTGGGGAAGTGAGGGGACGGGGCCTGAGGTGACATGTGCAAACACGCCCTGTGGCGCGTTTTAAGAGGTAGTTTTAATCCCCTGCCCTATTATATACTAGGGGCTTACAGAGGAGGTCATGCTGATCACAGGGGGACCCCAACGCATAGTGTTCCCTAGTGTATGTAGGTGTTTTCACTGTATTCTGAGTGTCTTTTAACATAGCACTGGCTCTAGGACTGGTTAGTCAGACTCAGTTACCACCAGTATCCGTCTGAAAAAGTTGAGGGTACAGGATGATTTTGCAACAAGGCTTCTTTCTGCTCTTCTGTTTGTTCTTTCTGTACGTTATCCTTCTTCCTGCACTTTTCTTCGTCTTTGAGGACTTCTGTTGCTTCTTTCTGCATTTCTTTTTTTTCTTTCAGTGTGTTTTTTCTTCTTTCTTCACATGTCCTATCTCTGTAGGCATAGTTAGAAATTAGCATTTAAAAAACCTTTGAAATTCACTGAAAAAACCATAGGTTTCAGGCATGTTATAGTTAGGAATTAGCATTTAAAAAACCTTAGAAATTCACTGAAAAAACCATAGGTTTCAGGGGCGTTATAGTTAGCTGGACTTTTCACTTGTACAAAACCATTGAAATTCCCCCGTTATAGTTAGTTCAGCTAACTATAACTCGCGCGCCCGCAATGCACTGCTGATTACGTCACATATTACATCACTCATGACATGGTCAGTGACATCACTCATGGCATCTCAAATGACATCACTGATGACATCATCCTTGTGATAGAGTGGCAGACCTCCTCTCCCCCTAATATAACCTTTGATACACACATTCAAAAATAGAAACTAAAATTTTCAAAACAATGGACATATCAATATCAGTTACAACAATCTATTCAGTAATTCTAAGATCCACATACACATCCACTCATTCACCAACAGTCCTATACAGTCACTCATACATGTACTCACTCATCATATGCACTCATACACCTATACATCCTGTTACACAACGACACTCATCCATAGAGCTACTCACACACATAGTCACTCATGCTAATAAAGAATCAAACATCCATTTATTTGCATATACAGTTATACACACACCACCACACTTACTTCTACAGAAACTTACACATACTTAGTCTTTTAAACAATCACTTATAGAAACACATACTTATTCATACAGGAACTCTTTCAATCTTTCACTCTCACATATACTCACTTATATACACCAATAGTCACATATACTAGTTTAAAACATATGTAGTTACTCATAAAGACACTATTGAGACAGTCATTCACTCACTAACACAGCCATGCACACACTCATCCACCCATACAGTCCTGCACACATGCTGTCTTCAACACATACAAACAGTGAGTCACTCATTCATGCACCTATGCACTACGTAATACCCCCCACCGAACCATACAGACACTCAGACACTCATACTGATACTAAAAAAAAACTAATAAACTATATAGACACTCATGTAGCTACTCACCAACCCATGCAGCCACTTATACACAAAGTGAGAGACTGATACAGATATTTACATATTTAAACATTACTCACTAAGCCATGTATTCACTATGATACACTTAATCAGTCAGTTATACAATCAATTTTTCAAAAACAAATCATCCATTTAGACACTTATATACCCATTTATTCTTCCATCGACCTTGAGATATACATATATAAAACATATGTAATTTTCAGAAAAACACACATTCACTGGATGATATCATCAGTGATGTCATTTGAGATGTCATCAGTGATGTCATGAGTGATGTCACTGACCATGTCGTGAGTGATGTAATATGTGACGTCATCAGCAGTGCATTGCGGGCGCGCAAGTTATAGTTAGCTGAACTAACTATAACGGGGGAATTTCAATGGCTTTGTACGAGTGAAAAGTCCAGCTAACTATAACGCCCCTGAAACCTATGTTTTTTTCAGTGAATATATATATATATATATATATATATATATATATATATATATATATATATTAAAGCCGAGATCCTCCTTTCTGGTGTCCTCAATCTTTAGAGGGTGGCGCGAGACCGGCGGAGCAAAACCGGCTGAAAATATGTTCCAAAAACGAAGTTCCACTCGCGCTCTCAGGCGGCATATGCAGAGAAACAGCGGACTCAGATCCAAAAGTAAAGGGGGTTTATTACATCATAGACCCGCCGTGACGCGTTTCGCCACTTTCGTGGCTTGTTCACACAACGTTGTACATGCAAATGACACCATTACATACTTTTCGGCTATCATGGAAATAGAAAGAGGCTGTCACTGTTAATGTTACATCGGATCAAAAGCAAGGAAGCAACAAGAGCACCATCTTAACATGTACATTACGTTACAGCATTCTTATGTTATTTCCACCTCACGTTATAAGTAGTGCACTAGGGAAAATCCCATTAAACAGAAATAGTAGATAAAGAATACTCTATTTTAACAGCACCATTTTGAACATTTAACGAAAATTAATCGTTATGTGTTGTTATTTTGGACTTTTGCCCCTACGATTATTGTGGACAGCAATTAATGCATTTATAAAGCAGTCATGTAGATCACAATGGATATCATCGTATCGAAAAATGCATACAGGCGATTGTTCATTTGTCAAATAAAGTTTTTGTTCTACGTCGGAGGAAAAAATGTCTGGTTGCCGGGTTACAACGTTAACATTGTTTGTCTAATGCGAGTTAAGAATCATGTTAAAGACGATACTCGCTTCCTTGGTATATTATAAGCCTCCAATTGCCAAAGTGTTAATTCCCCTTATTAGTGGGTAAAATCGAGTCTATACACATTATATGAACAGGTAGCTTAATTCCTTATCTCCTGTTATCTCATGATGGACTTCTAATCTTTCAATTGTACCCTGATTAGTGGGTAAATATAATTTATGTTATTCTCGATTATTAATTAATTAATGCAAGGTGTCATGTGTTACCCTTATTTCACCTTCTTGTGCTTAAACTATAGAACCATATTGATTTATCTTACACAAAGGGACGTCGGATGATCTGATGAGGAAAAGGGGGGGAGGGGGGGGGAAGGGGGGGAAAAAGGGGGGGGGAAAGGGGGGGAAAAGGGAGGGGAGGGGGGGTGGCAGAAGATTTGTAGATCTCAAAACTGGGTCAGCCAAAACACCCTTTCTCTTCTCTTCCTGTTAAGAAGATAACACATAAAAAAAGAAAGAGAATATATAAGAATATACATCTCATAGCAGTCATTGATATAACATATTCATTCATTATGCAGATGTATTGCCATTTCTTCATCAAGATTATGGCCATTAGGGAACAGAGTGCACATACTTATAATGTGTTTTGATTCACGCTGTCTCAATCTTAACACCCTGTTTCCTCCTCTCATTTTGGGTGTGATTTGTTCAATGGCATAGTATGTGAGTTTAGAACAATCAGAGAAATGGTAACTTGAGAAATGACGGGCAATGGGATATTGTTTATCCTTATTTGTGATAGCCCGCATATGTTCCAGCACACGTTTTTTTGCCATATGAACGGTGCTGCCAACATACCGGAGTTTACACGGACACTCCAAAACATAGATCACAAAATTACTCGTACATGTCAAAAATTGTGAAATACTGATCATGGTATTAGTACTGGTGTTCATGTATTCTTTGACCATTTTGCTGTTCCTGCAGGCTTTACAATGGCCACATGGAAAAAAGCCCGGTAGATCAATACCTCTCACTTCAGGGTTGAAATTAAGATCACTATGTACAAGAGTGTCCCTGAAACTGCGTCCCTTCCTGTATGTGATCATAGGTTGTGTTGGTAAATTACTACCTATAATGGTGTCATTCCTCAGGATTTCCCAGTGACGTTGTACGATCTTGCGGACTTCGGTAGAATGACCATTAAATGTCATGATCAATCTAGTTTTGTCTTCTTCTTCCTGGGTAGCAATTTCTGGGGTCAACAGAGTGCTAGATCTCTCGACTGACTTTATTCTCTCTGCAGCTTTTCTGAGAACCCATGATGGATATCCTCTTGCTTTAAACCTCTCCATCATTATTCTTTCTTCTTTCTGATAGTCTGATAATAAGCTACAGTTTCTTTTTGCTCTGAGTAGTTCTCCATATGGAATACTCCACTTTAAATTATCGGGGTGACTACTCAGAGCATGAAGCAAAGTATTGCCGGCAGTACTCTTGCGATATAAGATTGTATGTACTTTGTTGTTTTTCACCTGCACACATGTATCTAGGTACTCGACTTTCTCTTTACTGATGGTACTGGTTAGTGTGATGTTTTTGTTGTTCTGGTTTAGTTTATCAATGAACAGTACAGCCTCTCTCTCTTCACCTTGCCATACTACAAAAATGTCATCGATATATCTAAGCCACAAAATGACTTTGGTGTGGAATTCTTGTAGATCTGGTCTCACTAGGATCTCTTCCTCCCATGCCCCCATGAACAAATTCGCGAAACTAGGCGCGAAACATGTACCCATCGCGGTACCGTGTTCCTGTTTATAAATCATATCATTAAACAGAAAATAATTGTTCGTGAGACAAAATCTGATCATGTCCAGGATCATGCCTGTGTGTTCTAATAGGTCAATGCTTCTGCGTTTCAAAAATCCTGCGCAGGATTGGATCCCTTGCTCATGGTCTATTATGGTGTACAATGAGTTAACGTCTAAAGTTATCAGAACGTAATTCTCTTGCCACACTAGTTTTGAGATTTTGTTGAGAAAGTCTTTTGTATCTCTTACGTAAGATGGAAGTGTAAAAACAAATTCTCGTAAGAAATGATCTGCGTATCGTGAGATGTTTTCAAGGGAACTGCCTTTGGATGAGATAATCGGTCTGCCTGGGGGATTGTCCCTATTTTCATGTATCTTTGGCAGCAGATACATTACCGGTAAAATGGGACAGTCTTTTTTTAGGAAACAGAATTCCTCCCACTCTAGCAGGCCTTTATCTTTCCATTCCTTAAGTAATTCCCACCCTTTGTTGATGCTGTCATTATATTCCACCCGTGTCACATTGATATATGTCTTACCATCCTTGAGTTGTCTTAATGCCTCATTAATGTACATGTCTTTGGGCAAAATCACAATATTGCCCCCTTTGTCGGCAGGTCTTATTATGATACTCTCGTCACAAGCTAGATCTTTAATTGCTTCTTTCTGGGTTGCAGTAAGATTGTATTTAAACTTTTTCATTTTCTTTGCCCAATTGTTTTTCCTGAACTTTAACATGTCGGCACTCACTAACTCCTGAAAGGTATCGATGTTATCATGTCCCATTTTAGGGATGAAAGTGGATTGGGGTTTGAAATTACTACATGCCGCTTTGTCATGTTGTATTTCCAATTCATTCAAGAAGAGTAGGGAGTCTTGGCTCATACCCGTTTCATCTGAATTGTTTTGGAGCTCATGCAGGATTATCATTGTATCTATGTCACCAATTGTCAATGGCTCTTCCTGCGTGTTGTGTGTTTTGTGATGGGTTTCTCTACTTACTGTTGGTTTCAATTTGTGCCATTTTTTTAATTTCATTTTTCTGCAGAATTTGAAAACATCAATTTTACTTTCGGTATAGTTCATTGGTATTGATGGACAGAAGGATAGTCCTAGACACAGGGTTCTTTTAACTTTTTGGCTGATGGTTTTGGTACTTAAGTTTACAATAGTTTGATTTACCATTGTATCATCCATCATTAGTTCTTTTTGGAGCGAGTTTGTCTTCTTCCCATGTACTCCGTAGTTTTCTCTCCTCTTCCTTCTTTGTCCGGTCCTTTTCCTCCTCTTCCTCTGGTACCCCTTCCTCTTCCTCTGCCCCTTCCTCTCGGTTGCGGTGAATCTTCCATCCGATTCTCTTTCGTCACCGACCTTGTTGTCTGCCGGTTCTGTTTCATCAACCGGTATTCGTCTAAAAAAGTGGGTTTTGGGTAGGTTATTCTTTCAGTACTTGAGGTTGAACTTTCTGACGTTCTTATCATGGATTCATCCGTGTTGGTATCACTGAGGTCTATAGCTTCCTCCACTTGTGAATCATGTTGTACATTGATGTTCGTTTCTGCTGTGCTTCTATTATCATACAGATGATCATACTTTTTACTGTATGTCAAGACTCTAACAACATCGTAGTCCCCACAGTCTCTATGTAGTTTGCGCTGTTTTCTCTTTTTAATGTCATCTTCCATAGTTCTTAGACGTTTTTTCATTTCTTCTAAGAATTTGACAATTAAATCTTGGTCTTCATGTACATCCAAATTCTTTTTTATTTCTTCTATTTCTTGTTTGATTTTTTCTCTGTCCGACCATGCGTATTTCACTAGTATTTCTAGCATATTCTTTGAGCTGCAGGCTGAATTCATGGACCATTCCTCCAGCATTTTGGGGTCTGGAGAGTCATATGACGGAGTTATATAGATTCTTAACCCTCTAGGTATCATAGATTTCTCAATGTAATCCTGGAGTGATGTCGCCTCCCACCACTTAGAGATTTCTTGTTTATGGAGTTTTTCCAATCTTTTCAGTGTATTATAGATTGTATTTTCGCTTGCTGCTTTTGCCTGTACATTTTTGGCCACACCAGGTGCCCTCGCAAAGAGTGCTTGTGCTGCCTCTCTGCGTTCCCTTTCCTCATCCATCCGACTTCGGAAAGTGCAAGATATTCAGATTGAAATGTTCGTGATTTTTGGAAATATGTCCGCACAACTAAGCATATGCCAGCCCCCTTGTTAATACAAGGTTCCCCCAGGCTAAGGGAAAATATCTATCTTTAAATATAGATATATAGTGCCACAGAAATCGTCACTTATCACTCCAGAGTTAACACAATTCTGATCATATATTATGACCTCAGAAAAACTCTTCAATGCTCTATGGTTCAAAAACCCCGCGAAAATATAAAACTGAACACGTATCTCTCTTACCTGCACGGTGTACCCCGGTCCTCATGGGATAGCGTGAGGTCTCTCTAGTTCAGCGGCGCGGCTTGTGACGTTTTTCTTGTGATCACCGGATCCATTAGTCGATCAAAAGGGCACTCAATTTCAATTAAAGCCGAGATCCTCCTTTCTGGTGTCCTCAATCTTTAGAGGGTGGCGCGAGACCGGCGGAGCAAAACCGGCTGAAAATATGTTCCAAAAACGAAGTTCCACTCGCGCTCTCAGGCGGCATATGCAGAGAAACAGCGGACTCAGATCCAAAAGTAAAGGGGGTTTATTACATCATAGACCCGCCGTGACGCGTTTCGCCACTTTCGTGGCTTGTTCACACAACGTTGTACATGCAAATGACACCATTACATATATATATATATATATGTATATATATATATATATATGTGTGTGTATATATATGTATATATGTATTCACTGAAAAAACCATAGGTTTCACACACGTTATAGTTAGGAATTAGCATTTAAAAAACCTTGCAAATTCACTTAAAAAACCATAGGTTTCACACATGTTATAGTTAGCTGGACATTTCACTTGTGAAAAACCATTGAAATTCCCCCGTTATAGTTAGTGCAGGCAACTATAACTCACGCGACCGCAATCCTCTGCTGATGACGTCAGATATTACATCACTGTATTTAGACACTTATTTACCCATGTCTTCTTCCATTAATTTCTAGCTATACATATATTACAAATATTTTTTTTTCAGAAAGACACATATGTCATCAGTGATGTAATATCTGACGTCATCAGCAGAGGATTGCGGTCGCGTGAGTTATAGTTGCCTGCACTAACTATAACGGGGGAATTTCAATGGTTTTTCACGAGTGAAATGTCCAGCTAACTATAACATGTGTGAAACGTATGGTTTTTTTAAGTGAATTTGCAAGGTTTTTTAAATGCTAATTCCTAACTATAACGTGTGTGAAACCTATGGTTTTTTCAGTGAATTTGTACGTTTTTTTAAATGCTAAGTTATGTATTTTTTTTTTTTAAGGTTTTTCACCGTGCGCGTACCGTACGCGCACGTTGCGCGCACTCTGGGCGCACATCACGCAGTTCGCGGAATTTTGCCGTTTCTACCGTACGCACACGCTACGCGTACTCCGCGATTTTTCGCAAACAATTTAAAGGAAATTTTGGCCCTTGGGGGTCCTTCTGGGACCCCCTGACAAAGGCTAGGGGGTCAGGAACTGTCCACCCTGCCCCCTTTTCATGTTCTCCACCTTTGTTTTTCACCCCCTCAGACTGCGAGAGACAAAATGGCGGCGACACTTCCTGGTTTCTACCGATTCGAATGTTTACTAAGATCTAACAACCAATCAGAATCGCGCTCGCGCACGGCAGCGTGCGCGTACGGTAAGTTTTACCTTACGCGCACGGTGCGCGCTTATAGATATATATATGCTTTTAAATGCTATTTTCTCAGGAAATACTGAACAGATTTACACCAGACCTGCAAAAGGCACATCCCTGACCTCAGGACTACCTCTCTGCCAAATTTCAAGTAATTCTGTTCAGCCGTTCGGGCTGTAGCTTGGACTAAAGGTCCTATGGAAAAATGCATGGGGAAAACGCGTTTTGGGACCCCCCCTTTTTCTCAGCCCCCGCTTCACGAATCCCCCCGAGACAGGGAAGGAGCGGAGCGGAGCGCCACACCTATTTTGAAAATTTCGCGAGGATTCGTCAATCGGCGCCAAAGTTATTACAAATAGAATGTTGCGGATTTCCTATGGAAACACGATCCTAACTATAACTATCTACTGGCGACCGCCAGTAGATAATATATATATGTACATATATACATATACATATATGTATGTATATATGTATATATATCAGCATGCTCTCGCGAATCCAGATGAATCTCCCCAAAAAAGGCGAGTGAAGACCCATATATTGTGCAGAATTATTTGTTTTATTTGTCACCAGATAAGTCCATGACGCGTTTCGGCTGACAAAGCAGCCTTGATCACATGTGTATTACCTACTAGCGGTCGCCAGTAAGTAGTTATAGTTAGGACCTATTTTCCATAGGAAATCCGCAACATTCTATTCCCATTAAGTCTGGCGCCGATTGACGAATCCTCGCGAAATTTTCCAAACTTTTGGCCAGCTCCGCTCCGCTCCTACCCTGAAAGTTTCGCGGTGATCCGTCAAGCGGGGGCCGAGAAAAAAGGGGGGTCCCAAAACGCGTTTTCCCAATGCAATTTCCCATAGGATCTGTTGTCGCAGCTACAGCCCGAACCGCTGAACGGAATGACACCAAATTTGGCAAAGAGATAGTCCTTAGTTCAGACTCATGCCTTTTGCATAAATGGTGTTAATCCGTTCAGTAGTTCCTGAGAAAATTAGAGTTAAAAGTATATAAATATCTATGGCCAGGGAGGATCCGCAGACCCTACCCGCACCGTAAGCGCACCCTCCCCGAACCGAGCGTGCACCCTCGCGATCGCACGCTGAATGCTAATTGGCTGTCGAGTGTCTGTCTACATTCGAAACCAGGAACTGTTGGCGGCCATTTTCTGCCTCGGTAGAAGCGAGGCTGAAGAAGCAAGGGGAATAAGTGTGTAAAAAACATTTAAAGGGGGCAGAGTGGAAATACTCTGACCCTCTAGAGGTGCTTAGGGGGTCCCAGAAGGACCCCCTGAGGCCCCCCTTTTAAAAAAAAAAAAAAACAGCGAAATGCGCGCACGGTGCGCGCATTCTATCGCGTTGGATGCACGGATTCTCTCACGGTGGGTTCGCGGATCCAAGGAAAAAAAAATGAAATTGTTGGGAGATAAAGATTAAGTTTAAGTGTTTTGTTCTTGAGTGGCTCTAAAAAGAGCTGTTGTGTTCATTGAGAGTTTTTGGGACTTATAAGTAAGTACCTATACAGAGTCTAAAGTTGTTGAGGAAGTCTCTGTTTCCTTCATCAGTAAAGTGTACTCCATCTCTCCTATACATCTCTTGCATATGAAAGCGCAGATTGCTATTGTGTAAATGGACCCCATTCTGTAGTCTCGGAGAAAATCAGAAACAGATTTATTCACGTGTTTCCTAGCTTTCTCAATCTGTGAGCAAAAATGATCGGACCAGTTCCATTTCTGCCTTTGGCATATGTTAGAATACACAAAGGCAGTTTTAGGAAAAAGTGAAATCAGTTCTTCATAAGCATTTCCAGACCTACCCCAGTCAAAGTGCCTAGGTCATTGCCGCCACAGTGCACTATTATGAGGTCAGGGTGTTGGATTTGCATGAAGGATTTCACCAATGGCATCAATTGGTGCCACTTTAACCCTCTCTGTCCAATCCATTTAATGTCTACATTTGGCAAACCTAGGTCTTTGTGAATGCCTTTGTTTTCTGCATACCTTTGGCTCCAGAAAATGTAGCTGTGTCCCACAATCCACACTGTAAGCATCTTGTAAGGAGGTCTAGATGCACTCAGATGGTCTCTGATAATGAAATGGCAGTTTGGAAAGTAAGATGTTTCTAAAATGGTGGCTAAGATGCAATTTTGAAAAAAGACAAGAAATCATTGGTTGTTTAACAACCTTCTACACTGAAAGGTAGGGTGTATATTTCTGTTTTTTAAACGCATGATTCTTATTGGTTAACAAAAACTGATTGTAAGGAACATTATATATGATAAGCTGATATGTTGAGAAGTCAAGCACACTTGCTGTCTTGATTAGCAAAATTGTGTGTGCTGAAGTTGTGACCTGTGTGCTCAGTACAGTGTTCCATGACATGTTTCTATGGTAACGGGCAGAAGGCAGATTGGGGGAAGGGTTGAAGTTTATGTCATTTGGAAAGGGTTGAAATGTTTAACCAATAGAAATGTGTGTGCGCTTTTGAATTTATGTGGGAAGGAATGTGATTTGATGTTTACATGTATATGTGTGGAAAATGAGAGGGAAACTGCCATTCTTTGGTTCTGCTGACAGGTGCACAGTGCAGAGATTCTGTATAAGAAAATCTGGTGTGTGACTGATATCTTGTGTGTGACTGATATACTTCTTAATCTACAAAACATCTTGAAAGGTGAGTTATTTAATTGTGAGGGGATGTATGTAGACTATTTTTATTTTAATCAGACTAATGTATTTCCTCTGCTAAAGTGTAGGGAGTACTTTTTTTCTGTACAATCTTATTGACAGTGTGTGTTCATGTAGAAACCATTTTGTGATAAGCATTTGTTTTTTTCATGTGTTTGTAGTCAGATAACTATGCAGTTTTTATATTTTGGTAGAATTAGAAACCAGTCATTGTTTATGAATTTGTGAAATGAGTTATGTTTCTGCACTAAAATGTAGTACTCCTTGTAGATGAAGAAATGTGTTTTGGTATAGTGCAAGGGATAGTGTTGTTTGTCTAGAATCACACAGAGAGTCTGTGTGCATTTGGGAACCACTGTGAGAGAAGCATTTGGTAACATCGTGTATTTGGTGACAGATAACTGTTTTAAAACCTGTCATGTTGTGAAGTTTTAGTAGCATTAGAATTCAGTCTTTACTTATGCGTTGATTAAATGAGTGAGGCTTTGACACAAAAGTGCAGTCCTGAAATATGTAGATTGTGTGCAGTTCCCTTACCACTTCTACTGTAGTGAATGAGTTTTGGTAAACTCCTAGGGATAGTGGTGCTTGTCTAGAATCACACTGTGAGTCTGTGTGCATTTTGAAACGACTGTGAGAGAAGCATTTGGTAACATTGTGTATTTTCTGACAGATAACTCTTTTAAAACGTGTCATCTTGTCAAGTTTCAGTAGTATTAGAAACCAGTCTTTGCTTATGCGTTGATTAAATGAGTCAGGCTTTGATATAAAAGTGCAGTCTTGAAATATGTACATTGTGTGCAGTTCCCTTACCACTTCCACTGTAGTGCATGAGTTTTGGTAAACTCCTAGGGATAGTGGTGCTTGTCTAGAATCACACTGTGAGTCAGTGTGCATTTGGGAACCACTGTGAGAGAAGCATTTGGTAACATCGTGTATTTGCTGACAGATAACTGTTTTAAAACCTGTCATGTTGTCAAGTTTTAGTAGCATTAGAAGCCAGTCTTTGCTTATGCGTTGATTAAATGAGTCAGGCATTGACACTAAAGTGCAGTTGTGAAATATGTAGATTGTGTGCAGTTCCCTTACCACTTCCACTGTAGTGAATGAGTTTTGGTAAACTCCTAGGGATAGTGGTGCTTGTCTAGAATCACACTGTGAGTCTGTGTGCATTTGGGAACCACTGTGAGAGAAGTGTTTGGTAACATTGTGTATTTGCTGACAGATAACCGTTTTAAAACATGTCATGTTGTCAAGTTTTAGTAGCATTAGAAGACAGCTATGGCTTATGCTTTCATTAAATGATTCAGGCATTGACACTAAAGTGTAGTCGTGAAATATGTACATTGTGTGCAGTTTCGTTAACACTTCCATAGTAGTGAATCAGTTTTGGTAAACTCCTAGGGATAGTGGTTGTTGTCTAGAATCACACTGTGAGTCTGTGTGCATTGGGGAACCACTGTGAGAGAAGCATTTGGTAACATCGTGTATTTGGTGGCAGATAACTGTTTTAAAACCTATTATGTTGTCAAGTTTTAGTAGCATTAGAAGCCAGTCTTTGCTTATGCTTTGATTAAATGAGTCAGTCATTTACACAATGGATAAATTGCGGACAGTACCGGAATTTATCCATTGTGTAAATTGTATTGTAGTAACTGTGGGTTAGAGCTTATTTAAGATTGTATTGTATTTTAAGCCACCATTTGCTCCAAATTTTTTGCCTGCCATTTCTTCTCATTTCCCTATTTTCCCTCTTGTAAAGCTCGGTACAGGATTGTGTCTATGTTTCATCCTTTCTCCTTTCTTTCACTCTGTTTAACTTCTGCTACATCTGTTCTAAATAAACGTTCCTCTGTCCGGCTGGACATTGGAAGACTACCCATAGTTCTCATTGAAGTCTATGTCGAAATGTTTTTTACCTACCTTAAGCTAAGGACCTTTGTTCTTTAAAATAACTGAGCCAGGCCTTAGCACATGGACTGTTTCAAACCCCTATCCACTATGCATGCACTCTTCTAACCACCTAGACACTTGTCTTTCAGACTTTCAATTCCCTAGTCAGTATCCATACCGTCCAGCAAACATCCTGTGACTCCCTTTGCACTCCTCTAGTGACCCATTCAGTACCAAGTACTCATCCATTCCCTGTGCGAAAAGCCTACCACTTATAAATTCACCTAGGCACTCTCCTTGCTGTACTCTAATTATTCAGTCAGTACCCAAGTAGTCATGCAGTGAGCCAGGCCTTAGCACATGGAATGCTTTAAATGCCTATCCAGTATGCATTCAGTCCTCTAATCAGCTACACAGTTGTCTTTCACACCTTCAATTCCCCAGTTAGTATTCATACACTTCTAGCAAACACCCTGTTACTCACCCAGTGTGTCTCCTTCTAGTACTGTAGTCATTCAGTCAGTTAGCATGTAGTCTTTTAGTTAGGTAGGCTTTAGGGCATGAACTGCTTCAAAATAGTATGCACTATGCATGTAGTGTTTTAACCATCGTCACACTTGTGGTTCAGGGCTGTAGTTTCTTAGTCAGTTTTTATATAAAATGTGTTTGTACAGTAATGGAATACTGTAAATTTGAAAGTTATTAATATACATTTATTTGTGATTCTTTTTTGCAGATACTGTTTTTCAATGTTAAAATAGAGAAATTATGCCAGAAAAAAAAAGAAAAATAAAAGAACAGAGACAGGAGGATTATTTGAAGAAACATCATCCACAAGTATTGAATGAACAAGATAATGTGGCTAAAAGGAAAAAATCTTCTGGTAAGATCACAAAGCAATTTATTAAAAATGTTTGTAGGAGCAAACAGAGTGTAGATAATGCTGCAACTTCTGTGAATTTTTCAAGTAAGAAAAAAATTCAAAATAAGAGGAAAAGTAAAAAAGCAAATGTTCAGTCAAAGGAGATAAAGTATGGTAAAAGAAGACAAAATCAGTTTAAGGAATTATGCAAAAAAATATTTTACAAAAGAGTAGTGCATAATTTGCTGAAAGATGTGAAGAAATATAAAAAGAGCTTTATTTCATAAAAAGAAGAAGCATATTGAAAGCATTGTGGAAAAGGCTTTTGAAGTAAAAAGGAAACTGTTTATTTTAGTGTTAAACAGAATTCGATCACTAGATAAACCAATATATGTAATAAAGGCCAAAAGTAGGAGGAAAAGAGTTATTAATAAAAAAAAAAATTGTGATTTTTTTTGGGAGAATGGAAACACAGTTCTAGTTCAGAGCCTTTTTTTAATGAACAGAGTTATTCACTGAGTGAAAAATTATTGTATGCAGTTGACACCAGTGGTAGAGTTTATGAGGTTAGTGATGGTTGTCCAATGGAGAAAGAGAAAATGGTTGAAAGAAATGCAGAAGAAGTGATAGCTGATGAAGTTTTAGGGAGACGTGCTAAAAACCTTGTGTACACTTGGGATTGCAGTAGTGTTTGCAGTGTACGACAGGAATCTATTGAAAAATGATGTAGTTTTTTACAAGCCTATACTAAAAAAAGTGTAAAACAAAAGATTAAGCTGTTGCAAGGACTAGACCCTTGCAGAGTGAGAAAACATATTGGTTTGCAAGGTAATTTTCTGGCTTGTCTTTCTAGGAAAGTTTGTGAAAGTGTTTTTCACCATTTCAGAATGCTGGCAGTACATCATACTCAAATGCGGAAGTTAGTGAGAAGGTTGTATTATGCAAAAAGTCCAGCACTAAAGTTAAGTGAGTTGAACAGTGCTCTTTTACGTGGGTCAGTTTCAGATGTGAAGCAGGTCTGTGAGGATATTGAGTTTTGTTACTTTGGGCCTCAGCAAGAGAGTGAAGAAACTTACACATTAGTAGAACAAAATGTTGAAGACAATGTAGAACCCGTAATTACAGAAAAATTTGAGGATGAAATCCCAAAGTTTAAGGTAATTTCAGGTGAAAGACCAAATGTTTCTTGTATTTGTTGTCGGCGAAGTCACTATAAAAATCAGACTAGGGGTGTCAATCTGTATTTAAAAAGTGAAATAGAAGATAATGATAAGTGGATGGAATTTGCAACTTATTTGTTGGTAGAGGATTGTTTTGATTTGGGATGTGAGCAGCGTATTTGCAAATATTGTTATAACAAATTAGATGAGAATAAAATGCCTGCTAGAGCTGTTCATAATAATCTAGAGTTGGTTGCTATTCCTCCAGAGCTGATAGATTTAAATACGTATGAGTCTATTCTCATACAATGTGTTCACCCGTTTCAGGCTATTGTTCGTATGGAGCCCAAAACAAGTAAATTACCTCCATCAGAGATGCAAAGAGGATTGAAAGGAAGAGTTGTGTATTTACCATTAGATTTAAGGAAAAATATTGAAACTATTGGTGTAGATCATGCAGAAAATGAGCCACTAGTCATTCTAGTTAATGTTGTTCATACTAAGAATAAGAAAATCTGGCAAGAGTTAGTGGATGTTAGAAAAGTGCAAAAGGCATCATTGTATCTGTTAAAAAATAATGAGTACTATAGAAATGTGTTTGTTGGAGAAGAAGAAATAGATTTAGCAGAAGATAGTGAAACATTAAGTGGACAATATGAAAAAGTGGACATGTCCAGATGTGAAGAGATCTATGAACATTACAGTGTACATCCACTTCATACCAAAGAGGTGATGGGGAATACGATTGAGTTGTTTCAAATGAAAAAAGCAACAGGAAGTCCCATGAGTGTATGGGAAGAGAGCTTGGAAGCTCGTTGTTTCCCGCAGTTGTTTCCAACAGGAAAAGGTGGACGATATGATGAACGTCCTGTGCAGATTCCTGCATCTGAATATCGGACAACAAGATTATATGCAGAAGATCCAAGATTTCGACAATGTATACCTTATATGTTTCATCTTCTGTTTGAAAGTGACTTGTCTGGACTTTCATATGCAGTAAATCACATTTTAAAAACTTTAATGCATCTTCAAAATGTAACTGCAAATGATTTTATGGATAAAGTGCATCAGAGAGATGATCATTTAGAATCTCAGTTGATTAATCTGATGGCATGTCAGCGTGGGACTAATGAATATTGGTACCGTTGACATGGAGAACTGAAATTTATGCTACGGAACTTGGGAACCCCTACATGGTTCGTTACACTAAGCTGTGCTAAGTATGCTTGGGATGATTTACTTGAATTTCTTCGAGAGGCAAATTCCAATATAAAAAATATTGAATACAAGACACCTGGAGAATTGTGCTCTTTGGATCCTGTCAATGTATGCAGATATTTCAATCATAGATTTGAAGCTATGATGTCTTTCATCTGCAATAAAAAGAATCCTCCTCTTGGAGAAGGTGTGGATTTCTTTTGGAGAAAGGAGTATCAAGCAAGAGGTGCTCCTCACATAAATATGTTGTTATGGGTCAAGGACACCCCCAAATTTGGAACAGATTCAGATGAAACTGTTTTGTCTTTCATTGAAGATTATGCTACATGTGCTCTTCCAAATAGCAGAGAAGAGAAAAACTTAAAACAACAAGTCTTACGATTTCAAAGCCACAGGTGTGGAAAATACTGTCGACGAAAGTACAAGTCAAAGGATAAGTTCTATACCAAATGTCGTTTTGGATTTCCACGTCCTGTATTATCCACAGGAAGAGTGAACAGTTTTATGTCAACTGTACGACATACCATCACAAGAAAGTCTCGGAAAAACACCTACAACTTAAGAAGAAGCGAAGAATCAAAATACATAAATGACTTCAATCCAGTTATTTTATCCATGTGGAACGCTAACATGGATATTCAGTATGTTGCGGACAATTCCATTACTGTTGCTCGATATGTAACGTCTTACATTACTAAATCAGAAAAGACTGAATTGAAAGAAATGTGGGAAGAGATTTCTCATGAGAAGACTCTAAGTAAGAAATTATACAATTTCAGTTTGAAGATGTTATCGCATCGTGAAATTGGAGCATATGAATGTTCAGATCGGTTATCATCTGCAAGTCTATATTCCAAAAGTAGAAGAATCATTTGGGTGAGTCTAGGTCTTGCAGGAATGTGAATTCAGGTACTGAAATCTGTTCAAGAAATTGAATATTTAGCAGAAAATGACCCTGAAAGTACAGATATTTTGAAAACCAATATGTTGGACACATACTATCCAAATAGAAGTCATCAACTTGAGAACATGTGTCTCTATGAAGTGCTGCAAAACTACACTTTTAAACGGAATATTACAGAGAACATCAACGATGGAAAATATGGAGTGATTGGTTCTGAAGGATGTCTGGTGAAACAAAGGAAAGGAAATTTAATTAATCACAGAAAACTGAGTTGCGACACTGCTGACAAAAGGGAATTTTACTATTTAGCCCTTTTGCAAATGTTCAAACCATGGCGTTCTGAACTGGAATTACTTGGAGATTTTCCCAGCTATGAAGATTCATTTAATGCTTGTAAAGATAGCATACGATGCAGTGCGTTCGCAAATTATGTCAAAGTGTTGAATGATGAAATCTATCAAGAAGCTATAATTGCAGCTGAGATTGCTAGAGACAGTTCTCAAGACAGTCAAAGTTCTGCTGCACTGAGTCAAGATCCACTAGGACAACCAATTGTTGAAAATGAAGCAGCGATTGCAATGAATGAGGTGGAAACAGCAATGTATCAAGCACAATAAGATGCAATACAGTTAGGAAACTTGGAAGAGCAACTAAATGTTGAACAGAAACAAATATATCAGCAAGTGAAAGAGCAGATTGACCATGGATTACTTCATGAAAAGAGAGGGTGCTCATGTACATCATTTCAACCTATCCGAATGTATGTGAGTGGTCAAGCTGGAACAGGAAAAGGTTTCTTAATTAAAGTAATTACAATTTATCTGCAAAAAACAACTGAGTC
This sequence comes from Triturus cristatus, assembly GCF_964204655.1. Taxonomy (NCBI): domain Eukaryota; kingdom Metazoa; phylum Chordata; class Amphibia; order Caudata; family Salamandridae; genus Triturus; species Triturus cristatus. The sequence continues at coordinate 620,144,532 of NC_140584.1, forward strand.
ACATTTGTCTTGTGTTGTCACTGCTCCAACTGGGTTGGCAGCACATAACATTAAAGGAATTACTTTACATTGTTTACTAATGCTCCCAGTAGAGCATGAAAACAAATTGGAATACCACAAGCTATCTGGAGAAGCTTGTTGTGAAGTTTCAAGAGTCCTGAAGAAAATGAAACTTCTCATTATTGATGAGGTGAGCATGGTTTCAAACTTGATGCTTGCCTTTAAGAATGCAGCAAATTCTTAAAACAGAGAATGACGTGTTATTTGGAGGAAAACACGTCATAGTTTTTGGAGATCTACTGCAACTGACACCGGTAAAAGGACAACCGGTATTTAAAACACTTGCCCATGAAGATACCAGAAAGTCTCTTGGCAGTGTTGGTAATGTAAACATTTGGAGTAATTTTGAATACAAAGAACTGACAACAAATATGCGACAGGCAAATGATCCTGAATATGGAAGTATTCTTCAAGATATAAGAATTGGAATTCTTTCAAAACAAGGGAAAGAAGCTTTGGAGAGTCGATTACTTTGCAATGTCTTTCCAAATGAAAATGCAGTTCTTGCAAAAGTGTACGTGGAAATTGCTAAAAATAAGTCAGTGATTCGCTTAATGCCAACACTGCGTGAGTGTTCAATATTCAACGAAGAATTGTTAAAATTGGAAAATGAAGAAATTGTAGAAATGGAAGCCATCGATAAAATACTGCATGAAGGAATCACCATTATTTTGATGGGTAAGTTGAGATCAACACTGGATTGTTTAGAAAAAAAAAATATCTAAAACTTCTGGTTTGGAAAAGACACTGTATGCGTGTGTAAACTGTCGGGTCATTTTAAGGCGTAATTTGGATGTAGAGAAAGGTTTAGTTAATGGTGCAATGGGCAAAGTGGTGGATTTTGTGAATTATCCGAAAAAAGAAGGAATTGAATTTTTAAAAATTACATTTGATCAGATTGATAAAGTTAAAGAAATTGGTCGTTGTTCAGTTTGTTTTTTGCTTGTTAAAGATTTATATGTTCGTAGGAAACAATTTCCATTTTCTCTGGCATATGCAGTGACTATTCATAAATCTCAAGGATTAAGTGTAGACAGTGCATTGGTGAACATTGGATCTACCGTATTTAAAGAGGGTATGGCATATGTTGCTTTGTCGCGAGTCAGAACATTATCTGATTTGTTTTTGATTGATTTTGATGAGACAAAGGTTACTGCAGATGCAAACTGTGTAAAAGAATATAATAGGTTAAGAAGGGTGTATGCTCCAAATTTAGGTCAATATCCTGTATTTGAAAAGCGTGTGGTTGGTCGAAAAAGAAGGTTAGAGAATATCTGTTCTGAAGGTGTCAAGAAAAGAAAAGAACAAGATAATGTTGTGATTGCAGGTAAAAAGAAATTGGACACTGTTGGAGAGATTGTTGGTTATCAGTTTGAAAATAGTTCTGTTGTTAACTGCTATGCTAATGTAGTGGCCAATGTTGTTTTTTATCTTGAAGGTTTGCAAGAACAAACTATGGAGAATCGGCAAAAAAGATTTTTTTTTCTATTGCATTCTGTTTATGAAAAATTGACAACAGATAGAAGTAAAATACAATCTGTTTCAGATGTTCGTAGTCTTTTGGATGTGTGTTCTGGTTCTACACAATTTACACAAAATATCCAACAAGATGCTCAGGAATTTTTAATGTATATGCTTACCATTTTTGAAAATGAAGATGTAGACATAGAAAATATGTTTGGCCTTTCTTACAAATGGGAACATTATTGTGAAAATTGCATGTATACATGTAGCACCAATGTAGACACTGAGAGATTTCTGTATTTAACATTACCAGACTGTAAATATAGTGTCTTTCAATAAATTAGTGAAAGGTGCAATTCAAAACATGGAGTGTAGCCAATGTAAATCAGAAATGTTATCCACATTATTCTTAACAAAATATGGAAAATACATAATTTTAATGATGCAACGTTGTACAGCTGACGGAAGAAAATTGGATACTTTAATAAAACAATTTGTAGCAGCACAACTATCAATATCAGGAAGGACTTTTGTAGCAATTGCAATAATTTTCCATGATGGACCTTCCACCACATCTGGACATTACACTGCCTATCTAAAATGTGACAAAGGCTGGACACTTTGTAATGATGCCCAGTTGGTTTTCAAACAACGTTTGCCTAGTGAATTACCAAATTCCTACCTAATGTTTTTTAAAGCCAAAGTTTTAGGAAGATAATTCACTCTCTGAGGAATTTATTATTATAATTTAATAGGACTACCATTGGACAATTTACATAAAGAAGAAGTGCAAAAATACCATTTGGCCTCAAGGAAAGGTATATTTTTGAATTATGGACTTTTTGGTGGTCATTTATTCGGTGATTATTTAAATGCGGCAACATTTACAGTTTTTATAAGTTAAAGTTATAACATTTTGTAATCTGTAAGCAGTTCATATATGTATGATTTGTATTTTCTGGTATTTTACTGAGAATAGTATGTTGTTTTTTTTTTAACAATCTTTCTGATTGTTTTTTTTTTTTGCCCGCTGTTAAGTGATGAGTACGATTGAAATCACTATTTCTAGTGAAATTCAATATATTCTGAGAACAGCGAAAAAGGCAAACAAATTACTTTGTGGAAATTATGCTGTGTTATAAAAAATGTATTATTACATGTTATAATTTTTTTTTCTTTTCTTTCACAGATCCAAATTTTAAAATAAGTAATTTTTAAAAATTTAGATTGTAATGAAAATGTGCAAAAAATGTGTACCATTTTTTATTATTCCTATTACTGTGAAGGTAAGTTTAACTAAGTCTCAATATGCAGAATGAGGAGGTCTGCAAGAAGCTACAAAGTGGAAACATGTTTCTAAAAACACTCTGTTTATACCTATGTAGTTTTGAAATCTGACCATAATCAGATATCATGTGACCTGCAAAAAAAGAGATTTGAGGGGTTCATAATATTTCCTATTTTAGCTATTGAAGGACCGCAATTATTTCAATCATTCATCTTTGAACATCTTTGCAGACAAAACTCTGTGCTTACCTTTTATCATTTGCAAAGGAATTTTAAAAATGGAAATATGTCACTTTTTGTAACATAGTTATTGTGTAAGATACTCTTTCATATTTGAAAAGAGAGGAAAAGGCACTCTGTGCACTTTTTATACTCCATGTAAATACAACCTCATCATGCAGACCACTTTGCGTTGATAGGGTGTTCTATAAGTGTTGTTGTGCATGATTGCACTGAATACTCATACAACAAGACACGTCTAGATTTATCAGAAATCATAAACCTCGATATGTGTGTGAATGGTGCACCATTCTAAAATTGGTGTAGGAAAGCACAACAAGGAGAATTGTTTTCATTTCTCCACATTGGTAGATCTTCAATGCATGCTGAAATGTTCAGCATACATTGAAGGAGAAAAATGCATTTTCTCATTGTTTTTGTGCAGGAAGGTGTGTCTTCCTGCAGAAAAACTAACAGCACATGACACAGATATCCTTGCACTATGGTGCAAGGGTGCCTGTGTCATCACATGGCTGCAGTTTAAGCAGCCGTGTAGACAGAAGCATAGATTTGCAACATATTTATGTACATATGTTGCATCCCTGTGCTTCGGAAGTACTACAGCACACTGCAGTTAAAGAGGTTACTGTGTGATGCTGCAGCACTTCCTCATACTTCTGCACTTATACATTCACCATACGCTACTAATGCATTCATTCAGTCAATTACGTACTACACATACATTCATCTAAGCTAACACTAACAAAGAAATGTAGCTCTTTTTTTAAACCAGGAGAGTTAGTTCTTACAAGAACTTTTTTTTTCTTCTTCTTTTATAATTTATGGGGGGTTTTCTGAACAATTTTTAATTTTTTTTGGTTTTCCTGCAAAAAAACCCCCAAAAAGCAAAACAGGAGAAACCAAACAATGAACTTCAGGGAACAATAAAAAAAACTAAAAAAACTAGCAAATGTGACTTTCTTGGCGGCGGCAGATCAGATCGATCGACTGCTCACCATAGCACAAAGTCGCATTGCACTTAGTGCAGAGCACTTTTAAAAATTGAAATTGAGGATGGATGTCCAAGGTTTGGGCTGATGGATGCACTCTTGATGTGCTCGGCTGCGATGAGGTGGATGGCGCAGGAGCAGGAGTGTTTCTCATCCGTCGGCACTCTTCTCGTGCAAGATTGTTCGGATGAAGGGTTCTCATGTGCTTCATCATACTTGCCGTGCCGCAAGAGTATTTCTTGTTAGGATCCCCTCGCGACAGGACTCTTTTGCAAATCTTGCACGTGACCAAGGTGGCATTGGTCTTATTCTGCCCCTCGGGAAAAGTAAAAAATTTCCACACCACTGAAGAAAAACGTTTTTTGGGTGGTGCCTCCGCCAAAAATTCATCCTCAGAAGTATGTGGTGATGCAGGTGATGCCTGCTGCCCTGAAGGCATTTTTGGTTGAAAAAAGTTAGAGCTAAGTGTAAACTTAGTCTCAAAAATCTTCTTCTCTCCAAAGAGATGGTGCTGTAAAGAAGGTCAAAGAAGAATGATTGAAATGGGTGGGGTCTTTCAATAGTTAGAAGAGGAAGTGTAATTAACCAATCAAATCTCTTTTTTTGCAGGTCACATGGGATCCGCGCACCCTGCGCATACGCAGCACGCACCCAGCGTGCATCCGAGAAATTGAATTAAAAAAAATTATAGGATTAGATGTAAAAATATTTTAGTTTTAAGACTAGTTTAGAGTTTGCCTTCAATTAGTATTCACATGAAATACATACATATGTTTTTTTAAATGTTAAATACTTCGCGGGATCCGCGCACCTACCGCGTCATAGAGGCAGATGATGCATCGCGGAAGCGCGTAAACGTCGCGTTACGTACATCGTACGTGTCGTGTATAGGCTGGGAGTCGCGTACTGGTCGCATTGCGATCGCGCACTACACACGTATCTGACGCAAACCTTGCGCGGACGCTATTACGTAGGGATCGAGAACGGTGCGCTTAGGGTGCGCGGATCCAAAACCATTGAAAAAAATATATAAAATAAAGTTTTGCACATATAGTAAAAAAAAATTTTTGAAAAATATAAAAAAATATGTTTGAAAAACCCATTAAGTTCAAATAATACTTTTAGTTTTTAAAAGAATTAATTGAAAAAATAAGTTTAAAAAATGGTGATAAAAAAGTATTTAAAAAAGAATGTAATTAATTAAATTGACGCACTGAATTTGAAAAATATACAAATCCAATCAAAATCATTAAACATGATATCTCCAGAGATAAGTTATAGATAGGAATTAGCATTTAAAAAACCTTTGAAATTCACTGAAAAAACCATAGGTTTCATGCACGTTATAGTTAGGATTTGGCATTTAAAAAACCTTTGAAATTCACAGAAAAACCAAAGGTTTCAGGGGCGTTATAGTTAGGAATTGGCATTTAAAAAACCTTAGAAATTCACTGAAAAACCATAGGTTTCAGGGGCGTTATAGTTAGCTGGACATTTCCCTCGTACAAAACCCTAGAAATTCCCCTGTTATAGTTAGTTCAGCTAACTATAACTCGCGCCCCCGCAATGCACTACTGATGACGTCACATATTACATCACTCATGACATGGTAAGTGACATCACTGATGACAGCACTGATGACATCTCAAATGACATCACTGATGACATCACTGATGATATCATCCAGTGAATGTGTGTTGTTCTGAAAAGTTTAAATATGTTTTATATATTTATAGTGAAAGGCCTATGGAAGAATGAGTGGGTGTATAAGTGTGTGAATGGGTGATTTTCTAGGTGCGTAACTGACTCTATAAGTCAGTCATTAAATGTATCTTACTGCAGACTAGTGACTAAACTGTGTGAATGTCTGTATGTGTCTGTGTGTTGGTGTATAAGTGACTGCATGGTTTTGTGAATAGCTATATGAGTGTCTATATGGGTTATTGATTGGTTGTCTGAGTATCTGTATGGGTGCCTGAGTGTTTGTGTGGGTAGGGTGTGTGTGACTCTGTGCATAGATGTGTGAGTGGGTGATTCAGTAGGTGCATGGTTTTAAGAGTGCATCTGTGATGGACTGTATGGTTGGGTGACTGTATGTAAGGGTGTGTTAGTGATTGAATGTATATCTCAGTTGTACATGTGTCAGTAACTACATATGTGAAACGCAGAGTATATGTGTGTAAGAGTATATAGCTATTTATATGTGAGAGTGTGTGATTTGGGGAGTGGCTGTATGGATGAGTGTGTGCTTGTATCAGTAATTGTATAAGAGCGTCAGAATTTGTTAGTATTTTATGAGTAAGTGAACTTGAGTGTGTTTAACTGTATAGGTGAGTAAATTGGACTGTAATTAATTATTTGCATGACTGACTAGGTGTGTCAGTACCTCAATGGATGATTGGCGGTGTGTGAGTGTCTATATAGGTGTATAAATGCATATGATTGTCCTGTACTGAGTGACTGTAAGTATGAGTGACTGTACAGGTGAGTGAGTGGAGGTGTATGTAGACCTAAGAGTCAATGAGTGGGTATGTAGTTATTGGTATTGGAGTATCTATGTTTTTCAAAATGGTCGTCTGAAATTTTGAGTCGGTGTATCAAAGGTTATATTAGGGTGTGAGAAGATGCACTAATTTATCACATGGATGATGTCATCAGTGATGTCATCAGTGATGTCATTTGAGATGTCATCAGTGATGTCATCAGTGATGTCACTGACCATGTCATGAGTGATGTAATATGTGACGTCATCAGCAGTGCATTGCGGGGGCGTGAGTTATAGTTAGCTGAAATAACTACAACAGGGGAATTTCTAGGGTTTTGTACAAGGCAAATGTCCAGCTAACTATAACGCCCCTGAAACCTATGGTTTTTTCAGTGAATTTCTAAGGTTTTTTAAATGGCAATTCACTGTTCCGACCTGCTGTACCACGGTGTACTCCACCGACTGCAGTCAACCAAGCCCAATAATCATGTGCAGCAGTTAGGGAGGGAGTTCTCTCAAAACCAAGCAGCAAGTAATATCGGACATCGTCCATTTTGGGATCAAGACACTGTTCCACTGTTGGGACCTAGAGTTGGTTGCACCTGGTCGAAGGGACTACCGTAATCTCCACTCTCAGATACAGTTCTAACATCGTCCATTCTGGGATCAAGACACCGTTCCACTGTTGGGACCTAGAGTTGCCTGTACCTGGTCGCAGGGAGTACCTTCATCTCCACTCTCAGATACAGTTCTAACATCGTCCATTGTGGGATCAAGACCCTGTTCCACTGTTCGGACCTGCTGTACCGCGGTGTACTCCAGCGACTGCAGTCAGCCAAGCCCAATGATCATGTGCAGCACTTAGCTACGGAAGCACAGAATCTGCTGCACCTCAACGGATAAGGTTCTGTGAAAACCAAGCAGCACGTAGTATCGGACATCGTCCATTCTGGGATCAAGACACCGTTCCACTGTTGGGACCTAGAATTGGTAGCACCTGCTCGAAGGGAGTACCTTCATCTGCACTCTCAGATACAGTTCTACAATCGTCCATTCTGGGATCAAGACCATGTTCCGCTGTTCAAACCTGCTGTACCGCGGTGTACTCCACCGACTGGTGTCAACCAAGCACAATAATCATGTGCAGCACTTAGCTACGGAAGCACAGAGTCTGATGCACGTCAACGCATGGACTTCTGTGAAAATCCACAAGCAGCACGTAATATCGTACATCGTCCATTGTGGGATCAAGACACCGTTCCACTGTTGGGACTTAGAATTGGTAGCACCTGCTCGAAGGGAGTGCCTTCATCTGCACTCTGAGATGCTGTTCTACCATCGTCCATTCTGGGATCAAGACCCCATTCCACTGTTAGAACCTGCTGTACCGTGGTGTACTCCACCAACTGGTGTCAACCAAGCACAATAATCATGTGCAGCACTTAGCTACGGAAGCACAGAGTCTGATGCACGTCAACGCAGGGACTTCTGTGAAAATCCACAAGCAGCACGTAATATTGGACATCGTCCATTGTGGGATCAAGACACCGTTCCACTGTTGGGACCTAGTGTTGCTTGCACGTGGTCGAAGGGAGTACCTTCATCTCCACTCTCAGATGTAGTTCTATCATCGTCCATTGTGGGATCAAGACACCGTTCCACTGTTGGGACCTAGAGTTGATTACAGCTGGTCGAAAGGAGTACCTTCATCTGCACTCTCAGATGCAGTTCTAACATTGTCCATTGTGGATCACGACACCGTTCCACTGTTGGTACCTCTTTGACTACTGTGTTAGTAGTATACAGAGCACTTCACGGTGCTGGGCCTCAGGCTGGGCGCGGCCTGCCTGTGTCGCGGGAGCCAACGTTGATATCAGGAGCCTTCCCAGCTAGCAGACCTTGGCCCAAAAGCTGCCGCCGGCACGTGGTGGGCCCTCTTTCACATACAACGGTGTCAAAAGGTGAACTGTGGGGCATATGTGCGTCACAGCGGCCATGGCCGTTTCTGGGTACCAGCAGACTGAGAGCATTATTCCCGCAACTCATGGTGTCAGCCTCATAGCGGTGTAAGCTGCGCAGATCTTACAGACATGTTTGCCATTCCGGAAGAGAACCACACCCAGAGAAACGTGTCTTTTATTCATACCCCTACGCTAGCCCTGCGTACGCCGAGCCAGCCCTCGGCGATAAAGATTTGTGGGGGGGGGAAGGGGGCACGTACACGCTATGTTTTTGTAATCTTCCCTACTAACTGTACTATCATGGTTGCGGCCACTGTCGACTTCACTCAATAGACCATCAGTGTATGTTGACATGTAAATGTCTGTGCTCTGCATACTGAAGTCTGTCCGGCACATCCCCTCAACACTTTGCATTGTATACTTTTATAATTGAGAATCACTTGCCACTTTCGCACATACTTTGCTCCCTTCTCTCCCCGCATTCTGCATTGTGCGGCAGTGGTGCCATGCCATGTTTGGTTTGTGTACATGGCTAGCCACGGTTCCCACAGTACGTAGTGTTGTTGTGTCTGCTAGGTGTACATGTTGTTTGTCATGTTGTATGTGATTATATAAGGTAGCGCGTTTATTCACGAGCAGTGGTTTCTCCCATTTACATATTGCTGTCTTAAAGAGTATACCAAAGTTTTTCTCACAGGTGAAAAGTGGGACCACAATGGTAATCATTTATTACTATGCAAGAATGTCCAACTGCACAACACTTCTAAGCTTACAGCCCCCAATCGTGCGTGCTTTCTTGAAAGCACGCCAACTCCCATAATCAGACCAACATTCACACAGCTTTCTAACGGCAGTTATCTGCTTCTTAATAACATGGACTGTTACGCAATGTGAGCGGGCATACCGTATGTCCTTACTGTTTCAAACCAGATAACTTCCTCTGGCAATCTCTATTCCCACCCACACAAAGTAACTCCCAAAGTTCAACTTGGCCTTCCATACCTACTTTGGAAACAGATTTTATTAATCGGAGCAAACTGAAAGCGCTTTTGTTTCAAACAGAAGTGTCCCTCACTTCTCCAAAAGTAATTTATCGACTGCAGATAGCATGAACTTCAAGTAAAATACACTCCCTTTTAAATACGAACCTCCCATTACACTTTGTGAACTGTTACACAATTTTCAACACATCTGACATTTAAGGTCTGGCACACTTTTTTAACATTGTCTCCTCCGGCCTTCTCACAGGCTTTCAAACTGTTTTTAGTCTAATACCAGACTTCATTCATTCGATCATCTCTGGAATAACAGCAACATTGCCCATAATTCTCGCTCTGTTTGCTGCCATCCTACTACTATTTTAGCTTGTTAAAAATGGCTACGCTCCCTGTGGTAACAAGCATGTCCGACAGAATACGCCTCTACGCGAAGCTACATCAATACCGTGAAAAAATGGAACAACTTTTCGGCTGCCTGCCTCTATCTATTATCGGACCCAGCTACAACATGACATTTATTTACACATATACATCTGCGTGCAACCATCTTTTTATTTCAAACCTTGCCCAATCGACTGGCGAATGGATCTATGCCTTGCCAACATCCCAGCAAACACTCCCGATATCCAGCAGATAATGGAGTATATTGAAAACCATGAACTTGATTGTTTTGGGCAGTGGAACAATGGCGGATGCAACGCAAAAAGGTATCCTGGCGGAATGGGATTTCTGCGCAGCCGCAAAAGATCTCCTGCAATGTGCGACCTTTGAAAACATCACAGATTGCCTGCAAATTCAAATTGCCGCTCTACCATTCGAGGAACATTACTCTCCCTTCGAGGATATGAATTAGATCACTTCGCTTTTCTCACACTATGGCAACATTCGCCTCTTGAAACATCTCAAGCCACTGAAGAACTTCCGGACTGCAGTCTCCAAGACTTGTAAGAAATTCACTTTATTCTTGGATTTATTTTTTCCAACTTTTTTGACTTTTTCCTATTAAATTCTTAATACACTTCAATTGAACTATTTTCATATAATAACTTTCTAAGTATGCTTAGGCATTTGAACTCTGTTTTCATTATTGGCCCTTACCTCTCCACACTAATCAGGAATGGATGATGTATGGCTTATGCAAATACGCTATTTACTTGCTAAATTAGCCTAAACCCGACATCCATTTTGAAACCATATCTATTCTTTGTACACACGTCTCTCTGCCTGCCTCTTATCCACAAAGCACTTTCACACAAATTAGCTCATCCTCAGCCTCTGCTCATGAACTGGCGATCAAGATAAACAAATACGGCATTGTTTTGGAACTGGTTGGCACAGTGTGGTAATATTATCCTACCTTTATTTTCATTCTACAATTTACAGTCATTCCTGTCTAATAGGTATTGTTTATGTCACATGGAACTGTAATGTGTAATTGACTGATGCAGAAGCTTAGCTTTGAATACAGCAGAAGTGGTTGGAGTTTGCCTCAGCTGGTTGCCTTAGCTCTTGCACCAGTGGTTCCATTTATGGCACTTACATAAAGACACTTTTTATATAACTTGCAGATTCCATCCCTTTATCCCACACAGCCACTTTCTTAAACACACCTGATTTCACCATTTGTCTTCTGTGGCATTGCAACATTCTGCATTATATTCTTGACGATTATTTCTTTATTCCTGCGTGCTAAAACACTCCATTCGAGTCTTCAGAACGGTAGGGGTGAGTAGTTTGCTTCCCACTCCGGCTATAGTCTAAACCCATACTAACACCACTTGCACATCTATGCTACAGCGACCAGTATGCTACAGCACCAGGAGCACATCAGTTTACAGCAATCAGCTCATGGTTTCATCCCCGAGTGTAGTGGCACCTCACCTCAGCACCATCTCACTCTGGTCAAAACAGCACTTTCACACCGCTAGGTGTGAATACTTCACTTCACACTCCCTGTATAACACATCCTAACCACCCCACAGAGATCACACCGCTATACTCTAAACCCATACTAACACCACTTGCACAGCTATGCTACAGCGGCCAGTATCCTACAGTGCCCACAGCACATCAGTTTACAGCAATCAGGTCCCGGTTTCATCCCAGAGTGTACTGGCACCTCACCTCAGCACCATCTCACTCTGGGCAAAACAGCACTTTAACACCGGTAGGGGTGAATATATCGCTTAACACTCCCTGTGTAGCACACCCTAACCACCCCACAGACCTCACAGCGTTCCTATCCTCCTCTTTCCTCCTCTTTTCGCCCTTTTTTCCCCTTACTCACTTCAACGGGATCACAAAATGGCGGCCAACACTTCCTAGTTGCAACCGCTTGCAGCGCTCACAACCAATAAGCAGCAAGCTCGTGCTCGTAACGTCTCAGCCAATCAGATGGCAGAATTCCCAAATATCGATATCTGTAAATTTCAATATTTCTCAAAAACTACTGAACGGATTTACACCAAATAAACAAAAGCGTGCTTTCTAGGTGTAATTCCGTTCACCCGTTCGACCTGTAGCCTTGTCACGTTTTGGGACCCGCCTTTTTTCTTGGCCCCCCCCCTTGATGAATCACCCCACATTGGAGCTGATATGAACAAAGAATTAGTTTGGAAAATTTCATGAAGATTCATAAAACGACGCCAAAGTTATAAGCAAAACAAAAAATGCTCTTCCTATGGAAACTTGGTCCTAACTATAACTACCTACTGGCGCCCGCCAGTAGGTAATATACATATATATATTCACTGAAAAAACCATGGGTTTCACACACGTTATAGTTAGGAATTAGCATTTAAAAAACCTTAGAAATTCAATGAAAAAACCAAAGGTTTCACACATGTTATAGTTAGCTGGACATTTCACTCGTAAAAAACCAATGAAATTCCCCCGTTATAGTTAGTTCAGCTAACTATAACTCGCGCGCCCGCAATGCACTGCTGATGACGTCACATATTACATCACTCATGACATGGTCAGTGACATCACTGATGACATCACTGATGACATCTCAAATGACATCACTGATGTTAGATTTCTACGCTGTTTGCGTACAGTTACGCAATTTGCGTAGACGTGCGTCACGCGCACGCGGCGCGTAACGCGTACGCTGCACGCGCATGTTACGCGGAAGTGAAGGGGCGTGCCTGTTTTGCGCATGCGCGCGTGCGCGTGTCTTTTTTACGCGCATGCGTACTTTTACCGTAAGCGCTCCGTAAGCGCACCGTAAGCGTAACGTACGCGCACGTTGGGTCATGTGATCAAGAAACAACACTTTTGATTGGTTTAAACTACTTTCAGTTCTAGAACTCTCCTACACCACACCCATTCCCCTCATTTCTGCTTGTGATCCCTTTGGAGAAGGAGCTGAGTTGTCTTTGTGATACGATGGCAGAACAGCAGACCTCTTCAGAGAGTGAGGCTAGCAGCACTACCTTGAGGCAGAGAAGGAGGAAACAAAAGAGCTCTTTCATATGGGAGTATTTTTCTTTTCCAGAGGGCAAGAAAAAGGTAAATGCACCTTTAGTGACTTGTAAGCTTTGTGACCGTGTACTTTCAAGAGGGAATCCTAACAAGAAGTATTCTTTCGGGAATCACACTATGTTGAGACACCTTCATGATGTACACAGTAGGACATATGCTCGACATACTGGAGGAAACCCTTCAGTAAGTCAACCAAGCACATCCACAGCAGCTCAGCCTGGTCCATCATCTGCAGGGCCGAGTCCATCTTCGGCAGGTCAGCTGAGCCCTTCATCTGTGGGGGGAGCATCTCCTTTTTCTGGTCCTCTGGAATCCAACCATCGGTTTGCGAGGGTTACAATGCGGTGCGCCACTTGTTATGGTCTAATTTGTCATAGGGAGACCAGTGTTGCCCTAGTTAACAATAAAATAGACCAGCACATTTGTCCTACCGACTAATATTCCCATTCTTTCTTTCCTCTGTCCCTGTACGAACACAACGGCTCTTTTAAGAGCCAACCTTACCTTTCAACTTTTTTTTATATATTTTTTTTAAACTTTTTTTAGATTTTTTTTTTACCGTACGCGTAATTTTTTTTTTTTTTTTTTTAAAAACACTAAAAATCAATTATCACATTACAAGGTCCTTGAGAGACTACAATGAAAATCTGAAAATGTGATTGTGGAGAAGTGGAAAAAAGGGACCATGAAATTTCTGACTTACCATACCCACTCAAAAAATTATTTATTAATTAAAATGTAATTTTAATTGCTATAAAAATGGTTCAAGTTTTCGAAAATTTTCTTTATCAATCTGAAAAAAAAGAAAAAAGTATTAATATTTAATAAAACATTTTATAATACAGTACACATATTTACATATTTTCCAAAAACAATTTTTGCCTTTTTTTTGCTGTTTTCAGAATATATTGCATTTCACTATAAATCGTGAAAGCAATTGCATTCATCACTTAACAGCGGGCAAAAAAAAAATGACAATCTCAAAGATTGTTTAAAAAAAGCCCAGAATCTCTTCTCAGTTAAACATAACATTATCGAAATGCAAAATTTTATTCATTAAAAATATCATCTAATAACAAAAACTATTTCTAAAAAATACCGTCTGACAAATTTCTTACAGAAGCATAATCTCAAAAAAAATATCTCAAATAAATCCACAATACATCTAGTTTCCTTTCTTTTAGGCCAAATGTTAATTTTTTAAATTATTTTTTGATTAAATTTCCAACTATAATCCAATAAAATTTCAAAATTTCAATTGTACAGATGTTACCGATTCTCTCTAAAATTTTGGTTTCTGAATGATTAATTAGGATTTAATTAAGTCCACAATACAATTGGATACCTTTCCTTTAGGCCAAATGGTAATTTTAAAAATCTTTTTTGATTAAATTTCCAACGGTAATCCAATAAAATACAAAAATTTAAATTGTACAGATGTTACCGATTCTCTGTAAAATGTTGTTTTCTGAAACATTAATTACGAATTATATAAGTCCATAATACAATTGGTTACCTTTCCTTTAGGCCAAATGATAATTTTAAAAATCTTTAAATTTGAAAATTCCAATGGTAATCCAAAAAAATGGTAAAATTGTTTTGTACAGATCTTGCCAAGTCTCTCTAAAATTTAGGTTTCAGAAAGATTAGATAGGAATTTGCTAAATCAAAAGGCAAACGTTACTTGAAAATCAATTGGGAATCATTACACAATGTCCAGCCTTTTTCACATTTAAGATAAACTGTGTAATGTCCAGAAGTAACAGTAGGTCCTTCATGGAAAATTATTGCAACTGTTACAAAAGTTTTTCCTGAAATTGATAATTGCTGTCCTGTAAACTTCTTTATTAAAGTATCCAATTTTGAACCATCAGCTCTACATCGTTGCATCATTAAAATTACATACTGTCCGTATTCCTTTAAAATTAACGTTGAAAACATGTCAGATTTACACTCACCGCATTGCATGCTATGATTAGCATCTTTAACTAATTTAGCAAAAGTGACTGTTTTACTCTCTGGCAATGTTAAATAAATAAACCTTTCAGAATCAACATTAGAGCCACATGTATTGAAACAGTTTTCACAACTATGTTCCCATTTATAAGACAGACCAAACAAATTTTCAATGTGTACACCTTCTTCTTCCAGTACCTGAAGAAAATACAACAAGAATTCCTGTGCGTCTTGCTGTACATTTTGAGAAAACTGTGTACATCCTGAACATACATCTAAAAGTTTTCTAATTTCAGTAGCACTTTCTATTTGAGTTTTATCATTACTCAGCTTTTGATAAAGGAGACTCAACTCAGAACAGAATCTTTTTCTCTGATTTACTATTATCTGCTCTTGCAAACTTTCCAGATAAAATGCAACATTCAGCACTATATTAGCGTAGCAGTTGACACCAGAGCTATTTTCAAAATGACAACCTACAACCTCTTCAACATTTTCCTTTTTCTTTTTGCTTGCAATTTCTTCACTCCTCTTTTTTTTCCTCCTCTCTACATCCTCATTACAGATATTCTCAATTCTCCTTTTTCGAGAAACTACACGTTTCTCCAACACAGGATACTGACCTAAATGAGGAGCATAGGTTCTTCTTAATCTATTATACTCCTTTACACAGTTTGTATCAGCACTAACTTTTGAGTCATCAAAGTCTATCATAAATAATCCAGATACTGTTTTCACTCGTGACAAAGCTACATAAGCCATACCTTCTTTGAACACAGATGAACCAATGTTTACAAATGCACCATCTACAGTCAATCCTTGAGACTTGTGAATAGTTACAGCATATGCTAGAGAAAACGGAAACTGTTTCCTTTGTACATATAAGTCTTTCACAAGCATAAAACGAACTGTACAACGACAAATGTCTATAACTTGTTCTATCTCATCAAATTTTATTTTTAAACATTCAATTCCATCTTTTTTCTGATAATTAATAAAACCCACAACTCTTCCCATAGCTCCATTAACTAAACCTTTTTCAACATCCAAATTTCTCCTTAAAAATACTCTACAGTTCATGCAAACATATAGATTTTTTTCTAATCCAGCAGTTTTGGAAATGTTCTTCTCTAGTGAATCCAATTTATTTTTCAGTTTACCTGTTAATGTGATAGTAATTCTTCCATCCTGAATTTTGTCCACTGCTTCCAATTTCCTGATATCTTCCTTTTCCAATTTCAAAAGCTACCCATTGAATATTGAGCATTCACGTAGAGTTGGCATTAAGCAGATGACACTTTTCTTTTCTGCAATGTTCTTGTATATCTTCTCTGCAACTATTTCTTCCTTTGGAAATAAATTATGTAGCAACCGACTCTGTAATGCTTTTGTGCCAGCTTCAGTGAGTAGTCCAATTCTGATATCTTTCAGAATACTTCCATATTCTTCATCGTTTGCTTGTCTCATATTAGTAGTAAGTTCCTTGTACTCAAAGAAGGACCAAATATTTGCATTACCGATGCTTCCCAATGACTTCTTTGTATCTTCATGTGTCACAGTATTAAACACTGGTTGTCCTTTAACTGGAGTAAGCTGCAGAAGATCACCAAAAACTATGACATGTTTTCCACCAAATAACACGTCATAGTCTGTCCTTAGAGTTTGCTGCATTCTTAAATGCACAAAGGCAAGCATTAAGTTTGATACCATGCTCACCTCATCAATAATGAGAACTTGCATCTTCTTCACTACTCTTGAAACTTCCAAGCTTGCTTCTCCAGTTAGCTTGTGGTATTGTATTTTGTTCTCATGCTCCACTGGTAACATTAGCAAACGATGTAAGGTGATTCCTTTTATGTTATATGCTGCTAACCCAGTTGGAGCAGTAACCACACAAGACAAAGTAGAATCCGTTTTTTGCTGTAGGTAGCTTCTGATGACTTTTATTAGGAAACTTTTTCCAGTTCCAGCTTGTCCGCTTACATACATCCTGATTGGATGAAATGATGTGCATGAGCACTCTTTTTTTTCATGTAGTAATCCGTGATCAATTTTGTTTCTGATTTCTTCATAAATTTGTTGCTGCTCTTCATTCAGTTGTCTTTCCAAATTTGGTAAGTCTATAAATTCTTCTTGAGCTTGATTCATAGCCGTTTCCACTTCATTCATGGCTATTGCAGCTTCATTTTCAACGATTGGTTGTCCTAGGGGATCTTGACTGAGTGTTCCTGAACTTTGGCTGTCTTGAGAACTGTCTCTAGCTACTTCAGCTGCAATTGTAGTTTCCTGTTCAATTTCTTCATTTAACATTTCCACATAAGTTGTGAATGTACTGCATTGTATGCTGTCTTTGCAAGCATTAAATGAATCTTCATAGCTTTGAAATTCTCCCAGTAGTTCATCCTCTGTACGCCATGGTTTAAATAGCTGTAAAAGAGCCAAGTAGTAAAATTCCTTTTTGTCAGTAGTGTCCCAACTCAGCTTCCTGTGATTTATCAATCTTCCTTTTGTTTGCTTCACCAAACATCCTTCCTCACCAATGACTTTATATTTTCCATTGTTGATGTCTTCTGCAGCTTTCCGTGAATAAATGTAGTTCTGCAGCACTTCATAGAGACACATGTTCTCCAGATGATGACTTCTCTTGGGATAATATGTGTCCAACATGTTTGATTTCAAAATATCTGTACTTTCTGGGTCATTCTCGGCCAAATATTCAATTTCTCCAACAGATTTCAGTACCCGATTTCTCATTGCTGCAAGGCCTAAACTTGCCCAAATTATTCTTCTTGATTTCGAGTAGAGACTTGCAGAAGATAACCTATCTGAACATTCGTAGGATCCAATTTCTCGATGCGATAACATCTTTAAACTGAATTTGTACAGCTTCTTACTGACAGTCTTCTCGTGAGAAATCTCTTCCCACATTTCCTTCAATTCATTTTTTTCTGATTTAGTAATGTAGGACGTTACATATCGAGCAACAGCAATGGAAGTGTCAGCTACATACTGTATATCCATGTTAGCATTCCACATGGATAAAATGACTGGGTTGTAGTCATTTATATTTTTTGATTCTTCTTTTCTTTTAAGGTTGTAGGTATTCTTAGGTGATTTTCTTGTGATAGTATGTCTCACAGATGACATAAAACTGTTTACTCTTCCATTTGAAAGAACAGGTCTAGGAAATCCAAATCGACATTTAATGTAGTATTTATCTTTGCTCTTGTATTTCCGTCGACAGTATTTTCCACACCGATGACTTTGGAAACGTAAAACTTGCTCCTTTAGCTTTTTCTCTTCTGTGATTTTTGGTATAGCACATGTTCCATATTCTTCAATGAAAGATAACACTGCTTCATCAGTATCTGTTCCAAACTTTGGGGCATCCTTGATCCACAACAGCATATGAATATGAGGAGCACCTCTTGCCTGGTACTCTTTTCTCCAAAAGAAATCCTCTACTTCTCCAAGAGGTGGATTTTTTTTATTGCAGATGAAGGACATCATAGCCTCAAATCTATGATTGAAATATCTGCAAACATTAACCGGATCCAATGAGCACAGTTCTCCTGCTGTCTTGTATTCGATGTTTTTAATGTTTGAATTTGCCTCTCGTAGAAAATCCAGTAAATCATCCCAAGCGTACTCAGCACAGCTTAGGGTAAGGAACCATGTTGGTGTTCCTAAATTTCGTAACATGCATTTTAATTCACCATGGCGTCGGTACCAATATTCATTTGTCCAACGCTGACAAGCCATCAGATTGATGAGTTGTGTTTCCAAATGATCATCTCGGTGCTGCACTTTCTCCATAAAATCCTTAGCAGACACATTTTGTAAATGTACTCCACTTTTTAAAATGTGATTTACTGCATATGATAATGCAGACAAGTCGCTTTCAAATAAAAGATGGAATAAATAAGGAATACTTTGTCGAAATCTTGGATCTTCTGCATATAGTCTTGTAGTCCGATACTCAGAAGCTGGAATCTGTTCTGGACGTTCATCGTATCGTCCTCCTTTTCCTGTAGGAAACAGCTGGGGAAAACATCGAGCTTCCAAGCTCTCCTCCCATACACTCACGGGAGTTCCTTTTGCTTTCCTCATCTGAAACAGATCAATATTGTCTCCCATAACTTCTTTTGAATGAAGA
This sequence comes from Triturus cristatus, assembly GCF_964204655.1. Lineage (NCBI taxonomy): Eukaryota > Metazoa > Chordata > Amphibia > Caudata > Salamandridae > Triturus > Triturus cristatus. Next base: position 620,163,614 of record NC_140584.1, read on the forward strand.
GGATGTATGCTAAAATGTTCATAAATTTCTTCTTCCTTTGACTTGTCCACTTTTTCAATTTGTCCAGTTGGTGTTTCTGTGTCTTCTTGTAAATCTTCTTCTTCTTCTTCTATATAAATTGATTCATACCATTTGTTATTCCTTTTCAAATACAAATTTGCTCTTTGAACTTTCCGTACATCTACCAGCTCCTGCCAAATCTTTTTATTCTTTGTAGGTACACCATTAACCAGAATAACTAATGGTTCAGTTTCCAAAGTATCTGCATCAATAGTTTCCATATTTTTTTTCAAATCCAAGGGCAAATACACCACTCTACCTTTTAAACCTCTCAGTAAATCAGAAGGAGGTAATTTACCAGTTTTGGGCTCCATACGTACTATGGTCTGGAACGGATGAACACATTGAATAAGTATAGACTCATATGTATTTAATTCAGAAAGTTCGGCAGGAATAACATCCAATTCTAAATTATTATGTACAGCTCTGGTCGGCATTCTATTTTCTTCTAACTTGTTGTAACAGTATTTACAAATACGCTGATCTTCACCCAATTGAAAACAATTTTCAAGAAATATATATGTGGCAAAATCCTTCCACTTATAATTATCTTCATTTTCACTTTTTCTGTAGAGATCAACATTCCTGGTTTGTTTTCTATAATGAGTTCTGCGGCAACAAATACAAGTAATATTTGGTCTTTCATTAGAGATGATTGCAAATTTTGTTATGTGATCATTAAATGTCTTACTTACAGAGGGTTCTACATTCTCTTCCACTTCTTCCTCATTTACTGTGTCCTTTTCTGCACTTTCTTGTTCTGGACCAAAGTAACAAAACTGAATTTCATCAATAACCTTCTCTACATCTGATACCGTTCCACGGAACAGAGCCCTATTCAATTCATCTAACTTTATTGCTGGACTTTTAGCAAAATACAACCGTCTCACAAACTTTCTCATTTCAGTATGATGAACAGCCAGCATCCTAAAATGATGAAAAACACTTTTACACACTTTTCTAGATAGACAAGCCAGAGAATGACCCTGCAAACCAGTATTCTCTCTCACTCTGCATGGATCTAGACTTTGAAGCACCTTAATCTTCTGTTTTACACTTTTTTTACTATATTCTCTTAGAAACTCACGAAATTTATCAATAGATTCCTGACGCACAGTGCAAATACTACTACAATTCCAAGTGTACACTGGGGCTTTAGGACGTCTCCCCATAGCCTCATCCGCCATCACTTGTACCTCATCTCTTGGAACCATTTTCTCCTTCTCCATTATACAACCATTTTTCACTTCGTAAGCACGACCTCTGGTGTCAACTGCATGCAGCAAAGTATTACTTTGAAAATAACTCTCTTCATTAAAAAAAGGTTCACTACTTGAACTATGCATCCATTCTCCTAAAAACACTTTGCAAAAGTTTGTTCTTTTCACTTCTCTTTTCCTTTTGGTTTGTGATTTCAGTACATTAACCATTTTATCTAATGTACGCATCCTATTCAAAATTAAAATTAATAGTTTCCTTTTTAATTCTAATGCCTTAGCTGCAATGGCTTCAATTTCTTTTTTTCTCTTATAAAATTTAGCCTTTTGCTTATATTTCTTCACATCCTTTATCAAATTGGACATAACTCTTCTCTGAAACATTTTTCTACGTATCTCTTTAAACGCTGTTTTTCTGTTTAAATTAATCTTTATTGTTTCTGAAGGTATATTTGCATTAACTAAATGCTCAATTTTTTCCTGTTCTTTTCTATTTAAAACATTCTTTCCAGTACAGACATTTTGTACATTTTTCCTTTTTTTGAAGATGTTCTTTAAAAAATCTTTTGTCTGCTTACCAGAAGACTTTCTCTTTTTCCCAACATGAGCATCTCCAGCTAACTTAGGTCCTCCAGTTGTCTTCAAATATAGATTTTTTTTGTGGTTTTTCCTTTGTCTGGATTTTGTAGGCATCTTAAATTTTGTTCACTGCTCTTCAGCAATACCTGAAAAAAACTAAAAAAAAATTCGTTTATTTTATTTAAATATATTACTACATTTTTTATGATCTTTTCAAATCTTAAAATACTATGCACCCCTTTCCTACAAGTGAAAATCACAATAACACCTTCACAAATTAAATATCTAAAAACTATTCCTGTGTGCACACCGAGTCATGGTTTGAAATTAGGCAGAAAACGAAATTTCTTTGCCATTTTGAAAGCACACTTATTACTCTTTTTTTGGCAAGTGATAAGTACTTTTACAATCTGACACACTTCTAATCCACTTTTCATATTCTCAAAAAAGCACATGTCCAAACAGCTTTTTGAGACCAGCAACATGTGTAACCTGGGTGACTGACTACACTCCAGCAAGGGCAACCAGCCTTAGTGATGCTGAATGTATTTGCATTACTGACTGCAACCTCAAACCCCACTCAGTTGTGAATACTTTGCATGATTCCACAGGATAATCAGCTGGCTGTGTGCTAAGAGTCTGCTTCTGCACAAAAAAAATAGCTCCCCCTTTCCATCTAATGCAACTGTAAAATTACCAGAGCAATATGCAAAACATCTCTGCCTGTAATTCCTCTTTGCATGCAGAGTCATGTTTTCATATTAGTCAGAAAACAAAATTTCTTTGCCAATTTGAAAGCACACTTACTACTCTTTTTTTTGGCAAGTGATAAGTACTTTTACAGTCTGACACATTTTGAATCCACTTTTCATATTCTCAAAAAAGCACATGTCCAAACAGCTTTTTGAGACCAGCAACATGTGTAACCTGGGCGACTGACTACACTCCAGCAAGGGCAACCAGCCTTAGTAATGCTGAATGTATTGGCATTACTGACTGCAACTTCAAACCCCACTCGGTTGTGAATACTGTGCATGATTCCACAGGATAAGCAGCTGGCTGTGTGCTAAGAGTCTGCTTCTGCACAAAAAAAATAGCTCCCCCTTTCCTACTAATGCAACTGTAAAATTACCAGAGCAATACGCAATAAATCTCTGCCTGTAATTCCTCTTTGCACACAGAGTCATGTTTTCATATTAGTAAGAAAACAAAATTTCTTTGCCATTTTGAAAGCACACGTACTACTCTTTTTTTTGGCAAGTGATAAGTACTTTTACAGTCTGACACATTTTGAATCCACTTTTCTTATTCTCAAAAAAGCACATGTCCAAACAGCTTTTTGAGACCAGCAACATGTGTAACCTGGGTGACTGACTACACTCCAGCAAGGGCAACCAGCCTTAGTGATGCTGAATGTATTTGCATTACTGACTGCAACCTCAAACCCCACTCGGTTGTGAATACTGTGCATGATTCGACAGGATAAGCAGCTGGCTGTGTGCTAAGAGTCTGCTTCTGCACAAAAAAAATAGCTCCCCCTTTCCATCTAATGCAACTGTAAAATTACCAGAGCAATACCAAACAGCTTTCTGAGACCAGCAACATGTGTAACCTGGGTGACTTACTACACTCCAGCAAGGGCAACCAGCCTTAGTAATGCTGAATGTATTTGCATTACTGACTGCAACCTCAAACCCCACTCAGTTGTGAATACTGTGCATGATTCCACAGGATAAGCAGCTGGCTGTGTGCTAAGAGTCTGCTTCTGCACAAAAAAAATAGCTCCCCCTTTCCATCTAATGCAACTGTAAAATTACCAGAGCAATACGCAATAAATCTCTGCCTGTAATTCCTCTTTGCACACAGAGTCATGTTTTCATATTAGTCAGAAAACGAAATTTCTTTGCCATTTTGAAAGCACACTTACTACTCTTTTTTTTGGCAAGTGATAAGTACTTTTACAGTCTGACACATTTTGAAACCACTTTTCATATTCTCAAAAAAGCACATGTCCAAAGAGCTTTCTGAGACCAGCAACATGTGTAACCTGGGTGACTGACTACACTCCAGCAAGGGCAACCAGCCTTACTGATGCTGAATGTATTTGCATTACTGACTGCAACCTCAAACCCCACTCGGTTGTGAATACTGTGCATGATTCCACAGGATAAGCAGCTGGCTGTGTGCTAAGAGTCTGCTTCTGCATAAAAAAAATAGCTCCCCCTTTCCATCTAATGCAACTGTAAAATTACCAGAGCAATACCAAACAGCTTTCTGAGACCAGCAACATGTGTAACCTGGGTGACTGACTACACTCCAGCAAGGGCAACCAGCCTTACTAATGCTGAATGTATTTGCATTACTGACTGCAACCTCAAACACCACTCGGTTGTGAATACTGTGCATGATTCCACAGGATAAGCAGCTGGCTGTGTGCTAAGAGTCTGCTTCTGCACAAAAAAAATAGTTCCCCCTTTCCTAATAATGCAACTGTAAAATTACCAGAGCAATACCAAACACCTTTCTGAGACCAGCAACATGTGTAACCTGGGTGACTGACTACACTCCAGCAAGGGCAACCAGCCTTAGTGATGCTGAATATATTTCCATTACTGACTGGAACCTCAAACCCTAAAAGTATTCCTTATTTATACCAGTACACCTTAATTTATGGTGAAAACATAGTCCATATTATTTTACATGTTCCTCACATTTAAATTTCTCTCAAAACACAAAATGATAAGCACAACTTCAACAAAAGGAATTCCAATGCTATTATTCATTTCTTAATTTACCATATACATCCCCTCTCAAACTCTTAACTCACCTTTAAAATTAGTTAGTTGTGAAAGAAATGTGGCACTCAAACAGCAGATTATCAGAGCCAGGATCTCTGTTCTGTACACCTCTCTCCTCTCAGCAGAACCAGATAATGGCAATGTTTCCCTCTCTTTTTCCACACATATACATGTTAGTTTCAAATCTCAGTGCTTCCCCCTTTTTTTCAAATGTAATCACACATTTCTATTGGTTGAAAACCAACCCTTTTCAAAAAGTACCCTTCCCCCAACTTGACTTCTGCCTAGTACCCTTCCCCCAACTTGACTTCTGCCTGCTACCATAGCAACAGCTCATGGAACACTGCTGTGTGGTGTCAGGTCAGAAGTTCAGCAGACAATGTTTCATTTTCAAAGTGCAAGAGTGCTTGACTTTTCAAACCTAACAGCAAATCCATAGTACTGTTCTTTGGTAACACATTTTTCTTTACCAATACAAATCATGCTTCTATAAATTGACACACACAGCCTAGTTTTTAGTGTAGAATGGTATGAAACAGCCAATCAGTTCTTTTTATTTAAAAAAATATGTATGCCTCCATTTCCAAACTGTCTTTCATTTCTTTTTACCATTCTACTGAATTACACCTCCTGAGTGCATCCAGATCTCCTTGGAAGATGTTCACAGTGTGGATTGTAGGGCACAGCTATGTCTTCTGGAGTGAAAAGTATGCAGAGAAAACAGGTATGGTGAGAGACCTTGCTTTGCCAAATGTAGACATTAAATGGATTGGTCAGAGAGGGTTAAAGTGGCACCAATTGATGCCATTGGTGAAATCCTTCATGCAAATCCAACACCCTGACCTCATAATAGTGCACTGTGGTGGCAATGACCTAGGCACTTTGACTGGGGTAGGTCTGGAAATGCTTATGAAGGAGACCTTTGCACAACTGTTTTCACTTTTTTCCTAAAACTGCCTTTGTGTTTTCTAACATATGCCAAAGGCAAAAATGGAACTGGTCCAATCATTTTTGTCCACAGATTGACAAAGCAAGAAAGCACGTCAACAAATCTGTTTCTGCTTTTCTCCGTGACTATGGTATGGGTTCCATTTACCACAACAACTTGCGTTACGACATGCAAGACATTTATAGAGGAGATGGTGTACACTTCACTGATGAAGGGAACAGAGTCTTCCTCTTGAACCTTAGACTCTGCATCGATACTTACTTGTAGGTACCACTAAAAAATCACTTAATAAACACAACGGCTCTTTTTAGAGCCCCCTAATATCTATACACTTAAATCTGCATTTAATTTCATTTTTTTTTTTTTTTTTTACCGTACGCGTACGGTGAGCTTACCGTACGCGTACCCCGCGATTTTTTTTAAAATTAATAAATGTTTTTTTTGTACTTTTCTGTCCTTCTTTGACCCCCTTTCAAATGTTAGGGGGTCTGTAACTCTCTTCCTTGCCCCCTTTTCAAGTTATCACCCTTTATTTTCTCAGTGAAACACACAAAATGGCGGCCGCCGCTTCCTGGTTTCGACCGATTCGAATGTTTACTAAGATCTAACAGCCAATCAGAATCGCGCTCGCGCACGTCACCGTACGCGTATGGTAAGCGCACCGTAAGCTGGCTCAGATATATATATTGATTTAAAGGCTATTTTCTCAGGAACTACTGAACAGATTTACAACAAACCTACAAAAGGCACTTCCTTGACCTGTAGACTACCTCTCTGCCAAATTTAAATGAACTCTGTTCAGCCGTTCGGGCTGTAGCTGTGTCTAAAGGTCCTATGGAAAAATGCATGGGAAAAACTCGTTTTGGGACCCCCCTTTTATCTCGGCCCCCGCTTGACGAATCCCCCCGAGACTTTCAGGGTAGGAGCGGAGCGTAGCGCCCCATTAGATTTGAAAATTTCGCGAGGATTCGTCGACCGGCGCCAAAGTTATTCAAAATAGAATGTTGCGGTTTTCCTATGGAAACAGGGTCCTAACTATAACTACCTACTGGCGACCGCCAGTAGGTAATGTATATATATATATATATATATATATATATATATATATATATATATATATATATATATATATATATATATATATATATATATATATATATATATATATATATATATATATATATATATATATGCTCAAAAAAGTCACGCTCCTTCAGAACTCCGGCGAACCCATGGAGAGTGGCGTACACTCCGGCGAAGCAATCCGGAAATTGTATCAAATAGATCCAAAAAACGTATCAAGTACGCTCTCAGGCAAACAGGACTCGGTCTCAATCTCAATTCACAAGGTTTATTCACAATGCGTTTCGCTTCCGCAAAAGCTTGATCACATGAATGTTACAACGAATGAGGGCAGTGAAATAGGCAGCGCCACATAGAAAATAGAAACAGGACTGGTGCGTGCAGTTGCAAAGTACATATTCACACTGTTATCAAGTAAAATTGAAAACAACCTGTTGTTGCCAAGAATAGATTGCCATCAAATCATAACAATGACATAAACATAAAATGCACAGTGCAATATCGTCAAATGGCTTCAACCAAAAGATCGTACTTCGCAAGTATTAACGTATCAGAGTTCGTCAGCAACAATTAGAAATCAAATCATCACAGTGGTAAACGTTAAAGGTGCAGAGTTCACATGATACATCCAAACTGCCAACATGAGAAATAATGTCGGTGCACCCTTCAATAAAGTTATAGGCATGAGTGATCGTCATGGTAACCAAAATGGACTCTAACACGCAACTCGAGCGCGTCTATTGTTAAGAAACCAACCAATCAGAGGCTCTTATGTGCTCGCATACTGCTAAAAGGCAGCAGTGTGACCGTCGGTAGAGTGACAATAACTGAACCAACAGAGCATTGCAGCATAGAATAGAGTTGTACAAAATACTGACGAACATGGGGACAGCTGGGGACAGCTGTCCACTGTGAAAATACATGCATTAACATCATAAATTGAAGCGATAACCGCCAAACCAGGAAAAAATAATAATGTATGGTCGGGGTAACAAATGATTGGTCTTTACCATAGTGCGTGGTAGTATGTTACAGGGTAAACCTTAAGCAACGTTAGCATAAACCCACACTATCCTGGAAGGTGCGACCAAGAAAGGCGCAAACGCAGTAACGGTCATAGTGACCATAAGAGTAACCTTGCACTGCTGTCCAGTTGATCAAAAGAGACATCTGTCCAATCGAAATTCAAGTGGTACTGCCAATATACCACAGCTTGCTAAAGACAGAGTGAATTTGGTTGACAGGGCCAGTACCATCTCTGACAAACCTGATTGTGAGATCGAGAATAAAGAGGATCAAACACGAGTCATTATGACTTTCAGCTCTGATGCTAACAAAACATGGGCTGGTGGGAGGAGCAGGTACTCATGAGGACATATAACATCCAAATGTCTAATAATGTAATGTTGTATCAGCGCTACATCGATGATATTTTCATTCTGTGGAAGGGTAGTGAACAAAGTGCTAATGATTTCATTACTGCTATCAATAGCAATGAGTTAAATCTAAAATTTACAGGCACGATTAGTAAGCAATCCATTGTATATTTGGATTTGGAACTATACCCCATGAACAACAAAGTACATTCACGTACACACAGAAAAATAACATCAGGAAATGCCATCCTTCATGCACAAAGTTTCCATCCTGTTAAACTGATTGAGAGTATCCCTTATGCAGAGTGTCTGCGCATGAAAAGAAACTGCAGTACAACAGAGAGTCTAGTAGTTTCAACAAATAATTTGTTTGAAAGACTCAGCAACAGAGGATATAAAGTAAAAACTCTGCAAACTGCTGAGCAAAAATGCGCAAAAGTTACTAGAGAAGAGCTGCTATTCAAAAATAAAGAAAAAGTATTAACACCAGGGCAAGCAATGTCACAAACGCCAAGGCTTATTACAGGGTATAACATATATCATCAGAAATTGAGACAAATCTTGTATAGACATTGGCCAATAGTAAGTTGTGACCCTATCATAGGATCATCATGCATTAAGCTCCCCCAATTGACTTTTAGGAGGGCTAAATCAATGAAACATGAACTAGTATGTAATGCTCCTGTACAAACCAAGGGCACTGGTTGGTTAAAGTGTCAAAATGGATTTTTCAAATGCACGAAGTGCAAAGCTTGTAAGCATGGAGTCAACACCAGTTCAATCTCCACTCCCTTACGTAAAACCCCATTGGAGATTAGGGAGCATTATACATGCAAAACAGAATTTGCAGTATATGTGCTGCGTTGTACCTGTAATAAATTGTATGTGGGTAGTACCATTCACCCCGTACATATTAGAATTCTACAACACCTCAGGGCCATTAATAACAATGATCCAGCTTACCCCGTGGCCCGTCACATCAACAACATACATGGTGGCAAAGCAGAAGATCTGACATACTTTGTTGTTGATAGTGTCAAGAAGAACATCAGGGGTGGTAACAGACAACTGGCACTCAGGAGACTTGAGTCAAGATATATTATCTTGTTGGACTGCAAGATTCCACATGGCCTCAATGCTGATGAAGCATTAAATGTACATCTTTAAGATAATAACTGCCTCTTCAAAATTCTAAGATCAATCCTACTAGATATGACCTAGTTGGTTCTTTCTGTGTTCCAAAAATGAGGTTTGGTTTTCACAAAATCCTCACTCATATTTTTTAGGGGAATATCATAAAGTTCACATTGTAGCAAAAATATTATGATATTATGATATAGTAACAATCGTTTAGATTTACCACCACTATTTGTATATGAATTGGGTCATATAAAAGCAGAATACAGGCAAAGTATGCCCACTGGGGCTTTATTTTTGTTCTAACACTAATTGATTCAGTCATTACATGCTTACTCAAAATGAACAATGAGACATTAATTTTGATGTATTCTGAATATGACAGGCACTAAGTTATTAATTACGAAGGTGGCAATGTGTTGTATTGTTTTGCTTACGAGTTTGTGTAAATATTGCTACTCGGAAGAAAGACTTCTTTTCCGTTAGTATTTCCTCTATGTTAACTGTTGTTTTCACCGTTTCTAAGCAACCCCTTGATTAATGTCATGTGGATGGATTGTATAAATTACTTACGTGAACTGGGTCGGACACAGTGAGCAAGGCGGACTCGTTCCGCCGAAACGCGTATGGGCCACAGTGTTTTTGAAATAAAATATTTTCCTTGAAGATTGCATCCCACGGTGTCAGCGCCTGTTTCATACTACGGGAAACTAGGATTGGATTCAATATATATATATATATGTATATGTATATACATATATGTATATTTGTTATCTATCTATCTATCTATCTATCTATCTATCTATCTATCTATCTATCTATCTATCTATCTATCTATCTATCTATCTATCTATCTATCTGTTTTCTACACATGATCAGCTCACAATGGACCATCAACCTGTTGAGAGTGAAGTGTGCTGCTGGAGGAGCAAGCCAGCTGCAATCCATACAAAAATCCTCAAATAAATTATTTCTCAGGAACATTTGCCATGCAAAACATATGGTTTATTTTTTATTTTTCATTTATTTTTCCAGCATCTCCTGAATATGTAATCTAGTTCAATTAAAATAAACATATACAAAAATAGTTTATTCAATACTGTAAACAGCAATAATATACACATATGTTTAAAAAAACAGTTACACATAAACAGAAAAAATTGTATACATGAAAAATACTAAAGTCACATAATAAATATAAAAAATAATGAAATATTTTTATAAAAAGAATGCAATTATTTTAAAAATATTTTTTTAAAAAATACAATTTAACAGCAATATTAAATGTGTGTAAACAGTGGTAGGGAAAGTGTTGGACTTAAGAAGGGTTAGATTTACTATTCCCAATTCCAGTCGGGGAAAGAGCTAAGGGCCCTAGAGAGCAGGGATCTCTCCCTGGAGCCACAGGCAGAGAGCATACTTCTAGCGAGAAACTCCTCATCACGCATGGAGGGGGAGAAGAGAGGGCCTCACAGCCCCAGATCCCGAAGGGCACAGGTCCTAGCAACAGTAAGCACCTAAAAACATTAGTACTTAACACACGCTCACTCCATACGTACTGCCTGGAGATCTACACCCTCCTGCAAGAAGAATCCCGACATCCTAGCAGTCACTGAAACCTGGCTTGACAGCGATTTAGGGCCGGACATGGTAGCTTCACTACCCTCGGGGTACGATGCCCTATGGCACAATAGGCTGGAGGGGAAAAGAGGCGGGGTGGCGTTACTCTATAATAAACAGCTAACAATAGAAATATTGGCTGGTGAAAATCTGGAAGGCGTCGATAATTTAGTGGCAAAAGTTTGCATCAATCCATCATGCCTGGCAATAATGGTGGTATACCGCCCCCGCGAGCATCCCCCCGGTTCATTGACCACCTTACTGAAATAGTCACCGGACTATGCCCCCAGTATCAGCGACTCCTGGTGGTGGGGGATTTCAACTACCACTGGGACCAGCAACCGAGAGAGGCACAGGCTCGGCAGCTGGAAGAAACTATGTCCACACTGGGGCTGCAGCAGCTCGAGGACACTCCCTCCCACGAGAAAGGTCACACCATTGACCTCATCTGCCCCACTCTATCTATGGGTTAAATTGATGGATATTAAGCCCTGTGGCTGGTCAGACCATTACCTGATCAGACTCCAGATCCTCCAGGCTAGCCGCCCCATGCGCCCCCCTCTGGAATAAAATTGATGCAGATAGCCTGGGGATACCCAGTGAGGCAACTCGCAGAGGTGCCCTAGGTCAGATGGATCCTGAGGAGAGGAGTGAATCCATTTCCAACCAACTGAGAGCAGCCATTAACAAGGTAGCACCGGCCCATAAAGCAAGAGTGGAAAACAAGGGCAAGGGAGCCCCCGTGGCAGGGCTTTAATTGGGATGAAAAAACTGGGGGGTCACTCAAAATGGCGTGGCTGATGTAATTAAGGGCATGGCTTAAAACACGTAAACTAAAAATATGTGTGTACTAGCATAGCGTGCCGCCCGACTTGTATTTTGCTGTTTCTGTCATTGCATCCACATATATGATACAAGTAATATCATATTTATAAGAAGTCAGGACTATTGGCTTTGTCAATGGTTGTTAGTTGCAGACGATAAATAAGCAGGCTTGTATATAATATTGAAAAAGCTTTCACTCAAAGCCCTGGTGACACCACAACTATGTTGCTGCTCCTGCTCTTCAAAAAGAGAAGGGAAATCCAGAGAGAAAATGACTCTCTTTAAAGGATTTCCCTTCTCCTACAACGCTCACCTGGCATGACGTCATGTCCTAACTTCTCCACTAGTGAGAAGTGAGCAGTGTGAGCACATGCACATCGATGTGCCTGCTGTCACTGCAGTCCTGGAAAAAATGAGCCGCCTGTGCCAGGGCACAAAAAAGAGCCCGATAGAGACCCGTTACGAGGCCCCCTTTAAAAAACTGCCGGTGCTCAGCACCGGCAAGACCCGGCCAACTTAAAGCCCTGCCCCCTGTTTCATGGAAGAACTAAGGGGACTGAACCGGACCCCCGTCAGTACGAAAGACAGTGGCGTATAACCTATGACCCGCAGGAGCTCATAGAGTACAGGGCCAGATTAACCACATACAAAAAAACTACCCTAATAAGAAAGGCCTAATTCTATGAGTCTAGGATCATGGAAGCAGACAATAAACAAAAAGAAACCTTCAGAATCCTGAAGGAGCTTAGCTAAAAGCAGATGCAGGAAGCTCCGACCAGTCAGGAACACTGTAACAGGTTCCTGGCATTCTTCCTAGACAAAATAAAAGACATCCTAATAGACATACATAACACCCCCGTCAGCCAGCGCTCCTTGGCTAGTGTGGAGCCACGCGGGACATGAAAGACTTCCTTTCCTGGCTAAAATAACGGAACAGCATGTCCTTAAAACCCTATCGACATTTATAGAGGAACATCAGCTACTTGGGGATAGAAAGGTAGGATTTAGAGCCTACCACAGCACCGTGCTGGTGGTGCTGTCAGTACTGGACAAAATCAGCCTCACAGCAAGAAGCCATGCGCCCTGGTCCTCTTAGACCTCTCGGCGGCATTCGACACGGTCAACCAAAGCCAACTTTTGGCACAAATCAGGGACAAATCAGGGACATTGGTTTCTGTGGGATGGTACACCAATGGATCACCTCTTTCCTGACAGACCGTACCCAAAGAATTCAGATGGGTGACTGTGTGTCCAATAGAGGGGCAATGACATGCGGAGTCCCTCAGGGGTTGGCACACTCACCGCTTCTGTTTAACATCTACCTCAGATGGCTGGTGAGGGCCCTGACCCGGATGGACTGCCAGGTGTTCAATTATGCCGATGATACACAACTTATCCTTAAAATTGATAACCCCCACAAGCCAACACACGTGTGCAAGATACACTTAGATACGTGGTCAACTGGATGACGGCCAACTCACTCAAGGTCAACCCAGATAAAACAGAGGTACTGGCCATCACTACAGACAGCAACCGGTGGACTGACCACTTCTGGCAACAGGAGCTGTGAGACACACAGTCTCCTGCACAAGTTGTAAAAAGCCTGGGTATTAAAATCGATGACAAACCTCAACTGACCAACCAAGTGGCCTCCGTCACCGGGATCTGCGTGGGATTGCTGAGGCAGCTAAGGAAATTATCGCCCTCCTTTCATTTTCTACCATGCGGACGGTGGTGACCGGCTGATTATGCCGCGCCTAGATTATGGCAATGCGCTATATGTTGGGCTACTGGAAAAGTTGCTTAGGCAGACTACAAGTTGTGATGAATGATGCAGCTAGGCTGATTTTCAAGCTCCCCAGACGCGCATGTGCCATTCCCCTGCTGAAAAAAATTAATTGACTCCCCATTAAACAGTGTGTTAGATTCAAGGGCCTCTGTATCGCCCACAAGGCCCTCTATGGGCAGGCCCCAAGATACATCAAAGAGCGCCTAGGGAAATACGTCCCCAGCTGCACCCTTCGGTCATCCGAGAGAGGCCAATTGACCTTCCCTCGGTTTAACAACAACACGACTAAAGGAGGGCAAGCCTTTTCGGTTCTTATCCCGCAGCTGTGGAATAAGCTGCCTGGCCACCTCCGGTTAGAAAAAAGCCCTCCTTCCCTTCAGGAAAAAACTGAAGACCCTCCTCTTCACAGAGGCCTGGGCGTAACGCAGACTGACCAGGGGCTAACACTCACTCATGGGGTGGGCTGTGGTTATTCTCCCTCAGTGCTTAGAGACCTGCCGGTATTAAGCGCTCTACATATCACAATAACATAACATAACAAAAGTAGGGAAAGAGTTGGACTTTAGAGGGATTAGATGTACTAGCCCCACTCTATTTTAAGAAGAAGTAGGGAAGGTACTGAACTTCGGAAGAATGACATAGGCTGTTAACTTATAATTATTTCCTAAAAAACATTGAAAAATCTAACAATATATTTAAAAATTATATTTGATATTAAAAATGCTGAGTATAAAACTTGAAACAAATACAAAATATTTTTAAAATACACTTAATGGCATCTCCAACACTACAATCTAAAAACCACAAACACCCCAAAACAATTGAATACAAAAGATTTAAATGAAACTATGACTCAAATTAAATAAATTAAATTAAGAAATAATTAAAACACATTTAACAAATATTAATATTAAGAACATGCAACAATAAAGTAATACATAAATAAAATAAATTAAATAATAAATGTTTAAAAATCTGCATATTTAATTATCAATAAAACGTTATTAGTAACAATTAATAAAATATATATATAATTTCAATAAATTCCCACCCTATTCCTTACAAACCCAACAACCTACTACGAAATAATAAATTACTAAAAAAAGTTTAAAAATTAAAATATAGTTTTTAATTTACAAATTAAACTTGAATAAATAAAATAACAAATAAATAATTAGCAATTTAACACTTTTAATCAATTAAATATTTAATTACAATAACACAATTAACATATAAATTAAACACATTATAATTTAAATAAATACCCACCATATCCCCTTGCTAACCCAACAATTCACTGCTAAAATATAACGGTTATCCATTAAATAATTAATTTACAATGCTTAAATTAACATATAAATTAAATTAATTATAATTTAACTAACTACCTACCTACCCTATAACCCTGCAACCCCAACAATCCACTACTAAAATATAAATTACTACCCTTACTTTGAAAATTAAAATAATAATAAAAATTTGCAAATTAAATGCAAACAAATAAAGTAACAATTTACCAGGGCGCTAGGAGGCGCACGACCAAGATGGCCACACACCTGTGAGGCTCCAGACGCTTGACTTTCTAATTCAGCACTTCTCCTAGGTTAATCTGCCGCAATAACCCCGCATGCATTGACGGAGACTCCCGACAACTGTCGCTATCCGCTGATGTCAACATCAGCTCCTGAAGTTGCCGCCAGACGCTGAAAAACGTCGTAAAGATTTGCCCGAGGCAGAGGTGGAGCCCTGCGGTGATCCGTGGGCGGCTGCGCTGGTCAGGCGAGTGCCGGGGATCCCACGTGGCACTTGGGCCGCGTGGCCTGCACTGGTGATTTGCCTCCAATCCTCCCTGCTGCCTGGAGCACTGCGTTGCGGGCTTCCGTCGGAGCCGCATGCCAGGCTCGCCAACACCACAGATCGTGCAGCGGGCAAGCCAGATCCCGAACACTCAACGCAGTACCCTACTACGGTGAGGCCGCAAGCGCTCCGGCATACCCATTGGAACGGAGCTTCCTTCTCCGGTTTGGCACCCAAGCCGCCTACCCCCTCATTGCACCGGCAAACGCCGACCTCCTCAGCGCTTCCCCCCATCCTCTGGATTGACTCTCCTGCTTTTGCCTGTGCTCTTTAAGTGACTGGGGGCGGGGATAAACTGAAGACAGCCTGGTGGTCTGACGGCAAGTCCCACTCTAAAAATTGGCGCAATTAATTGGGACATCACCAGCCTGTCCACTTTGATGCCTCGCTGAACTGCCTGACACATTTTTGACTGCCGTTTCCCAGTGAAGCAAACCAGCCACACCGACGCGCTGTGCCGACAGGAGGCTCTCCCCATGATCTGCTGGCTGTGGCTTTGATATCAATACAGGCTTCACGAAGATGGTGGCCTGACCCCTGGGTGGCGGGTCTACAGTGAATCTCTCGCACCACTGCCATGGCGATACACCACAGAGTCTTCCGTGACATGCTACAGCTCCTCCTAAGCGGCCCTCACAGCGCCCAGCCAAAGATTTAGGGCGATATTCTCTGTGGGATCGGTGTATGCCTCAATTGTTGCAGAACTGTTACAGACTGCTCCGCCATTTCTCCTGCAATATCACCTACCGACAATCCGGGCCTCAGTTTCACCCCTGCATCCCGCTCTCTCCGAGACGTTGTGGCCAGTACTCTTTGCTCTTCTCCCCTGGCGATTCGGCTTCTTCTGGTTCCTCGCATCCACCGTCATTATGCCTACTGATACTTTCTTCACCCTTGGACAGCGAGGGCCCGTACTCGCTCATTGTTGAACGTCCTTGATCCCTACTCACAGCCCTCTGAATTTCTCATAACAGCACCACTGCGGCACCCTCCTTCAGGGCCTACTCTCTGACGCAGACCCTAAAGCGGGAGGGTCCATTCATGTCTCCCCTTGCCGGGACACTCTCCTTCCAGAACACTTTTTGTCATGGGGAAACCTGATGGTCGCCAAATTAAACTCCCTTTTGACACAAAGAGAGCTGTCACCCGCTCCAATGCCGAAGAAACATACCTACCGGCCGACACATCGTCATCCAATCCTCCACCAACCCCAGCAGATGAGGTAAAAACTATTCTCTTGGCAATGCAACACAGCTTAACAGACCTCTCAAACAAGATGGACTCCATGAATACTCACATGGATTATATAGTCCTGAAGGAGGAGAAGCACGACGAACAACTCAAGGAAGCAGACAGGCGCATTTCCGATACGGAGGATGCCAACTCTCAGGTGACACAACAAGTGGAGAAAATGGATAAACTCCTTAACATAATTGCAGCTAAAAATGAGGACTTGGAGGCCCGAAGCCGACGCAATAACATCCGCGTTTCTGGAATCCCCAAAAGTGCAAATACCGGCAGAATGGAAGACTTCATTGAATGTCTCCTATGTACCACCTTTGGAGCAGACGTTTTCTCCACCCAATTCATTGTGGAACTATCTCATTGATCCCTGGGCCCCTGCCCAGCCCCAGGAGCCACTCCGCGGCCGATAGTCGCCTGACTCCTAAATCACAGAGACCGTGATTCCGCACTGAAACTGGTCAGGGACCACAAAAACTGACAATTTGAAGGCGCCGACTTCTCCATATACCCTGACTTCACAATGGCGGTGCAGGAGGCCCGACGTAAGTTCTTGCCAGCCAAGCAGAAGCTTCTCAAGCCGCAGATGGAATACGCCCTATTATATCCCGCCCGCCTGAGAGTCACTTACCTTGACAAACACCATTTCTTTACCAACGGCCAGCAAGTGGATGACTTTCTCCATACCGTCAGGAAGAATACTCCGTCCAGGGATTCTCCAGATCGCCTTTCCCAATCTCCATCACTGAGTGCTGACTGATTACACCAAGCTTTGGTTATGGCTGTCTGACTCTATCTGGAATAACTAACTACGCTGGTGCTCCCTCTTATCACCCTGGACCTGTTTTGACTTGCTGTGCCTTCGACTCCATTTTAATGGAGCCCTGGGCATGAGGCGGAGTCGCATGTCATCCCGCCATATCACAATTGGGATGATCTAGAACTCTTTTCACTTTTTTCTCCGATTACAGATAAGTGCCAAGACAAGATGCTCTTCGATTCGTATCCTTTGTGTTCTCTAGTTCATCATTGTAGGCGTGTATTTTAACCTACAAACCATGTTATGCCAAGCAACCCTCCCCCCCTCTACGGCCACCCTATCTCCCCGGTCCAACAGGAGAGGGCCCTTGCATCTTAAACGGGGGAGGTTTTTGTTGCCTACTAGCGTACCTCCACACAGGAGTTCCCCCAAGAAAAACTTCTTGAACAATGACTCACTCATTGCACTGTTGCAATGTGTTAGTGGTTTTGGGTAAAGGTGGCAATACCGGCACGATTGAGGTGCTGCTGTGGGTGAGGGTGGTGGGAGGGCTTGAAGTAATTGTTTGTATTGTTTTCTTCTCTCAACCAGCAGAAGAAGGCTATGTACTACAGGGTGCATTTTATAATGATTTGTACAGGGCATATTAAATTCTTGCTAACATAAATTGGCATGTCATCTCACACTGAGCCCTTACACCTTAGCTTAATCACTTGGAATGTTAGAGGCCTTCGTGACCCCCGGAAATGCAGGCAAATCCTCACATACCTGGGCAGGCATCATGTGCACATAGCGGTGTTACAAGAAACCCATCTGGACCCAGTCCGCTCCCCTGCATTCGCTAGTAAATGGGCCACCACACAAGTCTTCTCCTCCAATTCCACATACTCTAGGGGTGTGGTGACACTTGTAAAATGGAACACTCCATTAGTTCTGGGGGGCACACAGCAGGACCTCCTGGGCGAAGCTGTATGCTTTGGTGCACGCTGGGGACCCAGTCAGTCACGATAGTATGCTGTTATGGGCCAAACATTGATGACCCCGATTTCTAAACTACATTATGGGGACGCATATTGCAGTCGGGATCCACTCATATTATCTGGGGGGTAAATTTCAATACCGCTCTTAATCCGGCAGCAGACAGATCTAACCCGTCCCCCTTACACTATACAAAAGCACAAGAGGCCCTACAGGGAATACTCATGGCTCACGGGCTCACAGACACGTGGCGACACGTCCAACCTGAAAGAAAAGAGGGCACCCACTATACTGCCCTACATGCATCCTGGGCTCGTCTGGATTACTGGGTGGTCTCCCGGGGGGCTGTCTCCTGGCTCAAGCTGGCCACTCACCTCACCAGAACTTACTCAGAACACTCACCGGTGCTTATAACGATTGCCCCGCCTAGCTCGTTGTCCACTCCTAGAATCTGGAGACTCATGCCTGAGGCATTGCTTGACACGGTATTTAAGGCTGAGGTCAGAGAGGAAATCACCAATTTCTTTCAGACCAATATTGACTCGGTCTATTCGATAGGTGTGGTCTGGGTGGCCTTTAAGGTCACGATCCGAGGGGTTTGCATGGCAAAAAGCTTTAGGGTTTTGCGTGATCTACGCCGCACCCTCCACAGGCTACAGTGCAAACTCAAGCAGCTCGAGGCTGACCTCTTAGGGGATAACTCAGGCCCACACCTTGCGTCCTTTAGAGAAAAACTCACTGAATATAAAGAGACTGCTGACTCTGAGGCACGCTTTCGGGGAAAATACCATATCGCACGCAGGTACGGTGAGTGCGAGCGCCCTGGTAGGCTACTAGCACAAACTATTTGTCTACTTAGATTTGCCAATTACGTTCTTGAGATTAAAGATTCTACCGGTGTATGGCATAGGGACAGCCAGGACATTCTTCATACCTTTACTGAATTCTATGCTGACCTGTATGGCACATGCAGAGATGAGTCCCCCGATCTCGGCCCGTACTTGCCGGATATCACCCTCGGCTGGCTTGGCGATACACAGCGGTAGTTTCTTGCTGCACCCTTTGAGAATGATTAAATTCATGAGGCAATAATGCAAATGAAATCTGGTAAGGCCCCAGGCTCTGATGGCCTTCCTATCGACTTTTATAAGGCCTATATTGCCCAATTACTCCCAGTTCTCCAACTTGTCTTTAATGAGGCACAGGAGTTGGGCTGCCTCCCGCCATCTATGAGGGTGGCATTGATTTTGTCTCTCTTAAAGCCCGGTAAATCAGCGGATTGTTGTGACTCTTACAAACCCTATCCTTACTTATTACGGACACTAAGATCCTAGCAAAGATCCTAGCTAATCGTCTCAGCTTATTAATGGAAAAATTGGTCCTTCCGGACCAATCTGGTTTTATCCCTGGCAGGGCGACCTCACATAATCTTCGCACACTCTTCTCCGCACGATAGACCCAAAGATACCCTTGGCAGCTGTATTTCTTGATGCCACAAAGGAGTTCCATTCTGTGGAATGAGACTACCTTTTCATAGTACTTCAAAACATGGGCCTGCCGAGGGGATTTCTATCTTGGGTTCGCCTGCTCTACACCAGTCCCGAGGCCAAGGTCCTCATTAATGGCCATTCCTCACCTTCCTTTCCCATCTCTCGTGGCACCCATCAGGGGTGCCCGCTCTCACCTCTTTTGTTCGCCCGCGCGGTTGAACCACTCGCAGCCAAGATTCGACAATACCACCAAGACAAAGCCCTTCGATGCCCACTTCGGCACATTCTGATTTCCCTATACATGGATGACATCACGCTATATGTCAGGGAACCTCAAATAAATCTCAATCCGCTGCTTCGCGAATTTGTGAGATTTTGGGGGACTATCCAGGATCCATATAAATTGGTCTAAGTCCCAAATTTTCCCTCTTACTACATCGGTCACAGAGTTTGCTCCAGACTTTCCCATTGAATGGTGTCCTGAAGAGGATAAATATCTTGGCATATACGTCACCGCGAATCGCGATGAATTAATGCGGCTCAATTAGGGTCGTGCTCTGGAAGGGATAAGGGACAATGTCACACGATGGATCACCCTACCGCTATCCATTGCAGGACGCATATCCCTGATCAAAATGGTTATTCTTCCTAAACTCCTATACTTATTTATGAACATACCCTATGATCTGGGGAAAGCTTTCTTCATGATGCTTCGAACAGAACTAATTCGCCTCACCTGGGGTCGTAAACTACCCAGTATACAATGGGACGTCCTCACTAGACCATACTCGCAAGGGGGGTTTGACATACCACATTTTGAACTTTACTACACATGTGCACAGGCTCATTATGCCCATTTCTGGTTCCACCCCCCCCCCCCAGATACATGCCTCAGGTGGCCTGTACCATGCACTGATGACCCATCCCCCATCACCAGTATGGTGAAGACATGGCAAAACATTGTTACAAGAACCCATGCCCCCATGGTATATTCACCCCTGCTCCCCCTCGCATATCACCCGAAAATGCCCATCCTTCAGGAAGGAGTTTTTAAGAAAACCCAGGTTAAATATGGTATTAAAACCTGGGGGGATCTCTATCTTCATGGCAAATTCCGTACCTCATAGGAAATTTTCTCCACACAGCCACCTTCCCCCCATGGACATCTTATTATATATCCGATTATGCCAGGGACTCAAGGAGCATACCCCTACCTACCCTCGGGAGCCCCCGGAGGTTACCCTTCTGCGCCTAATATTACACAGGGACGCGGCATCTCACCTGGTTTCTTCCCTATACCATACTCTATACACCACACAGAGCATCACACAGAACACTACTAGGGACAAATGGTCCGTAGAATTGGGGCTGGTTCTTACTGATGAGCAATGGAACTACTGTTGCAAACAGACGGAACAAAGCACGTTCAGTAGCTGTCTCCGCATTCTACATTACAAATTCCTCCACCGCACATACTACACACCAGCTAAGCTTCATCACTTTAAATTGCGCGACAATGATAGATATGACCGTTGTGGGGTTGCTGGGGCTGACTTCCTACACCTGGCCTGGGACTGCAGTGCTGTGCAGGAGTATTGGCTCCTGGTATTCAAAGCACTGGAATAAATGACATCGCTACATCTTCCGTACACTCCCCTTTTCGCCCTCCTTTGATATACCGAGGCACTAGCAGTGGCACACCGGAAATTCATCTCATTTAGTCTCCTTCTCGCCAAACGGCGCATAGCATGTAGGTGGGGTCAGGGCAGAGCACCTACATTTAAGGACTGGATCCGAGACATGGTATTCTGGCAGGACCAAATGAACGCCTTTGCTGAACTGCTCCCCCTAACATCCCATCCTTGTGACAATTGGGGGCCCCTTACGGCATATCTACTTTCTCATTCTCTTGATGGGTCCGACAACACACAGACTAATAATGTGACGCCTGAATGAGCCCCTTTATGCATAATATATGTTTTTTAAATTCCCGTCTTCCCCCCCCTCATGGAACCACTTCAAAGACTGAACACTGTTGCTGTATGCGAACTACAGTTATCATCATTGTACTGCCTCCGATGTTTTGCACTGATTTATCGCTCACTGTATTATTCTAGCCTCAATGCCTGCTTTGTTATTTCATTGTATTTGTCTAAACCTGTACACTCATCATGATACATTTTCTGTACTTGTTTCTGCCTTTCTTGCTCTTGAAAATGCATAAATAAATAATTCAAAAACAAAAAAGTAACAATTTACCATTGAAACATTTACATAATTAATAATCAATTAAATATTTAATTAGTAATACAAATAATTAACATTAAAATTAAATTAATTATAATTGTATTAACTTCCCACCTTTTTTCCCTACAAACCCAACAACAGGTACTAGATTACAAATTACTAATTAAATGTAAATAAATGAATGCACATTTATTTACAACCTATATAAAAAATAACAATTATACTAACAATACTGACAGTTAAAACTAATATGCTAACTAATAGATATATATTAAAATAAGAAAAACGATATTTATTACAACTATATTGAAGTGAAGATATAATAAATGCCACAGTATTCTTGAAAACAATATTACATATCAAATAAATTACATTCTTACCTTAGGTATTCTGTTATATGATATTTTCGTAGTCATATTTTTGACACAATATTCATGTCACACGATATTTTTTATCTGAAATTCTGATCATTCACTACAAGTCTTACTAAATAGTGGAATCACCTCTAACACATAAGGTAGGCAGAACAGTTGATTCTGCTCCATTCATAAAATATTGTAATCAAAAGTCCTTGATATTCTAAAGGGACAGTGAGAAAATCAATTGAATGTACTGATAATATGTGAACATCTCAAATATCAACGAATACTTGAATACATGAACCCAGCTTACCGAACCATTATGGTCTGGCCCGGAAATCCAGACAGATAGAATGCACATGTCTTGAATAGAAGAGCAAACTACAATAGCTTCCTGCCAAAGGTGTTAGCTTCAAGTTAGATGACAAAAACAAGAGACCA
This sequence comes from Triturus cristatus, assembly GCF_964204655.1. Classification (NCBI taxonomy): domain Eukaryota; kingdom Metazoa; phylum Chordata; class Amphibia; order Caudata; family Salamandridae; genus Triturus; species Triturus cristatus. The sequence goes on from NC_140584.1 coordinate 620,186,421, forward strand.
ATTTATAATAAAGTAACAGGGCTTGTAAAGAAGAAAACAATTGCCAGTTTGTAATTGCTCCATTTCAGCTGATGCTGTAAAAATAAAATGTATTAATTTGAAAATCAATACTTTAAGGGGTAATTGCAATCAGAAAAGAAATCCTGTACATAATAAGTCACTCTCTTACAAGCCCGCTGGACAGAGTGATTGTCGTTTCTGTTTTCCGCAAGGGAGAAGGGGGGCGTTCCAGAACTACTCATAAATGTATTCTGGTTGTTTCTTTAGGCCCTCGCATAGGACACCACAGGGTTTACCCATCATAACTGGAATGCACAGTCCGCTGCCCCATATTTATGCCACCCTTGTAAATATGGGGCAACGTTAAAACCAATGGGTGTTGCAACGGAACACCCACCACAACACCCATTGCCCAACCCTTTCATGTTAAGGGGCCTATAGCGATGTAGGGCGGACTTGCGTCTGCCCAACACCATCTCGCAACTGAGAGCGACCGACCTCTGGTTGGCGGTCCCGACATTTCCTTATGGGAGCATATATTACGGCTGTACAACGACCGTAGTACATGCTCCCATAGGGAAATGGGAGGTGGTGCTAATCCCTGCACCCCGTGGCAGGCAGCTAAACAGGAGACTGCACACACAAGGGTGCATTTCTAGGGGCCCCCAAACAGGCTTTCTGACAGGGTTTCCATGTCAGAAAGACCGGCATGCAAACCCTGCCAGAAACCATGCATCGTAATCCCAAGGGCTGAAACACTGCCCTTTGCGATTACGTACCGCCCTCCCACTGGCCGACAGGTCAGAAGCCAGCCAGAATGACCGGCCAGTTTAGTTTCTGACCACCAGTATTGTAATGTGGCAGACGGAAAGTAAACGGATATGCGGACCAGAAAAGCTCTGACCGTTGGTCGGAGCCTTTCCGGGTCGCATCGTAATTGGCCCCTTTTTGTAGCGTGAAAGGGGTCCTTAATCAATTAAGCTATGTTAAGTGGTTTAACGCTAGGCCTGGGAGGAATTCATGGAGTTCTGCTAGTGACAAAAAAACTCCGCCACGCTAAGGCCGAGTTCTGGGAACAGTGGAGTGCGTTAGGGTCATGTCGTTCACGGTGACTTCGAGGGCTGGGTGTTTGTCCTGCGCTATAAAGCCATCGCGAACTGCACCATGCACAGCGCAAGAGGGGGCAGCTTTCTTTCTGCTGCTCGAGTAGATTTTCAACTCGAGCAGCAGCTTTCTCAACACTAATGGAAGGTTTCTCAACGTGAGTGGTCGCGACCTGCAGCAACCACTCGCATTGAGAAATCCGACCGCCTGCGTTGAGAAATCTCGCCAGGAGGTTGATTTTTCTTGCTCTTGCTCGCCAACCAGACCTTGGCGAGCGCCAGCTAGGAAAAATCTCACTGGAGGTGGATTTTCCTTGCTCGCGCTCGCCAACTTGACGTTGACGAGCATGAGCTTGGAAAAAAACTCCACTTTTGGAAACTCTGCGAGCTTCACAGAGTTCGGAAAACTCTGCAAACTCTACAAATGGAGCGGAGGTCACCACCCAGAGTTACTTAATGCCACCTTGTGAATAAGGCGAAGCCCCCATCACCACAGGAACATCGGAAAAAGTAACATTCCTGTGGCGATAATGGCTTGTAAATATTATACCCTGAAGTTTTATAGCATTGAATCACGCACTCCTGTCATAGAATCTTATGCATTGTATTGTACAATAAAAATAGTTTTTGATAAATAAATAAATAAATAAGTCACACTCCTACAAAATTATGGCAGGTTTCAAGATGACTTCTTAAGTGCAACAATCACAGCTGTGTAAAATCTCCAGAAGTGATGCTGGTATAATACAAATAATTTTCAGAAGGAAATATTTGTAAGAAGATTTCCAAGCAAAGTAATGAGGGTTTATAAAGCTTGCTTAATGGTTTTCCAAATGTTTGAGCAGTGTAGATGGTTCCATGCTGGTAAGTCAAAGAGCCACAATTGAAGCAAGCAAGATGACGGTTGAGTAGCGTACCAATGATTCATTTCATAGGATGTTGTGATCTTTTATTGATTGATTCGAACACTTGTGTACCACATCAAGATGATGCATTCATCTATTCACTTTATAATTGAGTGAATTTGCAACAGAATTTACAACATCAATAGAACATTTAGAACAAAATCCTGCTCATCCTGCTCATTGCAAACTGCAGATGACTCAAAATGTTGCAGCAAGAGTCCTCCTTGGGCTTTCTTGCTATAATTCGGTCTCAAGGGCTCTCAGAAGTTACACCGGTTGCCCATCAGTAAACGTATTCAATTCAAAGCGCTGTGCTTGGCTTTCAAAGCTAGACATGGCCTTGTCCCGTGGCAATTGTCACAATTTTTTAAATCCTACATTCCTACCAGACCACTTAGATCGGCAGATAGTGGCAATATGATTATTCCCAAGGCACACAAAGTAAAATGGGGAGGAAAAAGCTTTGCCTATACCACCACCATACTCTCGAACTCCCTTCCTATTTCCCTTAAAAAGAGCCCAACTTGCTTAAATTCAGGAAAGGTCTAAAAACATGGCTATATTAGTGCACCTCCTCTGTAATACCTCTGCCTGTGTGCTCATTAAGCGCCTAGACACCATGTAGCACTATATAAATTCTTCATTTCATTTCATGAGCAACACAATACAACACCTTCCCCCTTAAAAATGAAAACAAAATAAATAATTAACAGAAACAAATAAGTAGAGATGAAGATTGATTCCCCACTTAATATCTAATAAAATCGTCAAACATTTTTGGTACTCTCTTAATAAGACCACACCTCAAGTCATTTGCACTACTCGTGGTGGCAACACCTTCCATCCCCTTGGACGTATCCCATGTGACAAGTTCTCTTCCCAGCTACCCATATCAGACACTTTTTCCGACCTCAGCTGCAACCAATGTGCCAAATCTTGGTCCTCCAAACACTTTCTTATTTGACCCATGGTTATTGCTTGTTCGTGCATCACTTTTACCAGCTGCCTTTTGTTCCACCAACCTTTACCCACCATAAGCACTGCCCCTTAACTCACTCTGTCAACGTGTTCTGGCATAGAAAATATAGATTCTCCTTTTTTCACTTTCAGGGGTTCTTAATCAAAACCCAGTCACCAGCTAACACGTCACCCTTGCCCGGGTGACACTTCATGTCAAATCTGTCATTCATGCGGCTTGCTTCTCAACCACCGTGGCAGAAACCTCTTCAGTCTCAGGCTTTACATGCTTTGACATATCTAACCAAGACAGGAACAAAGGAGCTTGTACATTCCTGCCCCTCAACAAGGCAAAAGGGGTCACCCCTGTGATGGAATGGGGTGAAGTGTTATAGCGCCACACTTTGCTTTCAATGAACTCCCTAACATTCAATCCGTCAGCAATAGCTGTTTGGATCCCCTTTTCCTAACTTTGTTTCCTCTTTCTACGAGGCCGTTTGAACTAGGTGAATAAAAAGCTATCTTAAATGTTAAATGTTTTATGTCCCTTGAATCTAAATGATTATTCCCAAGGCACACAAAGTAAAATGGGGAGGAAAAAGCTTTGCCTATACCACCACCGTACTCTGGAACTCCCTTCCTATTTCCCTAAAAAAAGAGCCCAACTTGCTTAAATTCAGGAAGGGTCTAAAAACATGGCTATATTAGTGCACCTTCTCTGTAATACCTTTGCCTGTGTGCTCATTAAGCGCCTAGACACCATGTAGCACTATATAAATTCTTCATTTCATTTCATTTCTTAAATGTTAAATGTTTTATGACCCTTGAATCTAAAAAGTTTTGCATTTTCCCTGACACAAAATGCGTACCATTATCTTTGACTATAGCTTTGGGCGCACCTTCTAACAAAAATATTTTATTCAAGAATGCCACAGTTTAGTCAGTGTCAGCTGCCTCCACAAAACTATAGTACATCCACTTAGAAAAGTAGTCTATTGCTAAAATTATGTCAGAGCTTAACACAGAATATGGACCAGAAAAATCAGAAATTTGGTTGGGTGCAAAGGAGTCTGCAATATCCTCCAAAGCTTGTCCAACAGGAGGCTTTCTGGACACTTGCCCACTAACGACATAACCTGACTGTCCATTGCAGGCCACCAATAATGCTGTTTTATTATCATTCTGGTTTTTGTAGAACCAATGTGTCCATCATGTGCTTTGTTAATGATTATACTATGTAACCCAGCAGGTGGTATGAAACTATCTCCCCGCCGTACAATCTCATTTTCCACAGACAGTTCATCTGCAATCTGTGCACAAATTTTCCAATCCCCACTCAAACATCTTCGATCTGGTGAAGTGTGTGTAATGTACTTAACTACCTTGGCCAAAATGTGGTCATTCATGCAAGACTCCTTCCACATTTCCTTTGATATGACCGATTCATATTCTGCCACAGCATCCACTGTTGCCACACACTCAATGTCAACCACCTGTGAATTATCCTCATCACCCACTTCCATAAGCATTCTCGACAGACAGGTGGCCGTAAAATTCGTGCTCCCCGAAATATGTTCTACAGTAAAGTTATATTCTTGCAATTTAGATACCACTCTTGTGAGCCTGGCTGACATACTGTTATTATTGACCTGGCTGAATATATAAATCAAAGGCTTATGGTCTGTGAAGAGTTTAAACCTGCGACCCCAAATATACATTTTGAACTTCTGTACAGCCTATAAACATGCCAGGGCCTCGTGTTCTATGGTGCTATATTGCTGCTCAAATTGCTTAAGGGATCTTGACTCAAAAGCCACAGTTTGATCGTAAGGTTCACTCTCTGGCTAAGCACTGCCCAGAGACCGTGGATGTTTGCATCCACTGTTATAAGTGAAAGGCAGTCTTCTCGGAATGCATGTAATGGTTGAGCAGATATAATCAGCTCCTTCACTTTCTCGAACACTTCCTCCAACTCATTAGACCATTTGAATCTTTTACCTTTCCTGAATAGTGTCCGTAAAGGTTCTACAGTTTGTACTGTGCCAGCCCAAGAAAAGAACGCAAAGTATCCTTATTGGCATGGGCTTTAGCATCTCTGATTGCCCTCATGACAGAATACTTAGGTTTTATACCATTGCACAACATGGCGTGGCCTAGAATTCTAATTTCTGCACTGTAAACTTGCATTTGTCTTTTCTCACAGTCATGCCTTTAGACTTCAGTATAGACAAGACATCCCTCAAAATTGCATTGTGCTCCTCCAAAGTTTTTGCATATATCAGGATGTCATCCAGATATGCTTGTACCCCTTTGTGCCGTGAAACAGAGTGTCCAAAAGTTTCTGGAACATGCTGCCTGCCGATGCTAGTCTGAAAGGAAGCCAAAAGTGGTAATGAATGTCATAAGATCTTGTGAGTCTGCTGACAATGCTACTTGATGGTATGAAGACCTCAGGTCGATCAGTAAAAACCACTTGGCTCCCCCCAGGTTTGCTAGTAACTCATGAATCCTGGGCAGTGGGTGGCAGTCTATGATGATATTCTTGTTGAGCGCCCGCAAGTCTGCACAAAGTCTAATCTTGCCAGACTTTTTGTGGGTGACAACTATGGGTGCCATCCACTGTGATGAATCAGTAGGTCGTATGATGCTCTGAGAACACAGACCTTTCAGTGTGTCCTACAGCTCTTCCCTGATGCTCATAGGTACGGGGTGTACCTTATGGATCACCGATTGAGCACCAGGCGCCAACTTAAAATGATGCTCCATACCTTTTACTAGTCCCACCTGGTTGCTAAACACTGATTGGAACCCTGCTAGAATCTCTTTGACTGTCCCATCCATGCATTCCACCTGGCAAACTGGCAACTCCCTCACTCTGACCGGATTCTCATCACCCGGTACCAAGTACAACCCCATGTGCGCCAAATCTTTCCATCCACTAATATCTATTTCTTTGAATGCTACATACACTTTTGTTTCAGTTTCTCTCCCCAAACACTGTACTTTAGACACAAAATACCTGATCATATCTATATCCTGTTCCCCAAAAGCTTTTAGGTTTACATCATATTTAGATGGAGAAACATTCTTCCCCCAGTATTCATAAAATGATGTGTCTCTCAAGATGCTTATTGGAGATCCTGAGTCCGCCATGACCTGCAAAGAAACGTTATCAATGACAGCCGTACACAAAGGTCCCCTCACCACTTTCGAGTTCTCTTCGCAGTCGAGCGTTAACAGTACATTACTAAGTGAATTTGAACAAGAATCTATTTCTGTCTCGACACTGCCCACACTCACAGGTTTCCACCTACTTCTACAAACTCTTTGAAAATGCCCCACTTTTTAACCCAGATCTTTTGACTGGGGGAGAATGCTTTCATTGTCAGCATTCCGTCCATCATTTGTTTGCTGTAACACGTTTCGCCCTAAGTGGGATGGGTATGCCCAGACATGGGTCCCTTGCTCACTGTGCCACTGGAATCAAGCTAGCCTGGCTGAAGAAGGGTGATATACCCTGAAACCGGTCCCAGGATGCTTGTTTCCGGTCCAGAGAGCACCTGGCCTGGCAGTTTGGTCTGGACAGTTCCCATGGGGCACAGGGTCAAGACTGATTTGCATATGGCTGGGTCCAAACTGGGGTGGCATAGTGGGCAAAAGAACGATGGATTTAACCCAGATCTTTTGACTGGGGGAGAATGTTTGTATTCCCAGCATTCCGTCCATCATTTGTTTGCTGTAACACTTTTCGCCCTAAGTGGGACGGGTATGCCCAGACGTGGGTCCCTTGCTCACTGTGCCACTGGATTCAAGCTAGCCTGGGTTAAGAAGGGTGACATACCCTGAAACCAGTCCCAGGATGCTTGTTTCCGGTCCAGAGAGAACCCGGCCTGGCAGTTCGGTCTGGACTGTTCCTATGGGGCACAGGGTCAAGACTGATTTGCATATGGCTGGGTCCAAACTGGGGTGGCGTAGTGGGCAAAAGAACAATGGATTTAACCCAGATCTTTTGACTGGGGGAGAATGTTTGCATTGTCAGCATTCCATCCATCATTTGTTTGCTGTACCACTTTTTTACAGGTCAGACAACGTTTGTTAATAGCAGGATATCCTGCAAAAATGCAAAAATGGTTCTTTCAGCCGCATCTGTAACAAACATTTCTCGACTTTCTCTGTGTCAATTTCAACGGTCTTCCTTTAAAGTTCATGGCACATAGCAAGTCATCTTGAGACAGGGCTGGTGTAGCCACCATGTTGACACTGGAGTCAGCATCCCCATGCATGGCCTTAGTGGAGATCGCAGATCTCCCAATGCTTAGAGCAAAGGTAATCACTTCTGCTAGGGAAGAGTTTTTTTACAGCTCAACAGCCTCTCCTTAATTTTCCTAGACACGCAGTTAAAAACAAACTGGTCCCTTGTGTAATCATCCGAAATGGGACCAATACCACACGTAGTGGCAAGTACCCTTAGTGCGGGAATATATTCCTCCCCGTTTTCAACCTCCATTTGTTTTCTCTTATAAAAATTGTGCTGCTCCAGCATAATATCAGATTTGTCTGCAAACTGTTTATTGCTTCTAAATACACATTCTATTGTCTATCTCCAGAATGACCATGAGGCGGTGGTATTGGTGTAAGACTGTCAAAAATTCTCTGAGCTGCTTGCCTCAAGCATCCAAATAGCATAGCAAACTTGTGTGCAGGGCTGCAACCTATGGCATCTATAGCCACTAAGTGGTTTTCAAACAGTCTAACCACTCAGGCCAAATAATTGCTGGCTTGCCTGGTTTACTTAGAAAATGCGGTGGTTGTGTCATTAAATGTGGGTTGGCCATATTCAAATGAGAAGATAAAAAAATGAGGAGGAAAATATACCCAGCAATAAATCTTACACCCCAACCGCAAGCACTGATCAAAACTGCACTGCTGAAAAACTGTAGAATGCCTCAAAATGCTGTATTGGCACCAGTCTGTATGCCCCAAGTGATTTTCTCCTTGGCTGCCCCCAGACCGACACTCCTTACCTTAAATCCAGTGTATATATGGGCAGTGTACCGGTAATCGAACGCTTATTCTGAGCCTCGGCACTTCCGAACAGCTGGATGTCATTAACAGCCAATCCCAATATGGCTGCCATGCATGCATCATATGCTACGTGATTGTGTGATGCTCCTCGTACTCCTCGGGCTTGCAACCCTTTGGAAACTGGTGACTGGGATGTCACGTGGTGCGGTGAATACTGGTTCCTTGTCTGTATTCCACCTCGAAGGATGGGTGTGGGCGGTATCTCGGAGTTCGTCGAGACTCCTTTACAGCTCAACCGACCACGCCACAGAGCCCTTAGTTCCGCTCAATCGAAACCAGCAAGCAGCATCCAACCTTGCCGCGTAGGTTCTGTCGGTGGGTGGACAACTACCGCTCATCGCCAAATGTCAAAGAGATGGAGAGCGCACGCTGTTCAGGTTAGCAGTATTTTTTTTTAACAGTCCACCCACGGCATTGAGTGACCTTCTGGCTCACCAGCTGAACAACAACTCAAGTATCTCGTTCGAACACCCAGCCAGCATCTGCTCCATGCACGGGCCATATTCAAAATATAGCATTACATTACATTCTAAAGTGCGCGCACCATGCGCACACCGAACGCCGAGCAAGAGCAACACATTACTTCTTCCCTGAATCAGAAAACCTAACTACTCCTTAACACTACCCATCACTTAATCCTAAAAACTCCTTATTATGTCTTACAGGTGCCCTTCTCTGAACCTGTTAATATGGCTATTGATGCGTTTTTGTTGATAAAAACGAACTATTGTCCTTATTAATAAAATCACTTTTTCTGAACTCCACATCTTAATAGACACACAAGTATGTAGTCAGACAGGCCCTGCAACCTAGGCCTGGTATTACTGATTGATGGGTCACAGGTGGGAGGGTGCATAGCTGGCAGGCAAACACTCGGGCAGGAAACTCTTAATCAATTCCACAAATAGGCGCAATGACATTACAATGGCTAGGGGAGAATGCCCCACATGGCTGGAGGGGATACATGTGTTCCTAAAACCACCATGAAGTCAGATGCCATGTGAGTTAGGAATACGTAGCCAATAGTACACACAGTGATCACATGATTCTCATGCCGGACATCTGGACACATTCACCACTGGCCACACTTTGCCTACCAGATCAAGACCCACTTGTAGTAACCATTGACCATTGATTTATGACTCTAAAGGTAGCAACCAACAATACTCACCATATATGGTACGCTGGAAACTGTTTATTGCTTGTTGTAATATTATATATAAATGAGCACAAACTCGAAGCAAATGGAGACAGTCCTTAGACCTAGGGGTATATTTACTGGGAAGTGGTGGAGCCTGGCGTTAACCTCCTTGGCTTAACGCCATGCTCTGCCACTTTTGAAACGTAGGGCTGCACTGTATTCACAAGAATATGGTGCAGCCCTGAGTTTCCTCCTGCGCTGGCACTAATTTAGCTACCAAGCACCAACGCAGGCACCCTTGCACATTTGTGCAAGAGTGTCTGCATTGCAGGGGAATGATTGTTTATCTGAACAAAGGTGTCCCTTACTGCACATAAACAATCAGTAATGGTGCTTTGTAACTTCTGTGTGTGCTGCTTAATGCAGCACACATAGAAGCTGCAAAACGTAATTTTTTTCAATGATTGTTTATGTGCAGGAAGGCACACATTCCTGCACATAAACAATCAATGGCATTTTGCTGTTTCTATGTGTGCTGTACAACATAGCACACATGGAAACAGCAAAAACAAGAAGAAATAAAGCATTTCTCCTTGTTTCGCCTGTTTAAGACCAGGTTTTCCTATTTATGCCACCCTTGTAAATAGGGGGTAGCGTCAAAATCAATGGGTGTTGCAATGGAACACCCACCGCAACACCCCTTGCCCTCCCCTTTCATGTTAAGTGTAGCTTGAAAGGGGACTTATCTACAAGGCAGCGTTAAGCCACCTTAAGTGTCTTAACTCTGCCTTGTAAATAAGGCGAAGCCCCTATCACCACCATAACGTCTGAAAAAGTGACGTTGTGGTGGTGATAGGGGCTTGTAAATATGCCTGAAATTGCTCTCCCGCCCAAACTGTTTAATTAAACAAACTGTTCCTGTTTTGCCAAATGCCTCGTCTTCTGTTTTTTTAAGAAAATCTGATTTGAGCAACATTTTGGTAAGCCAGATAGGAGGATCGGTTCCTCGTACACGTCTGCAGCTGAAGGGAGGTGACTCTGCACAGACAGATTCACATTGCGCAACGAGAAAGGTGGGCATACAACGCAATTGATTGGAAGTTCTACTGAATCTCCGGGGCAGAGGTCACAGAGGGTAAGAGACTACATTCAAACCTAGAACACAGTCTAAGGCACTTGCAGTATGGCAGACTAGGGAGAAGCATAAAAAGATAACCTCAGCGCCCTGCCACTGACAGGGTTTGGCTTATTACCTATTTTATGTGTTCTATGTGTATCAGTTGTAAGGCGGTCTCGATAGGCGTTCCAGAGGAATTCACCTTTGTTCGATAATTGACAGTTAGCTAACGTGAATATAGTGTAATACTATGTATAGCCCTAGATAAATCCCAGAGCGTTGATTTTTGTGATATAGCTATCCTGATTGGGCAGAGTTGACTCCTCAGTCTCATAGTTTTTTAGTTCAACTGTTTCCCAGTGCTAAAGTGGTTTCTTACCACCTGTAGTATCTGGAAGGAGGTGTATCTAGCTAGACCCTTGGTGTTAAAGGGTTGAATTCATATACGGAAAACTTGGCCAGGAAATTGGCGTAAGTCGTGTGTGGCCAAGAGGGGTCGTGATCCCAGAGTTATTACTAAATGGTGTCTATGAGTACCACCTCTGTCTAGGACTGGATAGTTGCAGACTTTCCTGCTCACTTAGGAATGTGTTTCATGCTTGTCTTCTCTTGCTAGAGTATAAATGTGATCTACGTATTAAATGCTTTTTTGACAAAGTAATATTTTCTGTTATAATATTGCATTGATTGTCTTTGAAAACTGAATCGTATGAAAATTGAATTAGTGCAGGTTTTATTCTAAAATTTTGCATATTTGCCTTGTGTTGCAATACTAAATATGCAGTCTTATCTTTTTTTATTGAAATGCTCGTTTGAAGTGTTGTTGTAAAATGTGGAAGTGTACATCAATTGTAAGTGCCAACCACATACGAACTGCTCCTACGATTTGACAAACCAAACTAGAATAACGTCATTTGAATTGTATTCTCCAAATTAATAAAATTGTCATGGATTGCTCACTAAAGCATATGGAGACTAGGTTCCCCAAATAGATAAAAAGCCTTAATAAGTATTGCCAAGAATGGCATTTACACCCGAAGGCACACATATTACCCTGCCGTAAGGAGGGAACATTTGACACAAAAATAAGTATAATATAAAAAACAGATATGCAGAACAATGAAGAGACAAAAGGAGGGCAGTGTTAGAGTTGTGCGCTATATTTGAAGAGGTTTAATATGATAACCCCACAATGCCCATAGTGAGTGAGGCATCAGCACCTCCCCCACCATATGCAGGGATGGACGTACTTACACCAGCTGCCCCCGGATTAGGATATTCAAACCCAATAATTATAGAAGCTGACTAGCCCCCCACCAAAAGAAGATCAGTCTGGTCTACGCCAGAATAATCTAAAAGCAAGTGAACCTAAATGTTATTAGTGTAGCCCATGGTTCTAGGGAAGGTCCCTAAAAGCTCAACTCCCCGTACACCACACTGGACGTGTTACACCTCAAAGGTAGGCAAACTACACATTCCCACTGGGTCAAGTGAGTGCAAACATGTGTCTGGGAAATTTGTAGTGGTTCTCAATAGCGACTCAGTGAGCTTGGGAGATGAAGGGAGCTCCAGTTCCCCAGGAACCCATGACAAAAGTAGGGCTGCAGAGTTTTCTATGGTAGCCGAGGAGGAAAATGAGTTTAAGGGTAAAGCCAGGTTAACTAAAGCAGCACGTAGCTCTGAGCAAAAGAGCCAGCCCAGATGATGCAAGGAAGGGAGGCATGAACAAAGGCTCGAGACAGAGCGTGCATGCAACCAGGAGCTAGAGCGAAAATATAGGACAGCGCATTCTACTCATGAGGTAAGCGAAGCCAGATACAGGGTGCCATGTTGGGAAGAGTCGGAGGTTGATGAATGGCTACTAGCACGTTTCAGAGCAACATTGCTTGGTTGATATAGGAGAGGCGCTGACCAAGGGATAAAAGAGCGATGCAGGAAAAACAAAATGGCACTAGGGTGTACACACGAGGGAAGCAACGAGGGGGATATGCGTTGCTCCTCACGGTTGCACAACAAAGATACACAGACCCGCGGAAGATAATAGCTGGAAGGGAAGGCAAGGCCTTTGCATACCTGTTTTGTGACCTACCAGCAGATTGGACTCAGGAGAGGGACCAATATGACAGGTCTTGGACAAGGGAAGGATCGTTTGAGCCATAGGACATGACGGTAGCCAAGGACTGCATCAGGCATGAGGAGGAAACCCTAAGTGGGAATTCCTCTACATGCAGCAATGCCTTGTGAGATGGCAACGCTATGTTGAGGGAAAACCTGTAGAGTCACCTAGTGTGAAAGTGTGCCGTGGTTGGAATTATATACGTGCCCTGGGTCCAGATGGATAAAGAGGGGTTGAGAATGAAGTTACCACCATTGCTGAATGGGGCGGGGAAGTGGATTACATGCTTCGAGAAAAACGCTGCAGGTATCAATCTAGCGATAGGTGACATGCTAAACAGTCAAATTGGGGAGCAGACAACCACGGAGTATGCCCAAACTCGCGTTCCAGCAATCATGTTAACAGATACCCAGCATGACTGGCTGCATTTAATATGCACAGGCACTGGATCTGGATCTGGATCGTCCTGAGATAAATATTTCCTGACTGCCAAGATATAGGAGGGCTAATGGCAGAAACCATGAAGCTGGAGGAGAGCATGAATGATTTCCTAAATAAAACTAGGAAAAATGGGGACAAGAAACTGGGCAGCCCTGGACCGATAGGGGCCCACTCACATTTTTGTACAATATTCTTAAGAAAGGGTTAACCACCAAATTACAGAGCGGGCTGGACAGCATAGTTGGTCTAGATACCAAACCCTGGTGGGATATACAAGCTCACATATTCCACTGCCATAAGAAAAAGCAAGAGAAGCATAGAGAGAAGCAGGAGCAAGGAGACACAGCAAAACTAGTTCAACACGAGTTGAAAAATACTGCCCTCTATGGGGCGGCGATGGCTGCAACCATGCAGATGGCACTAGTCACAATGGGGGCATCACCGCAAAACTTTAGAGGGTACCAAGAAGGTAGTCTAGGAGCATGGCCAGGATATGGTAGTGGAGACCAAGAAGGCTCGTCGCAACTAGACCTTAGTGGAAGCAGCAGAGTTCAGTGAAACAGGGCCAGCTGCCACAAAACCCTATGAACGCCCCCCCCTCAGTGCAAAGCTCATGGTAATCTAAATGTACTATAAGCTCAGCCGCAGGGTAGTCTGCTGGTCGCCACACAACCTCAGCAGGGATCCAGCAATGGGGAAAGCATGTGGCAGCAGCAGCCACAGACAGGGAACCCAGTCCAATAGGGACCGTATTACAACCTTAAAAGGAAGGGGTGACAGTGGTGCCTTCTCAAAATCACAGAGCCAAAATACACAGTAAAATAGACCCCCACAAGAAATACAAACAGGGAATAATACTAATGACCTAACACCCGGTAGTTCATCTCCGTTAATAAAATACAAACAGCACCCCTCTTCCCCCTTTTCCTGAACATAAAGGACTACAAGCAGCATTGAAGGCTCAAAATGTTTTTACTTGCTTCCAGGAATTCAGGGCTGATGTGAGCTGTGCCATCATTAGGTCCAGCATTGATGTCGCATCCATGAGAGTGCAGACTAAGCAGGTTGCCTAAAGCGCTTACAAAAAACAGGCCCCACTCTGCTGCTGCCCCCCCCCCCCAGTGGCGTATCCAGACTGTTTGCGACCGTGGTGGGCCCTGCTTTTGCCGCCTGGTGGCCACAGGTAAACACCGTGGGGGTGCTGGCAATTCCTGCATTCGTTTGCCGCCCCATGACAGCTGCAGGGGAACTCCCACCCAGCCCCCCTTGCTACGCCACTGGATCCCGCAGGGAGGGGTTGGCTGGCCACCGCCCAGGGGCATGGCAGTATGACGAGGGGGTGGAATTTTTTTTTTTAAAACAGTGTACAGAGCAGTCACCCAGGTAATGCATCCAAAGTCTAATGGGACGTACTCCAATTACCAGGGCCTCATGCCCAAGCTTGATGTTTCCTTCAGGGCATGCAGTTCCCTCCAAATTGCTCCAAAGGCCTCCGATGCAATGAAGTTATCCCTTTCAGCAATGAATGAAGCCATCCTCAGTGACTGGAAGCAATGTTCTTTTTGAGCCTAGTATGGTAAGTTCTTAAAACTCTACCCCCCCGCCCCCACATGCAGGGGTCAATAAGCCTAGAGGCCTCGATGTAGAGTGACCAGATATTCAGTTCTGCCTGGACAGTACAGCTTTTTCTTTTTTGGTCATCTATCCAGCGAGATTTTCTGGGGTGTTGGGAGGCCCCACGAACTAGCCTTTTGAGCTCGTAATTAGTCTATGCCCTGTAACGCCTAGGGATCTGTGTTGGCTCCATTGACGGGTGCTGTCTTCCAAGCACTCTGCGCCCCTCTGCAACATGAAATTGCAATTGTAATACTTTTTGGGGAGTTTGGGGAAAATTTGGTCAGCCTACCTCAGTGTAATGAAGAGATTGAGACTTCAGTCAGGGGCTCACTGAACCTTCCAAGGTGGGGTGTGGTCCGAGAGAGAGGGTGGTGCCAGGGAAAAAGGCTTCCAAGTCTCTACCCCTGCTCAGGACACCGGGTGCACCCTCTTCCAGGTTTAAACCCCTCCCAAGCATATTCTGGTCAGGTTGCTCAAACCTTGCAGGCGCCATTCAGGAAACAGTCGGCTCTGACTGCTGACCCGATGGGAACAGTATGGAGGAGGGGGATGAACCACAGAGCATCCTTGTACCCACTTCCCACACGGCAAGTGAAACAATGAATGATGCAACTCAAGGAAAACGCCCAAAACTAAATATAAAAACCACCCAAAATCAGTCCAAAAGGAAGATTCTAGAGCAAAGGTTGAGACCAGAAAGGGTTTTTAAGTTTGAGGAATGCATAGCATAAAGGCTTAGGAAGGGATTTGCTGGGTTGAAGGGCAAAAGCTTTAAGTGATAGCAAAGGTTTTGAGCGTTGAAGGATGGGTAGCGTTAATGGATAGTAAGAAATGTATAAGTTTCAGGGCAGGGTAGCGTTAAGGGGTTTGTAGGGTTAATGGAATGGTAGCGTTAATGAGTAGTAAGCAGTTTTTAGGGTTCAGGGAAGGGTAGCATAATGGGGTCGTAAGGAGTTTTTAGGGTTTGTTGCTCAGATCAAATTTCCTTCAACAGCAGAAGACAAGAGGCGTTTGGCAAAACAGGAACAGTTTGTTTAATTAAACAGTTTGGCCTCAAGAATTGTTACAGGCACTGGGGCTGAGGACTGTCTCCATTTACATTGAGTTTGTGCTTTCTTTATATACAATATTACAACAAGCAATAAACGGTTTCCAGGGTACCGTATATGGTGAGGAATTTTGGTTGCTGCCTTTAGAGTCATAAATTAATGATCAATGGTGACTACAGGTGGGTCTTGACCTGCGTGGACACAGTGTGGCCAGTGGTGAATGTGTCCAGATGTCCGGCATGAAGAGCACGTGATCACTACGTGTGCTAGGCCCTGATTGGCTATGTGTTCCTGACTCATGTGGCATCTGACCTTATGGTGTTTTTACGAAAACACTTACACCCTCCCGCCATGTGTGCTTTGTTGGGGCAATCTACCCTGACCATTGTAATATCACTGAGTTTCCTGCCCGAGTATTTGCCTGCCAGCTATGCACCCTCCCATCTGTGACCCATCAATCAGTAATCCTGGGCCTACATCACAGGGCCTGCCTGACTACATACTTGCACGTCGAATTAGATGTGGAGTTCAGAACGGGTGATTCTAATAATAAGGGCGATAGTTCATTTTTATCGACCAAGCATCGATATCCATATTATCATTCCACCCTCTAATTGATTTTTCAAATACACTATTTAGCTAATTTGTTTGTGCTATTATTTTATTTGGGTCCTGTTGTTACCTTACTGGCTTTTGACTACAACAACATTCTTAATTGTATAACTAAATGTATACCGAGACTTGAAGGCATTGCTGTGCTGCTTGTGGTGTTTATCAATAAAAAAAGTTTAATAAAAAAACAAAAAAACAACAGGGCATATTAGCAAGACTGTCGATAAAATTATCGCAGTTTTAGCGGCAGGAAACTGTCGCTAAAACAGCGATAATGGGCTTGCTAATATGCGTTATAGAATTCCAATGGAAGTCCAGGTAAGATGTTCTGCACATCTAACATGGACTTCTATTGGAATTCTATAATGCATATTATCAAGCCCATTATCGCCGTTTTATCGCCAGTTTCCTGCCGCTAAAACGGCAATAATTTTATCGCCGGTCTTGCTAATATGCCGCAACGTTCTTAATTATTTGCATTCCACCTAGTTTGAGGACTGCATTTTTACAGCAAGTGATCCCCAGTTGTACAACCCTGCAACCTAATAGTAACACAAAGATAACTGGCAACAAAGATTTACATAGACCGGATATCCATCATGGGAGCCAGGAAAACCAATTTGGAAACCACTCCTGCTCAGGGCACCTGCCTTTGTAAGCATGCTTGTTTGTAGAATATGCAATGCTTGGATTGAAAGTGTCAATGTTCCATTGTCCATGTCCTTCCCTGGGATCATTGTAAAGCAGGTGGTGCTGACCATGGCACAGACACCTCCCTCCGTTGCGGTCATTAAGTCTAACATATAGTTGTGCTGCATTACCTTGAGGCAGATGGCTCACATTTCTTCGATGAACAAATTGAGCCCGAGCTCAGTGCTGGTCATCGTTTTGAGCATTTCCCACCAGGTGATCTGGAGCTAACGGACATTAGATTTTGTCTGCAGGGTGAAGAAGGGTATCAACCCCCCTGCCTTGAGCTGTGCTTCCATGAATAGCCTAAATTCTACTGTAATGTCTTTGAACTGAGCCCAGCCAAAATAGTCCACTGCTTTCCTTTTACTAGCTTGGTGAAACAATGTGGTCTTTTTCTTCAACGGGTGCTGGTACAACTTTGTTAACTCTTCTCCGGGAATGACCAGGGTCGGGTGTGCAAGGTTACCAGGGAACCCAAACCTCCCCATCTGGGAACCAGTAATTATAGGCATGCTCACCGCACTGCCAATAAAAATCCATAACATGGAGACGCCCCATTGTATATTCGGAATATGTAAAATCACTCCACAGTTAGCATTCGTGCATATCAGAAGCGTTCCTTTTCCTCTAAAACATAAGGAATACAGGGTAAGGTTCCGTACAATCAGGGGTTGACCCTTCCCTTCTCGCCAAGTGTATCCACCCACCTCAGTGTCCCAGATTTCCTGACATGGGTTAACATACTTTCCTTAAACCCTCCCTCATGCAACCCATTCCCCTTACTATCTCTGAGCTGGACCACCCTACATAGAAATTCTATGTTAGGAGACCACTTGTTGTTAAAGAAGACCACCCCGGATACACTAAAAGCCACTCTTGGTCCACAGATGGATGCTGGAGCAGACGTATTTATGCACCTCTACTCCGGGAAATCGCGGGCCATGTGATATCTTCCCCTATGTGGCCTTCTTATGCATACTGTCTAGCTTGGTTTAGATACCAGTGGGTTCAGTGCAGGTGTATAGCTCGGTTGGGTTGGTGTTGTATCGGGTCAGGTTCACAACTACCCTGTGCAGTTCTATCTTGTGGGGTTGGATCTTGGCCCTTATCCTACAAAGGCAGAGGTGAATTAGGCATTTTACTTTGTCGGGGCTACCTCTTGGGACAGGTACAGCCTATCTGCGCCTACTGTGTGTGGGATCAATGAGCAGACACAACATGACCTGGCTGATTCTTGGGAGCCTACTGAGGTCATGTGTTGATACCAGGTGTTATGTAAAAGTGCGCTGTGCATGTGTGAAGCTGATATTATGTTTAGTGTAGTTGTAGGTGCCATACGAAATGTCTCTATGTGGGTGCTGTAGTTCCCCATTAGTAGATATCTTTTAACCCAGCAGAACCTCTGTGGTAATCTAGTGTGGAACTACCCATAGTAGGCAGATTGTACACAACCATTCAAGTATACATAACTCTTGACTTGATATTGTAGTTTGAGTTGTGAGTTCCTTGTGAGCCGTCTGTGCTCCTCCGGTGGCTTACTACCTCTTTACACTGCCCTTTCCTGAATTATATAAACCAGTTGCTACCACTTAAATGTCACTCTTCCCTGAACCCTACAAACTTTACTGCCCCTTAATAGTATCAATCCCTGAACCCTAAAAATCACTTACTACCCCTAAGTTACCCTTCCTTACACCATAATAATCATTACTGCCCCTTTATGCTAACCGTCTCTGAACCCTAATACCACCCCCTAGTGCCACTTAAATCTACTCCGGCCTGCACCCTAAAAACCTTACTACCCTATAAACCTGCCACATCCCTGAACCCTAAAAATACCTTTACTAACCATTAATGCTACCCATTTGTGAACCTTAAAAAGCAATACTACCCCTTAACACTACCCATCCCTGAACCCAGAAAAAACACTTACCACCTTTTAAAGCTAACCATCTCTGAACCCCCAAAACCCTTCACTACCTATTATGCTACCCTTCTCTGAACCCTACAAACCCTTACTACCAGTTAATGCTTTCCATTCGTGAACCCTACAACTTTTGATACCCCTTAATGGTACCCATCCTGGAATATTTAAAAAAAAATGGTACCCCTTAATTGAACCCATCACTCAAACCTAAAAACTGGTTACTACCTCAGCAACACAAATCTTCATTGGACCTTTAAAAACTTCTTTCTGCCCATTTATGTGAACCCTAAAAACCCTTACTACTGATTAACTGTACCCTTCCCTGAATCCTAATATCTCCATACTACAACGTAGTGATATTCTTCCATTAACTCTAAAAAAACCTTACTATTCCTTAATGTTATCTTTCCCTGAAACCTAAAAACCTGTTACTACCTCTTTATGACACCTATCAATGAACCCTAAAAACCACATGCTATCACTTAACAACAGCAAACTGTCCTGATCCAGAAAACCTTACTAACCCTTAAATCTACCTATCTCTGATCCTGCAAAGTACTTTACAGATTTTAACACTACCCTTTCACAGCCCTAAAAATTCCTTACTACCCCTTAATGGTACCCTTCCCTGAACCCTAAAGACCCCCTAGTACCTCTTAACACTACCCTTCGCAGAACCTACAAACCCCTAACTACCCCTCAACACTACCCTTCACTAAATCCAAAAAACCCTTTCTTGTAACCCTTACCTGATCCCTGCAGATCCCTTACTATACCTTAATACTACCCATCCCTGAACTCTGAAAACTGTAACAACCCCTTAACGCTACACTTCCTTGAACCCTAAAACCCCTGACTAACCTTTAACCACAACCTTCCCCAAACCCCCAAAAATCCCCTTACTACCACCTAATGCTACTCTTCCCAGAACCCTAAAGATATTACTACTCCTTAACGCCACACATGCCGGCACCCTAAAAACCCTGAATCTTCAAAACTCCTTACTACCCTTTAAAACTTCTCTTCCCTGAACCCTAGAAACCCCCACTACCCCTTAATCCTACCATCCCTAAACCCTAAAAACCCTTACTACCCCTTCATTTTACCCTTCACTGATCCCTCTCAACCCTTTACTATCCCTTAATGCTACCCCTCTCTGAACCCTAAACATCTCTAACTACCCCTTAATAAACCTTAAAAGATCAGTTCTATCCTTGCCTGAACCCTGCAGACGCCTTGTTCCCCTTAACAGTAGCCTTTCCTGAATTAAAAGAAAAACATTGCTACCCCTTAATGCTACCCATGCCTAAACCATAAAACCCCCATACAGCTATCCTTCCCTAAACCCTAAGATCCCATACTATCACATACCTCGACCCATCTCTGAACTGGAAAAAATACTACCCCTTCATCCCTAAATCTTCAGAACCCTTACCATTCCTTAGTGCCTTCCATCTTTGAACCATAGAAGCCCAGTACTACTTCTTAATATTACACCTCCCTGTACCCTATAAATCTATTACCACCCCTTGATGGTACCCATAACTGAACCCTAAAAATCATTACTATTTCTTGATACTACTCGTCCCTGAAACCTAAAAAGCTCCTACTGCCATTTAACGCTACCCTACTCTGAACTCTAAAGACTCCTTACTAACATTAAAACTGCCCATCCCTGAATCTTAAAAAAGCCTTACTACCCCTCAATACTATCAATTCCTGAACCCTACAAGCTCTTACTACCTCTTAACGCTCACACGGCTTACAGCAGGGAGAGCCTAAGGGTGAAATAATGGGAAGAATTTGGAATCAAATAACTGATTCCAGTGGTAATTCCTCATTTCGAAGTGACCCTCAGGGTCCCACTAGTGATCCTTTTTATTCCTATTGCCATCTCCCTCCCCTCAGTTATAAATCAATGCCCTCAGTATTTGGAACTCTGGATAGGAGTTACCGGGAGCTTATGTACAGTGTAGCTGTGCTGAATTACCGTTTCCGAGAAATGAGCACCGCCCCACTGATGGAGCCATTTACAGAGTGTTGAATATTTTTCTGTTATTCCACGATTTGGCAATGCTTTTACCACGACCAGTTATCATGACATTACTGCAAATTTAAAGATACATGTGCAAGCATTGTTTTGGCTCTTTCTCAGCAATTATTAGTGTAACATTACCACCAGCTT
This sequence comes from Triturus cristatus, assembly GCF_964204655.1. Lineage (NCBI taxonomy): Eukaryota > Metazoa > Chordata > Amphibia > Caudata > Salamandridae > Triturus > Triturus cristatus. The sequence goes on from NC_140584.1 coordinate 620,207,369, forward strand.
TGTACTTGTACACTGGTACTAATAGTCCCAAAATGCAATACTTTACTAATTTTTTTTTGTTCAATCTGTTTATTGAGTTTTTTTCATTGTAGAGTTACAGAGCAATTATAGGCATAATGAAAGTACAAGGGTATCGGTATGTGCCTAATCGTCAGGGCAGGAGACTTGTGGGAACACATTCTATGACTGGGCTGGTATATGTCTCCCTACAGATCTAGAGTGCTGATATATACTGAACAACACAAGGGCGTAAGGCGCCCTCCGGGGTAAATAATCTGTGTGTTGTCTCATTGATCTCTACATTCCATGTTAATAGCATCAAACATGTTTAAATTATTGAACAGGGATGGGGATGGGGTAATGGGTTTGGGAACAAAAGGGGGAAAACAACAAAAGGTTCGCTGACACTTAATGCAGTCCCAAGTTTTCCCCGGGAAAGTTGCCATCTTTTCTGTGATAGTCCTATGACCAGCGGTACACCTCTCATTAGTAATACATTGGAACATCATTAGTGGTGGTATTATATCCTATGTAGGTACTTTTGTTTAGGTACAATTTAAGTTACTGTGGTGGCGTCTATGGCCTCCTTTGAACGTATTGCAGCCTGGAGGGCAGTCAGGAGTGTATTCCAGTTGGAGGAGATGGCGTATTTGCATAGTCCTCGAGTGTCCCCACTGCAAAGAGAAACCCTCTGTGCCCTGGCCCATACCAGGATAGAGTGTGACCAGGCCGCTGCGGACGGCGGTTCGCTGGATCTCCAGTGCCTCATAATGAGGCGCTATGCCACTATGACGCCAAGATCCAGGAAGCGCGTGGTGGCCCTGTTTATCTTATCTCTCGTGCGGATGCTCAATGTCTGAACTGGGGTGGCGTGGTGAGCAAAATAACGATGGATTAAACCCAGATCTGTGACTGGGGGTGAATGTTTTGCCAATGTGCAACATTCCGTCCATCATCTTGTGTGTTTTGATGCTCAATATACACACTTCCCATGTGCACTCAAACTGTCTGTACATGTTGAGAGATGACATGTGACCTTTCCCCAGTACTGTCGCAGTGAGGGGCATGACCATAACATGTCTATTATATATGCGCTGTAGTGGTTGCAGCGGAGACAGGCCGCGTCTAGTCTACGAAAATAACCATTGATTTTCTCGGGTAAGATACACCCTGTGTAGTATGTAAAATTGTATCAACCTGAACCTGGCATTGCGAGGAACATATGTGGGCCCCGCCAGAATCATATCCAATTCCTTGGAATTGCAGTGATGGGACATATCCGCCTCCCATCAGCGATGCAATGAATACAATGGTGTGGCAGTTTGCAGTTGGAGTGCGTCCGCCAACCACCGGGTGAGATGTCTTCCCTCCATATCATGTAAATATTGTAATGTGAGATAAGTCGTCAGTTCCTGTGTGACATCCCCCCCAGAGTCGTTGCAAAGTGCCAATCCAAGAGGTGTGACTGAGGAAGTGTCCTGGGGACAGCCCCTCTTCCTGTGTCAGAGCCTCATATGGTGCCTGTATGCCATTGTTACAGCGAATGGAGGTGCGCCAGGTAATGAATGCCAGTCAGTCTTGTTATTTCAAAACCTTTATTTTAACTTTTTTTTTTACCATTGAACATATAACCTTAATAACACATACTGCTCAGCCAACGCGTTTTGTTCCACACAGTGGGAACTTCATCAGGGCTTGAATAGAACGTATCAATAGGTTCAATCTTCACCAGAAAGCACTTCGTTGGAACGCGGACAGAAGAGGATACTTAGCAAGGTATTCAGAAACGGGCATTCCCGAAACAACCGGCACACCGAGCTGCAATGAGAATATTGTTTTCCGGGGGAAACATCCTTTACCACGATGGCGTTGCAACGAGGAACATTTACTACGCAACACTTACCTCGTAGACGTCTTCACCACGAGTTCTTCTTCCACGATCGTCTTTACCACGCAAGTCTTCTTCCATCTTCATCGTCTTCTACGTTGCTATGTCCTGCGTTAACGTCAGTAGAGTAGTCCTTTTTTACTTTCTAAGGTGTGTTTTCAGCTTGTTGAAGACGTGAGTTAAAGGCAAAAATAAGAAAGAAAGGGGGCTTGGGGGGTCTCTCCACAAAAAAAAGAGAAAAGAAGGGGGGGAGGGGGGGGGCCCCCCTCCCCCAAAAAATAAATAAAAAATAACGTGGGGAAATAGAGGAAATCGACGTCGTTTTAAGTGAAAGGAAATGACGTATAACGTCAGTCATGAAGGAAGAACGAAGAGACGACGTGAAGAGGTAAGGGAAATAAAAATTAAAACATTTATATATATTAATTGAGGGTAACGGGCAGGGGTAATTATAAAAAGTATTGGGGGAAGGGTACAGGGAAGGGGTATAACCTTTACCAAGAGTATTCCATTACTATGCAAGTATGCGTGGTAAAGGAATATTAGTGGTAAAGATTATGCGAGGAAAAATCATTCCGTTGTAGCGCATGCGTGGTAAAGGCATGCGTTGCAACGGAATTCATTGTAACGACATACATTCGTTTTCCGGTGATGATTGAACCTATTGATACTTTCTATTCAAGCCCTGATGAAGTTCCCACTATTTGGAAGTACAAATGAAGGTATTGAAATAACAAGACTGACTGGACTTCATTACCTGGCGCACCTCCATTCGCTTTATCGATTAAGGATCTGGAACACAGAGGCACCGCACAACGGCAGGTGCTGAAGTGATAGTGCACAGGACGGTGGAATTAACGAAACTAGCGTGAGGTGCAAATCTATAAGTCCGCCATTGGGTTCTTTTCAATCAACATGTATGTATCGATTCCTACAGATATAATTTGGAAGAAATCATAAGGTATTTATATGCTTCTCGAATATTTTATTTCGGGGGAGCTTGCAACTCACTTGGGTTTAGTACCATTTAGAAAGCACTAGGGTCTGATTAGGGGTATCATAATACTCACATACATGATAGTACTGAGAACTGGATGTAATTTTATTGTATTCTTTGTAATATATTAAGAATGTACCATCTATTATGTTTGTTTCTATTAGGAATGAATTTCGAAAACTATTTCATTAAGTTTAAAAAATTGAAAGTCAAGTGTATACATAAGGTATATCTTATGATCAGTTATGAATATGTTTACTCATTTTAAAGATTTTCCACTTATCTTTGAACACGAATATTGCTTTGACTTGCCCCTTTGCACTGGGTCTTTGGTTGCTTGGGCTTGCATCACGTAAAAACGTTATTGTTTATTTATTATATACCACAACCCTGATATTTGTATTACTTCCAGCCCTGAGGAAGTCGTAGGGTCATACCCTATAACGACAGAACACGTTGGTTAAAGGAGTGGAAGGCCTCGTTACATTAACGAAGAAACAAAAGCCCAATTTACTACTCTCTTGTTCTTTTACATCAGTGTATTTACTGCAGTATAAGATACGAGTGCTTCAAAGACTGTGAATAGTTTGTTCAATCTCTGGTTGAGTTTTGAGGAATTAGGGTGTTCTTTCCCCTTTTTCGATGCACCGTATGATATTTGAAATTGCTTTCTTTAAAAAGTTGTGAATACTATATGAGCGCCCGTATAGCCTCCACACCCGACTTAGTGAATTCGTGTGAGGAGGTCAAGTATGGCCTCCGGGACAGAACAGACATCTGTGACATATAGCAGCAGGTCATCCATGTATAACGATATGGCATGCACTTTGCCTTCCAGTGTGATGCCGCATGGTTCTGCTCATACGTGCATAGCTAGGGCTAATGGCTCTATAGCTAAAGAATTGATGAGGGGAGAAAGAGGGCAACCCTGTCTCATGCCTCTACATACCCATAGCAGCGCTGATACAAAGCCACCCGTTTGAACCCTCAGGAAAAGTTTATCGTAGAGAAGTTTCACCAGGCGTATATATTTGGAGCCAATGCCATATTTCGGAAGGACCTCAAAAAGATAAGGCCACTCAATGTCAAACGTATTCTCTAGTTCGAGTACAAGGCAGCCCAATGATGGCCTGATGTTAGGGGCGTATCGCATGATTCAGAAGAGGCGACATAAATTGAAAGAGGTGGTTTCCGTACTGATCTGGATGTATCACAGAGGGTACCAGTGGAGTCAACCGCTCCGCTAATACCCTAGCCAGTATTTTATAGTCCACGTTCAGTAAAGCCAGCAGGTGATAAGAACCTAAGTGTGTAGGATCCCTATCTGGTTTCAGCAGGGAGATGAGCGTGCCTTTGCAGAGAGAATCAGGGAGGTGGTAGGAGAGGAGCGCTGTGTCATATACTCCCTGCAGATTTGGGGCTAGAAGGTCCGCATACGCCTTATAGAATTCAGCCAGAAAAAACATCTGGGCCTGGCACTTTCCGGGTGGCGAGGGTCCTCATCGCATGTCGGATTTCAGCAGAGGTAATAGGGGCATCAAGGCCCCAACGCTGATCTGGGGTCAGTGTGGCGAAGGACAGTTCCGATGAAAATTAATCAATATCTGACACGGGCACCACCAGTTTCGATTGGTAAACTGAAGTATAATGCAGAACCAGTTCCTCGTGAATTTCACATTGGGTATAACGCAGCACGCCTTTGGGAGACCTCAGCATAGTAATTGGCTGCATCGGTCGCTCCTGGCGGATTAGCCAGGCAAGGAGAGATCCAGAGTTGTCCGCAGTAACATGGACCCTGGCCGACTGTGCTACATAAATTGAGGCCTCACAAGCGCTCCATCAGGGCTGAATGCTGTTTCTGTGCATCTGCGAGGTTTGATTTGTATGAGAGGTCTGTGACAGAGAGCATCTTGGATGTCAATAGAGTTCGCTCAACCCTAGACAACTCATCTTCCACTTGTTTCTGCATGCTGCATCCCAGTCCCAGATAATGACCCCGTAGGGTCATCTTTAGCGTCTCCCATTCTACCGGAGCTGATGTTGCTGTGTCTGGATTGTGGTCAAAGTATTCAGAGTTAGCAGGTTGCAGGGAGTCGTAGAAAGGGGGGTCTTCTAACGTAGCCAGCTGTAGCCGCCAGTTGGCAACCAGTGATGGGTCTGTGTCCCAGGTGACATTAATGTATTGCGAGTTGTGATCAGAGTGCGTGGGACCTAGGTAGTCGGCTTGGGTGATGGAGGGTAATATGTTGGGAGTGCAAAGTATCCTGTCTATTTGGATGTGTAATTTATGTGGGCGAGAGTAGAAAGAGTATACTCTCTTCAGTAGATTACTAGATCTGCATATGTCCTCCAGACACCACTGGTGAATCCAATTCCCAAGAAGTGATGCATTAGTGGTGACCACTATACTCTGTAAGGGGGGAAAGTGCGGTCCAGCTTATGCCCAGAACACTATTGAAATGTCCCAGCAACCATGGTAATATGCACATTTAGAGAGCACCTGTGATATGAACCGTAAAAAGGAGCCCTGGTCGTTGTTAGGAGCGTAAATGTTACCTAGTAGGAGGTGGCGGCCGTCTAGCCTTCTGTTAATTAAGATGCACCTGCTTTCTGTATCTGTCAGAACCTCCTAAGCCTGGAAAGGAGTTCCCGAGCGAATCCAGATTATTAACCCGTGGGCGTATGAGGAGTTATTCGTGTTAAAAACTTTCCCTCTCCATCTACATTGCAGTTTAGTTGCTTCTGGGTGTATCATGTGCGACTCTTGCATCAAGGCAATTTGGACATGGTGTTGCTTGAGATATGAATATACTGCATACCGATGGGATGGAGTATGCATACCTCTAACATTCCTGTTGGGATGTCATGTGATGTCTAGATGATAAAGTATGTGATTCAGAAATCTGAGAGTATACATTGGACCATGAAGAAGATCAAGGTCAATAGTCTGCAATGAGTATGCGTAGGAGACCTAAAACAACATGATACGTAAACCTGGCACCTACGTGGCGTGTCGTCAATACTAAAAAAGCGAACCCTGAGGGAGGCTGCCCAAACCAAGACAACAACTGCGTCTATCTAAGTGAACCCTCAAAAATGTGAATAGTGGCTGCACAAATCAGATAGGTCAGCATCCCCTATCAGTGCAAAGGGAAAATGCAATCCCAGGAGAATCACATGCTGTAACCAGCCGTTCCACTTTGTCATTCACCCGCTCATGATGGGGATGGAGAAACGCCGCCCCAGGGCCCTGCCCTCCACAGCCCGCAAAAGCAGCACACATATGTATGAAATCAGGAAAATGCAGGGCGTACATGCAGTGGAAGCAACTTAAAGCACTGCAACTTAAGCGGGGACTGGATCCTGGGGCAGGCCTCCTCGAGGGAATGCAGTGAGCTCTTTCAATTGAGAAGTATGACGACAGGGAAGTGTACGGCAGCAGCTCCCTGAGCCATCGCTCAGTAAATGCGACCGTGTCTCGGCCCTCCGCCCCCTCCGGGAGTCCAATAAGGCCAATGTTGTGCCTGGACCGATCTTCTGCATCCTCAACCCTGGTTTTCAAATGCTGGATCCTGGTGTCATATTCCTCTAATCGCTTCTCTAGTAAATTAATAGCGGGTTGGACCTCTGAGAGAGTCTGTTCTGTGGTTGTCTCTTGCTCAGCTAATTTTCTCTGATCTGCAAGGAGCAGGTTGAAATCTGCCACTTCATTATCTATTTTGGATTCCTGGGTTCTCTATTGCCCTCAGTACAGGGTCGAATCTGTCTCAGGGAGGTGGGAGAAGGTTGGTCCACGGGGTCCATTTGATCAACTGCAGTTGACAATGAGAGTGATGAGGTCCTGGAGTTAGTATTCTGGGGCAACCCATTTTGTTTGCTCTGCTGCAACCCTGCGCAAATTAGTCACAAACTAAGGTTTGGGATCAAACAGCAAGCAGGATGGGGTTGATGTGTGACAGTATGCATATGGTTTTGCAATTACAAACCAGTGCACTGTGATGCATGGTGAAGCGTGAAGTCCCAAGGTAGTCGAAGGTCCCAATGGCCAGTAGAGCATGGCATCCAAAGAACTGTAGGTTAGAGGCAGGGGTGTAACACAGGCCCCCCGCATCTCCCGCAGTGGGGGTGGGCCCCCAAGCTCCAGGGGGCCCCCTCAGCACTGCACTTCGGCAGGGGAGCTCCTGACAGAGTCCGGAGGGGGCCCCTCCACGTACCTTGAAGGGGGGCCCCCTCAATTATCGTTACGCCACTGGTTAGAGGGGGCGAAGGAAGAAAGATCACCACCCTCACGTTGCCAACAGAGAAGTAGAGTTACACAAGTAGTGGCAGTCAGAGATACACACAGCACACCTAGGGCAGTCCAGGGTGCCAGGCAGCGGCCTGTGGGCACAGCAAGCGTCCGCAGTGCATAGAGCGAAGGACTGCAGGCTTAGGAGTTTCCAGGCAATGAGCTGAAGGGGGTCTGATGGGAAGGGCCTCCACTAAGTCCGAGAGCCACAGTCTTCACCACACAGCATATGATGGTAGCAGCTGCACTCATGATCACAGGAATGTGCTTGGCAAGCCCCGCGCTTTAGTAGGGCCTTAGGGGAAGGGAGTCCGGGCTTCCGCTGATCTCCGCAACTCCTCCAGCATTCACTGCAGCGGCCCATCCACAACCCGCCTCTCCTCCGGGGCTCCGAGGCACCTGCCACAGCACACGTCTCTGCCAGCCAGCCGCTGGTAGTCCAGCTCCGTCAAGCCCAAAGCTCGGGCGTCGTCGGCCGCAATACTTGGTTGCTATTCGCTCCGGTGCCACTTGCCAATGGGGGCTTGAGGGGCAGCCGAGCATGGCGAGGTCTGCCCCCCGGGCAGATTGGTAGGGGGGAGTGGCCAGCGAGCGGCCATTTTGTATGTTTTTGGGCTCCATTTGGGACTAGCCCAATTGTAGCCCAATATTTGGAATTATAGCCCAAGGGGTATATATTGTATTTTCGCGCCTCCCCAGCCACCATTTTAGATTTGGTGACCTGGTGGCTGGGAGCGCTGTCATAGTTTAGGTTTTTTGTCAGGCCTTGTAGCGTGATTGCGTTGTGTGCCGTACTGTTTATTGGAGATTTAGCCAATGCTGCTGGTGATTTTCGTGTGGTGGAACCTCTGAGGCTGCGTCGTGAGGCAGGGCGACTGGATCTAGTGATCCCGGCGGCTCTGGCCCCGCGCCCGGTGAGGCGTGCATCGGCCGGGGTGGTGGCCGCCGTCGCGGCTTGCTCGCCCCCCCGGAGGGTTGGTTATTGTACGGTGAGTGTTGGGGGCAGCGCGGATGTCAGGAGCGCGGCCCCGGAGTCATTGGCGGTGGCGGGCCTATTAGCGACGGAGAGCGGAGCTGTGGGTCTCGGCGGGGGAGCGCTTTGTGCGTCCCCCTGCCGGGTAGGCTCTATGTTGGGGCCGCTCGGATGTCAGGGGAGCAGCCCCGGTGGGGTCTGAGGTTCAATGGCAGGCAAGCAGGGGCCTTTCGGATACTAGTGGAGCGGCCCCTGCGGTGTTGAAGGAGGACACAGGGCGGGGCAGCACGTTAAACGAGCGTGCTGCCCGGACTGGTGCGGGGAGGCGGGGGGAAAGGGAAAAGGCACAGCATCAAAATGCGAGGCAGGAAATAAACCTCGGAGGGGAAGCGCTTCGCGTGGCTCCCCCCGAGGTCACAGGCAGAGAGGGGCCGCTCGTATAATAGGAGAGCGGCCCCAAGTAGTATATTAAAGCAGGTTGCCCCGCTTGAGGCACTGGGAGGGCCTGGGAATCACTTCGGGGGAGAGTCTGTTCGTGGGACTGGTGTTGGGGGTGCTCAGGGCTCCCTGGCTACAGAGAGAAGGGGCGGGGAGCCTGGTTTGGCGGCACAGGCCCAGGGGGTAGGAGTAGAGGGCTCTAGGGGGCCAGTGGGTATGGGAGCTGGATCAGGGGAGGGTGGGGTGGACGGGGGGATTCCCCTTTGCTAATAGACTCTGAAGGGAGCGAGCATGACTGGGCGGGCCTGGACATTTTCCCGTTGTGGACAGAGGGGGTGTGTGGGGCGCAGGGGAATGGAGAGCAAGACATAGTAGGTTTGGGGGGTGGGCCGGGGGTTTTGGGGGGGTGGTAGACCTTTCGGCAAGTTCAGCTAGTGGGGGGTGAGGAGGGAACCGGGGGGTGACGTAGCAGAGGAGGTGGCTGGGCCGAGCTTTCAGGGGGGGTCTGGGACAGGGTTTTTGGAATGGAGCGATGGGGAGGGGGAGGTAGGGGAAAATGCGGAGGTGGTAGATCTGAGTGCAGTAGGGCGGGCATGGGTAGCTAGCAAGTTGGGGGCTGCCAGCAAGAGGGGTTGGGATGGGAGACAGAAGAGAGGTAGGCCCAGCACACCAGACCATTCTTTTTTGTTGCAGGCGGTAGAGAGGCGACCAGACCATCGCGGTGTGCCAGACTTGGTAGGGCTGGGAGCAGCCCATTGGCACCAAGGAGAAGGGAGGGTGGAGCCTCGGGCGGCGTACCCAGTACTGGCGAGGGAACCCGGTGTGGCTGGCACAAGTAGGCCCGGAACAGGCTCGCCGGCCCCAACACCCACGAGATCGCAGCGCCCCGGGGGACAACGTGGACGACGGAGCAACACGGGAGAGGAGTTTTGTTTTTCTCGAAGGGTTCATTCTGCGCCACCAGCGGGGAGCGCTGGGGGCGTGAGGCATGAGGAGTTAGATTATGAGGAAGATAGTATGGAAGAGGGAGAGGTGCGGGATGTTGACACGGAGGAAAAGGGGGGGGGCGAGTAATGTTGTGTCTAGTATTTTCCAGGTGTCACGACGCCAGGCGCTGCCCACGGGTCGGACATTGAGATGGGAGGACAGCTTGGCCCCTCAGCCAGGACGCAGGGTGGAACAGAGGACGGAGTCCTTGGCGCCAGGTAAACGATCTTTGCTCGGGCATCCTGTGATGGTGTCCGTGGGTGTGGCTGATAAGGAAGGGGGGGAGGGGGATAGGTTAAACAAAGGTGCTTACGTGGTGGACGTTGGGGTAGGAACCGAGGATGCAGGTAAGGGTGCGGTCGAAGGGTCAGGTAAGAATGTCAAGGACGTGGAGAGCATGACGGACAAAAAGGTGACGGGGAGGTTCAGACAGGGGATGGGGAGACCAAATTGGAGAGTAAGGAGGTGAAAATAAAACGGTTGCCATACATGGGGGTTACTAAACCTTTGGGTGCGCATCTGATGTTATCCACCAAAGAAAAGATTTGGAAAGGGCAATATGTTGAGATGCTCAAACTCCTCCATAGGGAGGTGAGGGCAAAGGAGGGTTCCAAAGAGGAGGAATTTGAGTTGGCTAAGAGGCCCAAGGTGCCGTTGATGGTGGCCATGTTTAAATACATGGACGTCATCAGGAAGGCTCAAATTACGGGTGATGGCTACGCCTAGGCACAGTACGATGAAGAATTCCGGGCACGCATGGCGTGGGACCCGGATGCAAAATGGGGAGAGCTGGATTCGGATTTGTGGCAACATACGATGGGCTAGCGGGGTCGGGTAAAACTATTTTTATGGCCAGCGGGCTCCTGCTTGTGTATCGGCCCTTTCGAGGGGGCCCCACCTGTAGGGGGTGGGGGAGCAGGCAGGGGACAGCCAGGGGCAAAAGGTGCTTGCTGGGATTATAACAAAGGGTTGTGCACCAGGGGGTATTGCCGTTTCCGGCACGATTGCTCCGTGTGTGGAGGAAGACATGCTTTGGTCAACTGTTGGGGCGGCCAGGGGCAGACGCAGGGCTCCCAGCAGTGGCAGACGGGAGGTTTTAAAGCAGGGGGTCAGCAGCAGCAGATGGGAGGGGGGCGAGGGGCTAAGGGGCCTGGGCCAAGGGCTCGTACTCCGGTTAATGTGGAGAACTTGTTGGCAGCCTTGCAGGGGTAAGGGAGGCTGCGGAGCGGTTGTGACTAGGGTTTCTGGAGGGTTTTAGACTGGGGTTCAAGGGGCCAAGGGTGAGGAGGTGGTCTGACAATCTAAAATCGGCAAGAGAGCACTCTCAGGTAGTGCAAGACAAGCTGGATAAGGAAGGGTGTGAGGGCCGCATGGCGGGTCCCTTTCACGACTGGCCTTTACCTAATTTGATTTTGTCACCTATTGGTGTGGTGCCTAAAAAAGAGCAAGGTCAGTTTCGTCTCATTCAACATTTGTCATGGCCGGAAGGAGGTTCGGTGAACGATTTCATTGTCGAGCGGGAGGCCACTGTGTCGTATTCATCTGTTGACGTAGCCATGTCACTGGTGGTGACCGCGGGCGCAACAGCAATGATGGCAAAGTGCGACATAAAGTCGGCTTTCCGGCTGCTTCCAGTTCACCCGGATGCCCGGGATCTTTTGGGCATCCAGTTTGGCGGTCACTGATACGTGGACAAAGCGTTGCCGATGGGCTGCTCTATGTCATGCGCGCTTTTTGAGTGTTTCAGCACATTCCTACAATGGTTGTTTACGGAACGGATGGGTCACCAAGGAGTTACGCACTACCTGGATGACTTCTTATTTGTTGGCACCTCAGGCTCTGCGGACTGCCAGAGAGCGCTGGACAGTTTCCATGAGCTCATGAGGGGACTGGGAGTGCTGTTGGCACCGGAAGAAACTATGGGACCTAGCACGGCCCTTTCCTTTTTGGGAATAGAATTGGACTCCCGGTTGATGGAGGCACGACTTCCGGCAGACAAAAAGCAGCAAATGTTGGGGCTGCTGCAGATAATGTTGGCAAAACAAAAGGTCACGGTCAAAGACATTCAGGTGCTGCTGGGTCACCTCAATTTTGCTTGTTGAGTAGTCAGAGTAGGGCGGACTTTTTGCAGGCGACTGTGTAGGGCACTTGTGGGGCAGAGGCCTCCGCATCATCATGTACAACTGTCAGCAGGAGTGCGGGAGGACTTGAGGATGTTGCAGTTTTTCTTGCGATATTTCAATGGCATTCCTTTGATGAGGGAGGCTGACATGCTATGGGATGTTCACATTTTTTCGGATGCGGCAGGGAATACTGGATTTGGTTTGTACTGGCAAGGGAGGTGGTGTGCCGAGCAGTGGCCTGAGGAGTGGTTGGAAGGGGGCAGGAGCATTGCTTTCTTGGAATTTTTCCCTGTGGTGGTGGCAATCACACTTTGAGGGGAACTCTTGGCGCACAAGAAAGTCACTTTCCGAATTGATAATATGGCAGTGGTGCACATTGTAAATATCCAGTCTGCCCGAGATGAGCAGGTTTTGAAGTTGTTGAGGGTCTTCGTGCTGGGCTGTTTAAAGCATGATATTGCTTTTCGCGCGGTGCATGTGCCAGGGGTGGACAATGACATTGCGGATGCTTTGTCTCGTTCGCAGTGGGGGAGATTCCGTGGGCTCGCCAAGGACGCGGACAGGACCCCGACCAGAATGCCGCACCAGCTGTGGTACGTAGGCAACACAGGATGTTGCAACTGGTTCTATGTTCCCTAGCCCACTCCACGAAAGCCGCGTATCGGGCAGCATGGGAGGATTTCTTATGCTCTGGTGCACGGCGGCGGTCCTCTCTGGCGGCTAGGCAGGAAGATGTTATTCAGTTTATCTTGGACCCGGTGGAAAAGGGTCTTACGAAAGTGACGATAGCGGGTAAGCTAGCTGGAATTGCTTTCATCGGGAAGCTATTGTGGGGCTATGCCCCCTCCGCGGGGAAACTTGGGGCACATATGTTGGAGGGTTGGGCGCGGGAATGTGGGCACGCATCCCGGTTGCAGAATCCTTTGCAGGGGGTGATTGGGGTTTTGCATGGTTTTTGTTATGACATGAGGGAGGTGATACTTTTCTCCACACTGATGTCCTGGATGTTTTTCGGGGCTTTTCGGGTTTCGGAGTTGTTGGGGGCCAAAGCGGATCAGGGGTTGTCTTGGAGGGAGGTTTCTTTTAGTGCCGACAGCGTTCACATATGGCTGAGGAAGGCTAAGACGGACCAGAGGGGCAGGGGAAAATGGGTTTCTTTAAAAAAAGGGGCTGGCTCCGCAGGTTTGTCCTTTTCAGTGGTGTTTGAGGTGGAGGTCTTTTTCTGGGGCTTTGGGGGGTTTGGTCTTTGGGCATGGGGATGGGTGGTGTGTCAAGGCTTCGCAGCTTTTAGCGGTACTGCGGAAAGCTTTGGGCATGCTGGGGATCGACGGGAAGGATTTTGGGATGCATTCGTTTCGGATTGGTGGAGCTTCAGAAGCTCAATCTAGAGGCTGGGAGCGAGGGGACATTAACATTATGAGGTTGAACAGGTGGTCTTCGGACTGTTATCAACGTTTTGTGCGCAGCGTACCTGGGGGGTTATAGCACGTTTGTTCTTCGTTTTTCCTGTTGTTCACTCATGTTTCTCGTTGCAGGTTCGGTGATGGGTCCCCTCGCCAGGGAGATGTCCATTTGGATTGTCGGCCATTCTTTTGTAAAACGGGCGCAGTTCCAGGCACGCTCAAGCTATTTGGGGGAAAATTTGGGGTTTAATAAAGATCTTTTTTCTGTGGGTTGGCGTGGCAGGGGTGGTATGCGGTGGAATGAGCTATTACAGGTTCTCAACGGGATTTTGGTGGCTGGTAGGTGCCCAGATGTGCTGGTACTTCACTTAGGCGAAAACAAAATGGTCAGGGAGACGGGCTTGGCACTTATGCGTTGCATGAAGAGGGATTTGTCTTTGATTAAGGCTCGGTTGGCTGGTTGTTCTATTGTCTGGACAGAGTTTGTTCCTCGCAGGGTTTGGAGAGGGGCTGTTAACCCGGGTGCGTGGATAAGGCCAGGCATAAGTTAAACACGGAAATGGTGAGGTTTTGTCGGCAGACGGGGATTTGCAGGATTACGCACAAAGATATTAGATATGACACGCCGGAATTTTTCAGGGATGACGGGGTCCATTTATCCCGGCTGGGGATGGATTTGTACCTATTGGAATTGAGAGAGGTATTGGCCAGATTACTGGGTTTTTAAAGGCGTTGAGAAGGGAGTTGGTGTGGTGCTGTGGGGGGCAGAAAAAGGGTGACGGGGTGGTTGACAGTTGGCCGGGATTGGCTCTAGTTTTTTGTTATATGTTGGTAGTTTGTGAGCCGGAGCAGGGAAAGGGTAACCAGGTAGGATAAGTTTAGAGTAGAGGTTGGTTAGTTACAGTAGCACAAAGGCAGGTAGGGATTAGGGTCAGGGGAGTTTAGGATTTGGAAATGCTACATTGTGTAGGATTGGGTAAGAGTATGGTTATGGAATGTTATGTTGTATTTTGTGTTGTGGGGGGATCTGATGTGGGGATCGTAGGGGTGGGGGGAGGAACAAGGGGTCAGGAAATTCTTGTATAGTGAGGCTCTTAGTTTTGGAAGGCAGTTGCCAAGGGTTGGAAATTGTGATATGCACCTGTTTCAATAAAGCGGCCTTTTACACACACAGAAAGTGGTCTTGTGTCGGCTTGCTCCCCCTCCTTATCTCCCAAAGGCTTCCAGGATGCGGCAGCTGCATACACACACCGCTACTTCCGTGGCACGCCGGGACTTCACTGTAGGAAGTCTCCCCACTCGCTCGCTCACAGCAGTCCCAGGCTTCAGCAAACCAGTGGGCCAGGCGTCTCTGATCGCCGCAGTCGATTACTCTGTGCCCCCACTCACAGTCAATGCTCAGGTCACGGCGACTTCAGGCAGGATGTCACATCGCCAGCAAGCCAGGGACCTCGAAATAACTTCGGGTTACCCCGCCCCTCTGTCCTCAACACCATCAGGCAGGTGCGGGGTCTCGGACCATTCACCCCCGGGCATGAAGTGCAGTCTCCTGCTTCTCCACGCCGCTCCTAGCAGGTCCTCAGCCCGCGACAGGTAAGGCGGTTTGGACTACCCCACAGTAGGTATGCAGTTGGACGCCCCCGGGGGGAGCAACAGTGCAGCTGTGGGGAGTGGATGTCATTCCTGGGTAGGAAGAAAGTGACGGATAATGGGGATGGGTTGCTGAGCAGCGTTAAGGCGCATCCGCCATCTTGGCCTTGCAAGCCATGCCCCGCAATACTTTACTCGTAATGCAAAAATGGCATTAAATACACGGAAAAACAGATTTCACATTTCTTTTTTTTTTTTGCAGTTTCCTACATACTGTAAATGACCACCAAAGTAGTATCTCTGTGAATGACAGAATACTCCAGATATAAGTGCATAACTATTCGAAATTGTTTGCAATAATGTCTTATCTAGGTATAGTAAACTTCCCTTTTTAGATCTGGCTTGACAGCGCAGCTGCCCGAATGATCTATTTGTATCAATTCTTTAAAAAATACATAGAGTGGGCATGGCTCTATCCAGAGAAGTGTAAACTCTCTCACCTCGTGCTATTAGCTAGCAATGAATCATTCCATCTTCCAGGAAGTGATTCCATTAGAATGCACAAGGGATTTTTCTAAATCTGAAAAATAAACTCAACTATTCTGATTATGTCATTCAGTTTATTTTCTCCTAAATGTATTCTACACAGAAAACAATATGTTTTGCTACCTTTTCCTAGAACTGGCAAAACTAGTAGGACAGACTTTAATGTGATAAATAAGCTTTGTGCATACAATGCATACAAACAGTTTTTGTCAACACCTCTGTTTACATTTGCTGTAACATTAAATCCAGACCTACTGGCTCTGCCAAAGCTTGTTAAATAAATAGAATTGTTCAAAGTCATTTCATTCTCTTATATTATACTGTATTGAGTTGCAGAAGCTAAATTCATGGTCAGAAGAAGATGTATTGTGTGGCCCAAAAGACTGGTCTGTTGCCTGAATAAAGTTACTAATCATTTCTATTTTTTTTTTTAAAAGGATCTGAAATGGCATCAAATAGTTCTTCAAACATGCAATTTAAAGAGGAGGAACCCAGTGGGTAAAATATCATCCCTGCTGTGGACATTCACTCTTTTGGACTTTCTCACTCTGCTCAGTTACTGACCATTTTCTTGCTCCCCACTCAGGCAAAATTCACACAGAAGCTGGTTACTGCCAAACTGTCCAGTTTTTTGAGAAACCTTAAGTGCTTGATTAACCGCAATCGTGCCACTTGCAACACAGAGTTTGTTCTTGCTACTACCCAGTACAAACTACATGATACCTTGTATGTGGGTGCTGTCAGTGCCGTGTTTCTTTTGCGTATGTCAGCAGCTTTCAGTACTGTCAATCATTCAATTTTCCCATTGCGCCACACATGTGGTGCCCAGAAGATGCCTCTTACCACAATTTCTTTATAAGAGAACACAGACTGTCGTCCCCCCTCCTTTCTTAGGGGCATATCAGCAAAAACCAGCGATAATTATCACTAAGCGCACTTAGCGCTAGGATAATTATCGCTGGCTAACGTGGATTTTTATCACTGAGATAGTGTGCTACGCTTATCTCAAAAGCGATAAAAAATCCTAGCGCTAACTGCCAAACAGTGAGATTATCGCTGGAAACCCAGCGATAATCTCACGAAGTTTGGCGTTAGCTTGATGATAGGGCCTCACATACATAGCCATGATATTCACCTTCCATAGGATATCATGGCTAAGTCAGTCCTGAAGCAGGCGTAAGGAAAGTAGCGATAACATGGGTTATCGCTACTTTTCTTGCCGCTATGTTTCATAGCGTGGGGCTTGATGATAGGAGGAATGTCGCTTAGGGACATTTCTCCAGTCAGGTCAGGAACGCCCACTTTGCATCTCATTAGAGATGCAAAGCTGGGCTTTAAGAATCCGGGCGCTAATGCAAGGTTTCACGCGATAGCGTGACCTTGCTAATTAGGCGATAAAATTATCGCCGCTTTTCCCCCGAAAACGGACGCAAAAGCGGCGATAATTTTATATCGCCTCGTTGCTGATTTGCCCCAAAATTCTTTCACGGCTGTACTTTACGGTGCATCTTGGGGCTCTTGTCATAGCCAGCACTGCATAATGCTTTTGTGACACACTTAGAATCTGGTATTTATACTGTCAACTTGTCTTTTTACACATTTGGGGGCTCTACCATACAGTTTCAATACTATATGCCATTCATTGTTGATTGGATGGGGTGGTGAATCTCGTAAAACGTACATAAAATTAAACCGAAGGTGTGCTCCTGGGAGCCTACTTCAGCATATTGGATTCTTGCTTTTGGATACTGGCTTTACGCCTTCCTTAGCAAACTAGGCTCCTAGGGCCTCTTTTACAAGAAATGACGCATCGCTGTGCAGCGGCAACGATACATAAAAATCACTTATGAAATGCTACGTACATTTTTTGGAGACATGGATGCATCATATTTACGGTATTGTGCACCATGTCGTAAGCTGCGAGCTCATCAAAAGAAATTGCCGCCGGCGTAATGGCACTGCAAAAACTGACACGTGTCGTAAAAGTGTCATAAGGCAGCATAGCGTCACATACCGTGAGCCAAACAACCCTAGTGCCACTTTTTAGTTTGTGAATTGTGAAAACGGATAAAATAACTACGCAAATAAAAAATAAATAAACCAGATTTCACTGAAGTCAGCCATGGAACAGGGAGAAGAGACCAGCAGCCAGGACAACAACCCCAGCCAGGATGTCAAGGCAGACTTCGTTGGAAAAGGTACGAGGAAGTGCAACTTCAGTGAGGAGGAGAATGAGATTCTAATTACTGAGGTAACAGACTACCAACACCAGTTGTTTGTCACCTCAAAATTGCCATTATCAAATAAAGAAACCATTTGCCAGTCCATATTGGCCAAGATCAACAGCCTGGAACAAGCGAAGAGGACAGTGACCAAATTGAAGAAACGCTGGCATGACATAAAGTGCAGGACGAAGGAGAAAATTGCAAGCAACCTGAAGGCAGCAATGCATACATGGGATGTGGCCCTGGTTGAAGATTGTTGCAAAAACAACAGTTGATGGATAGAATGCAGAACAATGTCATACATTCACCCCAGTACAGAGATCTGGGCCTAAATCCATCGTTTTTTTTCTCACCATGCCATTCCAGTTTGAACCCAGCCATATGCAAATCAGTCTTGACCCTGTGCCTCATGGGAACAGTCCAGCCCGAACTGCCAAGCCAGGTCCTCTCTGGACTGGAAACAAGCATCCTAGGACCGGTTTCGGGGTTACACCCCTCTTCAGCCAGGATAGCTTGATTCCAGTGGCATGGAGAGCACGGGACTCACGTCTGAGCATACCCGTCCCACTCGGGGTGAAAAATGCAAAAACAACAGTTGATGGACAGAATGCAGAACAATGTCATACATTCACCCCAGTACAGAGATCTGGGCCTAAATCCATCATTTTTTTGCTCACCATGCCATCCCAGTTTGAACCCAGCCATATGCAAATCAGTCTTGACCCTGTGCCTCATGGGAACAGTCCAGCCCGAACTGCCAAGCCAGGTCCTCCCTGGACTGGAAACAAGCATCCTAGGATTGGTTTCGGGGATTCACCCCTCTTCAGCCAGGATAGCTTGATTCCAGTGGCATGGAGAGCACAGGACTCACGTCTGAGCATGCCCGTCCCACTCGGGGTGACAAATGCAAAAACAACAGTTGATGGACAGAATGCAGAACAATGGCATACATTCACCCCAGTACAGAGATCTGGGCCTAAATCCATCGTTTTTTTTCTCACCATGCCATTCCAGTTTGAACCCAGCCATATGCAAATCAATCCTGACCCTGTGCCTCATGGGAACAGTCCGGCCCGAACTGCCAAGCCAGGTCCTCCCTGGATTGGAAACAAGCACCCTAGGACCAGTTTCGGGGTTTCACCCCTCTTCAGCCAGGATAGCTTGATTCCAGTGGCATGGAGAGCACGGGACTCACGTCTGAGCATACCCGTCCCACTCGGGGTGACAAATGCAAAAACAACAGTTGATGGACAGAATGCAGAACAATGTCATACATTCACCCCAGTACGGATTACTATACCATTATGGATTTAACCCAGATCTCTTGACTGGGGATGAATGTTTTGATTTGTTCTGCATTCCGTCCATCAATTGTGTGTCTTTTGCTTTCTCGCCCTAAGTGCGCCAGGTATGCTCAGACGGGAGTCCTGGGCTCACTGTGCCACTGGAATCAAGCTATTCTGGCTGAAGAGGGGGGAAACCCCAAAACCGGTCCTAGGATGCTTGTTTCCGGTCCAGGGAGGACCTGGCTTGGCAGTTCGGGTTGGACTGTTCCCATGAGGCAGAGGGTCAAGACTGATTTGCATATGGCCAGGTCTAAACTGGGGTGGCATTGTGAACAAAAGAATGATGGATTTAACCCAGATCTCTTGACTGGGGGTGAATGTTTTGATTTGTTCTGCATTTCGTCCATCAATTGTTTGTCTTTTGCTTTCTCACCCTAAGTGTGCCAGGTATGCTCATACGTGAGTCCTGGGCTCACTGTGCCACTGGAATGAAGCTATCCTGGCTGAAGAGGGGTGAAACCCCGAAACCGGTCCTAGGATGCTTATTTCCAGGGCAGGGAGGACCTGACTTGGCAGTTCTGGCTGGACTGTTCCCATGAGGCACAGGGTCAAGACTGATTTGCATATGGCCAGGTCTAAACTGGGGTGGCATTGTGAGCAAAAGAATGATGGATTTAACCCAGATCTCTTGACTGGGGATGAATGTTTTGATTTGTTCTGCATTCCGTCCATCAATTGTGTGTCTTTTGCTTTCTCGCCCTAAGTGCGCCAGGTATGCTCAGACGTGAGTCCTGGGCTCACTGTGCCACTGGAATCAAGCTATCCTGGCTGAAGATGGGTGAAACCCCGAAACCGGTCCTAGGATGCTTGTTTCCAGTCCAGGGAGGACCTGGCTTGGCAGTTCGGGCTGGACTGTTCCCATGAGTCACAGGGTCAAGACTGATTTGCATATGGCCAGGTTTAAACTGGGGTGGCATTGTGAGCAAAAGAATGATGGATTTAACCCAGATCTCTTGACTGGGGGTGAATGTTTTGATTTGTTCTGCATTCCGTCCATCAATTGTCTGTCTTTTGCCTGGTTGATGATTGAGCACGTGGCAGGAGGGAGTCTGTAGGCAAAGTGCCTTATCATGCCACATATATCAAAGTTGGAGGATGTGAAACAGGGATCAATCAAAGTATAGGAAGAACTAGTTTGCCACCCCAAAGCCCTTGAGGAAGGGATGGTAGGAAGCTGAGGTAAATGGCTCCAGTTGTGTGGGAAACCTGGCCAGGTATATGTCACAAATTCCAGCACTACTACCATGTGGGGTTCTGGTTAACCTACATCCCACAACTACAGGCTGCCATGCCAGTCCATTGGATATGTTCACACATATTGTTGGTGTTGTAGGCACATGAGACTCAATGTAAGATGTGGGTTACATCAGTGGGTGGCAGTAAGTTGTGTGCCTGGTTCAAAATAAGAAGTGCCAGAGGAGACATGTACATGTCCAAGTGAGAGGGCCTGAGTCAAACAATGTGTGATACTCTGAAGAAAAACTACTCTTCCAATGATGAAATGTGGTGCTATCAATCTACATACTTTCACTTGGCCCATCCCCTCAGAGTTGCTACACTGTGCCCACTGCCCACCAATATCGAGTCAAGTGTGTGTGTGCACTTTAATCACATTAATATCCACCACTCAGAAAACCATCCTAAGAATATGGCGTTACACAGTTCTGCAGTGTATCAAGGTCTAAAGCTGTGAGGAAGACATGTGTGAAGTACAGACCTCTGGCCACATGAATGCACTATGCAGGATACCACAACAATCCAGAGTGCTGTGCTGTACTGTGAGAAAGGCAGACTGCAAGTACATTACTAATTACTTTCCCAAGCCACATCCCTTCCACACGAGAGAAGGGCTGCGTACTGATCACAGGGAATGCTGGCTCCCTGGGGATTATGGTGCAATGTGCATAGTAGTGGTGTAAATACATCCAAATACTTGGGGACATAGTCACAAGACCAGTGCGCCACTGGAACTTCACTTATATAGATGTTGGTGCCACTCACAGGCCTTACCCATATTAACTAGGCCACATAAAGCCACCCTGCATGGCTCTTTATGGCTGTGCAGACTAGGAGAGAGGCAATGCAGCGCAAGTTGCTTATTGCCTCACACTACGATGAGGAGGCGTGCCGTGGGGCTCAAGTTGGGTGTTCCAAGGTAACAGTCATGGCATGTAAGGCATGCCCAGATTTATTACAAGCTGTAAACCTGGAAATGTGTCAATATCTGATGCCTCCCCAGAGGAGGTGCAGGGGAGGAACAATAAGGAGCAATTACATCATTTCCCTACAAATTTGCCTCTTTCAGTGTATGCTGCATTCAGCAGCACAAACAGAAAGAGGAAATAGCCTCCATATCTTGTTTCTGGCCAGGATGGTGCCGCTACCTGCACAATAACAACCATCTCAACAATGCATGCACTTTAGCACCATGGTGCAAGGGTGCCTGCATTTGTGCTTGGCAGCCATTTGTGAGCAAGCATTGTGTAAGAAGAAAGGAATCCAAAGTATCTCATAGATATAGGGCAGTCATTCCCTTTCCTGTTTGATGTAGGGCTGCACGGCAGGATGCTTGCAATTCTGACTTGTTCCATAAACTTGTAAATGAGGCCATGATTGTCAAACCTTTGACTCTAGTGAGCAACTGACAAGGATCTCCATCACCATGAATTTGTTTCCATTCGAGAGGATGAACCACCTATTCCTGACCAGCTGCATGTCCTTGATGAAGATCCTGCGAAGGATGGCAGACTGCCAATCCTCGATCAAGACTCCCTCCAGAAATCCTTGACTCTATCCAAACACCCGCTCTGGTCACGAGAAGGGTCAACAGCATTGTGGGGTCTCCACATTATCTGCCTATCACACATTAAACACCACCTGCCAGCCCACCCCTAGCACAGGACTCCGAGGGCCCTCAAACAGTTTTCCAACATTGTGTGGTAGGAGTGCATCATGAGCTGATAAATGAGGTGCGGATGGGGATGGAGACCCATGGCGGGCACAGTAGAGAGAGTCCGTAGGTGCCTCAGCCAAAATAAGGACACCTTTGACTAAATGAATATGTTTTTGCTATGTCGTTCATGCATTGTTCCATGTAAGTTAGCATTCGCTGCACCATTTTGTGTTTAGCTGCCATTTTGAATCATGCCATTAGCTGCTTATTGTCTTTTCGCTGAGCAGTCTTTGGAAAACTTAATTTCTCCAAAGTTAGGCCTTGCCCTGCTAATGAATACACTGTTCTTATTAGCGCATACCTTTCCCATTAGATAGAGGCCTGCTCCCACTAGTCCAGCGATGGGTACAGGCAGAACGACCTTGGCCTAGAGATATTGGTGCCGATCACGATCCGGTAACATTTTTCCCCGTACGACTCGTAACCGGTCTTTTTACCATACGAATCGTACAAGTTCCGTACGAACTGGCAATCACGATTCGCATGGTAAAAAGTCCATACGAACCGCATTTGGAATCATTCCCCACACGTCCTCGGGTCGGAAAATGTGTCCGACACGTCCTCGGACGATTTACCGTACAAACGTGAAAAGTCAAGTCCGACCGAGGAATCACGATCCCACCCGTGCGTCCGAACTCACAACCGTATGGTAAAAACACCGTCCGCACCGAACTCCCATTGCAACCATGGAGATATGTGCCCGCATACGCGCCAAACACTCCCCCCAGCACCCTTACGTTCGAGTCGTACTCCCCGTCAATGTACACCCCCCGTATGTACACCCGTGTACGTGTCGAACCCCCACCCGTGTATGTACACCCCAGTACGTTCGAGTTGTACCCCCACCCCTGTACGTGTCGTACCACCGTGTACCCACACCCCAGTACGTTCGAGTCCCACCCCCACCCCAGTACGTGTCGTACCCCCGTGTACCCACACCCCAGTACGTTCGAGTCGTACCCCCACCCCTGTACGTGTCGTACCACCGTCTAAGTACACCCCAGTACGTTCAAGTCGTACCCCCACCTCTGTACGTGTCGTACCCCCGTGTACCCACACCCCAGTACGTTCGAGTCGAACCCCCACCCCTGTACGTGTCACACCCCCGTGTACCCACACCCCAGTACATTCGAGTCATACCCCCACCCCTGTACGTGTCGTACCACCGTCTAAGTACACCCCAGTACGTTCGAGTCGTACCCCC
The DNA here is from genome assembly GCF_964204655.1 of Triturus cristatus. Classification (NCBI taxonomy): domain Eukaryota; kingdom Metazoa; phylum Chordata; class Amphibia; order Caudata; family Salamandridae; genus Triturus; species Triturus cristatus. The sequence continues at coordinate 620,230,330 of NC_140584.1, forward strand.
ACCCCAGTACATGTCGTACCACCGTCTAAGTACACCCCAGTACGTTCGAGTCGTACCCCCACCCCTGTACATGTCGTACCCCCATGTACCCACACCCCAGTACGTGTGAGTCGAACCCCCACCCCTGTACGTGTCACACCCCCGTTTACCCACACCCCAGTACATTCGAGTCGAACCCCCACCCCTGTACGTGTCACACCCCCGTGTACCCACACCCCAGTACGTTCGAGTCGTACCCCCACCCCTGTACGTGTCGTACCACCGTCTAAGTACACCCCAGTACGTTCGAGTCGTACCCCCACCCCAGTACGTGTCGTACCACCGTCTAAGTACACCCCAGTACGTTCGAGTCGTACCCCCACCCCTGTATGTGTCGTACCCCCGTGTACCCACACCCCAGTACGTGCGAGTCAAACCCCCACCCCTGTACGTGTCACACCCCGTGTACCCACACCCCAGTACGTTCGAGTCGTACCCCCACCCCTGTACGTGTCGTACCACCGTCTAAGTACACCCCAGTACGTTCGAGTCGTACCCCCACCCCAGTACGTGTCGTACCACCGTCTAAGTACACCCCAGTACGTTCGAGTCGTACCCCCACCCCTGTACGTGTCGTACCCCCGTGTACCCACACCCCAGTACGTGCGAGTCGAACCCCCACCCCTGTACGTGTCACACCCCCGTGTACCCACACCCCAGTACGTTCGAGTCATACCCCCACCCCTGTACGTGTCGTACCACCGTCTAAGTACACCCCAGTACGTTCGAGTCGTACCCCCACCCCAGTACGTGTCGTACCACCGTCTAAGTACACCCCAGTACGTTCGAGTCGTACCCCCACCCCTGTACGTGTCGTACCCCCGTGTACCCACACCCCAGTACGTTCGAGTCGAAACCCCACCTCTGTACGTGTCACACCCCCGTGTACCCACACCCCAGTACGTTCGAGTCAAACCCCCACCCCTGTACGTGTCGTACCACCGTCTAAGTACACCCCAGTACGTTCGAGTCGTACCCCCACCCCTGTACGTGTCGTACCCCCGTGTACCCACACCCCAGTACGTTCCAGTCGCACCCCCACCACAACCTCCTAAGTACGGAGCGCACCCCATGCCCCAACATCACAACCGCATGTACGAGTCGTGCCAAGCCACACACAAGGACAGCACCGTACAACCAAATGGCCCATCTACACACCGTACACATGCTCAAAACGCACGTACACAACCAGGACAAAACAAAACTACACAAGAATACACTATTCGAATGGCACAAAGCCACTAAACATGGCCAACAAACACTCATAAAACACACATTCACTTACCTGCAACTGCCAAAAACAAACAGAGGCCCTAAACACCACCACTCCTTATAACACACCCACCCAAACTTCAAACACAGCCACACCCACCAATGGACCAATAAAAAGGGCCCACACACACAAACCATGAGCCTTTGCAACAGACTCACTGCTGCCAGACACCACAGACAACTTACAGCACCTTACTACAAGCTTCACCACACCTTACACTTGCACATCTCCACCCAACCACCTTCACAAACACACCCTCATCACATTCACACACACACCTGCACAACCACACCCACACACCCACAACCATCCACACACCCACCCCACCATCCACACCCCCCCCCACCATCCACACCCACACCCCTCACCATGCCCACTACCAAGAATCCAAAGTTCAGTAACCGAGAGTTGGAGGTTCTTGTCGATGAAATCCTCAGAGTCGAGCCACAGCTCTTTGGAACATTGGTCAGAAACACCAGCATGGCAGCTAAAACAGCCATGTGGCAGACCATCGTCGATGCTGTGAATGCTGTTGCGGACACCAGAAGGACCAGGCAGGAATGCCAGAACAGGTGGTACGATCTGCGGAGGAGGGTCCGAGCCAAGAGGCAGGAGGAACACGACCAGGCCAACGCCACCGGAGGAGGGCCCTCCCGCAGACCCGTACACTACCAGCCCTGGGAGGAGAGGGTGATGGCCATACTGCCGGTGGAGGCAGTCGAAGGATTAGAAGGACTCCGAGACCCGGGTGAGTACACAAACAACGCACCTCACATGGGGGGAACGGCATCCACAACCAAAATCACAAACAGGCACGCAACCACCCCAAGCCATCGCATGACTCAACCACACTCCATGAGCACGCACATGCCACTGCTGCCACCATGCCCCATGCACCCAGCTAGACAATGTCAAGTCACAGGCCACAGAAGACACCAACACATGACACGGTAACCCGGATGGCGGGAGGCTAGGCCCCAAAAATCACATAGTGCAACTCAGAAGCAGACAACAATGCCCTCTGCCCATATGGCCCAGGTCACAGCCAGACAAACAGTGTGTCCCCACACAGGAAAGACTCGCCAGCAAATGGCGGACGCCTTGCATCAACACATGGGGGTGAAGGCACTGTTTTGCACATGACAGCAGCTAATGAACAGCCAACATTGTGAAAGAGTGGCAGCACACACCACCACAGCAGCAGCACACAGACACACATCACACCCAATGGGTGCCTGGAGATCAGAAACAAACTCACATCAACAAGCCAAGGGCCACTCAAAGATCTGCTAACAGTGTGTGCCCAGGAAGCTGGGCGGAGGTGACAGAGGGTGACACACAGAGGGAGGGAGAGGGGGACACAGAGGGAGGGAGACGGACAGAGGGAGGAGGCTGACACACGGAGGGAGGGAGAGGGGGACAGAGAGGGAGGGAGAGGGGGACAGAGAGGGAGGGAGACACAGGGAGACGGACAGAGGGAGGAGGCTGACACACGGAGGGAGGGAGAGGGGGACAGAGAGGGAGGGAGAGGGGGACAGAGAGGGAGGGAGAGGGGGACAGAGAGGGAGCGAGACGGACAGAGGGAGGAGGCTGACACACGGAGGGAGGGAGAGGGGGACAGAGAGGGAGGGAGAGGGGGACAGAGAGGGAGGGAGAGGGGGACAGAGAGGGAGCGAGACACAGGGAGAGCAAATCAGCCGCGTGGCGTGTGCGAATGTCTGCTCGTCAGTAGGTAGACTGCGTGCATGTAGACAAGGGTGGCCAGTCCCAGAACCCCCCCTCTTCCCCATGGCAAAACACAGGGCCATGTCACAACCTGTTCACGAGCACAAGGACAGCTACCTGGATCATATAAGTGTGTGGATCCACTCCATGTGCACATGTACAGTGCTACACGGAAGGCGCCAATGCATGGCTCGCCACACCTGCCCACTCCACTGCTGACTGCAGTCACACTTGACGCAGCAAGTAAGACCGTGCCACACATAGTTAAAGGGGCCAAAGTGGTGCCCAAGGGACACACCCATGCACAAGTGCACTGTGAGTGGAATGCAAGACAGATCCCAATTCCAAGAGGAAATGTCCCAACATTGAAACTGATGAAACATGGATGTTGCATGGACCAAAATTAACATTGTCTCTCACACACACAGGTCAACGTCGTGGTTCACCCCCCAACACTGGGGGGGAAGACTCACAGGACCCGGATCTGCAGGAGCCCGATCCCACCGGCAGCGACCACTCTCACCACTCTGTGGACGACCCCGACCGACCTGGCCCCTCTGGTGTCCAACCACCTGCAGCACCTGCGTCAGGTACAACTGTGCCAACCACCACCCCCACTCCTGCCACATCCCAGGAGACACCCAGGATCCCTGCCCCAACACCACAATGCAGCCAGGCTGGCCAGGAGGGACACGGTGTCCCGGGCACCCAGGAGGAGGCAGGCGACAATGCCAATGCCACCCCTCAGGGGTCCCGGAGACCCGATGTGCCCACAAGGGCAGGCCAGGTGCAAGTGGGCAGGGGTGGTGGGAGTGGAGGACGGCGGAGGCGCGAGCCTGACCAGTTGGCTGGGGAACCGGTATTTTCCCTTTGTCCGTAACATCCTGGACTCATACCGGCAGGACACCACGGGCATGGCCCAGGTTGTGTCCACCCTCAATGAGATCAAGGGGAGCCTCGATGAGATAAAGACCCAGCAGGCCCAGCAACATGCCTGTCTACTGCAACACCAACGGAGGATGGAGGACAGACAGGCTGAGCAAGTGACGGCGTTCCAGGGGATTCACGATACACTCCGTCGGATGGCCGACAACATGGCCGACCCTCCCTGTGCCAGAAGGCGGAGAACATCACCACCCACAGGGAGGGATCAGGAGGAGGAGGAGGAAACATCCGATGGAGCATCCCAGACGTCGTCAAGGCCTGCTGCTGAGGGTCCCCGCAGGAGGCCGGGTCGTCCACGGAAAGGACCGTGAGGGTCGGCGCTACATCACCATCTCCCAGGACACCTGGCCTGGCACCTGGCCCACTGGAGCAACAGCATCACAGCCTCAAGAGACATTCCCTGCCACATGGCCCTGCTGGTCACTGGCTGACCAATGTTGACAAAGACTGTGGCATGGACTCTGAGGATTTCAAATGGCAAGGACACCAACTCCCCTACTGAACTTTGGATTCCAAACTCCCGGAAAGCCCCTCACTTTGTCCCCCCCCCCCCAATAATAAATCACACTATGAACAGTAGATGCCTGCTGGTTGCATTATTACCTAACATGTGTCTTGTAAAGTCTAAACATGCCTGAGTCATCTTTTGTCTTCAACCATCCACACCCTGGGGCCTGAGTCTGGCACAGGACACATGGGTCACAGTGTATTAGGCAAGACAGACATGGAGCACCATACACACCCGTGATGGGCCCAACCAGCTGAGGGGGTGGCCGAACAACCGTGCTGACAGACACATTGAGTACAGCAACAGTCATGCGCAGAGGTCAGGGATCCAGTCCAGTGTCCTGGGGGGCATCCAGGTATGTGTAGACAGGTGGCAGAACCATGTCCTGCAAGCTTGAGTCCGGTGGATGCAGAGAATGGGGTCCTGGACAACGTTGGATGCATGGGGATGGCACATGTCACAATACCCACACAGTCATGGACATCATGCCCAATACACAGTCTCAGCCCACACACACAGCTTGCATCTTGCTACTCGACACATTGACACATAGCCACAATCAGGGAATACCATGCCAGACATGCTGGATGCACCGTGGCAACACACCAGCATTGACTGAGAAGAGGCACCTTGGAGGCATAGGGACACCTTTATTAGTCATGTTTTCGGGATTGCAGAGGCAACTTGAAGTACACATGAACACATCATGTGGAGTAACATGTGGGTCCAACACTGGCACCCCCCTTCTGCAGCACAAATGCGTGTTCGCCATGGAACTGGCACACAAGCGTCGGCTAACAGCTAAACACCCACAGCTGCTCACGGAGAGCCTGCCATACACCATAGATCCGCTGATGTGGAAGTCCCACACCAATGCTAACCGTATGTGTCCGAGGGCAGTGTAACACACATTGATGCCATCATCACAATCCCCTATCCCATCACTGATGACTGTCAACCAGGCAGACCATCTATTCAGGTGTACACAGCTGCATGTCGTGTCCCATGGTGATGCGACATGTCTGCAGAGGAACCAAACATCGACAGGGGCAGTGTGCATACATCGTGAACAACTGCCACACCCAATACACCCCAGATGCATCCCTTACCCTATGGAGACTTCCAAACGTGTCCGTGCCTGTAACGCAGAGTCAGCCCACGAGTCATGTCCATGAGGAATAGCAGTGCCACAACAATGCAAGCAGCAGACGGCATGCGCAAGTACCTGGGGAAGAGAGACACACAAGTAGTCAGCCACAAAAAGCACAGCCACTTGCATGTGCATTTACTCGACACATGTAAGGATGACAACATGCTAGGTCACAATTATGACTGGGGAAATACAACCATCACTGCCACCATCACTCCAGTGACACACCCACACACACCTCTGACTCACGTGCCATACATGCAGGTGGACACACACATCACAACACATGCCACACGGGGACCAATGCGTGCACACTCAGACACTGGTACTCACCACTAAGCAAAGAAGTCGCGTATGAGCCGAGTCCGGATGTCCTCTTGCGGCTCCACATCCTCCACATCACTAGCCCCATTGCCAAGCCCTTCGTCCTCCACGGGTGGATGGTCCTCGTCATGTTGATTCAGGATGAGTGGCACAGATCTTTCAACTGCCATGTTGTGCAGCATGCAGCAGACCATGAAGATCTTGCAGACCTTCGCCGGGGCATATGGGAGTGCGCCGCCGGTCTTGTGTAGGCACCTGAAACGGCTCTTCAGCAGGCCAAACGTCCTCTCGATCACTCGCCTTGTCCGGCCATGGGCGGTGTTGTAGCGGAGCTGGGCCGGCGTGATGGGGTTGCGGAGAGGTGTGAGCAGCCAAGGCATGTTGGGATAGCCAGCGTCCCCTACATGGGAAGCACATGGACATCGTTAGAAGTGGTGAAGCGGTCGTGCTGGTAGGTGATGCAAAATACAGGACAGACAGACTGTACCCACCAACAACACATGCCCGTTCGTTGCGCAGCTGCATCATCATTTCAGGCATCCTGCTACGCCTCATGATGTAGGCATCGTGTGCTGATCCTGGAAAACGAGCACAGACATGTGAAATCACCATGTTGGCCTGACACACCACAAGGGCATTAATGGAGTGGTAGTGCTTTCGATTGCGGTACGCCACCTCCCGTGCGTGTGGTGGTACCAAAGCTACATGTGTCCTATCTATGGACCCAATGACATGGGGCATCCCTCCCAGGGCATAGAATCCACGCTTGACCGCAGTCATCTGTTCAGGTGTTGGGAACTTGATGAAGTCATCCAGGTGAATCATCATGGCCTCTAAGAAATCATGCAGCACACGGCAGAACATGCTCTGGGACATGCCACCAACATTAGCTATGGTATATTGAAAGGTATCCGTGGCAAGAAAATGTAGGGCAGCCATTACCTTCAGCTGGGGTGTCAGTGCCGTAGGATACCTGTGCTGCGGTTGCAGGTGTGGTGCCAGTCTCGCCGTCAACTCCAGAATCAACCGTCGGGGGAAGCGGTAGAGCCGGATGCTGTCATTCTCCTGCATGGCAGCCAAGTCCGGAATTGGTCGGGCAAGAGGCGGCGCTCTGCAGTAATTTGGAAGTGACAAGGAAGAGTGAGTGCACTACGACAACAAATCATATGTACTGAGCACATGTTAATCTGTCAATACACATATGCTACATAGGGAGTCAGGTATGTGCTACATGCCCAGGACACGTATGGATGTAAGGTGACACTCCTACCAAGACCCAGCTACACACGGAGATTGAGAACCTCCCCATGCCACGCCATGGGAATAGCTGTGTCCCAGTGCAAGTGAACAGCCAGACGCAAGACAGGAGTGACATACGCCCACACATCAGCAGAAGTAGGATGCCGATTGCAGAGACTGGTAGCGGAACACTAGAGCCACAGGTCACATGACATCACACTAGGACAGCCCACACACCTTGCCATGAAGGTGCACATGTCATGACTCACCACACATTCATTGTGAGGATGCAGACATGTCCTTGTCACGCTACTCCGTGTCCCATGCATACATGTGCACCTCACATCCGATACCACATGTGGCATGGTGTGCGGAACAGTGTGCAATGTCAATCTACACACAGACACATGTTGGTTGCTGCAACGGCTGCAGCTTTTGAGGGTGCTCCAACATCAACCTGATGGGAAGCCCCCACACATACATGACATAGTCACATTGTGCACCGTGGGTAGTGACAAGTCAGGTGTGGTAACCCCTGTACCGGGCATCAGGGGACACTTCCGTGTGTTGGTGTCCGTGCCATGCCAGTGACGGTCACCCCAAGTGTGCAGTACGACATGCACACATGTCAAAGGAGTCAAGGGCATGCCTGGCACACATTGCACCATCACACAGTACATCTGTAGACATCTCATCATACATCTGGTGCCTTCTCGACTCAGGAGTAATGTTCCACATCACAGGCCGGCACACCTGTGCCCCACACATGTAGTAATGCACAGACGATGCCTCGATGTCAATTAATGGACAAGTATGTCCATCCATGGACAAGTATGTCCATCCCTGGACAAGTATGTCCGCCCTATCCCTACCTGTGTGCCGCCTGTCACCACTGTGATGTGTGAAAACCACTGTACTGCTGCGAAGAGGGCCTGTGTACGTTACCATTTCACTATGGGAGTGCTGCCGTATGTGTACCCATCGTGATGGCGAGCGTACAGGCATGTGTACGGCCCGTACCACTACGAGTACGCATACGCGAGGACACCCATAGTGATAGTGAGCGTACAGGCGTGTGTACGGCCCGTACCACTACAAGTACGCATACGCGAGGCCACCCATAGTGGTAGGGCTGTACACACGCCTGTACGCTCACTATCACTATGGGTTGCCTCGCGTATGCGTACTCGTAGTGGTACGGGCCGTACACACGCCTGTACGCTCACTATCACTATGGGTGGCCTCGCGTATGCGTACTCGTAGTGGTACGGGCCGTACACACGCCTGTACGCTCCCTATCACTATGGGTGGCCTCGCGTATGCGTACACGTTGTGATAGTGAGCGTACAGGCGTGTGTACGGCCCGTACCACTACGAGTACGCATACGCGAGGCCACCCATAGTGGTAGGGCCGTAGCGTACACGTTGTGATAGTGAGCGTACAGGCGTGTGTACGGCCCGTACCACTACGAGTACGCATACGCGAGGCAACCCATAGTGATAGTGAGCGTACAGGCGTGTGTACGGCCCTACCACTATGGGTGGCCTCGCGTATGCGTACTCGTAGTGGTACGGGCCGTACACACGCCTGTACGCTCACTATCACAACGTGTACGCATACGCGAGGCCACCCATAGTGATAGGGAGCGTACAGGCGTGTGTACGGCCCGTACCACTACGAGTACGCATACGCGAGGCCACCCATAGTGATAGTGAGCGTACAGGCGTGTGTACGGCCCGTACCACTACGAGTATGCATACGCGAGGCAACCCATAGTGATAGTGAGCGTACAGGCGTGTGTACGGCCCTACCACTATGGGTGGCCTCGCGTATGCGTACTCGTGGTGGTACGGGCCGTACACACGCCTGTACGCTCACTATCACTATGGGTGTTCTCGCGTATGCGTACTCGTAGTGGTACGGGCCGTACACACGCCTGTACGCTCACTATCACAACGTGTACGCATACGCGAGGCCACCCATAGTGATAGTGAACGTAGGCACGCGTGTACGGGCCGTTGCAATGCATTTGGGGTGCCCTAGGGCCCCGGAACGCACCGTACCTGTGTGTGAAGCTCCAAATTACATAGGGGACACATGAGGGACAAGTATTAAGGCCTACATGCATGCTGGTTGTCATGGAGACCAAGTTCAAATTTTGAATTTGTTCTGGAAGGTGCACAGCAGAAGTCAGTTGGAATTAATCTACTTTGTTGCAATGTGTTTGTGGGGCTGACATCATGCAGGAGAATGAAACCGATAGAGTACACACAGACTGCTAGGTTTGAAGGGATTGGTGGAAACATAGGATGCAAATGTGAGTGACCAATCACTCTGTACTCCTGTGCATGAGACAGGGCAGAAAGGCAGATATAAGGCAGCCAGGTCCCATGAGGGAGAACTTGCCTGCACATCTTTGAATTCGTCGACCCAGCTGCTGCTACTGATTCCCTGGAACCATGTCAAGGGCTGTGGAGAGGACACAGCCATTCACCCTGGAGGAGAACCTGGCATTGCTGGATGTGATCCTCCCACAGTACCCCCTTCTGTATGGGCGACCAGGGTATCAGGTGAGTGCATAGGCCACTGGCACAGACTGTCCCTTTGTTGTGACTGTGACTTCTGGCATTGTGTCCTGGTGTGACACACATGCTATGTACTGTAGGGGGGGTGCCAGGGGGGGGATGCCTGATGTCTCCCAGCCAGTGCATGCTGTGGTGCATGTCTGCTCTCCTCACTTGCATTGTGTTTACTGTGACATTCACTGCATGTGGCATTACACATTGTGCCTGTGTAATCCTCCAGGGTATGGAGCTACTACAGTCCTCCTGTGATTCTGTGGTTACCCCAGTGTGACAGGTGACTGTACCTACAGATGTGTGTTTGTCCACTGTACCTATGCTGAGAGTGTCCACATGATGTGTTTGTCCCCTGGACATCTGTGTGTGTAAATCCAATGTCATTTGTGTGGGTGCATATGTGTAGTGGACCACCCCAGATGCATGAGGCCTGGATATGCCCTGCACATCTCATGTGAGCAGGGAGCAGTGCTGTGTGTCTGACGTGCAGAGCCAGCCCCACACCTGTGAGCCCCCCCGATCTAGTGGCACATGTGCAGTGAGGTTTGTATCTGCATTTGGCAATGGCAGGTGAATGTCCTGTGTCTGTGTACTCTGCTGAGGTGGCGTCAGTGGCCTGTGGCATGTGACTGCTTTGAGGTGCTGGCCAGACACAGGAGGTGTGTGTGCAGAGTCCTCCCAGCAGTGCCCTGAGACAGGAGGGGTGTGTGCAGAGTCCACCCAGCAGTGCCCTGAGACAGGAGGGGTGGGTGCAGAGTCCTCCCAGCAGTACCCTGAGACAGGAGGGGTGTGTGCAGAGTCCTCCCAGCAGTGCCCTGAGACAGGAGGGGTGTGTGCAGAGTCCTCCCAGCAGTGCCCTGAGACAGGAGGGGTGTGTGCAGAGTCCACCCAGCAGTGCCCTGAGACAGGAGGGGTGTGTGCAGAGTCCACCCAGCAGTGCCCTGAGACAGGAGGGGTGTGTGCAGAGTCCTCCCAGCAGTGCCCTGAGACAGGAGGGGTGTGTGCAGAGTCCACCCAGCAGTGCCCTGAGACAGGAGGGGTGGGTGTGATGCACAGTGTGAGCCTTGATCATTGATTGTGACATTGCCATCATTCCACCTGTGTACCTACAATGGCACGTACTGCTTCTTCCCTCCCCAGAGGATCATGTCCCTATGACAAAGGTGCAATGCGTTGGCTGCATGACATGCCTTGTTGTGACCAGCTAATTTGTTCTCATATGTCTCTCTGTAACATGTGGCTGGTGTATTGATGTGGTGTCACTTGTTCTTCCTCACAGGTAGGCGCCACTGCCAAGGAGCAGATCTGGCTGACCGCCGTCAGTGCCGTGAGGGGTGTGGATGGTCGGAGGCGGAGCCTGTCCCAGGTGAGGAAACGCTGGCAGGATATCCGGTGCTGGACGCGGAGGATCGCACGGGTCCTGCTGGGGGACTCACCTGTGAGCCACAAGAACCGCGGGCGCCGCCGTCTGAGCCACCTCCACAGGTGTGGGCTGCCGGTGGTCTTTCCAGACTTGGAGAGGCGCTTACAGGAGATGCAGCAGCCGGAAGGGGGTAGGTACATGTGTGTTTGTTGTGTGTCACTGGCATTTGTAAGGGCACAGTAGCATGAATTCACTGCCAGGGTTTAAAGGTGCTGTGCAGATCCAGTTTGCCCCAGTATAGCGCTGCGCTCCTGCCACCCTTCCCCTCCTTGCAATGTGTTCCCTGGTCTGTGTGTAGTCACTCCTTCACAAGGTAATGTAGGCTGGCGCTTTGTCCACGAGAACTATGCCTGTAGCATCATGTGTGGGGGTGGTGTGTAACAGGTTTTGGGACCTTGCCTGTGCCCTGTCCAGTTCACTGCATGTGGGTTCCATGTCAGTTGGCACTGATGCTGAGTCCAGACATGGGAGTTAGTCTCTCAAGTGTCATGCCTTACAGCGCGCATGTCCTATGTAGTGGCCTGTGACATGATGTGCATGAGTGTGCGATACGCATAGTGCAGGGATGGTGGCGTGTGTTGCAGTCATTCCCATTCAGGAGCATGGAGTTGTGTGGCCACTACTGTCCCCTGGGGCACCTTTTCCTCGGTGTTGTATGTGTCATCCCAAAACGTGGACACTCTCAGTGTCTACAGCGTAGGTTGTGCTCTGTTCCATTGTCCCCTGGCACCATGTATATAGACGTGAAATTTAGTACAGGTGTCCACTGTGCAGCCTGACCTGAATGTCCTTCTTCATACTCACAGTTGCCAGTGCCTGTGTGTCTTGTTATACTCATCTGAGGATGGGCACTGGTACCTCATTATTTGTACAGGCGCACCTTGGGTGTTTGGCGTCCAATCTTGCATTTTGCCTGCCCCTGTGTGTATCACCCAGACTATGAGATGTTGGTGCCACCTGTGTCTCAACAATTTGCCTCGTGTAGGGGGTGGTTGGGGCGGGCAAAGCCTATATGTCAAATCCTGATTTCTACTTGCTGGGTCTGGGTAGTGTGTGATGTTTGTCTGGACATACACTCAAGGTGCAGTGACCCAGTCATGTTGGGCATGTTTTCAGCATTACCTATGCAGCATGTGTCTCAAGTTCATGGATATGGTCCCTGGTCATCCCTATTTTCGCCAACGCTGTGTGGTGCAGATGCAGTGCTGGATTGTCCCCAGGGCCTGGGTGCTATGTCAGACTCCGTTTCCTGTCATTTGCTATTGTCTCATGCTCTCCATGGTATTTCAGTGGCATGGTGGCTCAACCAACTGTGTGTTTCATGCCCTACATCGGTACCTTGTTTAGTAGATGTTTGGGATCTTCCTTTTCAGGCTATGCAATGTAACCTATGTAGATTGGACTCATGTGACAGATGTGTACAGGTGTCTGATTAATTTCTGTCTCTCCACCCTGCCCACAGCATCGTCGGGGGACACAGAGGGAGACATGGACACAGACCAGGTGGAGGGACCGAGCACCAGTGCCAGCCGTGACATCGTGGCTGGCACATCGAGTGGGACAGAGGCGGAGGAGAGTGCGGCCGAGGACCTGTCGACTGGCACGTCAGAATACGAAGCTGACAGGTCCGAGGAGGATGTCTCCGAGTGGGCGGAGGCTGCACCAGCAGCTGACAGCGGAATAACACCTCGCACCGCCCCCTCCGTTCCCATCAGCCACCTCCCACTTGCTCGTGTCCCTTCCCAGCGTGCCCGGTCACCGCATGTCTCCTTCATGCCAGGCACCGCACCCCCTGCCCCTGTCTCCACTGCTGCCGCCAATGCCGAGTCTGTGGACATCCAGCGGCAGCTGCAGGTTGGTCAGGCTGCGATCCTTAATGTCCTCCATGCCCACGGCCGGACCCTCAACAACATCGAGGCATACTTGGAGGGCATCATTCATCGCAGGCTGACCAACGCAGCTTGCTGAGGTCGATAGACTCGACACTGACTGCAGCAGTGGGTCTCCTGCAGCGCGACCTCCCACCACCTACCCCTGCCCCATCCACACTTCCCACTCCCATGCCTGTCCCACGTACACCCAGACGTCGGCATGCACTCACATCAACAGACACAGGCACCACACCAGCAGGGAAGGTCCACCGCACTCCTCCTGACACGCACACACAGGGTGAGGTAGGCACACCCACTGGGTCGGGGGGCTAACGTGTGACACGCAGCCAGAGTGGGAGTCCGCATTCCACCCAGTCCACTCCCTCCAAATCCCCTCCCCTCAGCTCTCCTGGCCACCTCTCCCCCAAAGACTCCTTCATGGCCGCTCTGTCCCTGAGCCCCACAGTGACACCACCCCGCAAGCGGTCAAGGAGGTCCCCGGTCAGGGTGCTTGATTCCCCCCCCCTGTCTACACCCTCCCACAGTGGCGCTGCGACCCATCCCTCTGACCCCCCCACTCCTTGGGGCCTGTGGTTCCTTCGGGTGCAGGGGAATCCCTGGAGGACCTTGCAAAGGTGTGTAGTGCCATCCTGGCCTCCGCCTTTGGCCCTGCCCCACCCCCTGTGGTGAAGTCCTCCATCCCTGCACCCACAACGCCTCCCCTTTGCCCTGATGTCCCTGCGGTGCCTGGTGCTTCCCCCCCCCCCTGATGCCCTCACCCCTGTGGACGACGACGGCATGTAACTGTGCAGGCAGGCTAGGGGACACGCATCCCACTGTGTCCCCCATCCAGCTGAGACTTATTGACTGCCCTATGGGTTTTGTGAATATTGAACTGCCTGCGATCCACGGACATTGTGATCATGCTGAATAAAGCTTTACTTTTTTTTTCATTCTGACACTACTGCTATGCTGGTATTGGTGTTGGTGGGGCTGCTACATGGTTTTGGGTGGTGTTTATGTGTTGGGTGTGTGGGAAATGTAGTAGTGTGCTGCTCATTGGGGGGACCCTGGGATCTGTGTGCCATCACAAGGTGTTCGCTAACTTTCTTTGTTCATGTAAGCAGTTACTGCATGGTGCAATTGTCCCAGGGTGTATTCCTCCCTCTGTGTACCCTGATATCTTCCCTGCAGGGTGTTCCCAATATTTAGCGCAGAGCTGTGTCTACATGAGCTGTGTGTGTGACGGAGCCCTTCTACTTTGGCCATGCATGCAGGGCCATGTCTCCACCTGCAACATTCGTGGCATCCTTGGTGATCACTGTACTTGTGTATGGAGTCTGTTGACATGAGTTCATGGGGACATGTTCCCTTGTAGGCAGTATGCATGTGTGTACTTCCAGCCTCACACACATGTGTTACACCCCTCCTGTCTCAGGGCACTGCTGGGAGGACTCTGCACCCACCCCTCCTGTCTCAGGGCACTGCTCGGAGGACTCTGCACCCACCCCTCCTGTCTCAGGGCACTGCTGGGTGGACTCTGCACACACCCCTCCTGTCTCAGGGCACTGCTGGGTGGACTCTGCACACACCCCTCCTGTCTCAGGGCACTGCTGGGAGGACTCTGCACCCACCCCTCCTGTCTCAGGGCACTGCTGGGAGGACTCTGCACCCACCCCTCCTGTCTCAGGGCACTTCTGGGAGGACTCTGCACCCACCCCTCCTGTCTCAGGGCACTGCTGGGAGGACTCTGCACCCACCCCTCCTGTCTCAGGGCACTGCTGGGAGTGATAGGCACCCACCCCTCCTGTCTCAGGGCACTGCTGGGAGTGATAGGCACCCACCCCTCCTGTCTCAGGGCACTGCTGGGAGGACTCTGCACACACACCTCCTGTGTCAGGGCACTGCTGGGAGGACTCTGCACACACACCTCCTGTCTCTGGGCACTGCTGGGAGGACTCTGCACACACACCTCCTGTCTCAGGGCACTGCTGGGAGGACTCTGCACACACACCTCCTGTCTCAGGGCACTGCTGGGAGGACTCTGCACACACACCTCCTATTTCTGGATATGTACGCTTGGTACATACACGGTGGGGGTACGCTCCATGCATTCGAGGTGAGGGTACGAGTGGTACTTACACTGGTGGGGTGGGTGTACGCTCCATGCATTCGAGGTGAGGGTACGAGTCGTACTTACACTGTTGGGGTGGGGGTACGCTCCATGCATAAGGGGTGAGGGTACGAGTCGTACTTACACTGGTGGGGTGGGGGTCGGCTCCATGCCTACGGGGGTGGGGGTACGTGTCGTACTTACACTGGTGGGGGTAAGGTCCGTACGTCCGCGGGTGAGGGTACGAGTCGTACTTTCACTGGTGGGGTGGGGGTACGCTCCATGCATACGGGGGTGGGGGTACGTGTCGTACTTACACTGGTGGGTGTGGGGGTACGGTCCGTACGTCCGCGGGTGAGGGTACGAGTCGTACTTACACTGGTGGGGTGGGGGTACGCTCCATGCATACGGGGTGAGGGTACGAGTCGTACTTACACTGGTGGGGTGGGGGTGGGCTCCATGCCTACGGGGGTGGGGGTACGTGTCGTACTTACACTGGTGGGGGTGGGGTACGCTCCATGCATACGGGGGTGGGGGTACGTGTCGTACTTACACTGGTGGAGGTGGGGGTACGGTCCGTACGTCCGCGGGTGAGGGTACGAGTCGTACCTACACTGGTGGGGTGGGGGTACGCTCCATGCATACGGGGTGAGGGTACGAGTCGTACTTACACTGGTGGGGTGGGGGTGGGCTCCATGCCTATGGGGGTGGGGGTACGTGTCGTACTTACACTGGTGGGGGTGGTGGTACGGTCCGTACTTCCGCGGGTGAGGGTACGAGTCGTACTTACACTGGTGGGGTGGGGGTACGCTCCATGCATATGGGGTGAGGGTACGAGTCGTACTTACACTGGTGGGGTGGGGGTGGGCTCCATGCCTACGGGGGTGGGGGTACGTGTCGTACTTACACTGGTGGGGGTGGGGGTACGGTCCGTACGTCCGCGGGTGAGGGTACGAGTCGTACTTACACTGGTGGGGTGGGGGTACGCTCCATGCATACGGGGTGAGGGTACGAGTCGTACTTACACTGGTGGGGTGGGGGTAGGCTCCATGCCTACGGGGGTGGGGGTACGTGTCGTACTTACACTGGTGGGGGTGGGGGTACGGTCCGTACGTCCGCGGGTGAGGGTACGAGTCGTACTTACACTGGTGGGGTGGGGGTACGCTCCATGCATACGGGGTGAGGGTACGAGTCGTACTTACACTGGTGGGGTGGGGGTGGGCTCCATGCCTACGGGGGTGGGGGTACGGTCCGTACGTCCGCGGGTGAGGGTACGAGTCATACTTACACTGGTGGGGGGGTACGCTCCATACGTCCGCGGGTGTGAGTACGAGTCGTACTTACACTGGTGGGGTGGGGGTACGCTCCATACGTACGCGGGTGGGGGTAGGGTCCGTACATATCCGTCCCCACGCTGTGTGATGCTTGTGCGGGCCGTACCCAGGCCTTTGCCACGTGGGTACGATCCGTCCCACCATTGTTGGGGTGACGTGGGTGTGGGCGTGGTACGTCTCGTACCCACGCTCTTCAGGCGTGGGTACGGGACGTACCGGTCTGGTTGTGTTGCAGGTTCGCGTGGTGACGGACTTCCGTTGTGGCGGTCGCTGGCTTAGCTGGACACGCCCCCACCCCCTCGTAGTGACCAGGGCATGGGAGTCAGGTATGTCCTGGGCATGTGTGCTGTGTGACTTTGGTGGGGGTTTTGTGGCCTGCCCTGGTCCTGCCACCCCCACCCCACCCCACTTTCCCCCCTCCCTTAGTTATTCTGACCTTCTGCGGCGTCTGCGTCCGAACCTGTAGAGGAGGTCGACTGCTATGAGGGCCGGGATGACACGTAGGTTCGGTTCCATGTCTGTCCGTCGCGTACGGGTCCTCCTTGTTCGCGTCGTCCTGTCTGTCCGTTGCGTACTGGTCCTCCTTGATCGCGTCGTCCTGTCTGTCCGTCGCGTACTGGTCCTCCTTGTTCGCGTCGTCCTGTCGCGTACTGGTCCTCCTTGTTCGCGTCGTCCTGTCTGTCCGTCGCGTACTGGTGGTCCTTGTTCGCGTCGTCCTGATTTCCGGGCAGTTTTTGGCAGCCGGAAAATATTCACCGTGCGGGATGACGTCGGTGCGAATCGGAATTCCTGGTTCGTGAATGGCAGGCTGCGAGTGTCCCGACGTCACATCGGCGCTTTCCCGGATCGCATTTGTAGGTTTATTTTGTTCGGTCGGGCTTTTTTACGATTCGTACGGAAATGGTGTTCCCGTGCGAATCGTAATTCCTTGTTTGTACATTTTGACGACCGGGTACGCGTCGGACGGAGAATATGCTCCGTCCGACGGTTCGTACCCGATTTTTACCGGATCGTGATCGGCACCATTGTGTGCCCGGCTTCAGAATCGAAACTCATCCTACTGTACTTCTTTGTGTTAGCTGCACCTGCCTGAAAATTTCCATTATAGGTGGGTCTTCCTTCGTTCTGAAATGTACATAATGCATCGCTATACTTTCTGAAGTCAGTCCTCTCTGCAGCACCCTTAAGTGACTGGGCAGACGGGCTCCACTTGAGTGTATCTGAATAAACATATCCTTGGTTTGTATTCTCTACTGTCTGACCGACTCTTCTTTTGTATGGAAGGCTGAGAGGTGGTCGCGATGGACCCGTGTGACCCTAATTGGGTCACTTCCTTCACCTTGGAGGCAGTAAGAGGCACCTGCTCTCTACTCCATGAATTGGACCTGTCCCTGGCTGACATCGCTGGTGTCATGATGCAGAGGCATGAGAAAGTGCCCCGCCAAAGTGGCACCAGTGAGGTTGCCAACAAGCTGGGGGCAATCCAGAACACCTTGGAGTCCCTGGAGCTGAAGCAGGACTTCTACATTGCAACAATGGGTGCCTACCACCCTGATATTGCTGCTGTACTGACACACCAGCAGGTCCTTCTCAGTGCTTTGCTGACTTACTTGCTGGTGCAGGGAAATGCCTCAGGGAACCAGGGGTCCACATCTTCAGCCCCTGATATGTGTGTGCGTCCATCGATTCTGGGACCTTCAACACCACTCTCACGTGAGGCACCACAGACATCAGAGGAGGAAGATGAGGACTTCAGTTCTTTGCAAATAAAAACTGCCCTGTAGCATATCTCTGTGCCACATGGGCAGTTTCTTCAATGCCCTATGCTTATGCCAATGCCAGTGTATCTCTCAACAGGTACTGTCCTCCATTTGCTTGCCCACCTGTTGATCTCATCCATGTGTGGACTTTCTTTCATAATGGCACTTGGATCTTCCTCCTCATTGGAACATTCCTCTACTCAACATGTCCCATGACATGTATAGCCCATTGACTGTGTTTGGACATCCAATGGCTCACTAACTATGTTGGGGTTGTTGCCTCAAGGACTGCCAGTTGCTCCTTGCTTCTTGGTTGATGTGTAGATAGATCTAGTTTCACTTATCAGCATGTTGGATTTCTGGTCATGAGTGGAGTAAGCAGTCCATGGTGGATGTGCTGACTCTCAAGGCACTATCTGACATCTAAAGTATAATGTGGGTCTGAGATCCATGGGTAAATAGGCACAGTGCATTTAAAATAGTACAAGTGATCCTAACTACTTCAAAACTATCAAGTCGCAATGCAAGGTCAAATGCATGAAGTGCTACAATAGCCAAGCAGTCAATGTAAAGACTAAGGGGCATGTTTACAAGCCCCTATCGTCACCACAACGTCACCTTTAGTGACGTTGTGATGGCGATAGAAGCTTTGCCTTATTTACAAGGCAACGTTAAGCCACTTAACGTGGCTTAACCCTGCCTTGCAAATAAGGCCCCCTTTCACATTGCCACTACATTATCCAGAATTCTTTGGGGCTATTTGCTAGTATGACGAGCAGTGTCGCGACCCACTACGTAAACTATTTAAAGCTCTTTCGAGCGACTTTGGGCTGACGAGCCTGGTGTCTGCACCTGCGCGCCTTGAAAGGTACTTTACCTATATATTTTGGCAGTCTACTTGGCACCCCGCATACCTACCTGCTCCCTGCTGACGAGAGGCAATTACCTCGAAACACGTGTCCAGGGATGGCATTATTTCACATACTCGTGGCAAAGGCGTACTCACCGCTGCCACTACATTATCCAGAATTCTTTGGGGCTATTTGCTAGTATGACGAGCAGTGTCGCGACCCACTACGTAAACTATTTAAAGCTCTTTCGAGCGACTTTGGGCTGACGAGCCTGGTGTCTGCACCTGCGCGCCTTGAAAGGTACTTTACCTATATATTTTGGCAGTCTACTTGGCACCCCGCATACCTACCTGCTCCCTGCTGACGAGAGGCAATTACCTCGAAACACGTGTCCAGGGATGGCATTATTTCACATACTCGTGGCAAAGGCGTACTCACCGCTGCCACTACATTATCCAGAATTCTTTGGGGCTATTTGCTAGTATGACGAGCAGTGTCGCGACCCACTACGTAAACTATTTAAAGCTCTTTCGAGCGACTTTGGGCTGACGAGCCTGGTGTCTGCACCTGCGCGCCTTGAAAGGTACTTTACCTATATATTTTGGCAGTCTACTTGGCACCCCGCATACCTACCTGCTCCCTGCTGACGAGAGGCAATTACCTCGAAACACGTGTCCAGGGATGGCATTATTTCACATACTCGTGGCAAAGGCGTACTCACCGCTGCCACTACATTATCCAGAATTCTTTGGGGCTATTTGCTAGTATGACGAGCAGTGTCGCGACCCACTACGTAAACCCCTTTCACATTACACTTAACGAGAAAGGGGCGTGCAATGGATGTAGTGGTGGGTGTTCCACCGCAACACCCATTGATTTTGACGCTGCCCCCTATTTACAAGAGCAGTGTAAATAGGAGGCAGTGCCAACATTCAGACCAGCAAAAACGTGGTTTTAAACAGGCAAAACAAGGAGAAATGCTTTATTTAGTTTTTGCTCTTTCCATGTTTGCTGCCTTGGGCATGTGTGCTGCTTAGGGCATGTGTGCTGTCTTGGGCCTGGTCTTAAACAGGCAAAACAATAAGAAATGCTTTATTTTGCCTCGTTTTTGATGGTTCCATATGTGTTGCCTTGGGCAGAACACATGGAATAAGCAAAACGCCAATGATTGTTCATGTGCAGGAAGGTGCCCATCCTGCACATAAACAATCATTTTAAAAAAATGTTGGTTTGCAACTTCTATGTGTGCTGCATTAAGTAGTACACATAGAAGTTACAAAATGGCATTTAAAGAGTGTTTATGTGCAAGAAGGCGGACCATCCTGCACATAAACAATCTTCCCATTAACACAGGAACCTTTGCGCTATGGTGCAAGGGTGCCTGCATTGGCACTAGGCAGTTTAATTTAGCGCCATTGCAGGGGGAAATGCAGGGCTGCACCATATTCTAGTAAATATGGTGCAGCCCTGCTTTTCTTAAGTGATGAAACGTGTGTTTAGCCTTCTTGGCTTAATGACACGCTTCGCCACTTTCTTGTAAATATGCTCCAAAATGTTGGTTCAGGCCAGGTGGCTGATACAACCATGCATACTACCCAGGAAACAACAGTGATGCTACTACATTTTGCTGCTAGGGAGAGTGTGTAAGTGACTGCCATCTGTGTAGCACCAAACACATCCTAGATTAGTAACAATGGTTTTACTTCATCATCCATACAAAATATATCACGTACACACACAATGCAACGTTACGTTAATACCTGTTTTGGCCTGTGTGTCCATTCACAGCAAGAGTATCACTTACAGTGACAAGTGACGTTTGAATATCCCTTAAGTGACTCCATTGCAAACTCCTAAATTTTGACTCCTTAGGTGCTCCACCTACTAACACATGTATAGACACACTGGCAGCAACTCCCACAGCTTGTGCTTGACAGAACCTAAGCAGATGTCACAACTAACAAGCATAAAAAAGTAGGCAGTTGTGAAAGTGTGAAATAGGGTTTATTTAAAACACTATTGATGTA
Organism: Triturus cristatus; assembly: GCF_964204655.1. Classification (NCBI taxonomy): domain Eukaryota; kingdom Metazoa; phylum Chordata; class Amphibia; order Caudata; family Salamandridae; genus Triturus; species Triturus cristatus. The sequence continues at coordinate 620,251,492 of NC_140584.1, forward strand.
AAATTCTAAAAAATATAACCTACACAAATCTTACCTATATAAACTATGCCTAAACTGTCCTAATCTAACTGACATACACTATCCTAAATTAAAACGGATCTAACCTACCTAACCTTAACATATCCTACTCCACACATATTTCAGAACAAACAGGTTAAACACCAATACCACACCCCCTTTATAACACAATTGCACATGAGACTAACATCAACTACAGCTATACACAAACTACCTAAACATAAAAAGCTAAACAAATGTTTTATCTACATAATGGTAAGTACAAAAATATTGCGAAAAAAATATTGTCAAAAATATCGATGTAAAAAATATCGGGGCATATTAGCAAGAACCTCGTTGAAATTATTGCCGTTTTAGCGGCAGGAAACTGCTGATAAAACGGCGATAATGGGCTTGCTAATTCCAATAGAAGCCCAGGTTAGATGTCCTACAGATCTAACCTCGGCTTCTATTGGAATTCTATAACGCATATTAGCAAGCCCATTATTGCCGTCTAAAACGGCGATAATTTTAACGAGGTTTTTGCTAATATGCCACATCGTTTTTTTTAATGTTTAAATAATAATGTAAAATTAAGTAAATAATACATGTACATAAAAGAAATATAGTGAAAAATATTATAACATGTTTAAAAAATATACATATAAATTAATATATATACTTACTCCACATAGTGCAACAGTAGGGAAAGCACTGGATAGCGTAGGGGTAAAATGTACTATTCCCACTCCAGAGAGTGCAACAGTAGGGAAAGCGTTGGATAGCGTAGGGGTAAAAAATACTATTCCCACTCCAGTGAGTGCAACAGTAGAGAAAGCGTTGGATAGCGTAGGGGTAAAAATTACTATTCCCACTCCAGTGAGTGCAACAGTAGGGACAGCGTTGGATAGCGTAGGGGTAAAAATTACTATTCCCACTCCAGGGAGTGCAACAGTAGGGAAAGCATTGGATAGTGTAGGGGTTAAAATGACTATTCCCTCTCCCGCAAGTGCAACAGTAGGGAAAACGTTGGATAGCATAGGGGTTAAATTAACATACTTATCAATTAAAGGAATTTGGTAAAATAAATAACATATTAATAATTATTTAACAAAAAAAATAATAATAAATACCAATATAATTTAATTAATATTTACTTAAATAACATTAAATTACCTCCCACCATATTCCCCCATAAACACACAACCCACAACACATAAAAAATAACACAATAAATTTATATCAATTAATCAATTAATAAACAATTATTACCAATTACTAATAAATTAACAATAACAATAAATAAAAAATAATTATAATTAATATCATTATACATTTATCAATTAATAAAAATGAATTACTAGTTAATAATTAATTAACAATAAATGAATAATCAATAACAATAAATGAAAACATATTAATGAATTATTATTAAATTACTTCCCACCATATTCCCCTATAAACCCACAACCCGCTACACATAAAAATTAACATTTTTATTTTAAATATCAATTAATAAATTAATCAAAATTAATTACCAATTAAAAATTAATTACCAATACATTAATTAACAATAATAATAAACAACAATAATACATTACTTATAATTAATATAATGATAAATTAATAAAAAATAATTACCAATTAATAATGAATTAACAATAAATTAGTAATAACTAACAATAAATAAAAACATATTAATTAATTAATTATAATTAAATTACTTCCCTCCCTATTCCCCTATAAACCCACAACCCGCTTTGATACTAAAACGGAACATTTACTTTAAAAAAATTACTAATTTCTAAATATTTATTACATATATTTAAAAATAATAAATATACATTACAAAAAAAACATACGTTACGTTCTATTATGTTACTGGGTACTTATAGAGCGCGCGGCTACTCCTAAGAGTGTCCCGGCGCTAGGAAAAGAGAACCAGTGACAGAACTGAGCAGGCAGCCCCAAGGCCGCTGACCTATTGTGCAAAAAGCCAGGTTTCTAATCCGCGTCTAAAGCTGAGGAGGTCCTGCGCCTGACGGAAGGCTAGAGGCATGTTATTCCAGAGCCGAGAAGCTACCACCTGGAAAGACCGCCCACCCAGACGAGAGCGGGAGAACCTTGGGATCTGCGAGAGTAGCTGATTTGAAGACCTCAGACTTCTAGATGGAACATAGTGCTGGCACCTGTTTCTCAGATATAAGGCCCCAATATTGTGGAAGGCCTTATAAGCCAGCACCAAAGCCTTGAAATTTGCCCTCTTTCGTACTGAAAGCCAGTGCAAGGACTGCAGGTGAGGAGTCATGTGTGTCCTGAGGTCCACCATGGCTCTAGCAGCGGCGTTTTGTACCACCTGTAGGCGGCCAAGAAGATAATCAGGAAGGCCGACGTAAAGAACAAATATATAATCAAGGCGAGACAAAATCAGTGCTTGTACTACTGTTTTCCTGTGGGAAACTGGGAGTAGTGGGAGGAAATTTCGCAGCAATTTCAGTAGGCCAAAACATGTGCCAGCCACAGCCTGAACCTGGGATTTCATGGACATATCTGCGTCCAATTTTACCCCAAGATTCTTAACAGTTGTGGCTGAGGTAGCAGGAGGGGAAATGTTCTGTGGCCACCATTCACGCCACTCTTCCCCCGGATTGTGACCAAAGAAAATAATTTCTGATATCTCAGAATTGCACAGTAGTTGATTCTGTTTAAACCACTCAAATACTGCTGACAGGCAGGTGTTTATCTCATTCCCATTCAGGGCCTCATCCTTACCGCACATGAACAACAGTTGTGTATCATCGGCGTAAGAAATGATTTTGGCGCCGTAATGTTCTGCCAACAGCGCCAAGGGGGTCATAAACACATTAAACAGAGTGGGGCTTAAAATAGATCCCTGTGGAACACCTACATTAAGTGGCAGGATAGGGGCCGCAAAAGGGGGAGACCAAACTGTTTGCTGACGATTTTCCAGATAAGATGTAAACCACTGCAGGACCGTGCCCCCTATACCACATCTTTGGAGTCTACCCAAGAGGAGGTCATGGGGCACGGTATCGAAAGCTGCGGATAGGTCCAACAGTATCAAAACTGCTTTCCCTCCTTTATCAAGTGTTGTTTTAATGGATTCAGAGATTTCCAAAAGGGCTGTTTCAGTACTGAAATTAGCTCGGAACCCTGATTACCTCGGATGTAATACACAGTTGGTCTCAGCAAAATCCGCGACAACCTTATTTACGTATTTCTCCAGGACCTTGGAGAAAAAAGGCAGCAACGAAATTGGCCTGTAGTTGCTGGCTACAGAAGGGTCGGCGCAAGATTTTTTTAGAAGGGGGAGAATTTTCCCGTGCTTCCAACTATCCGGCATCACTCCTTCAGAACCTTGTTGACAGCCGGGTTTATCACCTCTGCAACAGATGCCAATATTTTCGCAGGGCAGGGGTCTGAGGGTGAGCCTGATTTTAGTGATTTTATTATCTTCAGTGAGTCATCCAGTGCGATTGGAGGAAAGTGCAATAGGGATCCACCGGCGTTGGGTAAAGCAAGGGGGAGCTTATCAATAATGGCTGCTGTGGCAGTGGGTGCTTCCCCGAGCGTAGCTTGGATGGTAGTAATTTTTGTATAAAAATAGTGTGCAATGCGGGTCGTCCATTCATTTGTGGGAATAAAAAGACTGTATGTAGCGCACGGGGAAGAGAAATCTTTGACAATTCTGAACAATTCCTTACTTTTGTTGCCTGCTTTCTCTATTTTTAAGAACGGGAAGTTCTTTTTTTCCAAGCGGACTTTAGGGTAATGGGCTTTTGATGCCACTTTATACACTAACTTATCCTCGGAACTAAAGTTCTTCCTCCAGGCTCTCTCCAGACGTTTGCAGAAACTTCTGCTTTTCCTTAGAGTCTCAGTGAACCATGGGGCTGAGGCTCTGCCACCATTAGCTGCACGGGACTTAGGAGGAGCAAGCTCATTCACACGAGATTCCAGCCAGCTTTCTAATGAACATACATCATTCATTAAGTTGTCACTGTAACAAATAGGATGAGTTTTAAGTGCACTAACTAGTGCTGCCACAGTCATCTGATTAAAAAGTTTAAAACTTCTGGTGCGCGACGTACATTGTATTTGAGACTGAGGCAATTTTTTGCTTATTCTGAATGTAAGTAGGCAATGGTCTGACCAGACAATAGGGCAGGGCGGGTCCATTTCGATCTTATCCGTTGAAAAAACCTGATCAAGGGTGTGGCCCCTTTCATGCATAGGGGTGAAAACATACGGGGTAAGGTTTAACATGCTGAAAGATTCATACAGTTTCAAAGGCTCAGGGTCAGTGCATTGATCCATATGGATATTAAAGTCCCCATAAAATACATACTAAAATACATAACACTAATATAAATATCGATATTATTAACAACAATATTTTTGCTAACGATATTAGTTACTTCGATATTAAAAAAACATTATTACTTACCTTAAGGTCGATATTCTGATCACCGATATTCTTGACATCGATATTCTGTCCCTACAATGTTGAAAACTCAATATTAATGTAGGTCGATATTAAAAAATCAATATTTTGACTGCGTACCCTATAAAACGTATAAAGAACTGGGGATGGCATGGAAGTTTTAGGGATGCCCTAGATCTGGTGCTCTATGCGGTTCACAACCTGCTGCAAACACTTTACCATCTGCAGCAATGCCACCAGCTGCACTTGGACTCTGGACAACTTCAAGGTCATGTCCTGTTGGCCCTACTGCAACTGCTGTGCCATGTCCATTAATTGTCTGGATTGTGTGCCACCCGGCTGTGCTGCCACTGCTGGTGTGTCAGAGGAGGTTTCAGGTGTGGGGCATAGGAGGTTCTGGGTAGTAGAGCAGAGGAGGGTCCGGGTAGTGGGGCAAAGGAGGTTTGGGGTAGTAGGCCAGAGAAGGGTCCTGGTAGTGGGGCAGAGGAGGTTCCAGGTAGTGGGGCTGAGGATGTTCCAGGTAGTAGAGCAGAGGAGGGCCTGCGACAGGCTTTGGAACGCCACCTTGTCTGTTTCCTGTAGGACGGCTGGTTAAGCCCTCTTCGGGACTTCACGTCCCTGAGCTGGCGACATCCAACTCCATGCTGTCCTGGCTCTCTCATAGGTCTCCCCCATTTGCCTGTAAGCCTTTCCCACCTTCTGGATGTGCCAATATATTTCCAACTGGAGCAAAAATTGCCTTTTCCTCAGCTGGGATCATGTTGGCTGTCGGTTGGAGAGGAAGGACACACGAAACAGAAATAGCTTATTTGTCACACTTGACCACATTTACATGCATCATTCACTATTATCAGCACAAGTGGCATGGGCTGCCAACCACACTTACATCTATGTAGCATAGAATTACCAACCATCATGAGAAGCATGTCCTTCCACTAAGATAACAATGCTAAATCACCCAGGTTGTGGCCGTGTGTGTAGAGGAAAGGCCATTGACGGGCCTCATTGTCATGTTGCCATGCGCCTATGAGGACAGATATTGGTATATGGTGTTATGTACACATGGAATGGTACACATAGTCCATTTATGTGCTCCCTGGGATATGCCATGACACATGCTAGAGGGAACAATCTAGGGCCAAACAGCTAAGTGAAATGAGTGATGTGTAGCAAATACACATATCGTGATTCAGCAATGCTTCACTGTTATGGCATATACACAGGCCACACACAGCAGCATAGATAAACTCAGTGGCAGGTATTTGAAACATAGACCTATTGTTGCGATCTACCTCACATTCAACAGACCTGTCGTAAATCTTTTTATAGAGATTGACACATGGCCATGCCCACATCACTATATCATAGATCACCGACTGAAAATTAAAGTAGAACATGTGCTCCATGACATACTCAATAGTCTGTTTCCACCTTTCTGTACGGATTGTTACCGAGAAGCACATCAACTCCTACTTAGTCCATGTGATGAGTGTGTACATGCAGGTCGTAGAGTGCATATTGGTAAGTGTTAGAGCTGTATCTGTCAGGTATATTGCAAGACATTGTTGAATAAAGAAGAATCCAGGTGATAACATATGGATACCTGCAGCATTTTTAGTCATGTGTAAGGGTCTATATCCTGACAACACAGTGCACACATGCCTGTGGGACTTTACACATTGGCCTTATGTCTCACCAAAGCCTACAAAGTAAAGGAAATGTGTATAGTACAGGCCAGTTGATCTGGGGGCATGAGTTAGGCATGTTACAGCATTGCCATGTGTGGAATGCTTACATGTCCCACATACACTCATACCTATTAGAGGTCTCATGTACTACAACAGGGCAGTGCCGCAATGCGTCATGCGGCACTGCCCTACACCTAAAGAAAATTACAGAAATGCGTCCTATTTATCAGATTTCTGTCCTTTTCACCTGTGCTGGCTCACAATGGGCTGCCATGTGTCAACGCAGGCAGGCTTGCACCATGGTGCAAGAGTGCCTGCATTGCAAGGATGATTGTTTTTGGGGAGGAAGGGACCCCTTCATGCACAAAACACCATCAGTAGCAGCGATTTCCCCTTACACTTAGAGAGAGGAAAAACGAGGAGACGGTAATACATCTCCCATCTTAGCACCTATCCTACACCACCCCTGGGGAGGCATAGCCTTTTGACACTTTCCCAAGGTTTACTAAATCTTGTAAATTAGGCAATGTGTCACATGCCATGTATCTTCCGAGGGAACACCCACCATAACACCCATGGCACGCCTTCCTAATGCAGGATGAGGCCAAGCAGCGACTTGTGCAGCGTTTCCTCACTCCAGTATCTACAAAGCCATGAAATACCCAAGCAGGGTGCCTCTATGTGGCCTTGTGCATATGGGCCTGCAGTGTGCATCGCCGGACCATCACTAAAAGTGAGGTTCCGGAAGCACACATGGGCTCAAATAGAAACTGATGTGGGAATCATCACTGCCTGTGTAGACCTGTCACACATGAGAGTTCCCTAAATGACCATGTGTACACATTCAGTAGCAATGAGCAGTAGTCTGGCAGTTAGGTTTCATTTCACAAATTCCAAGTTAACATTGAGTTGAATCACAAATTCCTTTGTACGACCAGGCCATATTGCTTATCTCTTTGTAACGTGGTGCTAGGGGGCCTGGCTTTGCTGCCCATATGAACAGTCTAAACTGATTGTTCACACTCTGCATAGTATGACAGTGCTGGAGCCTTCTCAAGTTCATACGTAAACGTTGCCAGGCTAAACACATCAGACTATAGCCATGCTTGTTTGTCTCCTTCACTTAGTTCCTTACATGTGACCAGTGCACTGTAAATGAACAATGTTCAATCATGGCCAATACTGGCTCATAAATGTAGGAGGATGTAGTTATGTAACATAGACATATGTATGACTATTTTGGGGGGACACAGACACCCTGTCCAACCTGTGGCCTGATGACATGTGAGTGCGCTCCCATGCATCAAATATGTGGGGTGGGCCACAGTATAGAGTCAGTAATGACCTAGAAGCCCGGGTGACACTACTCCCTCACAGTGCAGGATGGGTCCTTCCTCACCTATGGGCCTCCCCCACACTGCTTGGTCTGTTTTGCCTATTATGATGCCTTTGAAACAGGCCCCTGTATCAGTTCAGTGTCTGTAATTTAGTTAGCATGTATCTTGCCATAGTTACCTATATACTTATTTGGCCCTTTCAACTACAAAAGTGTTAAGAGTATTTAGCTACAGGCAAACAGCTACAAGCTCATGGTATATGGGAACTTACCGATATTCCCTCTAATTTCTAAGCCAAGATGATCAAGGAGATCCTGCTCCTGGTTCACAATGTCAGCACACTGGTGCTTGTATTGTCTGCGAATCGGGTCCACATCAAACAGTCTTTGCATTTGGAAACGCTCCTTCTCTCACTGGTGCCGCCTCTCCTAGGTTAGGTATCCCAGTAGCACCCTGCTTCCACTTCATATCATGTTTGGCAGGTATTTGACAATCAGCCACAGCAAAACCCCAAACTGCTCGGTCAAGTTCCTGGCCCTGCCTGATATTTCCATACACCCAAGAGTTACCCTATCGCCAACTAAAATAAACCACTACGCCTTGCCCCTACAACTATGACTGTTAAAATCTATTTAGACAGACACACCACCATACCCTACACAAAACAACACAAAATACAAAAATAAGAAAAAAATGACAATTTAGGGACAGGACAGAGAACGCACAGACAACTAAATGACCAGGAAACACCACCAAACTTGCTAGCAAACACCAAACACCTCCACCACCAAGCACAGACAAAAAGACAGTAAGTGAAAGTGAAAAACCCTTCACACTTCCTTGTTTGTAGCATAGCTGAGCCATTACATCATTTCCTGTGTAGATGCAACATGTTTTCATCATATGCAGCATTTTTCTAACTAAAACGTTTTTTTTTCTGACGCTTCGCTAGACGAATGTCCAAGTCACTAGTTACACTATGGGCAAAGCATTGCTTTTCACGCTGTGCCCTTGATGCATGACTCCAGCGGTTGCTCTTTCCACTCATGTTTAGTAGCAAAGCGTCTGTTTTCCTACAAAAGTGTCACATTCAAAACATGAAAATCATTTTTCTTAGCCCAATGTCACTTTTAATGGTCATGTGTGACTTTCCATGCCACAAATTCAAATTTCCTACCGAAAAGTCACCTTTCATGCCATTGAGTCATTTTTTCTAATCCAATGTCACTTTTAGTAGTCATGCATGACTTTGCGTGACAAAGTGTCACATTGAGTAGAGTCACCTTTCATTCTATTGAGTCATTTTTCCTAGTCCAATGTCACTTTTTATGGTTATGCATGACTTTGCATGCCAAAAAGTCATGTTTCCTACCGAAAAGTCACCTTTCATTCAATTGAGTCATTTTCCTCGTGCAATGTCACTTTTAATGCTCATGCATGGCTTTGCATGACAAAGAGTCACATTGAGTAGAGTCACCTTTCATTCCATTGAGTCATTTTTCCTAGTCCAATGTCACTTTTAGCAGTCATGCATGAGTTTCCATGCCAAAAAGTCACATTTACTACAAAAAATTCACCTTTCATACAATAGTATAGTGTCACCCTTCATAGTATAGTGTAACCTTTCCTACTAGAGTGTCACCTGCCCTACTGAAAGATGTTTGTTTATTAACACAGTGCTATGGAATTGGTCAAGGTGCAAGTGACAAACAACACTTGACAATGGAGCATTGTTTTAGGGGGTTTGACGTTGATGCCTGGCATCTGACCTGATTATACACTTCTGAGGGCTACTTCTGGTTGACGGAATGTGTGGACGTTGATATTTCCTGGAAATGTGACATAGACACAAAGATAAGTAATAGTTTCAAACATTGAACCTTTCATTCATTTTGTTTCATGGTCCAATCACAAACATGTGTTTCATGTAAAAATATATTACCCAATGTGTGCACGTCTGCGATTGCCTGCAGCTGTATTCTGGATGTCTCGAGCCTCTGCATCCACCTGTTCATAATCATCCTCCATCGGGTCCTGAAGTTGTAGGTCACTGTCCCGGGGGACATTAGTCTGCACTCAAATGTTGTGCAGTATTGCACAGACTAAGATGATCTTGCAGACCATTGCATGGGGGCAGGAATAGAGCAATCTACCCCCCGAAATGTCAAGGGAGCGGAACCTGGCCTTCAGCAGTCCAAAGGTTTTTTTGACGAAGTTTTGGGTCCTGCTGAAAGCCTGGTTATAAGCCTTCTCCGGCTCAGTCTGGTGGGGTGCATGGGGTGTCATGACCCATGGCTGGCTGCCATATCCCTGGTCAGCTGAAAGTAAAGCAAAAGGACAACTGTCTATACTTTAGAAAACTGTTACTGATACATGGCAGGCCATGTGCGTTATGTGTAGTCATACATATTTCTAACATTGTTTTCACAATGTGTTAGTCAATCAGTTGTTGATAGGATGACATTTTTCTCTGCCATTACTCTGTGTTATAGAAAATGCTGAGCATGGGCTGATATATCGTACACTTCCACATCCTGACTGTCATGCAGATCCTGTTATTTTCTGTGATGTCTATTTGGAGTAGCTCGTGACCACTCAATGTTATGTGCTCACACAACATGTGTGGAATTGCCGATTGTGGTACATATTTGGGTACTTGGTCCTTCGTAGGTAGATGTTGAAATTGAGACATGCCTTACTCTGACACATGCATATGTCCATGGTTAACCACATATGTGGGTCTTGGGATACCTGACATGCCTGATAAACCATGGAAAGGGCATGCAGACACCTCCATATCCCCCATGGAAAACCTCCCTTACAAACATGGATGCTACACTGCATTTGGGCCAGCAATGCATTGCTCTGTATCCTTCCACCATTAAACAGAAGTCATAGTGGCTTTGTGTGTCTTGAACTTCTTAGCTTGTAGGTTTTCCTGACATATGTACCATGATCCATGGTGCATGTATGAGCCACACTCCTCTTACTTCAGTTCCTATCTGCATCAACAGACACAGTCATGGGTATTGTGCCATCCATTTCTGAATGTTAATGGGTGTGTTAGGTATTACAGTTTAGCTTACCTACAAGTAGGCCATTCCCATATTTTCCATTCTGGAATTGGTTATTAATGATGCAGTGCCTGAATATGTAGGCATCATGCTCACTGCCAGGTAATTTGGACAACACATAGGTGACGAGCCCAGATGGTCCACAATGGCTCGGACATTTATGGAGCATGTGTGCTTCGGGTTCCTGTAGAGATGTGCAGTGGCTGTAGGAGGTACCAGTTGCACATGTGTGCAGTCCATGGAACCCAGCATGTGTGGGAACCCAACGATGGCATCAAATCCTTGCTTGGTCTCCAGCTGCAGTTCCTGGGTGTTGGAGAAGAGGAGGTAGCGGGGTGTCAGTCGTATGATGGCATCCAGGATGGAGGGAAGCAATGAGGAGAAAGATAGCTGAGACATTCCAGCCACTCTGGTGGCTGTTGTCTGGAAGGATCTCAACACCAGCATATGTAGTACCACAATAAGCTCAACTGTGGAGGGATGTTGGTAGCCCTGTTGGCTGTAGCCTTGGGACAGTCAGGTGTAACAGGTCTACAATGGACTGCCTCCTCAGCCGGCAAATAGTGATTACCTCCTCTACCCTGAGCCTTTCAGAGTTGTCCTCTGGCGGTAAATGTGCCACCTTCTCCTGCTTTACCTTCATGATGGTGAGGGCGTGCTGAGGTGGGTGGGTAATTCGGTTGTGGTGGGGCGGATGGTGGTGGTCATCTCTGTGCGGTTCCCAGATGCAAACTAACTACATCCATGGTGTAGTTCTGGTTGCAAAACTGTCCTATCCAGCTTCTCTTTAGATGGAAAAGTTGATGCGTCATTTCCTATGCATGGGTTTCACATGCACAGGAATTTTTACATTAACGCACCACTGCACCACTTCTACAGCCACCGCGTCACTTTTAAAAAATGTGATTAATATCACTTTTACACTGGAAATTACGAAGGAACGCCTACCTTGCATATATTAATACTTAAAGGGATGCAGGCAATTCCAACGAAGGCTCCTTTCGTCGCACGAGTCCAAAAAGTGACGTATCCTCAAAGTTATATCACCTTGGAAATATGGAGCAGTGATTGCCCTGCCAACGTGTGAAAAATTGTGACAAGCTCCTTGTATATAAGCCCCTTAGTTTGGTTACTCAAGTGAGTAAAGTAACTTCCACATGTCCCTTTGTTCTCTACATTCTCAGGAATCTCCTTCCACTGCTCACCACATTATAATCCTGGCAGGTACATTTTCATACCATGACTATGGGAATGTTCTCTATCTTGGCTTTCCCACTACCTATCGCGGTTGTACTACTGAATATCAACACCAACAGTATTGTGGAACAAACATATTGAGGGACAAATATCAAAAGGTAAGTGCATATAGGCAAGTACTGTACAGATATATGTACCACATAGGTACATACATGTTGAGTTAGGCATACAAAATCTAGACTTACTTACCTGTTCTTATTTCTTTTTACATTCTGACCTAGATATTCTGCCCAACCAATTTTGCGGGCGCAATATTCAGGGTGCACACCCCTTAGCTCCAGATCTAAAATGATTCAAAATGGTGGTGCATGATTTCTTCTTGGACTGAAATGTGGCGGCTCTGTTTTTTGGCAATCTGTCAAAATAACTGCAAAAAGCATCTTTAACAGGCTGCAGTAGAACTTGTAAAGCTATTGATGATCAAGAGTCATATGCTATCTTTCACCATCTTGCCCTTCTCTTTGGTCTTGCCTATGCAGTTATCAGAACTAGGGATTCCCACTATCTGATACCAGAGCCTTAGTTTTTATTTTGTGTTGGTTTTTATTTGTGTTGGTTCTTCTAGTACCACGTTTGGTACCCTCTGTTGTGCCCCTTCTGATACCCTTATTGATATCAGTGCATTGGCCTCCCACCCTAGTGGGTAAAGCCAATCTAAGCTCTGTTGGTACGGATGACCATTTGTCCTATCGATTTCAAATCTTGGGCTGCTTACCTTGCAGTGACTGAGTGTAAAAGACTGCATTCCCTTGATTGTCCTTTATCTACATTTTCATATGTTAATGCATTTTTTAGGGATTGATATTTATTTGATGGTTTTTCCTTGGTTCCTCTCTTAGGGGCAGATGTACAAGGAAGTGCCGCAGTGTGGCACCGCAAGCCCTTTGGCTGCGCCACGCTGTGGCACTTCCGAAGCACAGGGATGCGACATATTTACAAGAATATGTTGCATCTCTGTGTTTCCCCCTGCGCTGGCGCACAAACTGCTGCCATGTACCGGCGCAGGCTCCCTTGCACCATGGTGCAAGGATGCCTGCGTCGTGGGGAGATTGTTTTTGTGCAGGAAGGGGCAAACAATCACTACAGGCATTTTCCTCTTTCAATGCGTGCTGTAGAATGCAGCACGTATTGAAAGAGGAAAAAACGTGGAGAAATTAAAACATTTCTCCTCGTTGGGCCTCGCTACGCCACTTCTAGGGTGGCGTAGCATTCAGACGCATCTCCAGATTTACGATTTCTCCTTCATCTGGAGATGTGTCTTGTTCCATGGGTGTTGTGTGGGAACACCCACAGCAACACCCATGGAACGCCCCTTCAACGCAAAGTGCTGCATGTGAAGGGGGTATATTTACAAGGAGAGGAAAAGTCATGCAGGGTGGCTTTTCCTGTCCTTGTAAATATGGAGAAGCCCCCTGCGCCACCAGTACGTCACAAAAAGTGATGCACTGGTGGTGCAGGGGGCTTGTAAATCTGCCCCTTAATCTAGCCAGTTGCTTTGTGTTACTTGTCCACTGAGTCTTTAATCCCCGAAACGAAAGATCACCCATCTACTGAGCGTTGTGTTGTTCACCTTCACCAATACAGTAGTGGTGTTGTTTATGACATTTTATGGGGTGTCTCCCATTCTGACTTGATTATGTCCTTTCTATTTGTAGTGTACCTTGCTCCTAAGTGGCGTTTGTGCTCCTTAACATTCCTGACCATCTGTAGTCAGTTAATTGCTGTAGTTGAACAGTATCTTCTTATCCTACTGGTCTATTTTCTTGTGAATGGTTCACTTAATTCCCATCAAGCGAGTTGAGTATTGAAACTTTGTTTTCATCTAAATTGAATGAATTTGTTCTAAACCACTCCGCTCTTTTCTAGGTTTACGTAAGGTCAGGTACCCCATGTCGGCCCCACATACAGCCCCTCCACTCTTGCACCAGCTTTCTTGGCAAAGGCAAAGGCATGCATTCTTTGCCTTTCTTCAGGATCACCGACCCCATGATAAGTGAATTTGTTACTTTCAATACTTAGCCAGCCAGTCGTTGCCTGACCTTAAGATGTCCCCTCTTTATGCATGATGTATTTTCAGGCAGTCTCACAATCCTTCGATTTGCAGCTGACGGGATTATCATGCAGATCTTCTTGGTATTGTGGTGCTCGTGCTTGTCCTATGAGAACTCTAGGGTGCCGATTACGATCCGGTAAAAACCGGGTACGAACCGTCGGTCGGGGCGTTTTCTCCGTCCGACTCGTACCCGGTTGTAAAACTTTACAAACATGGAATTACGATTCGCACGGAAACACCATTTCCGTACGAATCGTACAAAACCCCGACCGACGAAAATAAACGTACAAATGCGATCCGGGAAAGCGCTGACGTGACGCCGGGACGCACGCAGCCTGCCATTCACGAACCAGGAATCACGATTCGCACCGACGTCATCCCGCACGGTGAATATTTTCCGGCTGCCAAAAACTGCCGGGAAATCAGGACGACGCGAACAAGGAGGACCTGTACGCGATGGACAGACAGGACGACGCGAACAAGGAGTACCTGTACGCGACGGACAGACATGGACCCGAACCTACGTGTCATCCCGGCCCTCATAGCAGTCGACCTCCTCTACAGGTTCGGACGCAGACACCGCAGAAGGTTAGAACAACAAAGGGAGGGGGGAAAGGGGGGGGGGGTGGTAGGACCAGGGGCAGGCCACAAAACCCCCACCAAAGTCACACAGCACACATGCCCTGGACATACCTGACCCTCAGGCCCTGGTCACTACGAGGGGGTGGGGGCGTGTCCAGCTAAGCCAGCGACCGCCACAATGGAAGTTCTTGACGACGCGAACCGGCAACACAACAATACAGGTACGTCCAGTACCCACGCCTTAAGAGCGTGGGTACGAGTTGTACCACGCCCACACCTACGTCACCCCAACAATGGCGGGACGGCTCGTACCCACGTGGCAAAGGCCTGGGTACGGCCCGCACAAGCATTCCACAGCGTGGGTACGGATATGTACGGACCGTACCCCCACCCGTGTATGCATGGAGCGTACTCCCATGCCAACAGTGTACGGACGGACCGTAACCCCACCCGCGTATGCATGGAGCGTATCCCCACCCCAACAGTGTAAGTACGACTCGTACCCCCACCCGCGTACGTATGGAGCGTACCCCCCACCCCAACAGTGTAAGTATGACCCGTACCCTCACCCGCGTACGCATGGAGCGTACCCCCAATCTAACAGTGTAAGTACGACCCGTACCCCCCCGCGTACGTATGGAGCGTACCCCCCACCCCAACAGTGTAAGTACGACCCGTCCCCCCGTGTACGTATGGAGCGTACCCCCCACCCCAACAGTGTAAGTACGACCCGTACCCCCACCCACGTATGCATGGAGCGTACCCCCCACCCCAACAGTGTAAGTACGACCCGTACCCCCACGCGTACGTATGGAGCATACCCCCCACCCCAACAGTGTAAGTACGACCCGTACCCTCACCCGCGTATGCATGGAGCGTACCCCCCACCCCAACAGTGTAAGTACGACCCGTACCCCCACCCGCATATGCATGGAGCGTACCCCCCACCCCAACAGTGTAAGTACGACCCGTACCCCCACCCGCGTATGTATGGAGCGTACCCCCCACCCCAACAGTGTACGTACAGACTGTAACCCCACCCGCGTATGCATGGAGCGTACCCCCCACCCCAACAGTGTAAGTACGACCCGTACCCTCACCCGCGGACGTATGGAGCGTACCCCCCCATGCCAATAGTGTACGTCTGGACCGTATCCCCACCCCGTATGCATGGAGCGTACCCCCACCCCAACCGTGTATGTACGACACGTACCCCCACCTCGTATGCATGGAGCGAACCCACACACGTGTATGTTCTAAGCGTACATATTGTGAAATAGGAGGGGTGTGTGCAGAGTCCTCCCAGCAGTGCCCAGAGACAGGAGGGGTGGGTGCCTAACACTCCCAGCAGTGCCCAGAGACAGGAGGGGTGTGTGCAGAGTGCTCCCAGCAGTGCCCAGAGACAGGAGGGGTGTGTGCAGAGTCCTCCCAGCAGTGCCCAGAGACAGGAGGGGTGTGTGCAGAGTGCTCCCAGCAGTGCCCAGAGACAAGAGGGGTGTGTGCAGAGTCCTCCCAGCAGTGCCCGGACATATGAGGTGTGTGTGCAGAGTCCTCCCAGCAGTGCCCAGACATATGAGGGGTGTGTGCAGAGTCCTCCCAGCAGTGCCCAGAGACAGGAGGGGTGTGTGCCTATCACTCCCAGCAGTGCCCAGACACAGGAGGGGTGGGTGCCTAACACTCCCAGCAGTGCCCATGGAACGCAAATGGTGGAGTAGCCACAGATACCATGCCCACAAATGTCAGTCAGGTGCACAAAGACCCTGCAGTACATGTACCACATGTGTGCGAGGCTGGGAGTATACGCATGCATAGCGCCGAAAAGAAAACATGTCCACATGAAGTCATGTCAATCGTCCACATACACAAGTACAATGACTACCAAGGATGCCACGAATGATGCAGGTGGAGACATCGCTCAGCATGCATGTGCAAAGTTGAAGGAGTCCGTCACACACCCAGCTAATGTACACACAGCTCTGCGCTAAATATTGGGAACACCCTGCAGGGAAGATGTCAGGGTACACAGAGGAAGGAATACACCTTTGGACAATGTCACCATGCAGCAACTGCTTACATGAACAGAGAAACCTAGCTAACACCGTGTGATGGCACACAGATCCCAGGGTCCCCCCTATGACCAGCACACTACTACATTTCCCACACACCCAACACATGAACACTACCCAAAACCATGTAGCAGCCCCACCAACAGTAATACCAGCAAAGCAGTAGTGTTCCAAGGGAAAAAAATAAATTGCTTTATTCAGCATGATCCAATAAATCTTGTATGTAGGAAGTTCAATATTTACAAAGCCCATAGGGCAGTCCAGAAGTCACAGCTGGATGGGGGACACAGTGGGAAGCGTGTCCCCTAGCTTGCCTGCACAGTTAGATTCCGTCGTCTTCCACAGGGGTGAGGGCATCATGTGGGGGGGAAGAACCAGGCACCGCAGGGACAGGAGGGCGAAGGGTAGGCGTCGTGGGTGCAGGGATGGAGGACTCCACCACAGGGGGTGGGGCAGGGCCAAAGGCAGAGGCCAGGATCTCGCTGCACACCTTAGCAAGGTCCTCCAGGGAATCCCCTGCACCCGAAGGAACCACAGGCCCCAAGGAGGGGGGGGTCAGAGGGATGGGTCGCAGCGCCACTGGGGGAGGGCGTAGACAGGGGGGGGGACTCAACCACCCTGACCGGGGAATCCCTTGACCGCTTGCGGGGTGGTGTCACTGTGGGGCTCAGGGACAGAGCGGCCATGAAGGAGTATTTGTGTGATATGTGGCCAGGAGAGCTGAGGGGAGGGGATTTGGAGGGAGTGGATTTGGTGGAATGCGGACTCCCACTCTGGCTGCGTGTCTTACGTTTGCCCCCCGACCCAGTGGGTGTGCCTACTTCACCCTGTGTGTGCGTGCCAGGAGGTGTGCGGGTGACCTTCCCTGCTGGTGTGGTGCATGTGTCTGTCGTGGTGGGTGCATGCTGACGTCTGGGTGTACGTGGGACAGGCATGGGAGTGGGAAGTGTGGATGGGGCAGGGGTAGGGGGTTGGATGAAGCGCTGCAGGAGACCCACTGCTGCAGTCAGTGTCGAGTCTATCGACCTCAGCAAGCTGCGTTGGTCAGCCTGCGATGAGTGAATGCCCTCCAAGTATGCCTCTATGTTGTTGAGGACCTGGCTGTGGCCATGGAGGACATTAAGGATCGCAGCCTGACCAATCTGCAACTGCCGCTGGATGTCCACAGACTCGGCATTGGCGGCAGCAGTGGAGACAGGGGCAGGGGGTGCGGTGCCTGGCAGGAAGGAGACATGTGGTGACCGGGCACGTTGGGAAGGGACACGAGCAAGTGGGAGGCGGCTGATGGCAATGGAGGGGGCGGGGTGCGATGTTGTGCCGCTGTCAGCTGGTGGTGCAGCCTCCGCCCACTCGGAGAGATCATCCTCGGACCCGTCCGCTTCATATTCGGTGGTGCCAGTGGACAGGTCCTCAGCCTCACTCTCCTCCGCCTCAGTACCACTCAATGTGCCAGCCACGATGTCAACGCTGGCACAGGTGCTCGGTCCCTCCGCACCGTCTGTGCTCATGTCTCCCTCCGTGTCCCCCGACGATGCTGTGGGCAAGGTGAAGAGACAGCAATTAATCACACACCTGTATACATATGTCACATGAGTCCAATCTACATAGGTTACAGTGCATAGCCTGCAAAGAAAGATCAGTAACATCTACAAAACAAGGTACAGATGTAGGGCATGCAACACACAGTTGGTTCACCCACCATGCCAATGAAAACCCATGGAGAGCATGACACAATAGCAACTGACATGAAATGGAGTTTGACATAGGAGCCAGGCCCTGGGGACAATCCAGCACTGCATCTGCACCACACAGCGTTGCCGACAATAGGGATGAGGAGGGACCATATCCATGAACTTGAGGCACATGCTGCATAGGTAATACTGAAAACATGCCCACCATGACTGGCTCACTGCACCTTCAGTGTATGTCCAGACAAACATCACACACTGGCCAGACCTAGCAAGGAGAATTCTGGTTTTGACATGTAGGCTTGGCCCGCACCAACCACCCCCTACATGAGACAATTTGTTGAGACACAGGTGGCACTTACATCTCTTAGTCTGGGTGAAATACACAGGGGCTGCAGAAATGCAAGATTGGACGCCAAATACCCAAGGTGCGCCTGTCCAAATAATCATGTACAAATGGGCATCATCAGAGGATTGTAACTAGACACACAGGCACTGGTCACTGTGACTATGAACAAGGAAAATCAGGTCAGGCTGTACAGTGGACACTTGTACTACATTTCACGTCAATATACATGGTGCCAGGGGACAATGGCACAGAGCACAACCTATGCTGTAGACACTGAGAGTGTCCACGTTTTGTGATGACACACATGACACCTAGGAAAATATGCCCCAGGGGACAGTAGTGGCAACACAACTCCATGGTCCTGAATGGGAATGACTGCAACACACCCCAACATCCCTGCACTATGCGTATCGCACACTCATGCACATCATGTCACAGGCCACAACAGAGGACATGCGCGCTGTAAGGCATGACACTTGTGAGACTAACTCCCATGTCTTGACTCTGCATCAGTGCCAACTGACATGGAACCCACATGTACTGAACTGGACAGGGCACAGCCAAGGTCCCCAAACCTGTTACACACCACCCCCACACATGATGCTACAGGCATAGTTCACGTGGAGAAAGCGCCAGCCTACATTACCTTGTGAAGGAGTGACTACACACAGACCAGGGAACACATTGCAAGGAGGGGAAGGGAGGCAGGAGAGCACAGCTATACTGTGGCTAACAGGATCTGCACAGCACCTTTAAACCCTGGCAGTGTATCCATGCAACTGTGCACTTACAAATGCTGGTGAAACACAACAAACACACATGTACCTACCCCCTTCCTGCTGCTGCTTCTCCTGTAAGCGCCTCTCCAAGTCTGGAAATACCACCGGCAGCACACACTTGTGGATGTGGGTCAGTCGGCGGCGCCCGCGGTTCTTATGGCTCTCAGGTGAGTCCCCCAGCAGGACCCGTGCGATCCTCCGCGTCCAGCACCGGATATCCTGCCAGCGTTTCCTCACCTGGGACAGGCGCCGCTTCTGACCATCCGCACTCCTCGCGGTGCTGACGGCGGTCAGCCATATCTGCTCCTTGGCAGAGGCGCCTACCTGTGAGGATGAACAAGTGACACTACATCAATACACCTGGCACATGTCACAGAGACACATATTAGAACACATTTGCTGTTTACAACAAGGCATAGTATGCATCCAACGCATTGCACCTTTGTCATAGGGACATGATCCTCTGGGGAAGGGCAAAAGCAGTATGTGCCATTGAAAGTACACAGGTGGAATGAGGGCAACTACACAATCAATGATCCTTGCTCACACTGTGCATCACAAGCTACACCAGGATAATGTGCAGCACCTCTAAGCAGTCACATGCCACAGGCCACTGACGCCACCGCAGCAGAGTACACAGACACACACAGGCACAGGACATTCACCTGCCATTGCCAAATGCAGCGACATACCTCACTCTGCACATGTGCCACTAGACGGGGGGGGCCCACAGGTGTGGGGCTGGCTCTGCACGTCAGACACACAGCACTGCTCCCTGCTCACATCACATGGCCAGGGTATATCCATCCCTCATGCAGCTGGGGTGCTACACTCCACATATGCACCCACCCACATGACAGGGGACTTACACACACACCGATGTCCAGGGTACGAACACATCATGTGGACACTCTCAGCACAGGTACACAGAACTAACACACATCTGTGGGTACAGTCACCTGTCACACTGGGCTGACCACAGAATCACATGAGGACTGTAGAGGCTACATTCCCAGGAGGACAAGACAGGCAGAATGTGGCATGCACCATGCAGTGATTGTCACAGTAAACACCATGCTAGTGAGGAAGGCAGACATGCACCACAGCATGCTCTGACTGTGAGACATCAGGCATTCCCCCCCCCCCTGGGACCCCCCCTACAGGACATGGTATGTGTGTCACACCTGGACACAATGGCAGAAGTCACAGTCTTAAAAAAGGGACACAGTCTGTGCTAGTGGACTCTGCACTCACCTGATAACCTGCACGCCCATACAGCAGGGGGTACTGTGGGAGGATCACATCCAGCAAAGCCAGGTTCTCCTCCAGGGTGAATGGCTGTGACCTCTCCACAGCCCTTGACATGGTTGCAGGGAATCAGTAGCAGCAGCTGGGTCGTGGAATACAGAGATGTGCAGGCAAGTGCTCCCTCATGGGACCTGGCTGCCTTATATCTGCCTTGCTGGCCTGTTTCATGCACAGGAGTACAGAGTGATTGGTCACTCACATTTGCATCCTATGTTTCCTCCAATCCCTTCAAACCTAGAAGTCAGTGGGTTCTTATTGTGTTTTTTTCTTGAGCATGATGTCAACTCCACCAACACATTGCAACAAAGTTGATTCATTCCAACTGTCTTCTGCTGTGCAACTTCCGGAAAAAATTCAAACTTTAAACTTGGTCTCCATGACAACCAGCATGCATGTAGGCCTTTATACTTGTCCCTCATGTGTCCCCTATGTATTTTGGAGCTTCACACACAGGTACGGTGCGTTCCGGGGCCCTAGGGCACCCCAAATGCATAGCAACGGCCCGTACAGGCGTGTGTACGCTCCGTCTCACTATGGGTGTTCTCGCGTATGCGTACTCATGGTGGTACGGACCGTACCCACGCCTGTAGTGTCACTATCACTATGAGTACGCATACGCGAGAACACCCATAGTGGTACGGAGCGTACACACGCGTGTACGGGCCGTCTCACTATGGGTGTTATCGCGTATGTGTACTCATGGTGGTACGGACCGTACCCACGCCTGTACGCTCACTATCACTATGAGTACGCATACGCGAGAACACCCATAGTGGTACGGAGCGTACACACGCGTGTACGGCCCGTCTCACTATGGGTGTTCTCGCGTATGCGTACTCATGGTGGTACGGACCGTACCCACGCCTGTACGCTCACTATCACTATGAGTACGCATACGCGAGAACACCCATAGTGGTACGGAGCGTACACACGCGTGTACGGGCCGTCTCACTATGGGTGTTATCGCGTATGCGTACTCATGGTGGTACGGACCGTACCCACGCCTGTACGCTCACTATCACTATGAGTACGCATACGCGAGAACACCCATAGTTGTACGGAGCGTATACACGCGTGTACGGGCCGTCTCACTATGGGTGTTCTCGCGTATGCGTACCCATGGTGGTACGGAGCGTACGCGCGTGTGTACGCTCACTATCCCTAGGGGTACACATACGGCAGCACTCCCATAGTGATACGGGAACGTACACAGGCCCTTTTTGCGAAAGTACGGTGCTTTTCACACATCACAGTGGTGACAGGCAGCACACAGGAAGGAATAGGGCTGACATACTTGTCCATGGATGGACATCAAGGCATTGTCTGGGCAGTACTACATGTGTGGGGCACAGGTGTGAAAGGCTGTGATGTGGCACATTACTCATGAGTGGAGAAGGCACCAGATGTATGATGAGATGTGTACACATGTAATGTGTGACGGTGCAATGTGTGCCAGGCATGCCCTTGACTCCTTTGACATGTGTGCATGTCGTACTGCACACTTGGGATGAGCGTCACTGGCATGGCACGGACAACAACACACGCAAGTGTCCCCTGAGGCCCGGTACAGGGGTTACCACACCTGACATGTCACTACCCACGGTGCACGATGTGACTATGTCATGTATGTGTGGGGAGTTCCCATTAGGTTGATGTTGGAGCACCCACAAAAGCAGCAGCTGTTGCAGCAACCACCATGTGTCTGTGTTTAGATTGACATGGCACACTGTTCCGCACACCATGGCACATGTGGTATTGGATGTGAGGTGCGTATGTATGCATGGGACACGGAGTAGCGTAACAAGGACATGTCTGCATCCTCTCTATGAATGTGTGGTGAGTCATCACATGCACACCTTCATGGCAAGGTGTGTGGGCTGTCCTAGTGTAATGTCATGTGACCTGTGGCTCTAGTGTTCCGCTACCAGTCTCTGCAATCGACATCCTACTTCTGCTGATGTGTGGATGTATGTCACTCCTGTCTTGCGTCTGGCTGTTCACTTACACTGGGACACAGCTAATCCCATGCCATGGCATGTGGAGGTTCACAATCTCCGTGTGTAGCTTGGTCTTGGTAGGGGTGTCACATGGCAGCCGTATGTGTCCAGGCCATGTGGCACATACCTGACTCCGTATGTAGCATATGTGTATTGACAGATTAACATGTGCTCAGTACAAATAAATTGTTGTTGTGGTGCACTCACTCTTCCTTGTCACTTCCAAATTACTGCAGAGCGCCGCCTCTTCACCGACCAATTCCGGACTTGGCTGACATGCGGGAGAATGACTGTATCCGGTGCTACCGCTTCCCCCAACGGTTGATTCTGGAGTTGACGGTGAGACTGGCACCACACCTGCAACCGCTGCACAGGTATCCTACGGCACTGACACCCAAGCTGAAGGTAATGGCAGCCCTACATTTTCTTGCCACGGGTACCTTTCAAAATACCATAGCTCATGTTGGTGGCATGTCCCAGAGCATGTTCTGCCGTGTGCTGCATGATTTCTTAGAGGCCATGTTGATTCACCTGGATGACTTCATACATTTCCCAACCCCTGCAATGTTGACTGGGGTCAAGCGTGGATTCTATGCCCTGGGAGGGATGCCCCATGTCATTGGGTCCATAGATGGGACACATGTGGCTTTGGTACCACCACAGGCACAGGAGGTAGCGTACAGGAATCGCAAGCACTACCACTCCATCAATGCCCTTGTGGTGTGTCTGTCCAACATGGTGATTTCACATGTCTGTGCTCGTTTTCCAGGAATAGCACACGATGCCTACATCATGAGGCGTAGCAGGATGCCTGAAATGATGGCGCAGCTGCGCAACGAACGAGCATGTGTTGTTGGTGGGTACAGTCTGTCTGTCCTGTATCTTGCGTAGACTTCCAGCACGACCGCTTCTCCTGTCCTACTTATGTCCATGTGGTTTCCATGTAGGGGACGCTGGCTATCCCAACATGCCATGGCTGATCACACCTCTCCGCAACCCCATCACGCCGGCCCAGCTCCGCTACAACACCACCCATGGCCGGACAAGGCAAGTGATAGAGAGGACGTTTGGCCTCCTGAAGAGCCGATTCCGATGCCTCCACAAGACCGGCGGCGCCCTCCCATATGCCCCGGCGAAGGTCTGCAAAATCTTCATGGTCTGCTGCATGCTGCACAACATGGCAGTTGAGAAAGCTGTGCCACTCATCCTGGCTTAAGATGATCAGGACCATCCACCCGTGAAGGACGAAGGGCTTGGCAATGGGGCTAGTGATGTGGAGGACGTGGTTCCGCAAGAGGACATCCGGACTCGGCTCATACGCGACTTCTTTGCTTAGTGGTGAGTACCAGTGTCTGTGTGTGCACGCATTGGTCCCCGTGTGGCATGTGTTGCGATGTGTGTGTCCATCTGCATGTATGGCACGTGAGTCAGAGGTGTGTGTGGATGTGTCACTGGAGTGATGGTGGCAGTGATGTGTATTTCCCCAGTCATAATTGTGACCTGGCATGTTGTCATCCTTACATGTGCCGAGTACATGCACATGCAAGTGGCTGTGCTTTTTGTGGCTGACTTCTTGTGTCTCTCATATCCCCAGGTACTTGCGCATGCCGTCTGCTGGTTGCATTGTTGTGGCACTGCTATTCCTCATGGACACGTCATCGTGTGCTGACTCAGCGTTACACGCACGGACAAGTTTGGAAGTCTCCTTAGGGTAAGGGATGCATCAGGGGTGTATTGGGTGTGGCAGTTTTTCACGATGTATGCACACTGCCCCTGTCGATGTTTGGTTCCTCTGCAGACATGTCGCATCACCATGGTACACATTACATGCAGCTGGGTACACCTGAATAGATGGTCAGACTTGTTGACAGTCATCAGTGATGGGATTGTGGAATGTGATGATGGCATCAATGTGTGTTACACTGCCCTCAGACACATACGGTTTGCCTTGGCTTGACATGCTGTGGGACTTCCACATCAGCGGATCAATGGTGTATGGCAGTCTCTCCGTGAGCAGCAGGGGGTGTTTAGCTGTTAGCCGACACTTGTGTGCCAGTTCCATGGCTATCACGCATTTGGGCTGCAGAAGGGGGGTTCCAGTGTTGGACCCACATGTTACTCCACATTACCCGTTCATGTGTACTCCGAGTTGCCTCTGCAATCCCGAATACATGACAAATAAAGGTGTCCCTATGCATCCAAGGTGCCTCTTCTCAGTCAATGCTGGTGTGTTGCCACGGTGCATCCGGCATGTCTGGCATGGTTTTCCGTGATAGTGGCTATGTGTCTATGTGTCGAGTAGCAAGATGCAAGCTGTTTGTGTGGGATTAGACTGTGTATTGTGCATGTAGTCAATGACTGTGTGGGTAGTGTGACATGTGCCATCCCCATGCATCCCACGTTGGCCAGGCCACCATTCACTGCATCCACCTGACTCAAGCTTGCAGGACATGGTTCTGCCACCTGTCCACACATACCTGGGTGCCCCCCAGGACACTCCACATGATCCCTGACCTCTGCGCATGGCTGTAGCTGTACTCAATATGTCTGTCGGCACGGTTGTGCGGCCACCCCCTCAGCTGGTTGGGCCCATCACGGGTGTGTATGGTGCTCCATGTCTGTCTTGCCTACTACAATGTGAACCATGTGTGTCCTGTGCCAGACTCAGGCCCCAGGGTGTGGATGGTTGAAGTCAAATGAGAACTCAGGCATAGTTAGACTTTACAAGACACATGTAAGGTAATAATGCAATCAGTAGGCATCTTCTCTTTATGGTGTGACTTTTTATTTTGGTTGGGGTGGGGGGGGGTTGACATGAGGGGCTTTCCGGGTGTGTGGAATCCAAAGTTCACTAGGGGAGTTGGTGTCCTTGCCATTTGAAATCCTCAGAGTCCATGCCACAGTCTTTGTCAACATTGGTCAGACAGTGACCAGCAAGTCCATGTGGCAGAGAATGTCTTTTGATGCTGTGCTGCTGTTGCTCCAGTGGGCCAGGTGCCAGGCCAGGTGTCCTGGGAGATGGTGCTGTTGCGCCGACCCTCACGGTCTTTTCCGTGGACGACCCGCCCTCCTGCGGGGACCCTCAGAAGCAGGCCGTGACGATGTTTGGGATGCTCCGTCGGATGTCTCCTCCTCCTCCTCCTCATCCCTCCCTGTGGGTGGTGATGTTCTACGCCTGCTGGCTCAGGGAGGGTTGCCCATGTTGTCGGCCATCCGACGGAGTGTACTGTGAATTCCCGTGAACACCGTCACGAGCTCAGCCTGTCTGTCCTCCATCCGCCGTTGGTGTCGCAGTAGACAGGCATGTTGCTCCGCATGTTGCTGGGCCTGCTGGGTCTTGATCTCATCGAGGGTCCCCTTCATCTCATTGAGGGTGGACACAACCTGGCCCATGCCTGTGGTGTCCTGCCAGTATGTGTCCAGGATGTTACGGACATGGGAATATACCGGTTCCCCAGCCAACAGGTCAGGCTCGCGCCTCCGCCGTCCTCCACTCCCACCACCCCTGCCCACTTGCACCTGGCCTGCCCTTGTGGGCACATCGGGTCTCCGGGACCCCTGAGGGGTGGCATTGGCGTTGTCGCCTGCCTCCTCCTGGGTGCCCGGGACACCGTTTCCCTCCTGGCCAGCCTGGCTGCATTGTGGTGTTGGGGCAGGGATCCTGGGTGTCTCCTGGGATGTGGCAGGAGTGGGGGTGGTGGTTGGCCCAGTTGTACCTGACGCTGGTGCTGCAGGTGGTTGGACACCAGAGGGGCCAGGTTGGTCGGGTTCGTTCACAGAGTGGTGAGAGTCGTCGCTGCCGGTGGCTCCGTCATCCTGCCGAGCCGGGTCCTGTGAGTCTTCCCCCCCAGTGTTGGGGGGTGATCCACGACGTTGACCTGTGTGTGAGAGAGACAATGTTAATTTTGTTCCATGCAACATCCATGTTTCATTGGTTTCTAAGTTGGCACATTTCCTCTGGGAATTTGGATATGTCTTGCATTCCACTCACAGTGCACTTGTACATGGGTATGTCCCTTGGCCACAGCTTTAGCGACTTTACCTATGTGTGGCACAGTCTTACTTGCTGCGTCAATTGTGACTGCAGTCAGCAGTGGAGTGGGCAGGTGTGGAGAGCCATGCATTGGCGCCTTCCGTGTTGCACTGTACGTGGGCACATGGAGTGGTTCCACACACTTAGATAATGCAGGTAGCTGTCGTTGTGCTCGTGCACAGGTTGTGACATGGCCCTGTGTTTAGCCATGGAGAAGAGGGGGGGTTCTGGCACTGGCCACCCTTGTCTACATGCACGCAGTCCACCTGCTGACGAGCAGACATTCCCACACCCCACAAGGCTGATTTGCTCTCCCTGTGTGTCCCTTTCTCGCTCCCTCTCTGTCCCCCTCTCCCTCCCTCTGTGTGTCAGCCTCCTCCCTCTGTCTGTCTCCCTGTGTCTCCCTCCCTCTCTGTCCCCCTCTCCCTCCCTCTGTGTGTCAGCCTCCTCCTTCTGTGCATCTCCCTGTGTCTCCCTCCCTCTCTGTCCCCCTCTCCCTCCCTCCGTGTGTCAGCCTCCTCCCTCTGTCCGTCTCCCTCTGTCTCCCTTTCTCCCTCCCTCTGTCAACCTCCTCCCTCTGTCCGTCTCCCTCTGTCTCCCTTTCTCCCTCCCTCTGTCAGCCTCCTCCCTCTGTCCGTCTCCCTCTGTCAACCTCCTCCCTCAGTCCGTCTCCCTCTGTCTCCCTTTCTCCCTCCCTCTGTCACCCTCCTCCCTCCCTCTGTCTGTCTCCCTGTGTCCACCTCTGTCTCCCTCCCTCTCTGTCCCCCTCTCCCTCCCTCTGTGTGTCACCCTCTGTCACCTCAGCTCTGCTTCCTGGGCACAGACTGTTAGCAGATCTTTGAATGGCCCTTGGCTTGTTGATGTGAGTTTGTTTCTGATCTCCAGGCACCCATTGGGTGTAGTGTCTGTGTGTGCGCTGCTGCTGTGGTGGTGTGTGCTGCCACTCTTTCACAGTGTTGGCTGTTCATTAGCTGCTGTCATGTGCAAAAAGTGCCTTCACCCCCATGTCTTAATGCAAGGCGTCCGCCATTTGCTGGCAAGTCTTTCCTGTGTGGGGACACACTGTTTGTCTGGCTGTGACCTAGGCCATATGGGCAGAGGGCATTGTTGTCTGCTTCTGAGTTGCACTATGTGATTTTTGGGGCCCACACTCCCGCCATCCGGGTTACCGTGTCTTGTGTTGGTGTTTTCTGTGGCCTGTGACTTGACATTGTCCAGCTGGGTGCATGGGGCATGGTGGCGCTAGTGGCATGTGCGTGTTCATGGAGTGTGGTTGAGTCATGCGATAGCTTGGGGTGGTTGCGTGCCTGTTTGTGAGTTTGGTTGTGGATGACGTTCCCCCCATGTGAGGTGAGTTGTTTGTGTACTCACCCGGGTCTCGGAGTCCTTCTAATCCGTCCACTGCCACCACCGGCAGTATGGCCATCACCCTCTCCTCCCAGGGATGGTAGTGTACGGGTCTGCGGGCGGGCCCTCCTCCAGTGACGTTGGCCTGGTTGTGTTCGTCCGTCATTTTGGCTCTGACCCTCCTCCGCAGATCGTACCACCTGGCTTGGCATTCATGCCTGGTCCTTCTGGTGTCCGCAACAGCATTCACAGCATCGACGATGGTCTGCCACATGGATGTTTTTTCAGAAATGGTGGTCTGTCTGACCAATGTTCCAAAGAGGTGTGGCTCAACTCTGAGGATTTCATCCACAAGGACCTCCAACTCTCGGCTAGTGAACTTTGGATTCTTGTTAGTGGGCATGGTGAGGGGTGTGGGTGTGGATGGGGGGGGGTGTGTGGATGGTTGTGGGTGTGTGGGTGTGGTTGTGCAGGTGTGTGTGTGAATGTGATGTGGGGGTGTTTGTGAAGGTGTGTGTGTGAAGGTGTGCAAGTGTAAGGTGTGGTCAAGCTTCTATTATGGTGCTGTAGGTTGTCTGTGGGGTCTGGCAGCAGTGAGTCTGTTGCAAAGGCTCATGGTTTGTGTGTGTGGGCCCTTTTTATTGGTCCATTGGTGGGTGTGGCTGTGTTTGAACTTTGGGTGGGTGTGTTATAAGGAGTGGTTGTGTTTTGGGCATCTGTTTTGGATTTTGGCAGTTGCAGGTCAGTGATTGTGTTGTTTTTGAGCTTGTTGGACATGTTTAGTGGCTTTGTGCCATTCGAAGGGTGTATTCTTGTGTTGTTTAGCTTTGTCCTGGTTGTGTACGTGCGTTTTTAACGTGTGTACGGTGTGTACTTCGGCCATTTAGTTGTACAGTGCTGTCCTTGTGTCTGGCTTGGTACGACTCGTACATGCGCGATGTTGTGTGCAGGTGCTGGTGTTGGGGCCTGGGGTACGCTCCATACGTCCGCGGGTGAGGGTACGGTTCGTACATACACGGGGGTACGACACGTACACGGGTGGGGGTACGACTCGAACGTACACGGGTGTACATACACGGGTGGGGGTGCGACACGTACACGGGTGTACATACACGGGGGTACGACACGTACACGGGTGTACATACACGGGTGGTGGTACGACACGTACACGGTGTACATACACGGGTGGGGGTACGACACGTACAGGGGTGTACATACACGGGGGTTCGACACGTACAGGGGTGTACATACACGGGGGTGTCGACTCGAACGTACATGGGTGTACATACACGGGTGGGGGTACGACACGTACACGGGTGTACATACACGGGTGGGGGTACGACACGTACACGGGTGTACATACACGGGGGGGTTTGCCACGTACACGGGTGTACATACACGGGGGGTTCGACACGTACACGGGTGTACATACACGGGGGGTTCGACACGTACAGCGGTGTACATACACGGGGGTGATTACTCGAACGTACACGGGTGTACATACACGGGGGGTTCGCCACGTACACGGGTGTACATACACGGGGGGTTCGACACGTACACGGGTGTACATACACGGGGGGTTCGACACGTACAGGGGTGTACATACACGGGGGTGACGACTCGAACGTACACGGGTGTACATACACGGGTGGGGGTACGACACGTACACGGGTGTACATACATGGGTGGGGGTACGACACGTACACGGGTGTACATACACGGGGGGGTTCGACACGTACACGGGTGTACATACACGGGGGGTTCAACACGTACACGGGTGTACATACACGGGGGGTTCGACATGTACACGGGTGTACATACACGGGGGTTCGACTCGAATGTACGGGGGCTGGGTGGGGGGTTCGACTCGAACGTACGGGGGCTGGGGGGGGGGTCGGCGCGTACATACGGGGGCTGGGGGGGGATTCGACTCGTACATAGGAGGGCTGGGGGGAGTGTTGGGCGCGTATGCGGGCACATGTCTCCATGGTTGCTATGGGAGTTCGGTGCGGACGGTGTTTTTTCCATACGGTTGTAACATCGGACGCACGGGATGGATCGTAATTCCGTGGTCGGACTTCACTTTTCACATTTGTACGGTAAATCGTCCGTGGACGTGTCGGACACATTTTCCGACCCGAGGACGTGTGGGGAATAATTCCCAATGCGATTCGTATGGACTTTTTACCATGCAAATCGTAATTGGCAGTTACTGTGCGTTACCCGTATTTTCCCTTGTCGTTGTCAGTTGACAACACCCTCCCGCCCCACCCCGCCACTCTTACCTGCACCGGCCGTAACTGCCTGAAACATGTGGTGATCCACAGGTCACGAGTTTTAATCATGGACTCAGACTTTCAGCCTTACCTGTTTGGTGAATTGAGTGCCATTAAACTACGCAAGGGTACCACCTGTTAAATAGAATCCTTAGAAATATCTGACGTGTTGGATCAAGCCCTATATGAAATCACATTATTATTAGACAAAAAGAGGAGCGCTCTTAGGTTTTATTTGATGTTGACTCTTGTACTTTCGTTAGTTTGACTTTGGGTGTTTTGCAGCATTCCTTTGTATTAATCGTAAACACAAGATGACCCAAACAACCTACACGATATAAGTTTGCTATTAACAATTAGAAAAATACATTTCCCAATTGGGAAACCAGTGTTATAAAAAAAATACTTATTTCTTGGAGGTTTGTCTTAAATCAGCTTGCCTAAAAGCAGTATTAATTTCTAATTTTTAATAGTGTTTTTTGTACGAAGACGCATTATTAGCTGCAGGAGAGCACTGGAATATGAATCTCCAAAAAGTTATGTAATCTGGTACCAAACGTAAAAAAACACACATTTCAGTCAGGAATCCTGAACTTGCCCCTACGAGGTGTAGCTCAAAGCGGCAGGCCAACCTCACAGGAGATACATGTAAAGTAGATCGGAAGCATCAAAACAATATTAAAGCAAGAAATTAAACAGTACAACCCCAAGCCAAAATAGAAAAAAGAAGAAATATGTAGTGATTAACATGACACTATAATGACAACAACGTGTAAAAGAAACTGGAAAGTACGATTATTTTGAAGCAATAATCAAATGACACCAATCTGGATCAAAGGGAGCCAACATCCAATGTAGTAGCAGTAGGTGAGCATTGTCAAAAGTGGCCACTGTAGGCTGCTCTTGCACCAAAAATGAAGGCAGTTACTAGGAAACTGCTCAGCCTCATAGGGGCTGGGGGTGAGTACAGGGTCAAATCTCTTGCAGGGTGTTGCAAGAAATGCTCCCACACATTAAGGAGCTCTTCTAATAGACTTAGGACACAGGTTCAAGTGAGAGACTGACATCTTTGCCCCTCTCTTTCAGGTCCACAGATCAAATACATTCCAGCCCCCACTCTTAAGGGATGGCTGAATATCCTTTTTCAGGCCGCTCAAGCTTCCAAGGTGCTACGGACAGCTCTAAGATACACAGCGCAGATGGAAGCCACATACAGCCTAAACCACTCTCTGCAGACAGGGTTCAAAGATAAATCCCAGGTCCCATTGATTGTCTTCTTCTCCATCAAAGATGCTCTTCTTGCCCTTAATTTCCCAATGGACTATTGGCTGCATGTCTCCCTGGTCCTCTGAAAGCCAGTTCCAGATGTTGAGTATAGGAAAGAGCAGAAACAAAGGCCTCAATCCTCTCCTAAGCAGCCAGCTGATAGCAAGCAGACGTATTCTCCTTCTTCCTCTTTTCTCCTGTGGTGGTCTGCTTTCCAGGTGGTGAGATCTCCAAGCAATAATAGTTCATCAGTAGTCGCTGGTGGAGTCCCTTGAACCTCTCCTCACAAGACTTTCCCACTAGGCACTTGTAAACTTTTCAGCATCTCTCCTAACGTATTGTACAAACAATCTCAGGTAGCACTCCAGGGCTTCTCCACTGTATGAGCTTTCTCACCTTGCCCACTAGCTGGTCAATTAAAATGAGGTACCTTCAACTTCATGCCTCCCCTTTGAGTGGACATATGGCATCTACTTCTCTCCCCTCACATCCTTTAGACAGTATAGGTTGGTGTTCCTAGAATTAAAATCCCCCCCCATCTTGCAGCCATGAATCTTCCTGTGGGCCAACTGCTTCAAGAGGCCCTTAGTTCTCCATGCAGGCTTTGGTAGGAGTAGTTCACAATTCAGGTGAGCTCTGGACTTGGGAATCTAACTATAGCCACCTGATACCATGCTTTTAAAGTCATTCATATTAGTTGTGAAAATCCATATTGTAGTTCATATGTGATATCAGATTTTTTTGACCTAAGTGTAACTTTTGTACAACCTCGCTATAGCTTTACCTGAGGATTATAGGCAGTTATACGTCATGTTTTGTGGTGTATTTAGAAGGCTTCCAGTTACTGCAGTCAAAGTATACTAGAATATCCAGTGGAAAAAATAGGGGAACCATGCAGAAAGATTAAGGGGTATATTCACAAGAACGTGTGATAACTACCGCAAGAGCAGATTAACGCAACTCTCAACATCACGGCCCATCGCGGGAAAATTACGCCGTGCCAACCAAGTATTCACAACGCGGCGGTAGCATGCGATAGTCACCAGATAACGAGTCAAATGGGTGCACAAAAATCAACTCCACGTCGCAAAAATGAGAAACGCGAACTCAAAACTCAAAAAAAATCATGCGATGAGGCCAATCGCAGTATAAAAAGTAGCGAAAACCAGCCACAGGCTTGCAAATCCCACGCGTCTGGCGGGAAAATGCACCATAAAAACCACAGAAACAACACACCAGAAACAAGCCAAAGCACATAGCAACATGGATGCACTCTGACTCAGCGCAGAGGCCAACACGAACACCACAACCCCCACAGACCACTAGCAAGGAACAACAAGGTCGGGAAGGAAGACAGGGTGCAGACCCCAGGAAAACAAGACCAGCATCACGGCGGTGACAGAACACTACCAGCAACTGGAGGAGTTGGCCTAACTGCTAGGGCGCTCGACCTCGAGCCTGAGGACCTGGGTTTGAGTCTCGGTAATGACGCTGAACATCCTGTGATTCTGGGCAAATCACTTAATCTCCCCGTTCGCACTATATAAAACTGCAACAAAAAAAAAAGCGGATCCACAAGCAGACCATCCTGAATGCAGACGGCGTGCCGAGGAGGCCAAGAGGCGCTGGCATTACGTGGAAACCTAAACCAGGCACAAACCCGCTGCCAACTGGAAGGCAGCAACGGCGACAGTAGGTCAGAGTCCTGCACCACAGGAGGATCTGGAGGAAATGGAGGCCAGTCATCAGTGTGGAGACGGTGCAAGGAGTTGGGAGTCCGGACACAGCTCGATAGGACCTGACACAACAACAACAGGGTGAGGATCTAAAAGGGACTGGGGGGACGGGGGGATATGGGCACAATGGCACACATGTGCAACGATGTGTAGCACACTGCACAACTACAAATACCCAAGGACCTGTCCCCCATCCCCGTGGCACACTGCAGCACACACAAATAGCAATCCCAGCACATACCATGACAATTTGGCACAAAGTGCAACACCGACACTGCAGAACAGGGGACACAGCTGGGTCCGCCCATGTGCAGAAACAGGCCAATCACATTGGACAGAGCAGGGAACTGTGAGATGGAGATGTACAGGTACAACCTCACATCAGTCATGTAGTCCAAATGTCCACTGTCCCAACTCAAATTGCCAGTACCGTCCAAACAGTCATGATGTACATTATCACACAGTCTGCATGTCCACAAGAACAATGACCTAATAAATGTCAACATGCATCTCCCCTTCACATTGCAGAGGGACAAACAACAACTCCAGCAGGTCACACCAGACAACCCATCAGTGATGCCCGAGACGACCACCACACCTTCGACACCGACACCCTATAACAGCCCATGGACATTCCACGCAACCCACCACCAGGACCAGGGAAGACAAGCCACTTAGAGGAGAATCCAGCCCCTGCAACAGACCACACAGCATGAAGCACCCGCAAGCACGGCTGGCACACAACACTTCACCGACCCACACATGGCTCATGTCAGAACGCCAAAAGGAGGTGGCACAACAGGTGCGGGTGTGGTCCGAATCCATGGAAGTCGGAACAGGACACATACATGGGTGTCCAATACCCTTCAGGGACCACCTACACCCCACAAGGGAGACCCACACTGCCATGGAGACACATGCAGATGCACATTCCCAGTACAGAACCACGCCAGGAGGCACGCACATATCAGTCACACATCCACGTTGGCTATGCGTACGACGGCACAGTCCACTTCCCTTCCGAATTCAGTGGGTGACGACAAAGCTACATGTCCAAGCTCTAACCCGCTGCTTGCGGTGACATGTCTGCGTCCGCTGTACACAGCACAATGTAATGTCATAGGGCCCAGGGCCCTCATGCACATAAGAAGACCACAGGAACTCATGCAGATATTATGTCGAACTGGCTACGGGCACGTGCTCCCGGCCCCTTCATTGGCAGGGCCACAAGTACAGTGACGCTTGTGCTGGATGTCTGTGGGGTGGGTGTAAGCCAGCCCTCAGAGAGTTGTTTGGTGCTGGCAACAAATACAACAGTTAACACAATGAATACGGAAACAGACAACACCAGCATTACAGGGACAACCGCGGAGCATCATGGAGGTAGCCTGAGCAAGTCCAGAGGGCACACAATGAGCAAACAGAAGTGTCCGTGAGTTGCAGTGCGCTGAGTCTGGGGCACCAGAGCTGAGCAAGCCCATGTGAAGAGAATGTCTAGGATTCTGTCCCTTTGGGACCTACATGATGCAGCTGCAGTGGGGGGGTGGTGGCAACTGAATCATCTTCCTCGTCGACATCCCAGGTCTCAAAGACTGCCTGAGGTGACATTGCTGAGTGAACCCACCACAGTACATAACCAAGACAGTGATGGATGATGATTCGTGGTGCACTGAGTCAGTGGCACCTGGAGTGCTGAGTAGGGTACCAGGCAGGAGATGGCATCCATGACATGTGGAGGCAACTCCGTCACTTTGCCGGTACGACCATTTAGACACAGGCATTTTGCAGTTGGAGTAGGTCCTGGCAGTGGTGGCGTGTGCCTCCTGCGGTGATGCGACATCCAGGCCTGTCAGGGCTCGAAAAGGTGTGTGAGCCCTGGTGGGCCGCAGTTGAGGCCGGAGGCTGCGGACAGCTCAGGGCCACAGACACATGGCGTTGATGACCCCAAGGCCATCGCTTCAGAGGCCATCCAATATCTCAGAAGAAGGGGTCCCGGACATGACCAGCACAGAGTTAGTGGCCCCGGATGCACTGCCACGGGACGGTGATTTGCGGTGCAGTCAGATGGGCCATGCGACCTTAGCAGGTCCTCATCAATTTCCCGAGGTGTATGTTGCGGAGGGTTGCGGGGGACAGTGGAAGGTGTCCTCCGGGGCATGATGCAGAGGGTGGAAGCTGTCCGGAAGCAGCAAATGGAGGAGTGGAATGCCACGGCCTCGTTTTCGCCACAAAGTCAGTATCACCGCCATGATGGCGACGACAAGCCCAAGTCCATGGACGAAGTCGCCACCAAAGTCCAACCAGAAAGTGTCCATGGGTCTCGAGGAATAGACATAGTGGCACCGGGGCTGAAAGGGGATGCAGTCTGCGATTAGGCCTGTACAATGACATCAAGTCTGCCATATATAAATCAAGGCTGAATTCGAAATTGTGTGTGACCTATTCGACCGCAGTGTAGGCCGGGGGCAGCGGTCAGCAAGGGCCCACAGCGACGTGTCGTTGGGATGCTATGCACATGGTTGCTGCCACCTGACCGAAGGGGGTACAGTGAAGTAGAATCTTCCTTCTTGTGCGTACATGGACAATGTATGATCAAGTCTCAGTTCCAAAAGTGTGACCTACCTGTCCATAGTGTCGGCCGAAGGCAGTAGCCAGCAGGGGACAACAGACATGTGTCGTAAGAATGCCATGCACAGAGTTGGTTTCACCACATCGAAGGGAGTACACTGATATAAGATCTGCAATGAACATATGTACTCTGCCATCGTGTAATCAAGACTCAGTTCCAAATGTGTGACCTACTTGACCGTGGTGTAGGCCGGAGGCGGCAGTAGAGTACGTCAACGAGAAAGGACTAAATCGGGCCTGTGTCGTGGAGGCCATGATGGTCTGAGGAGGCTGCCAAGGTCGCGGGCCTCGGGCTTGGAGCTTGCGCAGGCACGTGGTGGACCCTCCTTGACACATGCCGGTGTCGGAAGGTGATCAGTGTGGCCTGGCTGCGCAGGGGCGGGCCTGACGGGTTCGGGGTCCAGCGGGCCGGGGTACGGCAGGCGCACAGGATCGCAGGCAACTCATGAGGACGGCATTGGCCTCGTGGCGTGGTGAGAGGCGCCGCACTGGCAGAGACGTTGGGCTTTCCGGAGGAGGAACACGCCCAAGGCTACGTGCTTTTTATTCACACCCCTACGCTGGCCTGGCATACGCCGGGCCATCCCACTCTGCTCACGCTTACGGGAGGACGTAACAGGCAACACTTCCGCGAACTCCCCCAGTGGCTGCGGTGACATGGTTGCGTCCACTGTCCACTACACTCCATACACCAGAGTTGTATGTCGCCATGGATATGGGTGTGTTCAGCATACTGCGGTCTAGCCAGCACATCTCCGCCACTCTTGGCATTGTGTACATTCCCAATCATGGTTCTCCTGCATCCTTCACACATGCCTGGTTGCCACCTCTCCCCACATTCGGCTACTGTGTGACTGAGGTGCCATGCGGTTGATGGCTCATGTTCACGGCTTGCCCAGGTTACCATTGTGAGTTGTTCTGTCGTGTCTGGTGGGTGGGCATGTTGTTTTGCATCTTGGTTGTGATTTTGTGACGTGTGCATTGCCAGGGTTGTTAGTTGCATGGTTGTGGAGTTGAGGTGAGTGGGGTGTTCATTTGGAACTAGCCAAGAGGCTGTGCATTTCCCTTGGTGCCATCCTGGTAATGCTGGTTGCTGATGGACTGTCAGAGGATGACGGAACCATGCACACTGGCTAGGTATTTGAAGGCGAGATTGGTGGAGGTTCTACGGTGTTCGGATGTTTCCTGCACATTGATGTGAGACGTGTGCTTTCTGTTGCGGTGATTATGTGCTGTGTCAGCAGGGGGCACAGGTAGGACATGTGTGCTGTGGATTGCCCCCAACATGTGCGTGCATCCAGCTATGGCGTATGGTCCTTACTTGGTCTCCAGCGGACCCTGCACATTGTATTGGACGTATAGAGACTGGGGTACCAGGCTGATGGTGATGTCCAGGACAGGTGTGAGGGACTTGGATGTGGCTAGCTGTGAGACTCATCCGAATCTGGCAGGTGTTGGTTGGGGAGTACCAGGGACCATCAGGTGCAGCACAGCCAGCAGCTTTGTATGGGGTGGGTTGTTGGTTGTCCGATGTGTTGGTGCCGCCGGCCTGTTGGGCAATGTTGGTCAGGATGCATACGATGGTTGTCCTTTTGTGCCTGTAGTGGGCAATGACATTGTCAGGTGTTGGGTCTGTGAGGCTGGTGCGTTTCTTTGTCTGCGCAGCCTCTGTGGTGGTCCGGGAGGGGTTCCGGGTGGGTGTTGGGGTCCTGGGGTGGTGGTGGTGGGTGTTGTGGCCCTCTTGGGTGTACTGGCCGCATGACCAGTGGCTCTGTGGCATCTGTTGCCCTTCCGATGTGGCTGTGGGCTGGGCTCCCTTTTGTGGTGCAGGCTGTGGTCCGACTTTGCACCAGGTCAGAGCAGGTGTTATTTTCTTGCTGCTAACGAGCCTTATCGCCTGTTTTGTGTTCTTATCGCAGTTCTGGTTCTGGTTGGTCGTTGTGAAAGTTGTGAAAGTTGTGGAGTGGTGTTGATGCAGCTTTTTGCACGGGAACGCCTACTTTGCATCTCATTAGAGATAGTTGCGGGGTCATCTGTGGCTACGTTTTTTGCGGCTGCTATCACAGGTAAACTGGTGCTGTGGGATGGTAAGACCAGCTTGGGGCGATTCGTTTTTTGCAACTTTGGCTGCGATAAAGTGCAGTTAACTCGGCGATAGATCCTTGTGAATATCCCCCTAAATTATTACAGTTTCCTTATTGGACCTTCTTTTTGTCTTCCTTTTCATGGTTCTGTTCTCCAATTGCTTATTATTTAGCTGTGAATTGTTCTTGGCTTTGGGTCCAAACAGTTCGTTCACCAACCTCAAAACAAACACATTCATTTTAGAACCCTGCAGGCTAAGCACATACTACACGCACACTATATTTATGCACCTTGTGTCAACAACAATTATACCCGTGGTCATTCCATGAATCACTTTCTCCCTTCCTATAACTACCTCAGAATATCTCTGAACATGTGATTATCTCTACATACTCTTGAATAATGAGGCGGTCTTAAGAATATGAGGGCATATTAACAAGGAACAGGGAAAATTAACGCTAAGGGCGCTTAGCGTTAATTTTTTAACGCCCGCTATCGCTGGATAATATCGCCTGGTTATCGCGTTATTAACAACGCTAACCGCCTGGGCGATAAAAAATTCAGCGATAGCGGCATTTTGGGAGGTTATCGCTGGTAATGCAGCGATAAAACTACAAGGATAGGGATATCCTTGTTGATAGCCCATGGTGGACTTAACCATTGTAATCCACCTCCCATTGGATTACATGGCTAAATCTGAAAATTTGTAGACGTAAAAAAGCAGCGTTAACCGTGGTTAGCGCTGCTTTTTTTGTCTCTAACAGGGTTAGCGTGAAGCTTGATAATAGGAGAAATGTCTCTTAGCAACATTTCTCCTATTATTTTGCTCTGGAACGCCCACTTTGCATCTCATTAGAGATGCATGTTAGCACCCTGTTGTTGATAGGGCGATATTTGCATCTCCGCTTCTTTGAATTTTAAAGCCAAAAAAGCGGAGATAAAGCCCTTGTTAATATGCCCCATGGGACTTTGGGAAACATTGTGAACTTTTAATTACCAAGGACAGAATTGTTGCTTGAAGGAAACTGGAATGAACAAATATAGAGTGTGTTGTTGAATATCTTGAGGGATGCCAGTGATGATGCCATACGTGATAACACTGACCAAGAATACTTCGTGAGGTCAAATGCAAGATATTGATGGTGAAAAGAGAGAGAGCGCCTAGCTAACTTAGCTGTTGAATTTGGGGTTGATGTGGGTGTGTATTGTGAAATTAAAATCAACTCAGCCCGTTTTCTTTCATAGAATATATAGTTGTTAACTTCTGTGAGTGTGCTTTTGAACTACTTGTTGCTTTTAGATCCATGTACAACATTCACCACTTCATAAAGAGAATTGCCCTTTATAGACTAAGGACCTTATTTATGAGGCCCTAGCAGCACTTTTGTGCCGTCGGGGTATCAGTTTTTTTACGCTCCGGTGGCGCAATGTGCTGCAGCATATTTACAAGACCACGCAAAGCAACTTTATGTAGCTTTTCATAGCCTTGTAAATATGTGCCCCTTTCACGCAGAACTTCCATGGGTGTTTTTGTGGGTGTTCCCATGCGACACCCATGGAATCTGAAGCATTCCCAGATTCACGAGGAATTGTAAACCTGGTAATGCGTCAGATTCCTACACCTCCCCAGGGAAGGCGTAGGTGTGGCACAACGAGGAGAAATACTTTAATTTCTCCAAATGTTTTCCTCTTTCTGTGAGTGCTGCTTTCTGCAGGGCAATCATTGAGAGCATTTTCCTCTTTCTATGCGTACTGCATTCTGCAGAATGCATAGGAAGAGGAAAATGCCATCAATGATTGTTTTTGTGCAGGAAGGTGTCCCTTCCTACACAAAAACAATCATCCCCACAACGCAGGCACACTTTCAACACCATGCAAAGGTGTCCGCATTGACGCACGGCTACTGTTTGTGCACAGGCGCAGAGGAGAAGGACGGGAATGCGCTGCATCTTGTAGATACAGCGCATTCCTGCCCTTTTCTTTTGACGCACGGCAGCGCAGCAGTAAGGCCTCCTGCTCTGCCATGCGTCAAACGTTTGGAAATGAGGCCCTGTATATATAAGCAACAACAGCTGCCAAATTCCCATCAAGTTATCTGTGGCACAGCAGGTCACCTGATTTGTTTCAGTTCAAAACCGTATAGACAAAAATCTAGTCAGTGGTAAGATATTGCTTATTATTTTGGGGGCTAGGTTTGGCCAAGTTGGGAAGGGAGGACTGGCCACTGACTAGGCAAATGAAAGATCAACAATTATTCTATTACCCAAAAAGTATTTTATTTGTGTTTTTGTTACATATAATTTTAAACAAACAGACAGCTTAACAGTGGAATTCAAATAATTCTTAAAGTGCCATCTCCTCATTAGATGCAACAGACTACTGGCAGAGAAAAGGAATGTCAAATGCTTATTATATTTGAAAAACGTCCACTTTGGCTAACAGCTTGCTCGGACCAGCAACTTATCGGCAGTTACCAGGTTGAGGAGGAAGGTAACGCTGAAGATGGAATTTGAACTACATGTAGGGTTCAACCAGGAAAATCAAAGTTAAAGGGCAGCCAACTTGTCTCTGTGCCTTGAAAGTATTGGTGGCAGCATATTCAGCCTGGCTGTGCACTTTCCTTGTGGTGTGAGCTCTACTAAATCTGTAAAAATACTAATTCCGGCCATAGTGAAAAATAAACCTCACGCACACACTAACAAAACATATTTATCACATGGAACCACTGTACAAAGATACAAGATGTCCCCACCAACTAGGGGACCCCCATGAGAAGAAAGAGAAAACAGTCAAACAGGAAATGTAAGTCCCCTACTTTCTTTTACCCCCCAGACTGAGTATGTCCTCTCTAAGGGGGGTCATGAGTTTTTGTCTTCCACGTTTAGGGGTGAAGAAAGTCCCTCATAGGGAACTAAAATGGCTATTGCTTTGTCCTTCTGAAATACTCACCACCCCATTACACTGTATTTCAAAGGAGAGTTCGAGACTATTCAACACTAAGACCTAGGATGTCCCTCACCTTATCTGTGCATTTTGAGCGGGCATGGAAGTTTCATCAGGGATTCAATAACACCCCTCCAATTCCTCCATCTCCTTGAATAAAATCACCTTGTTAAAAAAACATCCAGATTGTCCTTTGAAAGAAAAAGAAAAATATTAGCTTCCAAAGACCCTTTTCCCAAACACACCAAAATCTGGAATCAAATCCTGATCACTAAAAGGAGCAGAACCCCCTTGCGCCGCTTCGCATTTGCAAGCTGACATTCGTATGTTGCGCATAAAAGACACAGAATGAACACTAAAAACATACACCAAGAGCAATGGTCCCTCTGTGGAACTGGAAGTTGACCTGCTGACAAGGCAGGACTGCATTCTTCCACTCAACCCTTTCATTCTGATAGCCACGAGCCTACACTCTCCTGCATAGTTTCTCTCTCTCAGTGGCGGCCATCTTGAATGGTGTGCCACATGTCCTGATTTAGCAACGGCTTGTTTCACTTTTCTAGACAAAATACTACCATTCTGTCTACGCTTTCCTGCCATTTTTTTTGTATCTCATCCTGTCTATGTCACTGCTATTGTAGCTTGGTCTCAGAATGTATGTTCACGTTTGCCCAGAAATGCCCCCTCAAAGCAGACTTTCAAAAGTGGTGACCAAACAACCAGAACGAACCACCAGGAGTCTGCAAAGGTACGGGGGCTAGCCCACAGAAGCGCGGGAGGCGACAGCTCAAGGGAAGACAGCAGTTAAAATGTATTTAAAAAATGAAAATAACTCTGCGGAGTCTCTGGATGTTCCCTCTCTATTGCAACTGCCTCAGTAAGACACCCTCCTCCCAAAAAAGGCTGGAGGAGGGAAATGTTATTTACATTAATTAATTAATATTAATCTGGCTAGTTTGTTAAAAAAAAAATATTACAACAACAACAAAAATACCCAGATTTACTATAAGTCTGATCCTCTATATCTGCACCAGTGCATCACAACATAATTGCTTCTCAAGCGTTTTCCCTCCTGGACAGAACGATGACGACGACGACGACACGGACGTGCTTTTCTCAGTAGCCTGCTTGCTGGAAGAAGAGTGAAAATTGGACCATGTGGTCCGGTGTAGCAGAGTCTCCCGCTTCTTGCGGCTTCCTGTTGTGCCCTGCTTGGCTGCTGGCTAACACTGCACTGAAGGCTTGGCTCCTGGATCACGCCATCAGGAAAACAAGCTTCTGGACCACGCCATCGGCAAAACAAGCTCCTAGATCACGCCATCGGGAAAACAAGATCCTAGATCACGCCATCGGGAAAAGAAGTTCCTAGATCACGCCATCGGGAAAACAAGCTCCTGGATCACGCCATCAGGAAAACAAGAGTGTTCTCTATTTGTTTTCTTTATTCAAACAAGTAGCAGGAAAGGTTGAAGCAAAACGTGGGAGCAACTGTAAGGTCAGCCAGAGGCCAACTTGGCCTCAAAGGCTCATGACTCCCCACACCCCTTCAGAGATGCAAACAATTCCTTGGTTATGCCCCAAATTGTTCAGTTGAAGGAGTGTAAATACTCCATAGTCACTTTAAACTGGAGCGAGGCTGGTGGTGTCCAACCCAGAGAACAGCAGACTGCTTTGGAGTCCTTAGGGCTGGCATTCAGGCTTTGAGTTGGTGCCACTGTGCCACTGGTTGCCTGGGCCGGGCAATCATATCCTTCCAGTGTTTCACTTCTCCGGGCCCACTCTTCCAGGACAGGTAGATCTATGGAAAAAAAAAGGCATAGTATTAGATTTTATGGAAACCATGGAACCCTGTGCTTTCTTTCCCTCTGAGAAAGACAGCGCAGGAAAATAGACATACACAAAAATAGACACACTAGTCAATTATATGGGCGATCTAAAGTCCAAGAATGTAAGGAAGTGTGTTCATCTTCCCACAGCCAGCATTAGGAAGACACATCAGTTACACACATGGTGCCATGATTTCTAATAAACAAGTGCAATTCCTCCTACAATCAGCCGCAGGCTAACACTATTGGGCAACACCTATAACAGAGGATTCGATGTGGAGTACATGATCCATCAACAAGCTCACGAATAGCAAAGATGATACATCAGTTAAACTTATGGGAGACCGGATACCAAGGGAAATATTCTCATGCTACCATTTCGAGCAGCCGCGGTCCGCGCAGGTAACAGTGGTGTAGCCGAGTAATGGAGGATTTCGAGGGAGGATGCCGAGGGAAAATTAATTATTTAATTAATATTCTCTAGGCATCGTCCCTTGAAATCCTCCCACACTCGGCCCCACCGCCCCACAGCTGTTACCTGCACGGACCGCTTGATGATTTCGAGCCGTTGGAGCAATCAATTTCACCTCTCATGGATTCTCATGAGTTCTAGGGGGCAATTGGGAGGTGTGATTGTGACACACACTCATATGCCTGTAAAAAAACTATATTGCCTTAAACACTGGGAGGTTTGAGTTTAAAACCAGGGTGAATTTCACACGGAAAGAAGGAGAGTTGAATGTATAATTTCTGTTGTGGACTGTTGGATCACAGAGGGAGTGTCCTGCTTCCTTCAATTGAAAATTGGGTCTTTCAAAAAAGGATAAGAGGTGGTTGTCAATTACATTTCATGAGGGCAAAAATCCAGGAACATTAGATCAAATCAAATCTTGGATGGAGAGCTACCTGCTTAGAAGTTGATTTTCTAAAACAAAATCAAACTCGACCCACCACACAGCTCCTTGGTCCCAGACACAGTCAGTGTACTAGACTGAGGGGTCCCCTTGGAGCTCATAGCCCCTCTCCTTTCGCACCCCTGGGACTGCGGGGGCTAACGTTATGCCACTGGCAATAGGTCTCTTTTGCCAGATTAACTTTAGACTACCTCATCCTTGAGTCTGCACAAGTTCACAAGTCGTAGACTTTATACATATATAATTATCAATGAGTGGCTTTTCTGCGTTTTTGTTGCTGCATGTGAACAAATATTTTAGTTCTTCAAAAAACTGATTGGTGTGGTGTTTGTCACCTCATATGTTACTTCCCTAGGAATGGCCAGTCGTAGAAAGCATGAGCCTGTCTCCCCTTTGAAATGTCACCAAAAGCAAGCAGGACCTTCTGAACAAGAAATTTGAGTCCAATGAACCATGGCCTTCTGCATACATCTTCAGCGAGCCTTGAGAGCAAAAAGCACACTATAGTTTATTTTATTTGAGCTTTTTGTAATGTGCTGCTAAAAACCCCACACATGTAAAGGATCATGTCTCTATCGCAACCCCAACAGAGTACCCTCTACGCCAAACTCTCAGTCCACCCATCAGATTAAGCGGTGGGTAGACCAGCTGATTTATGCCAAAAGAATAAAATGTACTATATTAGTAAACCTTTCTCTGATGGCTTTAGGGAGTAGGGGCTGTTTGAGGTAAGCCGTCTGCCCTAGTTAGAGTGGGCAGTCAGATGGCTTTTTTCTATCCTTCACTGCCAAGTAAATCCTGGCAGTAAAAAAAAGACAAAATACCCCCACACCATGGGAAACATATCCCATGGTGTAGGGGGTCATTTGTTTTTTATTTTTCAAAAGGGAAATCTGCTTTAAGAAGTTTCTATTTTTTAAATAAAATAAATTTGGAAAAGTTTGACGCTTGTCCATCATATTTGACAGAGACATCCGTTAATCTTTTCCTACATTGACAAGAACAGCCATGATGGTTGACTGAGGTGTTAACCTTGGTCATGCAACAGCCACAATCCCTGTCAGGGCGAACCACAAAATTTACTGAATTAACCTGTGCTTACCCCTCTGGTAGCTTGGCACAAATGAAGTCAGACTTAACCTAGAAGCAATGTGTAAAGTATTTATACAGCACACAAACAGCAATAAAGATAAAACCCTATACAAGAAAAATCCCACTTCAATTTTGAAAAATAGATCAAAATGTAATAAATTATTTGACACAAAAAATGACAGAAA
The DNA here is from genome assembly GCF_964204655.1 of Triturus cristatus. Lineage (NCBI taxonomy): Eukaryota > Metazoa > Chordata > Amphibia > Caudata > Salamandridae > Triturus > Triturus cristatus. The sequence goes on from NC_140584.1 coordinate 620,296,463, forward strand.
TCCAACTAGTGGAACCAAAGTAAATAATTTTTAAAGTCAAAGGTCAAAACTAGCACCTAATAAATCAAAATGCCAGCCGTGGATATCTATTTGAGTGAGACAGGGTCAAAGTAAAAAAATATGGCCGACCATGATGGGCACTATTAGCAACAATACGGGGATTGGGCCTGTTCGATGTTTACTTTTGGACTTAAAAGAAACGTAATAAAAAATGTTATAAGAAGTAAAGTTCAGTGGGACAAGGCTGTAGGCGGTGTCCGAGGAGGGAGCATTGTCGTCAAGGAGCTGCTGGATGATGTCGCAATGAAGATTTCTTCTTTCTGATTATGTCACTTTTTTGGAACTCAAAAATATCCAGCGGGCCGAGGCTAGAGACCGTAGCTGACAAAAGTTCTACCAGGCTGGATACGCCTTTGGCGAATGGCCACTGAAAAGAACTTGCTGCTGTGGGGAGGAACGTAGCACGAACTGGAAGTCAGACCAACCGTCGGTGCACCGTAGGCAGATAGATGGGCATGTTGGTCCAGATCTTCCCTCTCTACTCAGAGCAGTTTGTAGCCAGAAATGTTCTAAACTCCAAGTTTTGGATTTTGGCTATGTGGGCACCTTTGACGCGACAATCAACAGTCCAGCACTTGAGGGGACTATTTGGGGGTCTAGGAGCCAGTTCAAGATGGAGCCCTTCTGTCCCTGGGGCTCTGATCAGGTCAGCCTTGGAGTCACTCTTGGAGTTCTGGCTTCAAGCAGTGGAACAGGGGTCAAGCAGCAGGGCAGGTCTCTGAGGGTTCAAGGCAGGCTCCATGCAGCAAGGCAGTCCAATCAGGTGCAGCAAAACAGGCGTGTGGAGTACACAGTAGGCCACAGCAGCAGGCAGTCCTCTAACAGCCCTAACAGAGGTCCAGAAAGTGACCTGAAGAGTGGGTCTGAGGCTCCTATTTGTAATACCTGGTGCTTTCTTTGAAGTAGGAAAAGTTTCTAGAGCATTCCCTTTGAAGTACTTGAAGTTGCATGCTTCCCCTGACCTGGCTGTCTGCATGAACAATGCAGGGGTGACAAGCCCTTGGTGTGAAGGCAGAAGTCATCCTACTCAGTTGCAAGTGGGGGTTGTGCTTAGCTCTGCCCACCCACCCACCAAGTCTAACTGCCAACTACACCCAGCCGCGTGACCAAGGAATAGGCCGCAGGTGATAAATACTTAAGACAGGAAAATGTCAAAGTGCTATTTTCAAAATGATAAGTTAAAATCTGACCTTGCCATTAAAGGGGAGTTTTAATTACAATTTCTCAGATACCACACATGAAATGTTTACTTGTTCCCTATTATAAATTAGCACTCATTAAATGTAATAAGGCGACCCAATAAATGTAATAAGGTGACCCAATGTTATCCTAAGTGAGAGGTAGGCCTCACAGTAGTGAAAAATGAATTTAGGAGTTTTTCAATATCAGGACATGTAAAACTTAAAAGTACATGTCCAACCTTTTCATTACAATACACTTTGCCCTATTGGCTATCTAGGGCCTACCTTAGAGCTGACTTATATGAAATAAAAGGGGAGTTTAAGGCTTGGCAAGGAGGTTATATTTCCAAGTTGCATTGGCTGTTTAAAACTACATTCACGCTGCCATGGCAGGCCTGGGACATGTTTTAAGGGGCTACATAAGTGGATATCACAATAAGTGCTGCAGGCCCACTAGTAGCATTTAATTTACAGGACCTGCGTATATAGTATACCACTTAACTAGGGACTTATAAGAAATTTAAATATGCCAATCAGGTGTAAGACAATTTTACCATGTTTCAGGGAGTGAGCAGAATCAATTTGGCACTGGTTAGCAGTGTTACAGTTCACAGGGGCATATGTACAATGGAAGTGGCGGAGCTCGGCGTTAGCCTCCTTGGCTTAATGGCGCTCTCCACTACTTCTGAAATGCAAGGCTGCACCATATTTACAACAATACGGTGTAGCCCTGCGTTTCCCCCTGCGCTGGTGCTAAGTTTAGTTGCCTAGCGCCAACGCAGGCCCCCTTGCATGATAGTGCAAATTTACCTTTGTTGCAGGGGAAGATTGTTTATGTGCAGGAAGGTGTCCCTTTCTACACATAAACAATCTTTAAATGGTGTTTTGTAACTTCTATGTGCTCTGCTTGATGCAGCACACATAGAAGTTGCAAAACATAATTTTTTGTAATGATTGTTGTTTGTGTGCAGGAAGGAACACCTTTCTGCACATAAACAATCAATGGTGTATTTCTGTTTCCATGTGTGCCGCACAACGCACCACACATGAAACAGCAAAAACGAGAAATTAAACAATTCTCCTCATTGTGCCAGGGTAAGACCAGGTTTTCCCTGGTCTTAATTTTGGCGAAGCCCCATATTTACGCCACCCTTGTAAATATGTGGCAGCATCAAAATCAATGGGTGTTGCGGTGGAGCGTCCACGCAACACTCATTGCCCTCCCATTTCATGCTAAGTATAGCGTGAAAGGGTGCCTTATTTACAAGGTAGCGTTAAGCCACGTTAACTGGTTTAACGCTGCCTTGGAAATAAGGCAAAGCCCATATCACCACCACGTTACAACAAACAAATGATGGACGGAATGCTGACAATGCATACATTCTCCCCCAGTCAAGAGATCTGGGTTAAATCCATCGTTCTTTTGCCCACTACACCACCCCAGTTTAGACATGGCCATATGCAAATCAGTCTTGACCCTGTGCCTCATGGGAACAGTCCAGCCCGAACTGCCAAGCCATGTCTTCCCTGGACCGGAATCAAGCATCCTAGGACCGGTTTCTGGCTATCAGCCGTCATCAGCCAGGATAGCTTGACTCCAGTGGCGTAGTGAGCACGGGTCCCACGTCTGGGAATACCCATCCCACTTAGGGCGAAAAGCGTTACAACAAACAAATGATGGACGGAATGCTGACAATGCATACATTCTCCCCCAGTCAAGAGATCTGGGTTAAATCCATCGTTCTTTTGCCCACTACACCACCCCAGTTTAGACATGGCCATATGCAAATCAGTCTTGACCCTGTGCCTCATGGGAACAGTCCAGCCCGAACTGCCAAGCCATGTCTTCCCTGGACCGGAATCAAGCATCCTAGGACCGGTTTCTGGCTATCAGCCGTCATCAGCCAGGATAGCTTGACTCCAGTGGCGTAGTGAGCACGGGTCCCACGTCTGGGAATACCCATCCCACTTAGGGCGAAAAGCGTTACAACAAACAAATGATGGACGGAATGCTGACAATGCATACATTCTCCCCCAGTCAAGAGATCTGGGTTAAATCCATCGTTCTTTTGCCCACTACACCACCCCAGTTTAGACATGGCCATATGCAAATCAGTCTTGACCCTGTGCCTCATGGGAACAGTCCAGCCCGAACTGCCAAGCCATGTCTTCCCTGGACCGGAATCAAGCATCCTAGGACCGGTTTCTGGCTATCAGCCGTCATCAGCCAGGATAGCTTGACTCCAGTGGCGTAGTGAGCACGGGTCCCACGTCTGGGAATACCCATCCCACTTAGGGCGAAAAGCGTTACAACAAACAAATGATGGACGGAATGCTGACAATGCATACATTCTCCCCCAGTCAAGAGATCTGGGTTAAATCCATCGTTCTTTTGCCCACTACACCACCCCAGTTTAGACATGGCCATATGCAAATCAGTCTTGACCCTGTGCCTCATGGGAACAGTCCAGCCCGAACTGCCAAGCCATGTCTTCCCTGGACCGGAATCAAAAGAACGATGGATTTAACCCAGATCTCTTGACTGGGGGAGAATGTATGCATTGTCAGCATTCCGTCCGTCATTTGTTTGTTGTAACGCTTTTCGCCCTAAGTGGGATGGGTATTCCCAGACGTGGGACCCGTGCTCACTACGCCACTGGAGTCAAGCTATCCTGGCTGATGACGGCTGATAGCCAGAAACCGGTCCTAGGATGCTTGATTCCGGTCCAGGGAAGACATGGCTTGGCAGTTCTGGCTGGACTGTTCCCATGAGGCACAGGGTCAAGACTGATTTGCATATGGCCATGTCTAAACTGGGGTGGTGTAGTGGGCAAAAGAACGATGGATTTAACCCAGATCTCTTGACTGGGGGAGAATGTATGCATTGTCAGCATTCCGTCCGTCATTTGTTTGTTGTAACGCTTTTCGCCCTAAGTGGGATGGGTATTCCCAGACGTGGGACCCGTGCTCACTACGCCACTGGAGTCAAGCTATCCTGGCTGATGACGGCTGATAGCCAGAAACCGGTCCTAGGATGCTTGATTCCGGTCCAGGGAAGACATGGCTTGGCAGTTCGGGCTGGACTGTTCCCATGAGGCACAGGGTCAAGACTGATTTGCATATGGCCATGTCTAAACTGGGGTGGTGTAGTGGGCAAAAGAACGATGGATTTAACCCAGATCTCTTGACTGGGGGAGAATGTATGCATTGTCAGCATTCCGTCCGTCATTTGTTTGTTGTAACGCTTTTCGCCCTAAGTGGGATGGGTATTCCCAGACGTGGGACCCGTGCTCACTACGCCACTGGAGTCAAGCTATCCTGGCTGATGACGGCTGATAGCCAGAAACCGGTCCTAGGATGCTTGATTCCGGTCCAGGGAAGACATGGCTTGGCAGTTCGGGCTGGACTGTTCCCATGAGGCACAGGGTCAAGACTGATTTGCATATGGCCATGTCTAAACTGGGGTGGTGTAGTGGGCAAAAGAACGATGGATTTAACCCAGATCTCTTGACTGGGGGAGAATGTATGCATTGTCAGCATTCCGTCCGTCATTTGTTTGTTGTAACGCTTTTCGCCCTAAGTGGGATGGGTATTCCCAGACGTGGGACCCGTGCTCACTACGCCACTGGAGTCAAGCTATCCTGGCTGATGACGGCTGATAGCCAGAAACCGGTCCTAGGATGCTTGATTCCGGTCCAGGGAAGACATGGCTTGGCAGTTCGGGCTGGACTGTTCCCATGAGGCACAGGGTCAAGACTGATTTGCATATGGCCATGTCTAAACTGGGGTGGTGTAGTGGGCAAAAGAACGATGGATTTAACCCAGATCTCTTGACTGGGGGAGAATGTATGCATTGTCAGCATTCCGTCCATCATTTGTTTGTTGTAACGCTTTTCGCCCTAAGTGGGATGGGTATTCCCAGACGTGGGACCCGTGCTCACTACGCCACTGGAGTCAAGCTATCCTGGCTGATGACGGCTGATAGCCAGAAACCGGTCCTAGGATGCTTGATTCCGGTCCAGGGAAGACATGGCTTGGCAGTTCGGGCTGGACTGTTCCCATGAGGCACAGGGTCAAGACTGATTTGCATATGGCCATGTCTAAACTGGGGTGGTGTAGTGGGCAAAAGAACGATGGATTTAACCCAGATCTCTTGACTGGGGGAGAATGTATGCATTGTCAGCATTCCGTCCGTCATTTGTTTGTTGTAACGCATATCACCACCACAACATCGTGAAAAGTGACGTTGTGGTGCTGATAGGGGCTTGTAAATATGCCCCACAGAGTCACCAAAAACGAATTTTAGCTAAAAGTGGAGTGTAAAGGCAAAACGTTTGTAGGAAGACCACCCTAAGGCTGACAGGTCTACCACAGTCTTTTTGCAGGATTTAAAGTTTTAAGGACTTTAATTCACCATAAAAGAACCTGTGGCTTACTACTATGGTGCAGATCTTGGCCAGACATACTACACAGGCTAAAAGGTCTTCAAAGGTTCTTTGTGAACCAGTTCTTCATGACGAGCTGCCAGTTCCTTTATTTTGGAATTTTATCCAGTGCCACGTGCGCATGATCATCTCAGAGTGCTTAAAGAAAGCATATAGGACAAATAAAACAACAAGGAAAGATGGAGGTAGGGAACTGTTCCTAGAACTGGTCACACGCCTTGACAAGGTAGACGTCTAGTTAAAAGCTTTAATGAATAACTTGCTTTTAAAGAGTACCTAGACACAGAACACTTTTTATTCACTCTTTCATGAGTACATGAGCAAACTTGGGTTTTAAAAGTAACATTTCTGACATGCCATTGGCATTCAAATAGTGCACAGTTTGCCCTTGGGGCTAGCCCTGCAGGACTACGGTCTGGCTAGAAATGGTTTACCAAAGGTTTCTGTAGTTTCCATTGTAGACTGATGTCTAATTCCGCAGCTGATGATACGCCTCAGGTGCTGAGTTCAGGTATGCCTCTCGGTTTGATGATTATGTCTTATTCAATGAGCTCATGATATGTGACTTGTCTGAGGAGGAAGGCCTGAAGGCCCAATTACTGTGCATCTTGTAAGTCGATACACATGCCCCTTGCCTGTACATGGAATTAATCTGAATGTGTTGTTGCAGAGTGCATGACATGTCTGCTCTATGTTAGATTGGCGGGTGGTGCTGTAGTTCCTGTGATGCATGTAATATCTAATATGCTATGTTGTAAGTTTGTGTGTGGAGCAGTGGCGGCCGGCACAGGTAAGTGCGGTGTAGCGGAGGCAGGCCAGAGGCGGACCAAGGTAGGAGGGGGGTGAAGTTAACAGACGACAGAATAGGTATAAATAAATAATAACTATTCCGTCGTCTGTCAACTCTCCCTCTGCCGCGCCCTGCCCCACTGTCCCACCATGCTTAATTGTGCCCGCCGCCGCTAGTATGGCGTATGATCTTGGCAAGTGCAGTTCGGGCCTCTGATACCCGACTTAATGCTTTTGTAGGTTTATGTTAGCAGCTCTGTGCAATTCCTTTTGTCACGTGTCTTTTCATACGTATCATGAAGGTAAGTGTAATTGCCAGCCCAGTCAGCGCCAGCCTTCGCTGGTACTTCACTTAGGCAGCTGCCTTCCAGTGCTCCTACAAGAGGGCGCCAAGCTGTAACAAATATTGCCTTGTTGCTAGGAGTGGGTGAAAGCCTAAAAGGCAAGCTGGCGTTTGGCCTAAGTATCTGTAAATCCTTGTAACAACCCTGCAGCCATCTATACTGCATATCTGTTTTGTGATGGATGCATGGAGGTCTTCTGTCTAGCTTCTTCCTTCCCTGTGGCATATGTTGGTGAAGTGATAATGGACGTCATGTAGGAACCGAGTATATGTCGTACCTAGACAGTGCTGGATTAATGAATGATGTTCTGTATAGTGTGTTCGATTGGATATGTGTGCTTGTCTTGTCTCAGCTCTAGGTGCTTTTTAGCTCATGCAATTCCCAAAAGCTCCTACCACTACGACAAACCAAACACAAATATCCAATAAACACCCATGAGGCAATGCTGAGGCAGACTCTGTGAGAGGACTGCACTCATGTAAGATCAAAGATTAAGAAGGAGCGACTCAAGGGACCTCCCCCTCTGCCAATGCTCAGTGTCTGGAATATGGCGCTTGTTTATTCAGTGCATGAGAGAGGCTGTGCGCGAGAGAGACGCCGGTGCCGCCCCCGTGCTCATTCCAATGCGCCATTCAACGAAACAGTGCACATTCCTTTCTATTGCAGAGCCGAGGCAGGGCTCATGCAGTGTAAATACTTAATACGTATTTCATTTCAATTCCTTTTCTGGAGCCCAACAGTGCTCGTTCCCTTCCATCACTAGATACATTATTGCGTGTTTCGTTTAATAGCAAATGAAGCAGTGTGCAGTCCTTTCCATTGCTGAGTAAAACAGGGTGCCTTCCTTCCAATTAAAGAATAAAGCAGTGCACATTACGATAAAGCAGTGCACATTCCTTTTCATTGCACGATAAAACAGTGCACATTCCTTTTTACAGCACGATAAGGCAGTGCACATTGCTTTCCATTGCACGATAGAGCAGTGCACATTCCTTTCCATTGCACAATAAAGCAGTGCACATGCCTTTCCATTGCACGATAAAGTAGTGCACATTACTTTTCACTGCACGATAAAGCAGTGCACATTCCTATTCACTGCGCGATAAAGCAGTGCACACTCCTTTCCATTGCACGATAAAGCAGTGCACACTCCTTTCCATTGCACGATAAAGCAGTGCACGTTCCTTTCCATTTGCAGGATAAAGCAGTGCACATTCCTTTTCACTGCACGATAAAGCAGTGCACATGCCTTTCCATTGCACGATAAAGCAGTGCACATGCCTTTCCATTTGCAGCATAAAGCAGTGCACATTCCTTTTCACTGCATGATAAAGCAGTGCACATGCCTTTCCATTGCATGATAAAGCAGTGCACATGCCTTTCCATTTGCAGGATAAAGCAGTGCACATTCCTTTTCACTGCATGATAAAGCAGTGCACATGCCTTTCCATTGCACGATAAAGCAGTGCACATGCCTTTCCACTGCACGATAAAGCAGTGCACATGTCTTCCATTGCAGGATAAAGTAGTGCACATGCCTTTCCATTGCACGATAAAGCAGTGCACATGCCTTTCCATTGCACGATAAAGCAGTGCACATCCTTTCCAATGCAGGATAAAGCAGTGCACATTCTTTTTCATTGTACGATATGGCAGTGCACATTCCTGTTTACTACACGATAAAGCAGTGCACATTGCTTTCCATTGCACGATAAAGCAGTGCACATGCCTTTCCATTGCAGTATAAAGCAGTGCACATCCTTTCCAATGCAGGATAAAGCAGTACACATTCCTTTTCATTGGACGATAAAGCAGTGCACATTCCTTTTTACTGCACGATTAAGCAGTGCAAATTGCTTTCCATTGCAGGATAAAGCAGTGCAGATCCTTTCCAATGCAGGATAAAGCAGTGCACATCCTTTCCAATGCAGGATAAAGCAGTGCAGATCCTTTCCAATGCAGGATAAAGCAGTACACATTCCTTTTCATTGCACGATAAAGTAGTGCACATTCCTTTCCATTGCACAATAAAGCTGTACACATTCCTTTTCATTGCACGATAAAGCAGTGCACATTCATTTCGTTGCACGATAAAGCAGTGCACATTCCTTTCCATTGCACAATAAAGCAGTGCACATTCCTTTCCATTGCACAATAAAGCAGTGCACATTCCTTTCCATTGCACAATAAAGCAGTACACATTCCTTTTCATTTCACGATAAAGCAGTGCACATTCATTTCATTGCACGATAAAGCAGTACACATTCCTTTTCATTGCACGATAAAGCAGTGCACATTCATTTCATTGCACGATAAAGCAGTACACATTCCTTTTCATTTCACGATAAAGCAGTGCACATTCATTTCATTGCACGATAAAGCAGTACACATTCCTTTTCATTGCACGATAAAGCAGTGCACATTCATTTCATTGCACGATAAAGCAGTACACATTCCTTTTCATTGCACGATAAAGCAGTACACATTCCTTTTCATTGAACGATAAAGCAGTGCACATTCCTTTCGGTTACTGAATAAAACAGGGAGCATTCAGTAAGTTACACAATAAAGCAGTGCGCTTCATTTCCCATTTCTGAATGATCCAGTGTACATTTTGTACTGTTAAACAATAAAGCAGTGCACGTTCTATTGCATGCTCTTTCCCATCACTGAACAAGGCCATCTATATTCCTCATAACTGGAAAAACAGAAACCATTGCGCATTTATGTACATTATGACCTGAACACAGCAGTTTCCGCTTGTACAAACCTTACCACAACTGAAATTGGTGTTTCTTTGCACCTCACCCCACCCGCATTCAATCCTCCAAATACGTCTGGGGTGTTTAACATCGCCTTTGTAGATATGTAATTATCCCTGCTGTGACTATCAGAGGCTTTCAGTAATCAGTCATTCAGCTCTTTTATTGCCACTCTGGCCTTTAAGCATCCTCCTGAAAGCCCCATATTCCCTTTCCAGTTATTATGTGAGTAGTGCAGTGTTTTTACGACTAGTAAAACACCGCAGAGGTAGGGTTCCTTTTCATTCAGACTCCTGAGTTCATCTCAGGTAACAGCCGCAACAGTTCCTGACAAGTGTTGCCAAAGCACATAGGGCTGGCTGCCATGTGTTTTTTTTGCACAACTTTATTGCAGGGGAAGTTGCCAGGCCCTCGTCAATCTACAAAAATATTGTCGAAAAACAAAACAATTTTTGGGTCTCAAGAAACAAACATTTGAGCAGCAGTCCCTGCCACTGGTGGGAACTTCCTTTCAGTGGACGTGCAGTCAGTCACTCACAGTGAAGTTAGCTAATGGCTGAAGATGGCCGATTCACTCTCCCATGCTGTATGCAATGGAAGAAAAATAGGAATGTCACAACAACAGGCCAATATAGGAAGAGGGCTGGCAGAAAACCCCTGCAAGTAAGTATACTATATACATGATTTAGTCTAATCAAAAGGCTCTGGCTAACACCAGACCTAAAACAAGCATTGGCATAGCCAATAGGTCTCGCCTTTGGGACCTTATGTGTTTAGCCATGCAACAGTTGCATAACTAAATACTTATAAGGTGCCAAAAGCGAGACCTATTGGCTATGCAAAGCGGCCGTGCGGCCTCGAAAGTGAAAGTGATCACGATCAAACATCAGAAAATGAAAGTAATCGCGGTAAAGCGCGGCGTGCGCGCCCACGCACATGCCCTGTAGCTCTAGGCTGGCCTGGTAGCACTTTTTGGAGCCCTCTCAATAAGTCTCGCCAGACCAGCGCATGCGCTGGGTCAGGCGAGACCTAAACATGAAGCAGCCAGTATCAAACTCGCACTTTCGCTGCACTTATGAGGCCTATCTTGGTAATATTCTTTTGAAAGGAACTTAAACAAATGTTCGTTTTTTAGGGAAAGAGGAAAATAAGCACAAGACTCTATAAATTATATGTTAACCTTAACAAGAATGTATGGGGACCCATGATTTGGCCACATTTCTCTCCAAAATGACGTTTGAGGGAAAGAGCTCCACAGCAATTGGACATATCAAAGTCCAGATCACCCAGGAAGCTCTTGTCAGTTCGCCTTCACCGAGCTTGTGGATATGGAAGAAAGACTCAACCTCTCCCAAGTTCATCTCCAAAAACAACATTCTCTTAATCCCGCAGAAACCTCAAAGAAATTGTTTGCATGATAGCCTAAAACCCGCTAATCTGAAACACTGTGGCACAGCAGAAGTAATGGCCACGATAAATACAGTGCCAGAGAAATAATGGCAATTCATAATATAGTTGAATCTTTTCGATAAATTGAGAAGCATCATAAGAAATGGTGCTTCAGGCATAATGCTGCCATCAGAAATACTGGGCTCCCAATAGAAATTATGCGTTATCGTATTTCTAAAAAATGGTGCAATGCTCCTTAGAACACTGGGCAAGGAAACAATGCTCCGTAGAATAATGTGTCATCAAAAATATACTCTTCAGAATACATTGTCATGAAACAATGGTCTTTAAAATCCTTTGCTAATAAACTATACTTTTAAGTATACTGTGATACGAAACAATGATTCTCAGAATACACAGACATGAAAAAATGCCTCTCACAATGCGGTGTCATGAGACAATCCTCAGAGAACTGGTTCCAGTCCTTGACCAAAAATCTCCACCCTACGGAATATGGCGTCTGAATTTTTGGGAGGTAAAATAAAGTCCTTAGCTGCCTAAATAAAATGTGTTTATGGCAGTACTTTCAATATAAATCCTAACCAATTCATAAAACGGAGGAAAAAAAACCTCTGACCATAAAGAAACGTATGCGGCTGTCCCTACAGTCTAGCATTGACTTCTGAAACTGCTACCTCGCTTGCAAACCAGAAACAACCAACACCCTACCAAGCTGGACTGAAAAGCCCAACATCTCGGGTTGCCTACCCAGCAAGTGAAGCAGGACATCACTTGAATGGGAGCCCAGAGGAGCAAAAAAAAACAAGCATTTGCAATGCAATAGGTCTTGCATTTGCGAGAGTTTAAGCTATTGGCTTTGTAAATGACAATGCCTTTTATTTATCTGTTTTGCTAAGTAAGACATAAATAAAAGACATTGTCATGTACAATGCCAATAGCTCAAACTCTTGTAAATGCGAGACCTATTGAAGCGGCCGCCATTGTACCGGCTCCTCGGAAAGTGAAAGCAAACATAGCGCGTTGAATGTTGCAGGAAAGCATGTCATGCCTGCAGTAGGATAAACACATTAGAGAAAATAGTGCTTATAGACAAAAAAAGACTACTGTGTAACAACCAAAGTAAAAGGGCCGGTCCTCATGGGAGGTTGCAAATGAAGACAAGGCGGTACTAAGGAGGGACTAACAAGCCTGTTAAGGAATCAGAAGCCAGCCTTTACGAAGGACAATGGCACAAGCCAATGACAGACATGGGTGGAGAGTGGGCGGGGCTTCTATTCCATACTCCAATACAGCATGCTGCAGAGCAGCGCATGCGGCGCCCAGGCTCGTCCCAAAAAGGAACAAGGCTTTTTCAGGCTGTGCAACAATGTGATGGTACAAGCTTTCACCGCTGGTAAAGCCTGTGCTGCCACTTCTCCATTTCAGAAAGGAATTGAAAATTCATCTTTTCACATAAAAGCTCACTGTTATTTTATTCAAGGAACCGCAAGCTGCTCGAGCGTCCGAGTCCGAGCTTTCACAGCGACTTTCCTACTGTACTAGACTGTGAAAGTCCCATCCATCGACCATAAACAGCCTCCATTGCTACTCAACTAGACTACGCCTATGTAAGTACGAACACACAGAGGCACTCTTAAAAATAGCTTTTAGTTTCCCTCTGTTTCAATATATCAGAGTAGGCCAAGATAAATTAAAAATCTACGCACGTAAAGCCGGCGCTGCAAGCAAATAGTGTGCTATTGCTTTTTCTTGCTAGAGCACAGTTTATGGCTGTAATTCTGACAAAACCCAGACTTGCTTGTAGGTCTGCCGAGATTGCAGCTTCACTCACAGCCCTGCTGTTGATAATGCCCAGAGTCTCTCAGGGCTCTGCTCTGGATAATACACAGAACCACTCAGAGAACTGCTTGTGGGCTTTCGCCATCTGCCCTCTGTTAGAAGAGGGAGCGTTTTACCCATTGATGAGACATGCCATCTCACTTACCCGGTGATCAAAGTAGGTTTAGGCACCGCGTCTACAAAATCGGTGGGGCCAAAGAAGTGTAGCTGAGAACCCTTTACAAGAGACATGTGGCCTAACTAGTATTCTGTAATTGACACAGTATGCAACCTGGCTAGTATGTGGATTTTTCTATTTGTATTTTCTGTTCATACATCCAAGCATATCACACAGGGCGGGCGTTAGCGTGGTGCGACCGGTGCGACCGGTGCAGCCACACTAGGCGTTGACCTGGAAGGCGGGCACTGACCTCAGAGAGGTGCTGTGATTAATAATACCTTATAATTTAGAAGCACCTGCTGCAGAGTTCCTTGTGAGGCCAGCTTTCAGGCAGCAATACAAATGTCAAGATACCTTGTGATTAATGTTCCTTCTAGAGAGCGAGAGATCAGAGTTTTGTCAAGTGGCAGTTTTGACTCGCCTTAAAGTAGTCCAGAAGGTCAATATGCCTGCTGCAAAGAACAGATCTGTATTTTATGTGGATAGCTGAGTGGATTAGTAAAGCGAGCCTTTACCAGCATTTTAGAACAAATGAAATGTATGTGAAAGAGGGGCTGTGGAGGGATGAGGGGTTCTTTTGCTGGGAGGTAGTGAGGGAATCCTAGGAGGCGGTCATAGAGGGATGCAAAAAAGATTGTTGCAACTGGCGCCACCAGCGCTTAAGTCGGCCCTGATATCACACAACAACTAACACAGACCTACAACAACCCAGGCCAATTGACTTTGCCATAATCTCAACTCTACTCATTTTCATTCAATATCAGATAAATGAGAAGCAACAATATGGTTGAGAATATTTAGAACAGAAAATATTTCAATTCTAAAAATATGAGATTCATAAAAATGTGTATAATATCAGATTGATAATTAAATATTTTAAAGCTCTGTGAGAAGAGAGAGTGTACTTCTGAGAGTCTTTTACAAAGGTATTAGAGCACCTTACAGGTGCACCAGTTCCTTTTCACTAGGAAACATTCACTTTTTGTTTTTTAGGCACAGGGAGATTAAGTGATTTGCTCAGAATCACAGGATGTTAAACTGACGCCATGACTTAAACCGAGTTCTCCAGTTCCAAAGTCAGTAGCTCTGGCCGTAACGCCACAACCTCTTTCTCACACCCTCTCCCCTTTCTCACGCACACACACACACACCGTCCCCACCAGTAAACACTACAATCTATTCCTTGGGTATTGTCAATAGTTCAACAGAGGTTTACCTCCTTCACAGACTTTCCAGTAGAATTATAATTACAGTTGTCACTCAAGTGAACACTGCCCTCTAAGCTCTGCAGAGAGGCGGAGGAGTGGCGAGCATGTAATGAACATGTTGACGGCCCACTGACAAGCACTGTGAGAAACTCACGCAGATGTCAGCCTCAACTTCAAAGCTTTCAAACGTGCTCTGTCATAATCTGCCTTTCACACCCTCCTCTCACCCAAACACCTAGAGGCAACTCAGGTCGGCTTAACGGTGCTTAATTTGTTAAAAAACATGAATGCCAGGCCCCTCACCTGGGGGCCAGTGCAGCTTCCATCACCATTGCCCCTACCAGCGCTGCCAATGACCGCCCCAGCACAACTCTTAACCAGCAGTCATCCAAGTGTGACAATTCAGATTTTTCGGGGCCTCCAGAGCTTTAAGAATGGCTTGGGCTGCAGGTATTAGTCATGTATAATGGATATTGAATTAATAAACAACTGTTGTTGTGCTCATCTCTAAATTAGACAAACTTTACCACCATGTAGCAGACTGCCATGAGCGCCGGTGTTGACAATTAAGTGCTGGTGCTGAGTATAAGAAAGCACCAGCTCAAATTAAACACTGACCTGGTCGCAGTATGCACTATATAGATTCATCTATTTCACGAAAAATAGACCTACAGAAACACAACATAATTGAAAATGATATCTCTTGTGGAGTAGGAACAGAAAGGTCGTGCAAAATCAAGTAAAACGTGTGAAATGTAAACATGGACTGTATCTCAGACTTTCAAAACTTAAACATTCTTATATTCATGATTGAGAAGAGAACAGTGTTTTGTTTTTACAATTAAAGTTATTATCTCTGGGTAAGTAGGGAACTATTCAAATAAAAAAATATTTGTGAATTTTTTTAATTGAATAAAACACGGGAATTTGGGGAAATAGCATCCGCTCCCAAATTTAGAATGGTAGTGAGGTACTCTTAATTTTTTTTTTAGGAATTCACGGGTTTACTGTTATCTGTCTTTTTGAGAAAAATTCATACACTTCTGGGCATCTGTTACCTTCTTTTGTGGCATAAGACGGATCCCTTTTCTCTGCGAATGATTTTCAGTGGTGTGAATCTCAGCCATTCACATTTCATGAAAAAACTCAAATGTGATTAACAGAACTTACATGTTTTGATATCTTGAATTTAACAGCCAAGGTGGGTCTAAATTTTAACCCTTTTGAAGCCTGTCCGTTGTCTCTGTCATAAAAAGTAATGAGTAGATTTACATCAAACCACAAAAAGAATGCTTTCTGAGTGGAATTCTTCTTCCATGCCAGGTTTAGTGTAACTCTGTTTAGTGTTTTGTCTGACAGGCAGAGCACATTTTCTGACAGCATCTAGAATGGAAAAGGCATCTTTTTTTTTACAACGATTTTTCTGTTCAATGGAAAATGCTGCTGAGTTGCTAGAGCAGACTCTGTAAAATGTGTGCATATCTATCTATCTATCTATCTATCTATCTATCTATCTATCTATCTATCTATCTATCTATCTATCTATCTATCTATCTATCTATCTATCTATCTATCTATCTATCTATCTATCTATCTATCTATCTATCTATCTATCTATTCACTTAAAAAACCATAGGTTTCACACATGTTATAGTTAGCTGTACATTTCACTCATAAAAAACCAATGAAATTCCACGTTATAGTTAGATCAGGTAACTATAACTTGCGCGCCCACAATAAACTGCTGATGACGTCACATAGTACATCACTCATGACATGGTCAGTGACATCACTCATGACATCAATGATGACATCTGAAATTACACATTGTGGATTGCGGTCGCGCAAGTTATAGTTACCTGATCTAACTATAACGTGGAATTTCATTGGTTTCTTACGAGTGAAATGTACAGCTAACTATAACATGTGTGAAACCTATGGTTTTTTAAGTGAATTTGCAAGGTTTTGTAAATGATAATTCCTAACTATAACGTGTGTGAAACATATGGTTTTTTCAGTGAATTTGTACGGTTTTTTAAATGCTAAGTTATGTATTTATTTTTAATTTTTTTCTGGTTTTTCACTATGCGCACACCCTGCGCGCACGGTGCGCTTCGCGCACCGTGCGCGCGCTGTGGGCGCTCGGTGCTCTTCGCGCAACCAAGCACCCACGTTGCGCAGTCCATGCCGTGCGCGCCTCGCCTTTTTTTACACAGTAACATTTGTTTTTTCTCCCTTGTGGGTCCTTTAATTTATTTAATAAATGTGATTGTTACTTCTTTATTTTTATTTTTTTATTTTTTTTGCCGTGCGCGTACGGTAAGCTTACAATACGCGTACCCCGCGATTTTTTTTAAAAATTATTAAATTTATTTTTCGTACTTTTGGGTCCTTCTTGGACCCCCTGACAAACACTAGGGGGTCTGCAACTCTCTTCGTTGCCCCCGTTTCACGTTCCCCACCTTTGTTTCTCAGTGCGAGAGACAGAAAATGGCGGCCGACACTTCCTGATTTCGACCGATTCGAATGTTTACAGTCATGTAACCACCAATCAGAATTGAGCTCGCGCAAGGCACCGTACGCGTACGGTAAGCTTACGGTAAGCGCACGGAGCGCGCTTACAGATATATATATTGATTTAAATGCTATTTTCTCAGGACCTACTGAACAGATTTACACCAGACCTACAAAAGGCACATCCTTGACCTGAGGACTACCTCTCTGCCAAATTTCAAGTAATTCCGTTCAGCCGTTCGGGCTGTAGCTGTGTCTAAAGGTCCTATGGAAAAATGCATGGGGAAAACGCGTTTTGAGACCCCCCTTTTTTCTCAGCCCCCGCTTGACGAACCCCCCGAGACTTTCAGGGTAGGAGCGGAGCGTAGCGCCCCATTAGTTTTGAAAATTTCGCGAGGATTCGTCGACCGGCGCCAAAGTTATTCCAAATAGAATGTTGCGGATTTCCTATGGAAACACGGTCCTAACTATAACTATCTACTGGCGACCGCCAGTAGATAATATATATATATATATATATATATATATATATATATTATATATATATATATATATATATATATATATATATATATATATATATATCAACCATTACTGCTCCACTATTTGAGGGCCTCACACGACGTTTCAAATAATCCGTTTATTGTTGGAAGAGATCAAAGGTTTGCTCACAGAGTCTCTTAAAACAAAATTTCAGTATTGCCTCTGATTTTAATCCAAACATGTTTCGGGCCACAATGCCCTTGATCACTGGCGTAGGCAACAGGGAAGGCAGTCACAGATTAGGCGCACCTGCGCGATCTTAAATCACCGCCCCACTGGGCGGGAACTCCAGATGCTTCCTGGTAGATAGAGTTCTACCACAAATAACGTCCATAGTCTTCCAACAATAAACGGATTATTTGAAACGTCGTGTGAGGCCCTCAAATGGTGGAGCAGTAATGGTTGATTTTTAAGCGGTCGGCTCAAGATCGCGAGGTGCCCTGCTGCATACTAGCAGGTCCACAGCGCAAAAGACAAGAAGCGCTGGGAACGACGGAACCGGTTGGATGGCACTGAAAATGAAAGTTGGCGGCAGAGATGAAATTAAAACAACCCACTGAGGAAAATATTACTAGTGTGAAGGGTTTGGCAGCACCCACTATGGACGTTATTTGTGGTAGAACTCTATCTACCAGGAAACATCTGGAGTTCCCGCCCAGTGGGGCGGTGATTTAAGATCGCGCAGGTGCGCTTAATCTGTGACTGCCTTCCCTGTTGCCTACGCCAGTGATCAAGGGCATTGTGGCCCGAAACATGTTTGGATTAAAATCAGAGGCAATACTGAAATTTTGTTTTAAGAGACTCTGTGAGCAAACCTTTGATGTCTTGCAACAATAAACTGATTATTTGAAACGTCGTGTGAGGCCCTCAAATGGTGGAGCAGTAATGGTTGATTTTTAAGCGGTCGGCTCAAGATGGCGAGGTGCCCCGCTGCATACTAGCAGGTCCACAGCGCAAAAGACAAGAAGCGCTGGGAACGACGGAACCGGTTGGATGGCACTGAAAATGAAAGTTGGCGGCAGAGATGAAATTAAAACAACCCACTGAGGAAAATATTACTAGTGTGAAGGGTTTGGCAGCACCCACTATGGACGTTATTTGTGGTAGAACTCTATCTACCAGGAAGCATCTGGAGTTCCCGCCCAGTGGGGCGGTGATTTAAGATCGCGCAGGTGCGCTTAATCTGTGACTGCCTTCCCTGTTGCCTACGTCAGTGATCAAGGGCATTGTGGCCCGAAACATGTTTGGATTAAAATCAGAGGCAATACTGAAATTTTGTTTTAAGAGACTCTGTGAGCACACCTTTGATGTCTTCCAACAATAAACGGATTATTTGAAACGTCGTGTGAGGCCCTCAAATGGTGGAGCAGTAATGGTTGATTTTTAAGCGGTCGGCTCAAGATCGCGAGGTGCCCCGCTGCATACTAGTAGGTCCACAGCGCAAATGACAAGAAGCGCTGGGAACGACGGAACCGGTTGGATGGCACTGAAAATGAAAGTTGGCGGCAGAGATGAAATTAAAACAACCCACTGAGGAAAATATTACTAGTGTAAAGGGTTTGGCAGCACCCACTATGGACGTTATTTGTGGTAGAACTCTATCTACCAGGAAGCATCTGGAGTTCCCGCCCAGTGGGGCGGTGATTTAAGATCGCGCAGGTGCGCTTAATCTGTGACTGCCTTCCCTGTTGCCTACGCCAGTGATCAAGGGCATTGTGGCCCGAAACATGTTTGGATTAAAATCAGAGGCAATACTGAAATTTTGTTTTAAGAGACTCTGTGAGCAAAGCTTTGATGTCTTCCAACAATAAACTGATTATTTGAAACGTCGTGTGAGGCCCTCAAATGGTGGAGCAGTAATGGTTGATTTTTAAGCGGTCGGCTCAAGATCGCGAGGTGCCCCGCTGCATACTAGCAGGTCCACAGCGCAAAAGACAAGAAGCGCTGGGAACGACGGAACCGGTTGGATGGCACTGAAAATGAAAGTTGGCGGCAGAGATGAAATTAAAACAACCCACTGAGGAAAATATTACTAGTGTGAAGGGTTTGGCAGCACCCACTATGGACGTTATTAGTGGTAGAACTCTATCTACCAGGAAGCATCTGGAGTTCCCGCCCAGTGGGGCGGTGATTTAAGATCGCGCAGGTGCGCTTAATTTGTGACTGCCTTCCCTGTTGCCTACGCCAGTGATCAAGGGCATTGTGGCCCGAAACATGTTTGGATTAAAATCAGAGGCAATACTGAAATTTTGTTTTAAGAGACTCTGTGAGCAAACCTTTGATGTCTTCCAACAATAAACGGATTATTTGAAACGTCGTGTGAGGCCCTCAAATGGTGGAGCAGTAATGGTTGATTTTTAAGCGGTCGGCACAAGATCGCGAGGTGCCCCGCTGCATACTAGCAGGTCCACAGCGCAAAAGACAAGAAGCGCTGGGAACGACGGAACCGGTTGAATGGCACTGAAAATGAAAGTTGGCGGCAGAGATGAAATTAAAACAACCCACTGAGGAAAATATTACTAGTGTGAAGGGTTTGGCAGCACCCACTATGGACATTATTTGTGGTAGAACTCTATCTACCAGGAAGCATCTGGAGTTCCGGCCCAGTGGGGCGGTGATTTAAGATCGCGCAGGTGCGCTTAATCTATGACTGCCTTCCCTGTTCCCTCCGCCAGTGATCAAGGGCATTGTGGCCCGAAACATGTTTGGATTAAAATCAGAGGCAATAGATAGTTATAGTTAGGACCGTGTTTCCATAGGAAATCTGAAAATTCTATTTTGAATAACTTTGGCGCCGGTTAATGAATCCTCGCTAAATTTTCAAAACTAATGGGGCGCTCCACTCAGCTCCTACCCTGAAAGTCTTGGGGTGATTCGTCAAGCGGGGGCTGAGAAAAAAGGGGGGTCCCAAAACGCGTTTTCCCCATGCATTTTCCCATAGGACCTTTAGTCGAAGGTACAGCCCGAACGGCTGAACAAAATTACTTGCAATTTGGCACAGAGGTAGTCCTCAGGTCAGGCATGTGCCTTTTGCATATATGGTGCCAATCTGTTCAGTAGTTCCTGAGAAAATTGCAGTTAAAAGTACATAAATATCTATAGGCGCACACCCTGCGCGCATCGTGCGCGCACCATAACGTGCGCGAGCGTAATTCTGATTGGTGGTTACATGTCAGTCAACATTCGAATCGGTCGAAATCAGGAAGTGTCGGCGGCCATTTTGTTTGTTTTGTGTGTGACAGTGAAAAAGAAAGGTGGAGAACGTGAAAAGGGGGCAGGGTAGAGAGTTCCTGACCCCCTAGCCTTTGTCAGGGGGTCCCTGAAGAACCCCGAAGGGTGAAATTTTTTTTTTTTTTTTCAAAAAATCGTGGGGTGCGCGCACCGTGCGAGCACGGTAAAAAACCTTAAAAAAAAAACATTTTAAACGAGCCATTCCATATTTCAGGATACAGTCAATCTATAACTATATACATAGGTAGCTTATTGTAAAATAAATATATAAAAAATATAATAAAACATACATAACTTAGCATTTAAAAAACCTTACAAATTCACTTAAAAAACCATAGGTTTCACACACGTTATAGTTAGGAATTAGCATTTAAAAAGCCTTGCACATTCACTTAAAAAACCATAAGTTTCACACATGTTATAGTTAGCTGGACATTTCACTGGAAAAAAGCCATTGAAATTCCCCCGTTATAGTTAGTTCAGATAACTATAACTCGCGCGACCGCCACTCTATCACAAGGATGATCTCATCAGTGATGTCATGAGTGATGCCACTGACCATGTCATGAGTGATGTAATATGTGACATCAGCAGCAGTGGATTGCGGGCGCGCGAGTTATAGTTAGCTGAACTAACTATAACGGGGGAATTTCAATGTTTTTTCACGAGTGAAATGTCCAGCTAACTATAACATGTGTGAAACCTATGGTTTTTTAAGTGAATATATATATTATCTGCTGGCGGTCGCCAGTAGATAGTTATAGTTAGGACCGTGTTTCCATAGGAAATCTGAAAATTCTATTTTGAATAACTTTGGCGCCGGTTGACGAATCCTCGCAAAATTTTCAAAACGAATGGGGCGCTCCGCTCAGCTCCTACCCTGAAAGTCTCGGGGTGATTCGTCAAGCGGGGGCTGAGAAAAAAGGGGGGTCCCAAAACGTGTTTTACCCATGCATTTTCCCATAGGAACTTTAGTCGAAGGTACAGCCCGAACGGCTGAACAGAATTACTTGCAATTTGGCAAAGAGGTAGTCCTCAGGTCAGGCATGTGCCTTTTGCATATATGGTGTCAATCTGTTCAGTAGTTCCTGAGAAAATTGCAGGTAAAAGTACATAAATATCTATAGGCGCACACCCTGCGCGCACCATAACGTGCGCGAGCGTAATTCTGATGGTGGTTGCATGTCAGTCAACATTCGAATCGGTCGAAATCAGGAAGTGGCGGCGGCCATTTTGTTTGTTTTGTGTGTGACAGTGAAAAAGAAAGGTGGAGAACGTGAAAAGGGGGCAGGGTAGAGAGTTCCTGACCCCCTAGCCTTTGTCAGGGGGTCCCTGAAGGACCCCGAAGGGTGAAAAAAACATTTTATTTTTTTTTCAAAAAACCGCAGTGTGCGCGCACCGTGCGCGCACCGTGCGTGCATGGTAAAAAGCCTTAAAAAAAAAAAAAACATTTTAAACGAGCCATTCCATATTTCAGGATACAGTCAATCTATAACTATATACATAGGTAGCTTATTGTAAAATAAATATATAAAAAATATAATAAAACATACATAACTTAGCAATTAAAAAACCCTACAAATTCACTTAAAAAACCATAGGTTTCACACACGTTATAGTTAGGAATTAGCATTTAAAAAACCTTGCACATTCACTTAAAAAACCATAGGTTTCACACATGTTATAGTTAGCTGGACATTTCACTGGAAAAAAGCCATTGAAATTCCCCCGTTATAGTTAGTTCAGATAACTATAACTCGCGCGACCGCCACTCTATCACAAGGATGATCTCATCAGTGATGTCATGAGTGATGCCACTGACCATGTCATGAGTGATGTAATATGTGACGTCATCAGCAGTGGATTGCGGACGCGCGAGTTATAGTTATCTGAACTAACTATAACGGGGGAATTTCAATGTTTTTTTACAAGTGAAATGTCCAGCTAACTATAACATGTGTGAAACCTATGGTTTTTTAGGTGAATATATATATTATCTAGTGGCGGTCGCCAGTAGATAGTTATAGTTAGGACCGTGTTTCCATAGGAAATCTTAAAATTCTATTTTGAATAACTTTGGCGCCGGTTGACGAATCCTCGCGAAATTTTCAAAACTAATGGGGCGCTCCACTCAGCTCCTACCCTGAAAGTCTCGGGGTGATTCGTCAAGCGGGGTCGAGAAAAAAGGGGGGTCCCAAAACACGTTTTCCCCATGCATTTTCCCATAGGACCTTTAGTCGAAGGTACAGCCCGAACGGCTGAACAGAATTACTTGAAATTTGGCAGAGAGGTAGTCCTCAGGTCAGGGAAGTGCCTTTTGCATATATGGAGTCAATCTGTTCAGTAGTTCCTGAGAAAATTGCATTTAAAAGCACATACATATCTATATCCGCGCACCATGCGCGCACCCTAACGTGCGCAAGCGTAATTCTGATTGGTGGTTACATGTCAGTCAGTGTTCGAATCGGTTGAAATCAGAAAGTGTCGGCCGCCATTTTGTTTGTTGTGGGTGCGAGAGTGAAAAGGAGAGGTGGCGAAGGTGAAAAGGGGGCAGGGTAGAGAGTTCCTGACCCCCTAGCCTTTGTCAGGACCCCGAAGAGTGAAAAAACATTTTATTTTAATTTTTTTTAAATCGCGGGGTGCGCGCACGGTGCGCGCACGGTGAAAAACCATAAAAAAACCTATTTAAATTTTTTAAAAAATTTAGCATTTAAAAAACCGTACAAATTCCCTTAAAAAACCATAGGTTTCACGCACGTTATAGTTAGGAATTAGCATTTAAAAAAACTTGCAAATTCACTTAAAAAACCATAGGTTTCACACATGTTATAGTTAGGTCGACATTTCACTCGTAAAAAACCAATGAAATTCCCCCGTTATAGTTAGGTCAGATAACTATAACTCGCGCGACCATCACTCTATCACAAGAATGATGTCATTAGTGATGTCATGAGTGATGCCACTGACCATGTCATGAGTGATGAAATATGTGACGTCATGAGCACTGGATTGCGGGCGCGCGAGTTATAGTTATCTGACCTAACTATAACGGGGGAGTTTCATTGGTTTTTTACGAGTGAAATGTCCACCTAACTATAACATGTGTAAAACCTATGGTTTTTTAAGTGAATTTGCAAGGTTTTTTAAATGCTAATTCCTAACTATAACGTGCGTGAAACCTATGGTTTTTTAAGTGAATATATATATATATATTTATATATATATCAAAAAACAAAGGTTGCCCTCGTGAGAATGCCACATACATCAGGGTTACCGCACTCAACGCCGCAGGCAGCAGTGCAGTAAGCAGGCTGTCTCCCCCCTTCTACAGCCATACGCGTTTCGGGTTCCCATGAGCCCTTGATCACTGGCGGGAAGGATACAGGAAACGGAATGAAGGAAATTGCTTTATTTGCATGTAGAGTCCCGCCCATGTGGGCCAAAGGTATGCTGGGCATGGTAGTTCAAAGTGCTGCCACTGGACTCGCATTCCTCTAACCAAGTGGATACCGCTCCTGCTCCTCTATTGTGTGAATATTCCTGGTTAGGAGAAAGGTTTTGGCAGCGCCGCTTCCAACTGCCACAAAGTTCCTGCGGCTCAGGCCCCCGATGTCCTAACAGCACCTGTGATTGCAAGTGCCCAGGATCCGCTCACTCGCGTCAGGGCATTCTCGCGACCGGACAAGGCCGCATTTAATGTCAAAAAACAAAGGTTGCCCTCGTGAGAATGCCACATACATCGGGGTTACCGCACTCAACGCCGCAGGTGTAGTAAGCAGCCTGTCTCCCCCCTTCTACAGCCATGCGCGTTTCGGGCTCCCATGAGCCCTTGATTACTGGCGGGAAGGATACAGGAAACGGAATGAAGGAAATTGCTTTATTTGCATGTAGAGTCCCGCCCATGTGGGCCAAAGGTATGCTGGGCATGGTAGTTCAAAGTGCTGCCACTGGACTTGCATTCCTCTAACCAAGTGGATATCGCTCCTGCACCTCTATTGTGTGAATATTCCTGGTTAGGAGAAAGCTTTTGGCAGCGCCGCTTCCAACTGCCACAACGTTCCTGCGGCTCAGGCACCCGATGTCCTAACAGCACCTGTGATTGCAAGTGCCCAGGATCCGCTCACTCGCGCCAGGGCATTCTCGCGACCGGAAAGGCCGCATTTAATGTAAAAAAACAAAGGTTGCCCTCGTGATAATGCCACATACATCAGGGTTACCGCACTCAACGCCGCAGGCAGCAGTGTAGTAAGCAGGCTGTCTCCCCCCTTCTACAGCCATACGCGTTTCGGGCTCCCATGAGCCCTTGATCACTGGCGGGAAGGATACAGGAAACGGAATGAAGGAAATTGCTTTATTTGCATGTAGAGTCCCGCCCATGTGGGCCAAAGGTATGCTGGGCATGGTAGTTCAAAGTGCTGCCACTGGACTCGCATTCCTCTAACCAAGTGGATACCGCTCCTGCTCCTCTATTGTGTGAATATTCCTGGTTAGGAGAAAGGTTTTGGCAGCGCCGCTTCCAACTGCCACAATGTTCCTGCGGCTCAGGCCCCCGATGTCCTAACAGCACCTGTGATTGCAAGTGCCCAGGATCCGCTCACTCGCGTCAGGGCATTCTCGCGACCGGACAAGGCCGCATTTAATGTAAAAAAACAAAGGTTGCCCTCGTGAGAATGCCACATGCATCAGGGTTACCGCACTCAACGCCGCAGGCAGCAGAGTAGTAAGCAGGCTGTCTCCCCCCTTCTACAGCCATACGCGTTTCGGGCTCCCATGAGCCCTTGATCACTGGCGGGAAGGATACAGGAAACGGAATGAAGGAAATTGATTTATTTGCATGTAGAGTCCCGCCCATGTGGGCTACAGGTATGCTGGGCATGGTAGTTCAAAGTGCTGCCACTGGACTCGCATTCCTCTAACCAAGTGGATACCGCTCCTGCACCTCTATTGTGTGAATATTCCTGGTTAGGAGAAAGGTTTTGGCAGCGCCGCTTCCAACTGCCAAAATGTTCCTGCGGCTCAGGACCCCGATATCGTAACAGCACCTGTGATTGCAAGTGCCCAGGATCCGCTCACTCACGTCAGGGCATTCTTGCGACCGGACAAGGCCGCATTTAATGTCAAAAAACAAAGGTTGCCCTCGTGAGAATGCCACATACATCAGGGTTACCGCACTCAATGCCGCAGGCAGCAGTGTAGTAAGCAGGCTTTCTCCCCCCTTCTACAGCCATACGCGTTTCGGGCTCCCATGAGCCCTTGATCACTGGCGGGAAGGATTCAGGAAACGGAATGAAGGAAATTGCTTTATTTGCATGTCGAGTCCCGCCCATGTGGGCCAAAGGTATGCTGGGCATGGTAGTTCAAAGTGCTGCCACTGGACTCGCATTCCTCCAACCAAGTGGATACCGCTCCTGCACCTCTATTGTGTGAATATTCCTGGTTAGGAGAAAGGTTTTGGCAGCGCCTCTTCCAACTGCCACAATGTTCCTGCGGCTCAGGCCTCCGATGTCCTAACAGCACCTGTGATTGCAAGTGCCCAGGATCCGCTCACTCGCGTCAGGGCATTCTCGCGACCGGACAAGGCCGCATTTAATGTCAAAAAACAAAGGTTGCCCTTGTGAGAATGCCACATACATCAGGGTTACCGCACTCAACGCCGCAGGCAGCAGTGTAGTAAGCAGGCTGTCTCCCCCCTTCTACAGCCATACGCGTTTCGGGCTCCCATGAGCCCTTGATCACTGGCGGGAAGGATACAGGAAACGGAATGAAGGAAATTGATTTATTTGCATGTAGAGTCCCGCCCATGTGGGCTACAGGTATGCTGGGCATGGTAGTTCAAAGTGCTGCCACTGGACTCGCATTCCTCTAACCAAGTGGATACTGCTCCTGCACCTCTATTGTGTGAATATTCCTGATTAGGAGAAAGGTTTTGGCAGCGCCGCTTCCAACTGCCACAATGTTCCTGCGGCTCAGGACCCCGATGTCGTAACAGCACCTGTGATTGCAAGTGCCCAGGATCCGCTCACTCGCGTCAGGGCATTCTTGCGACCGGACAAGGCCGCATTTAATGTCAAAAAACAAAGGTTGCCCTCGTGAGAATGCCACATACATCAGGGTTACCGCACTCAATGCCGCAGGCAGCAGTGTAGTAAGCAGGCTTTCTCCCCCCTTCTACAGCCATACGCGTTTCGGGCTCCCATGAGCCCTTGATCACTGGCGGGAAGGATACAGGAAACGGAATGAAGGAAATTGCTTTATTTGCATTTAGAGTCCCGCCCATGTGGGCCAAAGGTATGCTGGGCATGGTAGTTCAAAGTGCTGCCACTGGACTCGCATTCCTCTAACCAAGTGGATACCGCTCCTGCACCTTTATTGTGTGAATATTCCTGGTTAGGAGAAAGGTTTTGGCAGCGCCTCTTCCAACTGCCACAATGTTCCTGCGGCTCAGGCCTCCGATGTCCTAACAGCACCTGTGATTGCAAGTGCCCAGGATCCGCTCACTCGCGTCAGGGCATTCTCGCGACCGGACAAGGCCGCATTTAATGTAAAAAAACAAAGGTTGCCCTCGTGAGAATGCCACATACATCAGGGTTACCGCACTCAACGCCGCAGGCAGATATAAATCACCAGAGATCCTTCGTCTGCCCGCAGCGTTGTTAGCGCTCACTTCCGCCACAAAGGAACCACGAACCACCAAACTGCAGGCAAATCAATATTTTATTGCTGTTTCCTAATGATTACGCGTTTCGGGCACCACTTGCCCTTGCTATATATGATCAAAAACATATTGTAAAATGCCCTTGTCTTTTGTAGTAAATCAACGCTAAAGAGTATATTTATAATGTACTATAAAAAGAAAGAAAACAGGAATTTTATGTTGGACGGTGTCGTTTTTAGCTGACACTGCTGCATCAGGGTTGGGCCTGCAAGGGTGAGCTTGACAGTTGAGCTGATTAATGCTCTAAGAGAGGCACTTGCATTATAAAAGTGCTTTTTTACCAGCATATGCACCATTATGCATCCACACAGCAAACACAAACACCACCACCATCACAATTATGAAACATTTTACTTTCCCTATACTTAACCATATGGAGATCTCCACCTTGACTGTGGATTCTCCCTATGATAAAATAGGGGAGAAAGTAAAAAAGGTTATTTAACTAAACAAAATAGTAAAAATATTTGTATGTTAAATATCAATGTAAAGTGATTGTATATATTTATTTTAAAGTTAGACCAAGAGTCAAAATGTCATAGCACTATTAGCATAATTTTGGATTAAATCTTCAATAAATTCAAATACATTAAATTCAATTAAATCTATTTTGCTGACATTTAAATAAAAAATTAATTCTCACGTAAAGTATAAAAATGATTTTTTTATTTTGCATTACTGTTAATAATTATTAAAAGTGATGTATAAAAAGAATTAAAAGTAATTTAAATATATTTTAATAACATTAATGTTATATTAATCTTTAAATTCTAAAAATATTTAAAATGTTTTATAATTAAATAATAAATATGTATTCTTATTATTATATATCTAATTAACTTTAAAATCGATTTATTTATGTTTTTAACCATTTTAAGTAATTTAATTTAGTTTAAGATAATTTTTCTGTGGAGCTGTATTTTAAGTCCCTATCTCCATTATTTTCTATAGGATGGTGTTGCAGTACCCGTGGTTGGCCATGTGTGGTGCTGTACTTAATCCAGCTCTGTTCTGTAGCAATTTACTACTATTTTAGGTCGCTTTTTGGCTGTTGTAACTTTGGAAGTGCAGTTTGTGAACAGCAATGGGCTTATCCTTTTGCGGGTGGTGCATGTCCCTTCTCAACTCATTGCTAGCCACTCCCCTCTGCCCCTAGCTCATTTACTACTAAAACATATGCTTATGTGCAAGCAGCAATGCCACGGACAAGGCTGAGATCTCTACACAGAAAATGATCGGAGAGGCAGAATCTCTGCACGTACTTTTGCAAATAACGCTTTGTAGTATATTAGTAGTACTGTGGCAGTACTACCACACAAACTACAAAATGCAGTTTATGAATAGGCTACTAAGCATTGAAAGCGGAGCCCTCCATAATCTGTCATCTGATTTTTCAAAATCTTTGTAATGTTGAAAGAAGATGGATTGTCACAAGGAGCTTGAGAGGGCACAATCTGTTTCTTGTTAGAGGATTAGCCAGATCATCAATCCCAATATAAGGTTCTTCAGATTGGTTTTGAGCATGGATGATGCACATGGAATAGTAATACTATTTGGCCTGCAGCATGTGAAATTGTTACTTCAGATCCTGGTGTATTGTGACCTAGATGTGAGGCCATAGTCAATGTTGTTCTGTCCTGTATCTCCAAATGCAAGAGGGAGAGATGGCTGATAGAAAGACCGTGAGATTTCATTGATAGGATGGTCTCAAAGAGAAAAAAATGCTTTTAATCAAAAGTGGTTAAAAGGCCATTTATTCCCTCGACTCACTAGTAGATGGGCTGGAAGGGAATGAAGCAAAGACAAAGAACTGCCCCCTGGTTCAGCGAGGCGTTGCGTTGTGCCAAAAGGGACTGCAAACGAGCAGAAAGACAATGGAGAATGAGCTATGATGATCGGACGAAGGAGGCCTACCTCACTAAGAGACGATTCTATCATAATAAAATTCGGATAGAAAAAGCCACCTACTATGCAGATAAAATCTCTGGGGCAGAAAATTCGGCCAGAGAATTGTTTAGTATATATAAATCTCTATCTACCCCAAAAACCGTTACTGGAGATGAAGATTACTCAGTAACAGCTTGTAATCGTATTGCCAACTACTTTGGAGACAAAGTGCGTAAGATTTACTCCGCTTTTCCCGACACGCCACCCCTAGCGGAAGAACCTGCAGACTTAGCAGGAGCTGAAGTCGATCTAGATCTGCTACTTCACTTCACCACTCCTCCCCCGGAGGATCTTGTCAAAATTTGCAGATCCGTCAGATCTGGCTCCCCACGTGATCCTGCTTCCCCAAAAAGGTTGTATGACAGCCTAGAGACACTAGAACCCTATATCAGGCATTTGCTAGATGTCTCCTTTCATTCCAGTTCTTTACCTGAGGACTGGAAACAGGCTGTGGTGCTTCCTCTTCGGAAGAAGCCCAATATCGGCTTCGACAATCTGGATAACCTACGCCCCATCTCTCTCCTGCCTTATTTTTCGAAGGTAGCAGAGAAGGTGGTAAATAAGCAGCTAATGAAATATGTGGAGGACAGCAACCTCCTTCATCCGACTCAATTCGGGTTTCGGCCAAGCCATTCCACGGAGTCCGCCCTTCTCAGGGCTTCCGAAACCCTCAGGCAGGGCGCTGACGAGGGTCAAACCATGGCTCTCATCCTTTTAGATCTGAGCACGGCGTTCGACACTGTAGCACATTCCATCTTGCTACAGTGTCTGAGCAAAGGTGGGGTGAGAGGGGCAGCGTTGAAATGGATTTATTCATTTCTTGTTGGCCGTGGCTTCCAAGTAAGGCAGGGGGACTACTACTCTGAGCGAATCGCTCTGGACCAGGGGGTGCCTCAGGGCTCGTCCCTGAGCCCAACACTTTTTGACCTTTATGTAGCCCCGATTGCCTCCTTGGTAGAGAGCTACGGCCTCCGAATGGTATCCTATGCCGACGACACGCAGCTCGTCATCTCCCTATCGCGCTCACCCGATCTTTCGGCGGGCACCTTTAGAGCCTGTATGCAAGATCTAGCTGCCTGGATGTCCGCTAATTGCCTGAAGCTTAACGGAAATAAGACCGAGGTGCTTGTCGTAGGGGGAGATCGCTCGGCGTGGACGTCGGCATGGTGGCCTCCTTGCCTAGGTTCAACACCTATTCTGTGTCTGAAAGCGAAGAATTTAGGCATCTGGTTCGACTCCGACTTAACCTTCGGCCCTCAGATCAACCGGGTGGTCGGATCATGCTTTGGGACCCTCAAAAGTCTCAGGAAGGCACTGAAGTTTCTTCCGGTAAAGGCCCGTCAAACCCTTGTGCACGCATTGGTCACCTCTAAGATGGATTATGGCAACCTCCTCTATCTAGGGACTCTGAAAAAGAATTTGAGCCGTCTACAGGTCCTACAGAATGCCGCTGCTAGGCTGGTACTTAGACTACCCAGAAGAGCCGCATCTTCGATGGCCCTTCGGTCCTTGCACTGGCTCCCAATCAGAAGTAGGGTTGATTTCAAAGCACTCTGCATGTGCCATCGGATCATCAACGGGAGGTCTCCTCTCCCTTTGAAAGGACTGCTGTCGCCTTATGAACCGCCCCGCTCCCTCAGATCTTCTGGCTCAGGATGCCTTGTTGTCCCCAAGGTATCAAGAGCACGGATGGGCGGAAGATCCTTCAGGTACCTTGCAGCCGTCAGATGGAACACATTACCCTTAACACTGCGTCTCGAACCTTCTGAACTAATCTTTAGAGCTAAGCTCAAAACTGCACTATTTGAACAGTAAGTATGCACATCTGTAGGTTCCAGTTAGCAGCCGCTCCTTAGCGCGGGGACACGCCGCTGTGCGTCACCAAGCGCTTTACAAAACTCCCTAAATAGAAATAAATAGAAATAGAAATAATCAGAAGCTTGTTGTCGAGAGAATGATCCCCAAAGTCATTAAACTATGAAAGATTTAAGGGACACTGTTGTTGAATATTGGGCATCTTCACTGGAAAAGGATCCCCGTGATGGCCCCACCACGCCAATGGAATACACCAGTAGAAGTTGCAGCCAAGTTCAGTGCTGGAAAAATTTGCATTGAGAAGATATCTATTTATAAGTGGATTCTTTATTTACAAGTGAGAGTTTGAATACCTCTAAATCTATCATGAAGAAGCGCTGCCCCTACTGGTTGGTCCAGTCTGTAATGAAGTCTCTGAGTACAGAGTCATGGACGCTGTTAAGAACATAATAGCCAAAGTTCTTCATAATTGTGGCAGATGCCTCTGCTGTGGTTTGTAGGAGGCGATGCATAGGAAACACATTCAGTATAACAGATCCTATTTTACATTCACGTGTCAGCGATCCACCTGTGAAAGTCTTACATAAGTATTCCTCCCCCAAATTTTGATTTTAGTCCTTGAATGCTACTGTTGCTGATACAAATAGGAGTTTCTCTCTCTCTCTGTCTCTCTCTCTCTCTTCCTTCCTTCTTTATTGTGTTTTTAACCTGCTACTATACCTCGCCCTCTCCCTGTGCCTTCACAGCACAGCGTTTACTCTCTACCTCTGCCCCAGTCCTCATTACTCTGTCTTTCACAGTTTTTCTGTCACTGTCTTTCAGATTTTTTTTAGGTCTTGCCTGAGGCAGTGCATGCACTTCCGCTTGCAGGACATTTTTTTTTTATATACAGGGGGCTTAGAGCCTGCCCACTGTTTACCGTTCATTGGCTTCACTGTCAGTTTTATTTTCTGGCTCCTCTTTTGATCAGTGGGTGCTGGCTTCAGTCTGACTTCACTTTGGTGTGTTTCTCCCTTCCCTGAAGTATGGATAAAGTTCTGCTTCCTTTTCTTTTGGGAGTACTCCTCCTTTTGCCGGAGCAATTGATTTCACTGCTCATTTCCTGTTTTTGTTGCCTTTTACTTTTCATCCTTTCCCCTTCTACTCTTTGGTGCAGCTTAACAACACCAGCAGAATACAAGTTGTTACTCTCGCTTTAAAAAATGAATCCAAAATACATTAATGGCTTCATGCTATCGCTATTAAGTAATCACTCGTTTTGTTTTTACCAAAGTGCTTTTTGGTAGGTTTCATGATTTATGGTTGTCTTGAGCATGATTGAACTATTTTATGCCAAAAAAAGAGTATGTTCTAAATTGGTTTCTGTTTGCAAGGATAAGGGTTGGATTGAACAGTCAGCATGATAATAACATTGCATTGTATAGCTTTTTGTTTGTTCGCTCCATCCTATAGTACTTCCTCTTGTAGCTTAATGTGTACATTATTACATAGATTACCATCCCATACCATACAATACAATAACAGACTATACCATACTAAATAATACCAGGCCATACAATACCATATCATACTAAATAATGACAGGCCATATCAAACCCTACCCTACCCCACCATATCATACCATACAATGACACACCATGCCATATCATACATTACAATCACAAACCACACCATACCATACCATAAAATGACAGGCCATACCATACTATCCAATGACTGGCTATACCATACCATACTATACCATACAATGACAGGTCATGCCATACCATATCAAACTATACAGGAAAATGCCATATCATACCACATGATAGTTATCCTGTAATCACATTATAGTGTGATATATTGTATCATGATATAATAGATTGTAATATAATAATCCTTTCATACAAACGTCGTAAAACATGGCTAAAAAACATTGACAAACCAATAGATCTAGCATAGGTGTAACCATATGGCTTTCTCTTCATCAGCCCCCTGTTCTGCTCTTTCTACCCCATCTTTTCCTGTTTCCTCTTCCCTTTCCACGTTCTTTCCTTACTGTGCCTGTTTGTTTCCTTTTCTTTCTATTCTTTCTCTTCACAACCTCCCTCATCTCTTTCTCTCTTGCCCATTCCCTTTCCTTCCTCCATTCTCTGCCTCTGACCTTTCCCCGTCTGTTTCTCTTCTGCTTCTCTGTCTCTCCATATCTCCCTAAGCTTCTCCTTCTCTTTCCTCATCCCTTCTCTATTATACTCTGTGGGGCTTATTTATGAGCCCTTTCATCACTTTTGCGTTGCCGGTGCATCACTTTTTGTGACGCACCAGCGGCGTAAAAAATGTGCCTTGTTGCGCCATATTTCCAAAGTGACGCATCTAGGTAGATGCGTCACTTTGTAAACCCCTGCCGCACATTATACCTGTGCCAGGTATAATGTATGCAGGGGGGCGTTCCGACGCAAGAAAGGGTCATAGAAGTGACACAGTGAAATCATGCGCCACTTCTAGGACATAAATGCATCAATATCTTGCGCCTGCCTCATGGCAGGTGTAAGACTGACGCAGGCACATTTCACATGGGACTTGCCCATGTGTATTGACCCATTGCTAGAGTTGCGTCACTTTTGTGACACACTCCAGCAATGCTTCATTTTTGCACCTACAGATACGTCAGAAATGCTGACGTATCTGTAACTCCTTGCGACATGATGCGTCATACTGTAAATATGAAACATCATTGATGTCGCAAGGCGGGTGCAATGAATAGTGACGCATCGCTGTTTTCTGTCACTTTTCATAAATGAGGACCTCTATTTCTTTATGTCTATCACTCCTCTTACCTTCTCAACTCCCCCTCTCCCCCATTACCAACCTCTTTCACTTTCTCGATCTTTCTTCCAAGTCACCTCCCTATGTTCATACGTCGTCTTTCTCTTTTTCTTCAATTCTTTCCCACATTTGGTTTTTCTTTAATTCTCTCTTTAATTTCACTCTCTATTCTTCCCTTACTCTTCCATATCCACATTTCAGCCGTTTCTCCTCGCCATTCACCCTTTTTCCGATTCTCTCCCTTGCTTTCCCAATTCCACGCCTCCCTTCCCTCTTCCTTCCTCCCTCCCCTCGCTCTTCTGCCCCTTACTCCTGCTCTGTGCTCGTTCCTTTCCTCGTGGTCTCTCCAGGCCCCTCATCCCTCTGTAATGCTGATTTGCAGCCCTCTGGGAGAGGTTGCCTCTTGTTTGGCTCAGCTCGCAGCCGGTTTTACTTCATGTTTCATTGATTTCAGATGCATAATTTACACCTCTCAGGACCGCGTGCTCACCACGGGCCCTCGGTAAATACACACCCCAGAGACCCGCAGAGCAAATGCATTATTTATTCATGCGCCTTCCTCTTTCTGTGGCAAAAAAGCACAAACGTAACCGGAAGATTCTGATCCATCCGAGGCTGGTGCAAGGCGGTGGAAAACAGCTTTCAACAACTGGCTGCCAATGCCAAACACCGCGAAGAGATCGTCGTTATCACTGAGATACAGCACGGCAGGGCGGGACTATGGCCCCGCGCGCTGAGGCACAGCAGCCCCGGAACTGAGCTACGGCATCAACAATACTGGGCGACTACATCAAAGGCACTGAGCTACAGCATCAAAGGCACTGAGCTACAGCATCAAAGGCACTGAGCTACAGCATCTAAGGCACTGAGCTACAACATCCCACATACAGGGCTGCAGCATGCCAAGTACTGAGCTGCAGCTTCAAAGACACTGAGCTACAGCATTCCCAGTTCAGAGCTATAGCATCCTCACTACTGAGCTACAGCATCTAAGGCACTGAGCTACAGCATCTAAGGCACTGAGCTACAGCATCAAAGGCACTGAGCTACAACATCCCACATACAGGGCTGCAGCATGCCAAGTACTGAGCTGCAGCTTCAAAGGCACTGAGCTACAGCATTCCCAGTTCAGAGCTATAGCATCCTCACTACTGAGCTACAGCATCTAAGGCACTGAGCTACAACATCTCACATACAGGGCTGCAGCATGCCAAGTACTGAGCTGCAGCTTCAAAGGCACTGAGCTACAGCATTCCCAGTTCGGAGCTATAGCATCCTCACTACTGAGCTACAGCATCAAAGGCACTGAGCTACAACATCTCCACTGCAAATGTATAGCACAGCATACGCATTGCTAAGCTACAGCATTCCCAGCACAGGGTTACAGCATCTCAAGTATTAAGCTGCAGCATCAAAGGCACTGAGCTACAGCATTCACAGTGCAGCACCCCAAGTACTGAGATGCAGCTTCAAAGGCACTGAGCTACAGCATTCCCAGGTCAGAGCTATAGCATCCTCACTACTGATCTACAGCATCAAAGGCACTGAGCTACAACATCTCCACTGCGAATGTATAGCACAGCATCCTCATTACTAAGCTACAGAATTCCCAGTACAGGGCTACGGCATCTCAAGTACTAAGCTGCAGCATCAAAGGCACTGCGCTACAGCATACACAGTGCAGCACCCGACGTACTAATCTGCAGCATCAAAGGCACTGAGCTACAGCATTCACAGTGCAGCACCCCAAGTACTGAGCTGCAGCATTAAAGGCACTGAGCTACAACATCTCCACTGCAAATGTATAGCACAGCATCCTCATTACTAAGATACAGCATTCCCAGTACAGGGCTACAGCATCTCAAGTACTGAGCTGCAGCATCAAAGGCACTGAGCTACAGCATTCACAGTACAGCATCTCAAGTACTGAGCTGCAGCATCAAAGGCACTGAGCTACAGCATTCACAGTGCAGCGCCCCAAGTACTGAGCTGCAGCATCAAAGGCACTGAGCTACAGCATTCACAGTACAGCATCTCAAGTACTGAGCTGCAGCATCAAAGGCACTGAGCTACAGAATTCACAGTGCAGCACCCCAAGTACTGAGCTGCAGCATCAAAGGCACTGAGCTACAGCATTCACAGTGCAGCACCCCAAGTACTGAGCTGCAGCATCAAAGGCACTGAGCTACAGCATTCACAGTGCAGCACCAAAAGTACTGAGCTGCAGCATTAAAGGCACTGAGCTACAGCATTCACAGTGCAGCACCCCACGTTCTGAGCTTCAGCATCAAAGGCACTGAGCTAGAGAATTCACAGTACAGCACCTCAAGTACTGAGCTGCGGCTTAAGGCACTGAGCTGCAGCATTCAAGGTACAGCATCTCAAGTACTGAGCTGCAGCATCAAAGGCACTGAGCTACAGCATTCACAGTACAGCATCTCAGGGACTGAGTTGCGGTATCAAAGGCAATGAGCTACAGCATTCACAGTGCAGCACCCCAAGTACTGAGCTGCAGCATCAAAGGCACTGAGCTACAGCATTCACAGTACAGCATCTCAAGTACTGAGCTGTGGCATCAAAGGCACTAAGCTACAGCATTCACAGTGCAGCATCTCAAGTACTGAGCTGCAGCATAAGACACTGAGCTACAGCATTCACAGTGCAGCATCCCAAGTACTGAGCTGCAGCATTAAAGACACTGAGCTACAGCATTCACAGCACAGCACCCCAAGTACTGAGCTGCAGTATAAGGCGCTGAGCTACAGCATTCACAGTGCAGCACCCCAGGTACTGAGCTGCAGCATCAAAGACACTGAGCTACAGCATTCACAGTGCAGCACCCCAAGTACTGAGCTTCAGCATCAAAGGCACTGAGCTAGAGCATTCACAGTACAGCACCTCAAGTACTGAGCTGCAGCATCAAAGGCACTGAGCTACAGCATTCACAGTACAGCACCCCAAGTACTGAGATGCGGCATCAAAGGCACTGAGCTACAGCATTCACAGTGCAGCATCTCAAGTACTGAGCTGCGGCATCAAAGGCACTGAGCTACAGCATTCACAGTGCAGCAGCCCAAGTACTGAGCTGCAGCATCAAAGGCACTGAGCTACAGCATTCACAGTACAGCACCCCAAGTACTGAGATGCGGCATCAAAGGCACTGAGCTACAGCATTCACAGTGCAGCATCTCAAGTACTGAGCTGCGGCATCAAAGGCACTGAGGTACAGCATTCACAGTGCAGCACCCCAAGTACTGAGCTGCAGCATCAAAGGCACTGAGCTACAGCATTCACAGTGCAGCATCTCAAGTACTGAGCTGCGGCATCATAGACACTGAGCTACAGCATTCACAGTGCAGCACCCCAAGTACTGAGCTGCAGCATCAAAGGCACTGAGCTACAGCATTCACAGTACAGCATCCCAAGTACTGAACTGCAGCATCAAAGGTACAGGGCTACAGCATTCACAGTGCAGCATCTCAAGTACTGAGCTGTGGCATCAAAGGCACTGAGCTACAGCATTCACAGTGCAGCATCTCAAGTACTGAGCTGCAGCATCACAGGCACTGAGCTACAGCATTCACAGTGCAGCACCCCAAGTACTGAGCTGCAGCATCAAAGGCACTGAGCTACAGCATTCACATTGCAGCATCTCAATTACTGAGCTGCGGCATCAAAGGCACTGAGCTACAGCATTCACGGTGCAGCACCCCAAGTCCTGAGCTGCAGCATCAAAGGCACTGAGCTACAGCATTCACAGTACAGCATCTCAAGTACTGAGCTACGGCATCAAAGGCAGTGAGCTACAGCATTCACAGTGCAGCACCCCAAGTACTGAGCTGCAGCATCAAAGGCACTGACCTCCAGCATTCACAGTACAGCACCTCAAGTACTGAGCTGCAGCATCAAAGGTTCAGGGCTACAGCATTCACAGTGCAGCATCTCAAGTACTGAGCTGCAGCATCAAAGGCAGTGAGCTACAGCATTCACAGTGCAGCACCCCAAGTACTGAGTTGCAGCATCAAAGGCACTGAGCTACAGCATTCACAGTGCAGCACCCCAAGTACTGAGCTGCAGCATCAAAGGTACAGGGCTACAGCATTCACAGTGCAGCATCCCAAGTACTGAGCTGCAGCATCAAAGGCACTGAGCTCCAGCATTCACAGTACAGCATCCCAAGTACTGAGCTGCAGCATCAAAGGTACAGGGCTACAGCATTCACAGTGCAGCATCTCAAGTACTGAGCTGCAGCATCAAAGGCACTGAACTACAGCATTCACAGTGCAGCACCTCAAGTACTGAGCTGCAGCATCAAAGGCACTGAGCTAAAGCATTCACAGTGCAGCATCCCAAGTACTGAGCTGCAGCATCAAAGGTACAGGGCTACAGCATTCACAGTACAGCACCTCAAGTACTGAGCTGCAGCATCAAAGGCACTGAGCTAGATCATTCACAGTACAGCACCTCAAGTACTGAGCTGCGGCATAAGGCATTGAGCGGCAGCATTCACAGTACAGCATCCCAAGTACTGAGCTGCAGCATCAAAGGCACTGAGCTACAGCATTCACAGTGCAGCATCCCAAGTACTGAGCTGCAGCATCAAAGGTACAGGGCTACAGCATCCCAGCAGTGAGCTACGGCATCACAAGTACTGAGCTACAGCATCCCCACTGCAAATGTATAGCCGAGCATCCTCACTACTGAGCTACAGCATCCCTGGTACAGAGCTAGCTAGATTACCCCTATACTGAGTTATCGCATTCACACCACTGAGCTACTGCAACAAATGTACTGAGCTGCAGTATCCCCAATACAGAGCCACAGTATCACCAATGCAGAGATGCAGCATCACAAGTATTTAGGTACAGCATCCATGGGACAGAGTGAGACTTTCCCCACTAATGGCCTTCCAGTATCATATCACCAAACTATGGTATCCCCAATACTGAGTAACATTATCCCTAGTAACGATCTGCAGTATCTCCAATACTAAGCTACAGCATCAAGAATACTGAGCTATCACGTTGAGACTGAGCTACTGCATCTTAAGTACTGAGCGACAGAATTCCCAATACAGAACAGATGCATTCCCAGCTCTCAGCTACAGCAGCAACGGTGCAGAGCTACAGATTCCCCAGTACTGAGATCCAGCAACACAAGTACTCAGCTAAGCATCCCAGTACTGAACTATAGCATGAAGAGTACTCAGCAGAAGTATCACAGTTACTGAGCGACAGCGTTAACAAAATTGAGCTACAACACCGCAAGTGTCGAACTACAGCCTCAACAACAATAAGAACAAGCATTGGCAAAGGTAATAGGTCTTGCTTGAGGGACCTATTGGTTTTGTCCATACCGCATGGCATCCCAGATGCTGTGCATCCTGGCTGAAAAACTGGAAAGAAAGCTTGTGTTGCTGGCTGTGTCATTTTGTAGGTGTGCCTTTGCTGATCCAAGTTAGATCAGTAAAC
The DNA here is from genome assembly GCF_964204655.1 of Triturus cristatus. Taxonomy (NCBI): domain Eukaryota; kingdom Metazoa; phylum Chordata; class Amphibia; order Caudata; family Salamandridae; genus Triturus; species Triturus cristatus. The sequence continues at coordinate 620,335,702 of NC_140584.1, forward strand.
AAAAAAAGTAATGCAAACAGGTAGGAGAAAGCAAGAAAGTTGGGGGAAAGAACGCAGGTGAGAGGAAGCAACACGGAGGGAGGCATCACAGAGGTTCTGAAACAACAGGAGAGTGGGCGAAGCAACACAGATTGCGGGCAAAAGCAACATGGGTGTGAGGGGGAAGCAACACAGAGGGCGCGGGCAGAGCGAAGCAACATGGAGATAGAGCAACGTGGGCGTCTGGAAGTGAACGAACCAGAGGGAGCACAATGTGGAGTTAAAGCGCCCAGGACCGGGGCTCGAAGGGTGAAGCTGTGTAAGAGTGAAAGTGTCTGTAAGAGGGACTCCAAGGACAAAGTTGTGGAAAGTTAAATGTTATAATGGTATGGATCGAAATGCGCCAGTAGAAATGGAAAAACACAGAGAACGGTAAAATGCATGCACTCTATTGAGTGCTTTTAGAAAAACAAAAAAAGTCCCCGAAAATCAGACACTTGTGGTAGGGTAAAAGAAGTCACTCAGAAGATGGTAAACAGGTTATGCGCCACAGGAGGAACAAAGACTAGATGGACGGGCTAAAACAAATCAACCATCAAATAGAAAATAAGAAAATAAAAGTGACAAAATAAAAAGCCAATCAATGGGAAGAGTTCCTTTCCAGGTCAGCTATCAACTTGTCCCAAGTAAGTCTTTTGCAACTCACAGACTTCAACCTAAAAAGCATGCCTTGTACAGAACTACAGCATCCAGCGTAAAATGTACTGATGTATAATACATTCAGTTGTGATACAGAGCATCTCCTGCAGATACAGCATCTCAAATCCTGAGCTACAACCACAACTACTAAGCAGTAGTATCAATATTATAAAGCTTTAGAGCCCCTCACTGCCGAGCTGTAGCATTCTCAGTGCTCTTTACTGTCTCGCGTACTCAGTTATAGCACCTCATCTACTTGACTTTAGTATCTTACGTGCCAATATTTATCATGTCAAGTACAGAACTTTAAAATACTCAGCTCTACTGAAGTAGGTACTGGGTTTAGTTCTCTCGGTTCTCTCTCTCGGTATCCTGTAGGAAAGTGCCCTTTTCTACATGGTTAATTTTCTTGCCTGGCATTTGATGTGATTTCGATTGGAAGTGCACTGGGTTCCTGCTAACCAGGCCCCCAGTGCCAGATCTCTTTCCCAAAACAGTAAACCTTTTCCCCCCAATTGGCAATACCTTTGGTACCCTCTGAAAGTCCTTAGTAAATGGACCTAAGGTACTAAAGAGCAATGCCGGACTGGGATCAAAAACTAGCTTTGGCAATTACGTCCGACCGGCCCATTGGGAGGGAGGACTGGGGGACGGTTGCTGGTGGGAAACACTGCTCCTGCCCGTTTGTTACAAGGGGCCGATTTTACAGCACTGCCGCAAAGCCGCCCCTCAATAACAAAACCGGCCACCACTGGTCCAAACCCGCCCCCCACCCTTCCGGTCCACCGGGGAAACGCCCAGGGCCCGCTGTGGCCAGTCCAGCCCTGCTAAAGAGGGTCGCTAAGGCTGGCAGCACAAATTGTGCCACCCTAAGGGCCCCTGTACCGAGCTCATGCTGTGTGTCTTGGTGCAGATAAAAGTGAAAACGCAGCATGGCACACAGAGTGTGTGCCATGCATACCGACATTGCATGCAGTATAGGTAAGTCACGACTACAGCAGACCTTATAGCCCTAAGGCAGGGTGCACTATATTAAACATGAGTACATCACTGCACGAGCAGGTATTACCCTGTGCTGTTCAGTTTTATTGCTGCCAGCACAAGTGAATAGGGAAGCCCTTTTACAAGCTTGTGCTGGACAGTGGTAGAAATGAGTTCCTCAGTACCATGATGGCTTCACTGAAAAAAGGGTATTAAACATCTTGTATTAATAAACCTGTGCTGATGCCAATGTCAGATTGAATAATATATACACACACGCACCGAGGGCCCCTTAGAGGTGCCCCCTGAAAACTTACCAGCCATTAGTGTGCTGACAAGCCTGTCACCTGAGACGAGTTTCTGAGCACCAAGGATGAGGGCCTCTGCTCTCCAGGGGCTATAAACCAAGTCTGCTCGAGCAGGGGGTGCCATGCATCCCCACACCCAGGATGACCTGCGGATCAGCATTCCAAGGCCATAAAGCTTCAAAGAGGCCCAACTACTTTGGTATGCAAATCTGGCTTCTCTAACAGGAGAGGAAACCAACTCTCTTTGTCCATAGCCCTTTGCTACTTGGACAGTCGGGAAAATTCATTAGGCAAGACAGGCGTGTCCACCCTCAGGCGAGTACTGTCCCTGAACTGGGCTACCTGAAGCGGATGCGACTTTTCAGAAGTGACCATCTTAGTGATGACAAATTGAGGATCTCTCGGACAGGGTTATGCCCACTTCCCCCTAGCCTGAGCTGCAGTGGGCCAATGGTGCCAACACCGTCCAGAGATCCTGATGACCTTCGAAGAAGAAGGACACTGAAGAGCCGGGAAAGCAGAAGACCGAGGAAGAGCAAATGACTTGGCACCAACCCTGCTGGCGTGTCTGCTGTTCCCCGTTGAAACTGCGCCAAAGACATCTTGTCCTGCAGCTGCTGTGCCTCCAAAGCCTGGGAGGGCTGCCAGCCTTCAATAAAGACTCAAGAAGTCCTGTGGAGCAGCAGAGCTGCTTCCCTGCATCCGGCAGGCACCCCAAAGAAGACTGTGAGTGCTCCGGACTGCAAAAACCCGACAATGGCAAATACCACTGCACCCGTGCTTCCAAGCTAAAGTGGGCCAATGGTGCTAGCATGGCTTCCCGGCCCTCAATGACAAAGCCCACGTTTGACTTGCCCATTGTGGGCTTCCCAACGCTGCCAGCAGGCTCTGTTTGCATGCCCTCTCTACTGCGAGTGCTCTGGGTGACGAAACTCGGATGCCTGAAGACACCTCTTGCAGCGTATGTCTTCTTCCTAAGTTAACATTGCCGCAAAGTGCTTTAATTACCATATAAAGCATCAAAAACCTGTATTCTTCTAACCTGCTATTTTTTAATAGTACTTACCTGATATTAATGATTTTGGTGCCGAACGTTATATAAATATGAGTGTTATTTTAAAATATTTGTCTGGATCTCCTTATTGAGTTATGTGTATCATTCATTGGCTGTGTATGTGCAACAATGTCTAACACGTCTCTCTGATAAGCCTAAGGCTGCTTGACCACACTACCACCTAGAAGAGCACTTAGGTATTGCTAGAGCAAACCCCTGTCCTGTAAGGGACTGCCTGGGCTCTTTGCACCGTACACCTCTTTTTGGTTTACCATCTAGAGAGCCAGCTTCCTACATATCCCATTTATGTAAAGTTACCATCCCGTGCATTGTGCATTTCTGAGAGGTGATCTTAGCAACCCTCATACAAAGGTTTACACTCATTGATACTCATTCTTAATCATCAGGGTTTTAACATCTCAGCTGGCTTCCAGCATATCAGACTGGCATGAGTGCATAGAGTGTCCACGGCTCACAATATTAGCAATTGCAGTGGCTGCTGATTGACTCGGAGAGCAGCCCGAATTGGCCAAACAAGGGAGATGCTCCATTTATTAAAGGCATGTCTGAGACACCTCTAGAGTTGCCTAGGGCAACACAGCAAGCTAGAATGTAGTTGAACACGTGGAGAAATCACTAACTCTGCAGAATACCTATGTTTGGTCAAGACCCTGTCACACTCCTCCCCAAAGAAGGACGTTGTAAGAAGCACGTACAGTGTCAACAGTTGGCCTGTATGTGTCCCATACTGACCAGAGTGTTGGGCCTGAGTTGGAAAGTTGTGTCTCCAATGTGTTGCTGACTGTCCGGCATAACTTGGTCCACAGTCAAGGCCTTGCTCATTGGAGGTGTGTGAAGGTTGAGCCATATACAATACAGCACTGCTGTTAGAACACATACAATATTTTAATTGGGAATGTAAAGTAAGCTTCTTCTTTAAAACGAAATAATATTTTAATATAGTCTGTAGAACTACAGTTCAGAAAGAATAAAGATAAAGAGTGAAAGATTCAAGTCTTTCAGCCTAATTAACAACTCAAAATGTATTCAAGAAGAGAACTCTAGGGTTTTGTGGTTTACAGACTTGTTCAGGTTGAGTAGCTTGTTTCGCCAGAGCATCTCTCATCAGATATTATGGGTCAATGTTATCGTATGAAAGCTTAGAAACAGCTTCAGAGACGTTTAGACTGCTGAACGTTTTTAATATGGCTGCCAATAGCTAGGGAAGTTTGATGGTACCCTTGGGCACATACATGACTCTTCCAGCGAGTTTAGACATAATTTGGGGTATTTTACAAATTAAGTTGGGCTCCAGTTATTCAATTTTAGGGCCAAATAAAATCCCAGTCTAGCTAGTAGTCACTATGATATTATTTGAGTCTGTCCACGTCATTTAGTATGTCATGGATCAGATGAGAGGCCACTCTAGGCTACCAGAAACAATATTCTCCTTCTATTGGTCACAGTGGGCAAAGTCCAGTGCCCCAAGGGCTTGCGGCATTGGGTTAGCCTCCTATCCCCTGGTATGGGCAAGTGACCCAGAAACTAAAAGGGCTGGTCTTGATTCAAACATGGCAAGAAGAATGCACTGCAAAAAGACCTACTGTCCCTATGATTGGGGAGCGGTTCCTTAAACTTATGAATCATCGTAGCTTCAGAGCACATAGGCAATGACCAGCTAGTGAGCCCCTGTTAGCAAATATTAGGCTCCCTATGAACTTCTGTGACAATCTAATCCAAAAGAATGAAGAAGTCCTTCCTCTGTACGATGACTCATGTTTCGCTCTGGGTATTGTTGCCCTTGAACTTTCTCAAGTCTTTTTTAAATATTACGTATTCATTTGTAGAAAATTCATTTTCATCAAATATAGCAAATTCAAATGTGCATACTAATGTTTTCCCTAGGAGATGTGGAATGTAAAGTGCAGTCTGTCAGCAAATCATTGAAGTGGAACATTCTAAGGAGAGTATCCTTATGGATTAAGGAGGTTCAAAGTTTATTTACACCAAGGAAGGGCTTTGATTTTCCAGGTACAATGTGTTGTATCCTGTAGTTTCTCAACTAAGCTAAGAGACCTATATGAGGGATCCAGCCTAGAGACCTAAACACTTTTCCGTGGGAAGTCCTTGTAGGTCAAGGCATCTGCAGACCATCTTTAGGGCATTGGTAATTCTGATTATAGTCTAACAGCTGTTTAATCTCTGCCGATTCTGAGGGGTAGTTGAAGGAAAAGTAATATTCTGTATTCTTGAGAATAATAACTCCTAAGTATTTAATCTTTTTGAAGATGAATATTGTCCTCCTCTCTTCATTTGTGATATTCCATGACAAAATCTGTGTTTTATTGCTTACTATGTGGGCAGATAAAGACCTGAAGTCCTTTAAGACGGCCATCAGTGTCACTACTGACTATGAATCTTGGCTTAACCCAAAGAAATCATCCGCATAAATTTGACTTTAATAATGCAAAAAACTTTGATAACGCATAATGTCAGCCTCCGTGTCTTTAATGAAATCCAGATTCTCTGGTCATGGTAATAGGAGAATCGCAATTTCAGGATTCGCATGGAACATACTTAGCAACAGTGCTATGAAAAGATCAAAGATTAAAGTTGACAGAGGAAATGTGTGTCTTGTGTCATGGATAATAAAAATGGTTGGCACAAGGTGAAGGATTTAATGCTCTCATGGCTTCTCTAAAGAGCTCAGCGTGTCCCTAGTGCTTCACAGTGACCCACTCGAATGACTAATGAACAAGGATAAACACTTTTTCTGTGCTTATAAAAATAGTGACTACTAACTGGGATTTCTTGGTTGTTTATACAAACAATTCATTCAGAGATATTCCTATTAATATTACATTCTTACATAAAGTTCTGTTGATCTTCCTATATCAGTTTTAGAAAGAGTCTTGTGAACAATTAGCTAATAGTTTACAGTAGTTCAAGTTTAATTTATTTGATTTAGTTCTCTGCTGAGAACAACAATTTTAAAATAAATACATTTGTTAATAAACATTAATAAAATAATCATTTCAATACAATTTTTAAACAGTTTAAAAGATTTGGTGGAAATTTAAGAAGCGAAATCAAACTCTGTACTGATGCACTATTGTATCTAATTTGAATTAATTTTAAGTATTGATTTCTGGCCTCAACTAGTGTTGAATTGGGGCATACAAACAGAACGTGCTTCAAGTCTTGCACTCCTCCATTGCAGAGTTCACACTTACTGGTGGCATTTTCTTTATGGTTCCACTTAGAGGTAAATGATTTTAAGGGGAGAATCCCAATCCGTAAATATATAATGCATCGCCAGACTCCATGCCTTAAGGTGAAACTTATGTACTGTTGCAAATGTTTATATTCTATTGACTCCACATAAAGTTCATAATGGTGCAATTTGGAACAATGTTTAATGTCCAGATCGTAACTTATCCTCGGCGTTAGAAGTTTTAAGAAGAGCCTCAATTGCGCAGGAGTCCAGGCTTTCAGTAGTGCGGTTGTACAGTTTGATCATTTAAAAGCTGTAATTAAATTTTGACTAAATGTATGCTTCGATGGTTCAAGCTCAAAAGTCTCAGTTTTTAATAAGAATCTTAAAGTGCCTTGTTTTGCATGTATGAGGTTATAAGCCCATCTTATGATGTTAGTAATGGCTCTGGCGTATGAACTGACTAAAGAAAGCTCAAGGCGCAGAGCTTGTGCAGGGACTGCTTGGTGGACCTTAATCATTTTACGTAGAATTTTCCCTTCTTTAATTTGTATTTGTTACCACTGTCTTATTGGAATATATTCCAGAGCGTTTAAAAACATGGGTGGAATTGTAGAGCTAAAAACCTGTAGAAGAGGAAAAAAGTGCCTGTGCCAGAGGAAGAATATAAACGTTGGAGAGTCCCAACATGTACGTCTGCTTTACGACCCAAATGCTGCAGATAAGGGTAAGTTTGTAATGATTGTTTAACATTCTCCCTAAATAGGTATATTTTTTAACCACTTCTAGCGGTTTTCCCCCTAAAGTTCAATTGAATTTTGTGCATTGTTTTCTTCCTCTGAACTGAACTATTTTCGTTTTAGTTATATTTGGAACCAAATAATGTTCTTCTGTATATCTGGTAAGTACTGTAGATTCCTTTGTCGGCCGAATGGGGAAGGTCTAGGATAACCATATCATCAGCATACATCATGATGTGGATTTTGCAAGATGATATTTTTGGGGGTAAGTTAATGACCTGTGTGAAACGATCCGGAAGGTCACTGAGGTATAGAGAGAAAAGGAGGGGAGGCAAAAGGCAACCTTGTCTGAGACCCTTTGGTGTAACTATTGGACGGGTGAGTCCCTTCTCTTTTCCCGTTTGTACTTGACACCATGTTTCTGAATGTAATTATATAATTATACGAAGAAGATTATTCGAAATTCCCAGTTTTCTAAGCAGAGTGTAGGTCTGTCTACTCTGTCGAATGCCGTTGTAAAGTCGATGAAGACAGAGTAGACGACCTGCGATTCTGACACAACATTATTTATCTATTACTGTTTGTAAGACTGCTATGTTGTCAGTTACGGAGTGTTTTTGTCGAAACCCAGCATGATTTAAAGGGATTACTCCGGTTGAGAAATCCCAGTATTTAAGATGATCCAGGATGCTTGCCGCAAAGATCTTCCCTGTAGCATTCAACAAGGCAATCTGTCGATAATTACAGGGAAGCAAACAAGATCCCTTCTTATAGATTGGGATCACAATGCTCCCCTTCCATGATTTTGGGATTTCACCTGTGGCATAGCAGTGAAAGTAGAGGGGTACTATAAACTTACTCCATTCTTCTGGGTTACTTTGAAGTGCTGTTATCGGAATCTGATCCGGACCCATTGCAGCAGAGGATCTTGCATTCTTTATATAATGTTCTATTTGCCAAGCTACTGAAGCAAGGTTATCTTGAATATTTTCCCCTGATTTACTTTATGCTGGTTTCCAACTTTCTTGACTCAAATTTAATTTGTATAAATTGCGTAGATATGTTTCCCATTCAATTGGGGGAACTGGTGAAGCTTGCAGGGATTTCTTTGTACCTGTTGCTTTAGCTATTAAGCTCCAGTATGCTTGATTATTTTTTTGTTTGGCTGCAATTTGGATATCAACCCATTTTGGTCTTGTTGAGTTTTCCGATTTCTTTCTTTTTCCCTTTGACTGCGTTTTTTTAAGTTTTTGATTTCTTGGTGTCTTATCTCTGAGAAATGTAAAAATTGCAAGCGGATTAATTTGTTTAGTACAATTGCTCTTTTATCTGGGTTCTTTCTAATATGATTTACCGCTTGGGAATTCCGATGTTTTAAGATGAGGGATTGCACTAGTTTATTGAGGGCTAATTCAAAATGTATTATGGGGTCTAAGGAATAGATGGTCTGTAATACTTGTGCATTAACAATTGCAGAATTTATATCGTTAAGAGTTGTAGAGTTCCATGTCAATCGCCCTTGAAACTGATTCACAAGTATAGTGCTATGCGAGTTTAGAGTTGATTTTATAGTCAGTATTTATTGATAATATTGGGTATTAAGAGGATCAGTTATCGAATATGTCTGAGGTTTATAAAAAACGCTATCAGTGCTTCCCACCAAGCCTTAGGAGAAACATCCAACTGAAAACATTCTTGATATACAATGGATAGCATCTCAGAAATTTGTGAAAGCATTTTTCAGACGTCTATAAGGAAACTATAACCAAAGAAAGTAAGAGAGGCACAGATCTAGAGACAACAATCATCGGGTTTACTCCCAAAAGGTGAAGAAGAGCAACAATGGCAGGAACAACAGTTTTTTCTTTGAATGTTGTAAACTAATGATTGTTGTCTCTAGATCTGTGCCTCTCTCACTTTCTGTGGTTATATGCTGTATTTGAGACCATGAATGGTGGCTGGTCTCGAGAGGTGGGCATCCCTTTAGAGATTTTATTATTAGCTATTACTAGCTTGTTTTGATTACTTTTCTAAACACCGTTAGTTGGTGCGGCACCTTATACCCTGCCACCGTGACTGTTTGTGTGAGGTTTATAAGGAACCCATCAGGTCCTGCACCTTCCCATTCATGAATGTGTCTATTGTGGTAATAACCGCTGCTTTAGTGATGGGTTTTACTATCTTTGTAATGCTCTCCATGAATGGTCATTCTGTTGGGAAGTGATAAAAAAGGTCTGTTTGCTTATCAACCTTATAAGTTTCTGAAAATAGAGATGAAAAATGTTCTAAAATCCTTCATTTTAGTAGTTTAGGTTTTGCCTTCTACGTGAATATGAGTAACCTGGTCTTTAGCAATTTTGACCTTGGCTTTCCAGGCAAGCATTTTTACACTCTTTTTTTAATTGGTCAGACAGTTTCCCTGTTGCAGTATGAACCTCTGGGATGCATTTTCATTAGACCGTTGGTTAAAATTGGCCTGGGATTCTTGTTATTTTGAAAAATAAATATTTTGCATCATTGGATCTCTCTCATTTTCATACAACATTTGCGAGGTTGTAATCTTATTTGATAGTTCATCATGTTTGGCCCATTCTTGTTCTTCCTTCATATTGGAAAACTGAGATAAAATCCCTTTAAGGTATGCCTTGAGCGAGTCCCATACAGAGAATATATGAGCTGAAGCTCTAGCTTGAGAGAGAAATTCTGGTATTTCATTTTTAATATATATCTCTAATAATTGTTCTTAAGCAAGCGCTCAATTAAATGATCAAGTATGATAACCTTCTAATTCAAGAGTTAAAACAGCATGGTGCGACCAATGTTTGGATGCTATATCTATTTTTGAAAAAGCATTCATCAGGAAAAAGTCAAGTCTGTAAAATGACTCACGCTGGTAAACCCAGGCGTTTTAGGCTATTTGTGCATGTAAATCTCTTGCAATTCTAATTGGGTCATTAACTCAAAGATACTGTATTTAAGCCTTTGAATAATGGGAATATAATCTTCCTGCAACCAAAAATGTCAGCACCAGAGTTTTGCATAATTGGATCCACATCTACACCAGGGACTGCCAACGCAGGGCTGGAAGAGAAATTGCCATTACTTTCAAGAACATCATCAGCTGCGCCACCAATACTGAAACCAGAACAGACTACATGGGACACCTCAACTTCAAACTGCAAATCGCAGTCAACTTCACCCTGGGAGGAACTCTGGTGAACCAATCTCCAGGACCCTGAGCCAACTTCACTAGCAACGTCTGGACTTTGTTGGCCCACTAGTCATTGACTCAAGTACCTACATTTGCATAGAAGACCAAAACTTTCACCTAAAAGACCTGACTGACCCTAACTCAATCATCTGAAATCTTGGACTCATCCAACATATCTCAGGCCCCACTCACTCTACCGGACACATCCTGGACCCTGTTTATACCTCATTCAACGGCACGATCAACACACCAATTTCTGTCATTTGAACCAACCAGGCCATCATCAATTGCCATTCCACACAAAAGAAGAATCGCCATGCCAGGCCCTGACTGCCGACACTGAAACAATACATCAGATGCGGATTGGGCTCCCATCACCCACAAAATCCAACCAGAGCACACAGGCCACCTGTACAGCGACATCAACAACTTTAATGACTGGATCAATGCCTGTTCTCATACCCTTCCCATCAGAAAAGAAGCCAATAAGTAAGGATGCAAATGTAGGACAGCTGGTACATAGAAGACCTCATAATGATCAAACAGCACTGCAAGCAATTAAAATTGAGGTGGAGAACAAACCCTTGCAGAATTGGCAGTGACGCTACCACCAGCAAATCTGGGAAGCCAAAAGGATGGCCCTAGCTGAATGCATCAACAACAACTCCAATAGCAGCAAAGACACTTTAAAATCATCTTGACCACACCAGGAACATCACCCAAAGAACTGTGAAAGGACCTCCCAGACTTCTTCTGAAACTAAATCCCAGCCATATACACCAACTTTGACCCACAACCATACCCCTTTAACCCTGCAATAAGTCTCCAGGTATCAGACAAAGGTGACACCCTGATAACATGAAACCCAATAACCATAGAGGAAACCAAAGCAATCATGAAGACCATCCACTCTGGAGCCCAATCAGACCCTTGCCCTCACCATGGCTTTGAGAAAGGCTCAACCTCTATCAGCAAAGCCGTCACCCCCTTCCTACAAACCTCCATCGACACAGCTACTTTCCCAAAAGCCTGGAAGCATGAGGTAGTCAATGTTCTCCTGAAGTAGCCCTCAGCAGACCCAGTCAAACCTGCAAACTGCTGACTGATCCCCCTCTTATCGTATCCAGCCAAGGCCATCGAAAAAGCCATCAACAGATACCTCACCAACCAACTTGTCTCCCACCAGCTCGATGTCACTCAAACAGGTTACAGATCAACCCACAGTACAGAGACAGCCCTCATCCCAGCAACAGATGATATCATGATGATTCTCAACAGAGAAGAAACAGCAGCCCTCATTCACGGCACAGTGTTGATTGACAGACTTGTCCAGCTTGCTGTCAATGTTGATCGCAAGGGTTCTTGCTTGTGTGTTGGGGATGGGAGTAGGATCAAGGTCTGTAGGCTACCAGGCTGGGTCTTACGTTGAGGCATCGCTTCTGAAAATCAGCACTTCAGTCTAGTCCATGTTACGTTTGAGGCAGATGGACTTCATCCAGGTAGCCTCTTCGGTCATGCAAGAGTTGGAGTCAGTCTGTTGCTGGGTGTTTTGTCCGACAGGGACAATATCAGTTGTTAGTCATCGGCATATGTGAATGTTGTGTGCATGGGTGATGTCTGCCATCAGCGTCATATAGACATTGAAGAAAGCCAGGATAAGCAAGGAATCCTGTGGGATTCCACAAAAGAGGTTGTTGACTGTTTTTGTTCTTCCGGTGAGAAATGTATACAGTTACATTAAAGGGTGGGTACTTTAATGCCCACCTCTTAATGTCGTCTGATCAGGATGGGATGGGAGACTCTGTCAAAGACTGCAGAGGGGCCGAGTAGGATGAGGGCTGCTGTTTCTCCTCTGTTGAGAATCATTCAGCTGTCATTTGTTGCTGGGATACGGCTGTGTGTACTATGGTTTGATCTGAAATTTGTTTGAGTGGCGTTGAGCTGGTGGTTGGCATGGGGGTCTGTGAGGTATCTTTTTCGAAGGCCTTGGCTGGATACGGTAAAAGGGGGAACCATACAATGAGCTCCAAAATAATGCATTAATCAAAAGTTCTGAATATTCAAATTGTCAAAAATGCTTGCCTTGTGTCAATTACAGTTGCGAGAATTCTATCTCTTCTTATGTGTATTGGTGTTAAGTAATTTGTTAGTAGAAAATAAAATGTTCTTTTTCCATCTTTGATGACTTTCAAAGAGGCTCAAGAACCTCTCTGACTCATTAAGAGACTGGTGGTTCATGCTGAGTTCTCCTAAGTGTGACTGATAGCTGCGATTGAAAGCCAAATTGCTTCCTCTGGCTTCACTATGAATCACTGTGTGGAATTGCCAACAGGAGTGCATTAAACTGTTTCTCCCTTCGGTGTGTCAATATTTTTTATCAGGATACAGTGCAATGAGTCTGCATCTTGGACAGATGGCACTCTGAAATCTATGCACATTTTGTGTATTTTTAAAGTGTTCTTAAATCCTGACATCTCTTGGCACTGACACTGTGGTGTATCTTAGTTGCAGAACTAATTAGAGGCTCAGGGACAGGCTGATCCATGGCTGATGGGTGCAAGTAAAGAAGGGTCTGCTGTCTCGATTTTGCTGGAGACGCTGAACTCTTACTAAACTGGCATTGGCTGATCCGAGCAGTCCAAATGGCGCAAATTCTTACATTTTTTCCATTGTATGTAGTTTACAGCGCTTTTGGGGAGGTCGTGCAATTGGTCGAATGTGATGGAAACGCTTTCTATTCTTTTAGGGTCGATAACCAGCTCCTGCTCATTTGGGGCTACGTCAGCACAAACCACCAGAGAGAGAGGTTTGCAAGGACATCGCCTACTGATGCCGGCGTCCCAGCCCATGTACTCCAGCTGCTTTCGGCTGTCCCATGAGGCTTGACCCGAGTCTCTGGCCCCCAAGAATGTGGAGATGTGGAGGCTTGGTGCACCAGGTGACCTGCAAGGACCAGCAAAGCCCTGACCTAGCCATTCCTGTATGGCAGATATGTCCTTTAGATGCCAGCATGAGCAGCGTCCCTCTGGCCTTTGTGCCTTGCATCCATCTGCGTCTGTGAGGGCTGGAAGGCATCTATTAGTTCTGCTCTTATCGCAGGATTTTTATACCCCCTTTTTGTGGTCCCACCAGAATCCAAAGAAATATCATGCCGTCAATTTCAAAAGCCATGTGATTTTGCTTCATGTACTGTGTTGTCAGGGTTACAAGCCGCGCCGTGGCATGTGATGTCATTAGGAGCACGACATTCTTGATGTTGCTCCAGTGGGGACGTGGAGGATGACACGGGCGATGGGAGCATCTGAAGGCTTCGAAACCTTTTAAAGAGCCCGGAAACCTACTCGCAGTAGGGGTAGGGCCTTTTCATGGTGTTATATGTTTCAACTCTCCGTAGTTTTTCGTGAGCACTTGTTCCTGTCCGCAATGTGCCTGCGGATGCCCCGACAACCAGCCAGGAGCTGACTGCGGAATCGTATTCTCTTCTACTGATGGCCACAGATACCCTTTAATCTCATACGAATAAATGCACCCACAGGTTATACTGCCATGCCTGAGCCCAGAGACCGTTTGCAGTGGGTATAAGGAAAAAATAATTACTCTCATTATTATTATCCATAGGTCATAGTCTATTTAAATATATACGGTATGATGTAGGCTTTCCTCTGCTGTGACATTCTGTGGATGGGAACTATTTCCTCTTGTCTTCACTTTAGCACACGTTTGTATTGTTTTATACATTTTTGTTTTTCTAAATTAATAAATTAGTATTCGGTATTAGAACTATGTAAAACAGCCATATATATGTATAAAACACCCATATATCTATGTAAAACACGCATGTCTTCTGAAAGCTTATTATGCTACAGCCTGCTATGCTTATACACAGTATAGAAACAGAATCATTGTGAACAAGAGATATTTTGAAGTGGTGATGGTTCTTAAGGCAATGCTCAGTTCACTAATCGGTAATTACTCGAATTACAATTTTTGTACATAGTTATATTTTTATGACAATATGTCTTTTCTGATTCTCTGAATAGAGTGATCTGGTAAAATTGATGTTTCTACTCAGACAAATTGTGCGTACTAAGCACAGTAAAAAGGAAAATCAACTTGACACACTATTAGACTTGGTCCAGTTAATTGAGAGTCAAAACGGCAGACACATAAATAACTAGAAGCTCCCAGAAGAGTCATATGTGCAAGAAGTAAGCTGAAATTTCTTCATGGGCTTTCATTTACTGAAATATAAATAGATCTTATGTAAATATTCACCAATACAAAGTGACCTAGGGCTACATACAAAGTTAGCCAAGAAACCCCATACAGACCACAACCAGACAACAGTGTGCCCTGGTGGCAAAAGAGAAGGATGTACTTTATATATATATACCTCCTAACCCTCAAGAAAGGCTTTTAGGACCCCTAAATTGCCAACAGTCCACCACGCTATGGACTCAACAAAGGCCATGCCTGTCTTCTGTACACTCCTACTCTTCACAGCAGCAAAGATGAGCCACTGGAAACCTCACTGTAAAGTATATTGGTAAAGACTGTCATTGGAATAAGCTGTTCATTTAACTCCCTTTGTTTACATTATCCGCTTCTGACTTTGTTGTTTTTATGAAGTGTGAGTTAAAAAACTCTTTTCGCTTTAAAAAAGAACCTCATTTTACCTTTCACAGTAACCATGAGCAGTATCTGTCAAGAGTCAGAGTTTTTCGGCTGATGGACACATTCTCCCAGGGTATTGCAGCGCTTTAACTCCTCCCTGAAGAAGCCTGTTACAGGCACAGGGGTCTGGCTTGTGTTAAGACACTTGCTATTTTAATATAAAAATGGCCTCTAAATTTGCACAGTTTCAAAAACATTCTCTTTAGTGTACTTGGTGTGGGTGTTGATTGGTAGATGGGGTCCAGTCTGTTCTGAGCTCACCTTGCCAATGACGTCGTTCCGGCTGAGCCTGTCCTTGTCCATCACGGTGATGATGATCGTGGTCTCCCGCAGCCGCTCCGTGGGGATGTCAAAGATGAAGGACTCGTTGAAGACAGGGTTTAAGCAGCGTTTCATGACCACTGTTTTCTTCTTCTCTACGCGCTTGTCCTTGTGCATCAGCCACACCTTGACGTAAGGGTCTGAGGTGGAGAGAGAACCAAAAGACAGCATCATTAGGAAGTTCACCATGCTCTTCAAGACAGAAACTTGACTGAACCCTCCTGGGCCGGGAGGGCTACAGACACAGCTACTTCAGATAGGGCACAGATCTGTCCTTGCCAGAGACTCGCCTGAATCCTCCTCTACAGCATAAGGGTGGAAGAGAAACCCAGCAGGTAGGGGGCATTCTATCCAAGCCAGACACCTGAGCCAGAGACCTGATGCCCTGATGTTTGATGTCTGAGCTAGAGTCCTGACTCAACCCTCTGCCTCCAGCAGGAAGGACACAGAAACAGCTCCCACAAGTAGGATGCCATAATGCTCTGTCCTGGTGAGCTCTTCTCTGGTATGAGGCCCACAGGGATACTCCCTCAGGTAGGGCACAGTGCTTTCCTGGTCACAGTACTGATTGAGCCCTCCTCCGCAGTGTGAGAACCACAGAGACAGCTCCTTTAGAAGGCACATCCTGATGACTGCCCACAGACTCCATGCAACTCATCCCCACCATGAGCGCCGCAGGCACACTGAACCCGGGCGTGAAGAAGCAGAAGTGAGCAGAAAATGGGGCCATAGAAGAGGTGGATGTGAATTAAGAAGGGGGAAAGACAAGAACAAGGAAAAAAGGGAAGGAGGAAAGAGAGAAGCCATAGAAAGAGTGATAGTGAGAGTGGCAGAGCGAAACTGTGTGTGGCGTGAGGGTGCACAACCGGGTCAACCATACTTCAGACCCATATGTCTCTCATCCCATGACCTAAACAAAGGTTGCTGGCTGTGCACCTCCTGCCCTTAATGATGCTTGATACTGTAAGATATGTTTCCCCCCAGCCACCTCAGTGTCTCGGAAAAGCCTCTGTCCCTGAAGTGCCCCTTTCATACCTGACGTCCCTCCGATGTCCATGGCTTTCAAGTTTCGTGCTTTGATGATGTTTACAATGATGGAGTTGCCAGACGGGTTGTAGCACAGAGACAAGAGCAGCTCTCCCCGGCTCCCCTGCAGAGAACAAAGAGTCACATTCAGCAGCTGAGCGACTGCAAGATATAGGGAAAGTTACAAGAACAGCCCGACCAACAACCCAGGACTGAAACCACCGCCACCCATCCGCGAGGAAACCTGAGAGGAGCAGACAAAGGATGGAACCTGCCAGCCAGTAGAGAGGAGCAGACAAAGGATGGAACCTGCCAGCCAATAGAGAGGAGCAGACAAAGGATGGAACCTGCCAGCCAGTAGAGAGGAGCAGACAAAGGATGGAACCTGCCAGCCAGTAGACGGTGGCCACAAGACAGGCACGGGACGGTGGCAAGTGATATCTAAGTAATGGAAATCAAAACATTGACACAAGATGGGGGATTTTGTGCATCAAAAACAGACAAAGAATCGAGGTCAATATGGAAGCTTGGTAATGAGTATGAAATTGTAGCAACAAGGTGGGCTGTCTCTGTGAAACTGGGCACTGGGGTAACTAGATGCATACAGAGTGGGGCGTCCCGATGACACTTATGTGGCTGAGGGGCAGTAGGTGGCTACTTGTGGGCAGTGATAGATCATGATAAATGGCTTGATTTACTGCATATTGTGACGTGGGAGAGCCCATGGAACACCCCTTCCAGACATCTGCCGGAGGCCCTCACTGATGGCAATCCAGGCATTGCCCAGGATCCCAGGTACACGGATCTGGGTGGCACCATCAGGGGGGGACTTACGCTTCCATCAGTGCACGGCTTCAGTTCCTTCCAGAAGGTCTGTGACTGCCCCAAGTCCACCTTGTTCAGGGGGATGTTCACCTCCCCAATGGGATCATTGCGGCTGAACCGGTCATAGTCCAGGACTTGAAGGTAGAGCACCCGTTGTACCACCTTCTCGTACGGAAAACCTGCAGATAAAGAACAAAGGACACCTCGCTTCATATCACAGGCGGCGCCTCGAGGATACAGGCCTGAATCCAATCTCATGACTTATGTGAGGAAAGCCTCCTACATATTCCCTGACCCAGTCTTGGTGTAAATCACATATGATTCAAACACAGGGGGGGGTCTGCTTTTTCTCAGAGTCCCTGCACACAGTCATCCATCTCAGTGACAAATTGAGTCTCACTCGATGATCGCCACCACCAACTTCAGCCAGGGAACAGAGGGGTTCACAATGGACTGCTACCCCGACCCTGAGAATTATCACCAGACTTTAATACCTCACATACCCAAAACACTATTCAAGTCTGACTGTGGCTTTCATCCTTTGTTAAGACCAAATTCACGTTTTAGTGCCTTTAGTGGGAATGGATCACTGACTAGGAGAAGGCATTGCGCGTACTAGCAACAGCCACATTTATGTGCTGGGGATGATAATGCCCTTACTTTCTGTTTTTCAAAATAACCACAGTTCTTAATTCAGCTTTCAGGTCACCCAACAAAATTTCATGGTGTTGCTCGGCTGCTGGACTTGGCTGCAATCTGAATTCAGATAGCCTTAATTAACCATATCTAAATTGCCCACATTTATTCACTTGTCTTTTTTTGTAGCCTTTAAGAGGAAGGCAAGTTTATGAAAAATAAACTTGTATTTCGTGTCCTACTTTTACTCTTTCTCCAGTCACTATTTCATTCTCCCTACTCTCGTTTAATCTCGTTGGGTAATATTGCCACATTAGCTCCAGGGCAATAACATTTCCCATGATGCTTACCTTTAGCCGTGTTTAAGGTTCTTCTTACCCTTACCTCCTTTCACATGAATGGAAGAGCTTAGGGCACTGCCCTGCTCTCATTGCAGAAATATACCTCAAGATGTAGAGGCGACCAAAAACTCTTAGCTGTGCCTCCAGGTTGACCTCCAACCCCTGCAGGAATAGCTGCCAGTCTTGCACACTCATCATCACAAGTATCAGTCAATGCTAGCAGTTCCAAGCATGTTCGCTGTGCCCAAAGTGTCATGTTGCACTCACCTTCGAAGAGGAAGGTCTCGTTCCAGTGTGGATTCAGGTTCTTGCGCTTCACCTTGGTCTCCAGCTTGTTCTTCTTGTCTGGCAGTAAGTAGATCTTAACAAATGGGTCACTTGTGCCACTGAAGTCTTTGGCGGGCAGCTCCTGGGCTTTCAGGATCTTGACCGTCAGTGTGGACTCTTGGAAGTTGTAACCCACGCTGAACTGGATACGACCCAGGTTCTCCCGGCCAGGCGTTTCGTGGCATTCGTCCTCATCAGAGCCTGGCGAAAGCTGCAGAAAAGAGAATCAAATCTTTCAAAACATCTGAGACAATTCGATCTTTTCAGTACCCTGTGAAACACCTCATCTGCATCATCTTCATGCTTACTAGAACATGGAATGAGGGAAATTTGACCGCAGATAACAAGGTATGCCATTAAAGCCTGACATCTTTAAACTTGAGCTTGATAACACATGATCTTTATCTTTGTTCCTTGAGCAGAGTCAATCCCTACAGTGTGAGTGGCCAGGTGAGAGCCATTACTAGTTACAGCCCAACTCTCATAATTATGAGGGTTAAATATGCATGCTTCTCCTGGTTGTCTTAGGTGGCAGCACTACACAGTGCCTCGTGTACATTGGGAATTGCAATAGCAATGAGAGGCTTTTTTGATGGACTGCATGAGCAAGGCCCGGCTGCCAGTGTGTACAGAGAGTGATTGGCATGGATTGGCTTGCTTGAAGTTTGTCTATATTGGAAGTTTGCCTTATGTTGTTGCAAGAACACGACTTGAGGTTTCCTGCAGCAGGACGTTCTATCTTGGGATAAGCATAAAGAGTTTGTTGGTAGACCATAGCACCAGATGTTAGGGAACAGACATAGCTAAAGTTCTTCTGGAGACAGTGTTGAAAGAGAGGGGGCAAGTGGGCATGAGTAGAGGCTTCCAGGGGTACCAGTTGCTACCACTGGTACACAGTTTAGCACTCCTAGGCGCCCCTGACCTCAGTGATCATGTAGGCAGCAGCAAGAAACAAAGGTACACATGGCTCTTGGAGGCTACTCTTTGTCGTGTCTGTCTCTGATCCTTACTCTAGCTCCCCAGGAACAACTAGGAAGCTGCTGAGGAGACAAGAGGCCAATCGTGGGATATCATCATGGGCAAAGGTGCATCATGTTACTTCGGCTGTTCTTGGTGTTTTGGTGGATTGATGTTCATAATCAAGGATCTGGTTGCAGAAATGGAAACTGGGTGCAGCATTTTAGACCTTTGCTCAGTGTGGATCCAAGCGATAGGGCAGGTGCTGGGTTGGCTAATGGTGCACAGGCTGCACAAGCATTCATTAAGAACGAGGAAGCAATCCTTATGCTCTGTAGGGGAGCTGACAGAGCAGATGATGCAAGAGACACTCATGAAATTCACAAGAATGCAGGAAACTGGGTAGTGGGGCACATTGGATTGGCATGGAGAAAGTGAGGGTGGCCATAAACAGGGATAATGCTTTTAGCTGTGAAGAGAAATGAATACATTAATGAAAGAGTGACTATGAGCAAGATTAGGAAAGTAATTTGGGCCACATGGTAATATTCAGGGGCTGCCAAACTTTAGTACACAAGGTGCGCCCTCGGACAATCCATTCTACGCAAGTCTGATATTATCCGTTTCAGAGTGTGACTTGAGATTCTGTCTCGAGGAAACAGTCAGGGGAGAGGAACACACACCTAAAAGAGAGTCCACAAGAGCCGTGGACAGTAGTTCTCCTATATGTGTATCGCGAAACAAGCCACTGTATACTATGCATGCTATACTCCGGCCCATTTATGCTGTATAGTCATTGTTCAATATAGAATCTAAGTTTACGAGAATAAGAGACAAAGAATTAATTTGAAACCTGTTGTGCTTATTATGAGGCTGCTTTAATTTGACACGTTATTTAGTTCTGACTTGACAGATGTAATGTAATAAACCTAAAAAAGATCATTCAGGAGTATTAAAGAAAGGGGCCTGGGCTCCATCCATGTTAGTAGCCAGGAAAATATGTTTTGATTGGGCAGAAGTTATGTGCTTCAACAGAACAAGCATTTGCAATGCAACAGGCATCACATTTACGAGAGTTTGAGCTATTGGCATTGTAAATGACAATGCGTTTTATTTATGTGTTGTTTTTAAAACAGATAAATAAAAGGCATTGACAGTTACAATCCCAATAACTTAAACTCTTGAAAATGCATTAGGAGAGAGCATGTCCCGTCTGTAACAGCAGGTAGGACATAGCTATTTGAGAAAAAGTGCTCAGAGGCTGTAATTAAAGACTACCGAGTAACAACACATGTAACAGGGTGTGTCGCCATAGGAGGTTAAAAAATGAGACAAGGTTGTACTAAGGAGGGACTACTAAGCCTTTTGACGAATGAACAACCACAGTTTACAGTGGACAATGACACAAGCCAATGAACAACTATTAGCGGAGAGTGGGCGGAGCTTCAAGTCCCTACCTGAATACAGCATACACATGTGCTGGCCAGGCTCGACCTATAAATGATTCCCCTTTATGCAACTGTGATTATTTTGTTCATTTATCCACCTGCCTGAGCCAACAGCAGTATAGCTGCCTGAGCATGAACTTTCAATGGCACACACATGACGGTGTAATATTGTTAAAGTGTGTTAAACTACTAGATAATTTACTATATTTATTTTTCTCTGGCAGCATCAGATATGGGCAGTTATGGGGAATGTATTTCAGTCCCAGCACCCTCCCCTTCCATCATTAACTATAGACTTCAGCATGCAGTCTTGAGTTTGAAAGCAGTATGGGATGTACCGTAATCTACATGGATTTTTAAGCTTGGCTTGAGAGTGCAGCTGTTGCATTACCATATATGACCAACAGAAAAGAGCTTTCAGAGTACTACAGAGAGAGAGACTTAGGCCCAATCCACATCTTGTTTCACCTGAGTACAGGATTTGATTGGGCCAATCATCAAAACACAGCTTGTATTACACCGTGTGCCAAAGCTTTTACTTGATATAGCAGGAATGGGTTGGTTATGGCAACAAGTCAATAATCATTGTTATAGGCCTGATCTGTTTATTAGGAAATGCTATGATAACGACACTGAGCCTGATATATTTATTGTGAAAAGCATATGTTAAAGTTAATAGGCAATTACGTGCAGATTGTTATTTCTATGTAGTAGAGCCTACAGGTTGGTATTTTGTTACATGGAATCTTACAGATTACCGTGGTAGACAAGGATTTTTGGTGTTGGCTACCCCGTGTGACAAACCGTGGGTATAAAACGTTTGCTCTACAAGAATCTCTGTTAGGCTGTCTTAGGAAGAAGCAGTATTTTGCTTAGACAACTGTAATTGTGCACACCTGTCTAATTGTATTACTGGGTGCCTAATGCTTGCTTTGTGGAATCGTTTACGCAAAAAACTTTAGGCCTGAGGTAGTTTTGATAAACTGTAGGCCAGATTGGTGCACGGGGAAACATTACTTTCGACGCCATAGGTCTGATATGATTATCTGCAATGAAAAAGGCAGTTGGTCTGGCTTATTTATAGATCTTAAACAGCTGGTTGGTATGATATTGTGTTACAGGCTATAGACAGATGTTTTGCTACATGTAGTCTCATAGGTCATTGTAGTAGGCAACGGTTTTGGCCCTGGCCACTGAGTCTGACAAACCCAGGGAGTTTTCACTGTGATTTTTCTTGTTAGGCCCTGTAGACAGGGGTTGTATATTGTTTGCAAGCTGTATTTTTCTATATATTTCTAATTTTTTAACAATATGCATGATTGTTGCCAGTTTATTTACAGGCCGATGATGGCTAAGATGTAAAGTCAATGGTGAGGGTTATAGACTTCTTCGGTTCATTGAGAAAGTCATGTTGGATTTCATAGGTTTAATCTATTTATTATGAAACGTTATGACAAAGCCAGTAGGCCTGACCTATGTATTGTGAAAGGCATGTGTTACAGAGAATAGTTTTTACGGATGGGATGTTATTACACTGTGCTAAAACCTGCAGGCAGGTAATTTGTTGCATGGGATCTCACAGATGACTATACTAGGCAAGGGTGTTGGTGATCCACCCGAACAAACTGTGGGGATGGAAGGTATGCTCTACAATAATCCTTGTTTGGGTCCTTCAGGATAGATAGCATTTGCTTTGACAGCTACGTCTGCATACATGTGCAATGTTATGACTGTATGTCTGATGGTTGCCTTGAGGCAAAGTTTATGCTGAAGTACGGTAGATCTGGGCTAGGTATGGTGCCAAGCCAAAGATAACCGATAAATGCTTGTTTGATGTGCTGGGAAATGTTATGCCGGATGCCATAGGTCTGGATTGTTTGTTATGAAAAGTTATTACAAAGGAAGTAGGGCTGACTTATTTATTGCAAAAACATCTGGTAAAGCTAACGGGCCTCTAACAGTAGATTGCTATCACATTATGTTATGGGTTGTATAAAGATATTTGGTTACATGTAATCTTACAGATTAACATAATAGGCAAGGTTCTTTGGTGTTGGTCAACCACTCTGACAAACCCTTGGAGTAGCATTTGAATGTTGATGAAACTTGTAAGGCCTCATTTAGGGTTGTTGTACACTGTTTTCCCAGCTATACTTTTGTATGTATTTGGATTTTTAGAAATGATTGGCTGATAGTTGACAGCCTATGTGCACTTTAGTGGGTCTTTGTTGTAAATAGTGTCAAGCCATTGGTCAAGGCCAAAGGCCTTACCAGTTCACTGGCAATAGTTATGTAAGATTCCCTAGGTGTGATCTGTTTATAATGTGAAGTTATGACAAAAGAGTTCACTGGCAATAGTTATGTAAGATTCCCTAGGTGTGATCTGTTTATAATGTGAAGTTATGACAAAAGTAGTAGGGCTTTTAAGGGTGGATTGTTATCACACTGCTAAAGTCTGTAGGGAGATATTTTGATATATAGGAAATCTCATAGATTACTGTAGTTGTTAATGGTTTTGTTTTCAGTGACCCACCTGAAAAATCCATGGGTAAAAATTATTTTCACTATGGTAATCCTTATTAGATTCTACTAGCAGGTAATTCATATTGTTTTGACACCTCTAATGTGCACGTATTTGTAATGCTTTTATGGTATAATTGATGGTTGTCTTGTGGAAAGGCTTATGAAGAAACACATTAAGTCTGAGTTGGTTGTGGTGACTTGATAAAGGTTATAGGCCTGATTGTTTATAATGAGAAGCTACAAAAAGGACAGTGTGACTTACATATTGATTGTGTAAAACATATGTTTAAAGTGAACTGACATTTAAGGTTAGATTGTTATCACTCTGTATTAAAGTATACAGATAGGTATTTTGTTACATGGAATCTCACAGGTTACTGTAGTAGGCAAGAACATTTGTGCAGGTTACCCCTCTGAAAAACCATGGCTATAGAAGATTTAACACCACAAGAATCCTTGTTTTGCCCTTTTAAGAGAAATGATAATTTGCTTTGCCAACTGTAATTTTACATACTCTGTAATTTTAAGACTGTATCCTTGATGGTTAATTTCTGGGAAAGTTTAAGTTTAATACAGGAGGCCTCTGTTGCTTAAGGTAACAAGTAAAAAAAAAACAGCGAGTGGTCTGATTGGTTCACTAGCAAACATTATTTCCAATGCATGGGTCTGATAAGTTTTATCATGAAAAATTATGGCAAATGCTGTAGGCCTGACATATTGACTTTGAAAAGGATATGTTAAAGACAAAGTATATTTACGTGTGGATTATTATTTCTCTGTATAAAGCCTACAGATAGACAGATATTTTGATACAAGAAATGTCACAGATTACCTTTGTAGGGAAGGATTTTGGAGTTGGTGACTGCCTCTGACAAACCCTTGGAGCAGAAGATTTACACTGTAATAATTCCTGCTAGAATCTCTTCTTAGCTATCTGCAAGGATCTTGTAATAAAAAAATAATTAAATAATACATATATCCGTAAATATAAATATATATCTATATAGATCCATTGGGTGCCTGTGGACCAGCTCTTGGCTGCCATTGGTCTGTCTGAATGTCATTTGAACTCTACTTCTATTCATGTAAGCATAATGCACGGGGTAATGGTTAAGTCCACTTAAATCAGTGGTTCTCGTTTTGTTAATGATTGCATTTTCTGATCACATGTGTATATCCTCCTGCAAATCAGTGCATTGCATTGACAGGGCAGGTTGCTTTTCGATTTTCGAATATTATATTCCCCCTTTCATTTCTCTGTCTCTCCTCTTTTTATTCTAATATTTCTTAAGAGGCTATTACCTCTTTCTGGGCAGGTATAATGGGTCGCTTGCTTACCCCTCATCGTCTGTGGTGCGCCGCATCCCACGTGGCCACTTCCTTTAAACTAGGATACCTTTATGGAATGCAGTTGTCCATAGTGTGTCATTGTTTTACCATTCCAAGATGATAAATACATTGATTCTAAATATGACTGCCATGCAGGAACTTTAAAAACAACAACAGACTATTTACAATACCACTGCAGGACGACCACCCGCTGATATGTTTAGTTTTGTTATTACAAGCATAAGCCTGCTGTGTTTAGACAGCAGCATATTTTCTCTTTTGTGATTGTATCTTTTAATGTATCTTGCATATGTTGTTGAGTTAATGTGTGCTTTATTGCAGTTGTGTCAGAGGCTGAATGCAAGCATGAGTCAGTGGATGAATGAATGGATGCATGAGTGCAAAAATGAGAGACAGAGTGTATGTATGATGACCTATTGAGTGCCTAAACCCATCAATGATACAAAGTGCACTTACATTCATAAGGCAGACCTATAGGAATTGGTAATGCTAGTCTTAACTTTGGATATCCCTGGTTAAAACAGTATCATTGTACATAAACCACAAAATGACAACAACACCATGTTTCTAAGTCAGTTTTACGTTCTCGCAATGTGATTGCCGTTTTATCCAATTTCTTTTTATCACAAGCATGTGTGTTGTTTTGCTTATGCTGGGGAGATAAGATGCTGTGTTATTGTTCTAAAAATTAGTTTTATTTGATGTATTGCTTTATTTTGGGATCTTGACAAAACAGGTATTACATTTGTTGTGTAGCTGAGTCTGTTTTCCCTCCAGCCTCCCCATATTGCTGCTCTGTGAATCACGGTGCAGCAATAAACACTACATATCTGAGGTGCAGGGCAATATATTTTTAAGGTTCTGCGCATGGTTCACTGGGCTGCTTCATATTGGAACAACATTGCCTGCAGAGCTCTAATGTCTTAACACCGCAAATGTAGCTCCAAGGGCTAAATGCACTAAAAGTTTTTAGGGTCTAAAAAAGTCTAAATCGCTGCTTATGACTAGAAACTTTTTTTGCCATGTACTAATGGCATTTTAGGGGTCAGTAGATTTTTAGTGACTCCTGAAAGTGTTTTCAAATTCATACTGACTCACTATTCAGAAGGGGTGTGTCGTAGGTGTCCCTTCCAACCAGTGACTAGGTATAAGATGTATCAATGTTTTTAAAATAAAATGACCAACTCCCAAGTTGGGGTGGTACACCATTTTCAAAGTGGAAGGGGTCCATGTGCCCCCATCCCCTTTGTGAATGTAAAAAGAAGTTTGATGAGGAGAAGGGTGAAATAAGCTTTAAAAAAGTAAACCTAATTTTATAAACACACCACCTTTTACTTAAAAAAAATGGGCTTCTATGAAAAGAGCGTACTTTATTCAAAGGTGATCACATACTTGGTGGTCTGCTGATCCTAGCAGGCCAACCAAGTTCGGCTTTAGCACTGTTGGGCCCCGTGTGACAGCCATTTTTGGCACCCCTGCCCCATACCCTCCTTGTCGGATTCCCTCTTGACTACTGGGCAGAAGTGCCCTGCATCTCTCCATAGACACTCTCTCACATACATTTAATTTGTTTTAAAGCACTGGCAAAGGCTGACTTTACTAATAAGAATGTATATCTACCCAAACAAACCCTTTTCAGCAACATTAGGAATAGATCATGAAAGACTGGGGAGACAAAACAGAACGTGCTAACATACTTTATGCAGTTTGCATGCAGCTCTTTGACCACAGTTAGGTAACAGTCACTGTTCTATGTTAGGGCTATATCTTATGAACTGCGGTGACAAAAGGATATCTGTGGCAAAAGCAGTAATCCACTCAGCTATCCACATAAAATACAGATCTGTGATCTGCACAGTGCGAGTTCTTTGCAGCAGGCACAATTACCCTCTGCATTTCTTTATGGCAAGTGAAAACTGTAACTACTGATCTCTCTCTCTCTCTCTACAAGAAACTCTGCCACAGGTGTATTTAAATCAAGAGTTATCGCTTAACACAGCGGCCCCCTGAGGTCAGAAACCCCCCTCCCCAGGTCAGCGCCCAGTGTGGCCACACCAGATGCATTGCCCTAAAGCCGGCCCTGAGGCCAACATCCCTGTGATGGGCACCAATCAGAGTGAGTCGCAATTTGCAACGATCCTCATTAACATTCATGAGGTAGGTCGAAAGGCGGCCCAATCCACTTCAGAATTTTAGAAACCAACTTATGAGAACGGAGGTTGGTTGATAAAATTCCTTACTGGTCGCAAAAACACTGTCCCCGACCAGTGTACATCTGGCCCTTGTATACTGTATGGTGTATGAGAGTGTGCTTCACTAAAACCTGGGACACTTTGGGAGCCAGAGACACTTCAGGATACAGTCCACAGGGCTGTTGCATTTGAAGTCACACTCAGCACGTCAGCTGGAGCTGGGCGGGACTACCTTTCAGTTCTCACACTGTATAAGAGATAAAATGGCATATGTACAAGCCACTATCGTCACCACAACGTCACCTATAGTGACGCAGTGGTGGCAATAGTGGCAACGCCTTATGTACAAGGCAGCGTTAAGCCACTTAATGTGGCTTAACGCTGCCTTGTACATAAGGCCCCCTTTCACGCAATGGTTAGCGTGAAAAGGGTGGGCAGTGGGTGTTGTGGTGGGCGTTTCACCGCAACACCCATTCATGTTGATGCTGCCCCCTATGTACAAGGGTGGCGTAAGGAGGCGCGCCAAAATTAAGACCAGGTACAACTGGTCTTAAAATGGCGAAACGAGGAGAAATAAATTATTTATCCTCGTTTTTGCTTTTTCCATGTGTGCTGCCTTGTGCAGCACTCATGGAAAAAGCAAAATGCCATTGTTTGTTTATGTACAGGAAGGTGTCCCTTCCTGTACGTAAACAAACTTAAAAAAAATATGCCATTATGTCACTTTCATGTGTGCTGCATGAAGCAGCACGAATGAAAGTGACAGGATGGCATTTCTAGGATTGTTTATGTGCAGGAAGAGACGCCTTCCTACACATGAACAATCCTCCCCTCCACGCAGACACCCTTGCACTATGGTGCAAGAGTGCCTGCGTTGGAGCTAAGTTGCTAAACTGAGCGCTATCGCAAGGGGAAACGCAAGGCTACACCACAGTCTTGTAAATATGCTGCAGCCCTGCATTTCAGAAGTGGAGGAGAGAGTTGTTAAGCCAGGAAGGCTAACGCCTCTCTCCTCCACTTCCTTGTACATATCCCCCAAAGTATCCCGCTCTTACAAATAAAAGCTATCACAAGTCATTGAAGTCTTCCGTGAGGATGTATGACGTTACAACGCACACTTTTACAACGCATGCACTTACAACGCATTTTTTACAACGTATAATCCATTACAACGCATGACATTACAACGCATGACACTACAACGCATTTTTAAAAACTACCTTTACAACGCATTTCCATTACAACGCATACTACCTTTACAACGCATACCATTACAACGCATAATATTAAATTGCATTTAAGGTAAGTATTAGATAGTATAGGGGTAAAAGTTACTTTTCTAACTCCAGGGGGTGCAACAGTAGGGTAAGTGTTGGATAGTATAGGGGTAAAAATTACTATTCTAACTCCAGGGGGTGCAACAGTAGGGTAAGTGTTGGATAGTATAGGGGTAAAAATTACTATTCTAACTCCAGGGGGTGCAACAGTGGGGTAAGTGTTGGATAGTATAGGGGTAAAAATTACTATTCTAACTCCAGGGGGTGCATCAGTAGGGTAAGTGTTGGATAGTATAGGGGTAAAAATTACTATTCTAACTCCAGGGGGTGCAACAGTAGGGTAAGTGTTGGATAGTATAGGGGTAAAAATTACTATTCTAACTCCAGGGGGTGCAACAGTAGGGTAAGTGTTGGATAGTATAGGGGTAAAAATTACTATTCTAACTCCAGGGGGTGCAACAGTAGGGTAAGTGTTGGATAGTATAGGGGTAAAAATTACTATTCTAACTCCAGGGGGTGCAACAGTAGGGTAAGTGTTGGATAGTATAGGGGTAAAAATTACTATTCTAACTCCAGGGGGTGCAACAGTAGGGTAAGTGTTGGATAGAATAGGGGTAAAAATTACTATTCTAACTCCAGGGGGTGCAACAGTAGGGTAAGTGTTGGATAGTATAGGGGTAAAAATTACTATTCTAACTCCAGGGGGTGCAACAGTAGGGTAAGTGTTGGATAGTGTAGTGTAATATTATGCGTTGTAATGGTATGCGTTGTAATGGTAGTATGCGTTGTAATGGAATGCGTTGTAAAGGTAGTTTTTAAAAATGCGTTGTAGTGTCATGCGTTGTAATGTCATGCGTTGTAATGGATTATGCGTTGTAAAAAATGCGTTGTAAAGGTAGTGCGTTGTAAAAGTTGCGTTGTAAAGGTTGTTCCCCCTTCCGTGACCATGCATGAGGCTGCACCGAAGTAAATGTCTGAATTCACAGAAAGCTATGGTGGGCTGCATTTCCCAATAATGTTGGTTTATGGATACATTTTTCCTTATAATAATATGGCGCCCTATGTTCCCTCAAAGTTTTGTCTGATCGATCTGTCTTGAAAAGTCCTACTTTAGAGAATGTAGGTGTAAAATAAAACTCCAAAAATGTACCACGTGCCTCAAATGTTTTATTCTAGCCTCCAACCGCTGCCAGCATCAATGCGCCTCTCATTCACGCCTCAGAACATACGTTTTGGCTCCTGAGAAGATGTTTGTGAGTACCCATGGTGTGGAGTTTAGCAACAGGCGTCCTAATTAATGAGGATGGTAAGAAATGGAATGAGTGATCAGCTTTAAAGAAACTCTTGGAAAACATCAGAAAATGTGCAGTGTTAAAGAAAATGTCCATGACACCATCTTCTCTTTCAAACAAAATTATTTATCTCTGAAAACTAATATAAAATGTCTAAAAACTCCTCCTAGGCGGTTTTGTAGGGTTTGGCAAAATGGAGGAACGCCATAATATGGCCCTTTCCCCCTCTCGCCGTTGCCCTGCTCTATTTAGAGTTAGAGTCAGTAAAGTTGAAGTCAGGAAAGTTATTACTTCCTTATTACAGGTGGCTCAAAAGTTCAAACACACCTGTAATAAGGTGCTCTAGGACAAACGGTGACAGCTGCCTGAGCACATCCTTTGGGCGCTAGAATATAGAGAGAAACGTCTGCTCCCTCCGCAGCGGGGGGGGGGGAGGGGTGATTTCTGGTGTTTCGATAGCCCTCACTGACTCGGAGGGAAGGCAAGAGACTCTCTGCTGAATCTGCCTGTCTGCAGAGGTGTCTGTCCTCCTGATGAAGAGTAGTGTTGAAGCCCTGAATCTTTTCAACAGATCGCTGCAAAAACACAACAATCAGTGAGAAGTGCAAGCAGCAAAAACACATTTACTGTGTACCAGGCTTTGACTGTTCTCAGGAATAAAACCATTAGAGTTAACATTTGACAAAGTTGGGCTGTCACCCACAAGTGCACTTTCTGCTTGTAACGACGAAAATGAATAGAAAGAGTTGTTTTCAGATCCAAGCCTCCCAGACAGCTCAGCCGTCTGGTTTGCTAATGACATCTTGGGGACATTCAGAAATCTTCCCTGGAAATGCATTCCACCAGTTGTTTACCATTGGTTTTGTAGTTTGTAACCTAAATTTGCTGGCTTTCTATTTGCTAACTCTATAGTTGTCCGGCTAGAGTTCGTCCCTACCCTATTTACTGTATTCGCTCACAAGTGCCCAATTTCTGTAAACAGGCCTTTACATTTTGTTATTATCTTGTCACATTTGCTGTGCATTCATACACAGTGGTCAAATGTCAGTCTCTCTCTTTCATGTAACTTGGTGTTTACATTTCTTTTTCTGACTTCAAAATGAGAGGATGTATGTGACAATCATGCTGGCTCTGGGCGAGTGCCTATAGAAAACTGTACAGTGTCATTTTTTTCCAGCACACAACACAATGTAAATGTCCTTAAATGAACTGTGCAGAAATTTCAGAATTAGGGAAGCCCAAATGAAGCACATTTTGGGGTAATTCTTAAGTGTGGTGGCAAAACATATTTGAAAATGATCAAAACAAATCAATACACTAGATGTTGACATTTCCCCATATTATTGTTTGTGCAGCTGTATACTTTTATCAGTGAAACTGTATATCTGCAAATGTAATGGTGATTCCAAGTGAAAATGTGTTGTCTGTAATGGAAGAGGGCTACCACACCATGCATATTCCACTCAATGCCACTCCAGTCTACTGTGCACCACTCCACTCCACATCACTGCACTCTGCTCTGCACCACTCCACTTTACACCACGCCACTGCACTCTATGCCACTGTACTCTAGGCCGCTCTGCACCACTCCACTCTATGCCATTACACTCTAAGCCACTTCACTCTACACCTCTCTACTCTACTCTGCTCCACTCTACTCTCTGCCAATGTACCTTATGCCACTCTACTCTACACCACTGCACTCCTCGCCACTGCACTCTACACCACTCCTGTCTAGACCACTCCACTCTAATATGCACACCTCCACTCTACGATACTCCACTCTGCGCCACTTTGCAGCACTTCACTCTAGGCCACAGCATTCTATGCCAATACACTCTACGTCAATGCGCTCTACTTTGTACCACTCCACTCTATGCCACTTTACTCTACTCTGAAAAAATATACTCTATGCCACTGTACTCCAAGCCATTGCACTCTATGCCACTCTGCGCCACTGCACACTATGCCACTACACTCTGCGCCAGTGTACTCTGCACCAAGGCACTCTACGTCACTGCATTCTATGTCACTGAACTGTACTTTGCACCACTGTAGTCTAAACCACTGCTGTCTAAGCCACTCTGCTCTACACTACTGCACTGTATGACACTCTACTCTGCAACACTGCACTCTGTGACACTTTACTCTTCAACACTGTACTCTCCGCCACTGCACTCTATGCAACTCTACTCTGCACTACTGAACTCTGCAGCACTCCACTCTACGCCTCTGCACTGTATGGCACTCCACTCTACACCACCATACTCTACTCTGCACCACTCTATGCCACTGCACTCTACTACACTCTACTCTATACCACTCTACGCCACTTCTCTCTATGCCACTCTACTCTATACCACTCTACTCTACACCACTGCAGTCTAAGCCACTGTATTCTATGCCACTCTACTCTGCACCACTTCACTCTACACCACTGCACTCTAATATGCACCTCTAATCTACGCCACTGCATTCTACGACTCTGCATTGCACATCACTAATTCTAAGCAGCTGCAGTTTATGCCACTAAACTCTGCAACACTGTACGACAATGCACTCTACACCAGTCCACTCTACTACTCTTCACCACTCCATGTTTCCCTCCTATGCCATTGCACTCTACTCTACTCTGACGCCACTGTAGTCTACGTCACTCTACTCTACACCACTGCACTCTATTCCACTGCACGCTACTCTGTGCCACTCTACCCTATGCCACTGCACTCTATGACACTGCACTCTGCAACACTGCAGTCTACGCCACCAAACTGTACTCCACTCTACTCTGCACTACTGCATTTGTTGCCACTGCACTCTACACCACTCTACTCTGCAACACTCAACTTTACGCCACTTTACTCTGCATCACTCCACTTTACACCGCTGCACTGTATTCCATTGCACTCTATGGCACTGTACTCTGCAACACTGCACTCTACGCCACTGAACTCAACAACACTCTACTCTGCACTACTACATGCTTTGCCACTGCACTGTACACAAACTGCACTCTGCGCTACTCTATTCTGCATCACTGCACTCTACACCACTTTACTCTGAAGTCCTCCACTCTAGGTCACTGCACTGCATGCCACTTCACTCTACTGCCCTATACTCTACTCTGCACCACTGTACACCACTCTATTCTGCACCACGTTACACCACTGCACTCTATGCCACTCTATTATGCACCACTGCACTCTACTCTACTGCACTCTACTATGCAACACTCTAATCTATACCACTGCACTCTACTCTACTGCACTCTACTATGCTACACTCACATCTATACCACTGCTTTCTACGATGCTACATTGTAAACTCTGAATTCTATACTGATGCACTCTACACCACTGCACTCTACACCATTCCAGTCTACTCTACTCTACTGTACGCCATATGATTCCTCTCTATGCCACTCCAATATACCCCACTCTATGCCATTCCGCTCTACAATACTCTACTCCACTCTTCGCCATTCTACGCTACAGCACTCCACGCCCCTCTCCTCAACGTCACTAACTTTTAGCCATGCTGAACAGAAGCCGCGCTGGTGTACAACATGGCTAAAACACATTGGCAAAGCCAATAGCACTTGCGTAGGTGAGATCTATTTGTTTTGCCAATGCTTGTTAAACTTGCTTCATTGCCTGTGTACTTGCATGTGTACTTGTTTTCAGGTCTGACTTGACAGTGCAGCTGTCTGCAAAACCTATTGCTACTAAGTCTTTAAACTATATATTGAGTGGGCTACGGCTGAACCCTCAAGGAGTATTACACTCTAACCTCATGCTATTGGCTGTGTGGTGTATCATTCCGCATTATATGGAGTGCTTACAGTACAATGTATGAGGGGCTAGGTTACATCTCAAAAGTTCTCTGAGTAATCGCATATTACATTCTTTATCGCCTAGATGCACTGTATATAGAAAGAAAATGTATTTTCTTACAGCAGCAGGCTTTTAATTAAGGTTTTAATCAGGACTCAAAATGAAACCAGACCCACTGGCTTTGCCAAAACTTGCTGCATTTTTAAAGAGATTTACCAAATGCTAAGGGGCACCTTGTTATATATGCCTTGAGACAGCTGTGGCTGATGACTGCAAAATGTTACATTATGAAAGTTGGATTTTCGTTTTCAGCACGGTACATTTGAACTCAGAACACTCTCC
This sequence comes from Triturus cristatus, assembly GCF_964204655.1. Classification (NCBI taxonomy): domain Eukaryota; kingdom Metazoa; phylum Chordata; class Amphibia; order Caudata; family Salamandridae; genus Triturus; species Triturus cristatus. The sequence continues at coordinate 620,369,252 of NC_140584.1, forward strand.
ATGAGAAGTGCTCTTGGGGCAAAAGCTGGAAACACCTGAAAGTGTTGCACTTGACACACCATCATTTGGCAATTATGGAACGGAGGAAGGAACAATAATATCTTCAGAAATTCAGATAAGGGATCTGGGTGATATAGTACACAGAATAAAATACCCTCAACAATACATGAAAGTGTATTGCAAGTCACATCTGCGTTTTAGAATTTTATAAACGAACCCAGCCTTTAGCCTTAACATCTATATGATTACACAACTCGTCGCGTGCAAATATCCTTATTATGTACAGTTGGGGTGCTTTATCTCACACATAACAGTATTTGTCTAACGAAGACCTCATTAAAGGGTAGTAGAACACTTTAGAACATACAAGGAACTACAAAGTACACAGGAGTCAAAATCAGCTACATAAGAGATAAGAAGACAGATTCAAAGGTCTGGACATATACTCTCATCTCCGTGGCCTTCATTTGTAAATAGCTACATAGCCACAAACCACATGTTGAAGCATTTAGGAAGCCTTCCAGTTTCGACACTAAAGGGTTCATTACATTCGTGGGAGGACTGCCACCATCAGCCTGTCGGTGGTGGTCCACCCGCCTATTCTAAGGGCAGATCAGACCGCCACATTTCGATGGCAATCGGAAAATCCGACAGCCACGGTCCCGACAGTCGAATAGATTCCGACCATCAAACGGACCGCCCGCAATACCCAGAATGGTGGCGGTGCCTGGTAAACACCGCAGGACAGATTATAATATCCATCCCCGCCTTCCTTTCCATGACGGTTCGACCGCCATTAAACGGCTGGTGGGATGGAGATTGGGGGCTCATAGTGGGCCCCCTTCCCCCTGTTCCATTCCTGTGGGTGATGGGAGGCACCATTGGTGCCCCCCAACATATCCCTGTACCAAGTGACAGGCACCGCATGGTGCCTGTCACGTAGTAGAGGGATATGTAAAACATCACTTTTTAACACCCGCTGCAATGTTAAAGGTGGGTAATGCGACTGCCACGGTGGCGGTCGCATCGTAATTCCTAATGTGGGACTGCCGCACGGTTGGCGGACGGACCCAAATAGGAGACGATGGCGGACGGACTGAAGTCCGTCCGCCATCGTAATGAGCCCCATGGTCCCTTTTTTGGACTTTTATTGTATTTCCTATTTGGTGAGAAACAGGAGTTTCTGTCCAAAGTTACAAGTTATGTATGTAAGGAGTACTCCCATTTTCTTTCCCAGGGTAGATTTCAACCGGAGAAATCTGGTGAAATCTGCACTTGTAAAAGAAAGCGGATTGAGGAGTGGAGGAAAAATAATACTGTGCAAACAATGATTCCCACAGTCAGGGCCACTTCTGCGCTGTTGGCGCCCAGTGTGACAATGTCTGTTGGTGCCCCCCCAACCATGGTGGAGGTTGTGACCTCCTCCACCACAAATTTCCTCACCACCACCTTTTAACACTGCCCCTTAAGTCTCCCTAATCACTCTCTTTCATATGTATTTAATTCGTTATATAGCGCCACTCATACCAGTGTAGGGTGTCAGAGCACATTGCGCATCACACACATTATGCAGAGACAATCAATCATATGTGTGTAAAATAATTCATTGTTCTATATTAGGATTTTAACTTATAAACTGCAAGAAAAGCAATAACCCACTGACCTATTTACATTATATGCACATTTCATTATGATCTGTATGGTGCACGTTCTTTGCAGCAGACATACTAATCTGTGCTATTTTATGATCAGTCAAATCCTTAACTAGACAAAGCTTCGATCTCTCTCTCCAGGAAGAACATTAATCACCGAAGTTATCTTGACATTTTTATTGTTGCCTGGAAATTGCTGGCGGCCAGGAACACGACAGCAGGTGCTTTTAAAGCTAACGCTGCCTGAAGTCAGCATCCAGTGTGGTGTCACCGGTCACACCTCCCAGAGCCAGCCCTGCCCACAGTTATTCCCCATTTCAGAGTGAAACAATCGTAATACACTGGTAATTCCACATCTTGAAATTACCCTGTTTTGTTGTGCAAATCAAGCTGGGAGCAACAGAGCACTGTACGTTATGGGGTGTTGGGACATGACATAAGATTGCATACACTTAATGGGATTTACATCTATGATTTACGCATCTACAATACATTTTCCATATTTCGCATGCATTTTAGTCACGTTCTAAGGCCAGGATTCAACCCATGTACACAGATTCCAAAGTTAGAAGGTTACCTAGTAAACCACATCTCTTCTGCACACTGATTCTGTAAGTTGCTGTGTAGGATACTGTGTACACTTCTCCCCACACATTTCATAATGATGATCCAGGCCAGGCCGGCTTTAGAGCAGTGCCACTGCTGTGGCTGCACTGGGTGCTGACCTAAAAGGAGGGGGGCACCGACCTCAGGGGGGCCCTGTGTTTAGCAATAACCTTATAAGCACCTGCTACAGAGTTCCTTGTGCATCCAGCTTTGCTATAAGGCAGCTTCGTGATTGGCTAGGGGAATCGGGATCCTGGGGGCTTCCTGCTTCGTCGACCGAAGAGTAAGGAGGAGAGGCAGCTGCCGGGAAGGTAAGTACATTTGTTTTCTTTTTTTCTAATTACCCTCCCCCACCCGACCACTACTGCCAGGTAGCGGCCACTACTGTCTGTTGCAAAGAACAGATCTGTATTTTATGTGGATAGCTGAGTGGATTAGCAAAGCTAGCCTTTATGGGCATTTTAAAACAAATAAAATGTCCGAGAGAGAGGGGTTATAGGGGTGGGCGGAATTTGCAAAATACAATTTAGCAAATTATCGTGAAATTGCGCAAAATCTCCGCGAGCACGCGGAACTTTCGTGAAGATGCGGAGATTGCTTTTCCTGCCCGTTCGCGAAGTTTTTGCCTGCTCGCGCGGAAATATATCTCCAACTTGCCCATGCGGTCGATAATGGGCGCGGCCACCTTGCTCGCGATGCTTATTTCCTGTTCCGGGTCGAATGACGTTCGCGATCGCAATGAAGTGTTCGCGATCGCAAGCTCTCGCGGGATAGCTCGACTGGCTACCAACAATCCAACATCTCATGGCACACGCGAACGGATAGGAAAACTTGTCAGCGAACACAGGGACCCGATAAATTGCGACCGCGCACGCGAGAACGCATTTTTAAAGCGCAAACAAGAAATATACTTCCGTTTTGTGGCAGATTGCGAAAGTTTTGACATTTTCACGCTCTCCGCGGAACGAGAAAATGTCAAAATATCGCAAATTCCGCGAGCGGAACAAAATTTACTACCCAGGCCTAGCTATGGAGAGATGAGGGGCACTTTTGCTGGGTGGTAGTGAGGGAATCTGAGGAGGAGGTCATGTTGAGAGGGGTGCCAAAAAAGATTATTGCACCGGGCACCACCAGAGCAAAATCCGGCCCTGGTCCAAGTGTTTTTGTTCTCGCTGAGGGTTCCTTTCAAGTTCCGTAAGTGCAGGACACAAAGGCTGTTTACAGTATTTTCATGTTGAAATGAGTTAGGGTGTTCTTTCTGTGAATTTGAGGCATCTAACAATTAGCAGTGGAATGTTACAGAGATAATCCACACTTCCGAGAGACCAGTGGAGCTTTATAAGATGAGGAAATGGTCTGACTTCTTAGACCCTGTGGTATGGGAGTAAGAGATGTCTTACGTGTTTACCCACACCACATTACCACTGATAACTTGGGCTGGTGCCATGGTTGTGCTACTATACTGTAGTTTTCTTGGGGAATAAGAAACTTTACTTTTCATAGAACATGGAGCTGGAAAATGCAGCTTTTGTTATTTCTCTAGTATGTGATTGGGGAGCCAGATAGAAGTCCAAAACAAAGACCAATGATATGGCATGACAAATTGGCGTAGGAATTATACCCAATCGGACTAGCCTATAGGACATTTGCATACGTGGGTGAGGCCAGTCTCCATTGCGAAAATGTGTGAATTATTGGGTTCTATTTTCTAGAGAAGGATGCCAGTATTGTAATGTTTCAAGCTTAACAGTGCCACTTAGCCACTCACTCTCAAGTAAAACTGTGTGGTGTCCACATGTTGGATTGCAAGGTCTCTCCCTACGCCAAGGACCCTCAGGACAACAGTTTGGATACCGAAGGTGTTTCTGTCCCACATAAAAGGGTAAGAAGCAGAGGATGTCAATGATTCAGTCTTCACAAACTGGGTTTTGTCTGCTAGAACAAAAGCCTTTTCAGGATTGCCTGCAGATTCTATTCCATGCCGGGAGGTTCTTTGTTATTCACAGTGTCAAACATGCCCCCTCGGTCCTTCATAGCTGCCGAGTGTTAAGTCAGCTTATGTGTCACTTTTCCATGTTTGTGCCGTGCTCATGTTTGATATTTCTATCTCTTATGTGTGACCCTTTGTGACACTATTCATGATGCGTTATAGATGTACTGCCCAAGTTTATATTATCTTCCTCAATCTCTCAACAGTGTTCGACACAGTATATCACCACGCCCTCATCAAAAGGCTTCACCACAAGGAGACACCCTCAAATGGATTGCCTCCTTCTCCACCTGAAGAACCTAGACAATCTGCCTACCTCCTTTCACCTCGGGACCCAAGAACACCATCTGCAGCGTCTCTCAAGGTTCGTCCCTCAGCCTGACTCTGTTTAACACCTACATGATCCCCGTGGCCAACGTCGTCAGAACACATTGACTAAACATCATATCCTACGGCCACCACACCCAGCTCATCCTCTCACCGTCAGAAGAGACCTTCGCCACGCTGACCAACATCAGGAAGTGCATGACAAGTGTCGCTAACTGGATGAAAGACAACTGCCTTAAACTCAACACATACAAGACAGAAGTAATGATTTTAGGGAACAACACCTTCCCACGGAGCTACGCCTGGTGGTCTCCAGGAACTAAGGTCCTCTCCCACTCCAACTGACCATGCTTGTAACCATGGCATCATCCTGGGTAGTAAGCTCACCATGAAAAGACAGATCAATTCAGTCTCAACCGCCTGCTTCCTCACTCTTTGCATGGTCTGTAAGATCTTCATGTGACTCCCCATTGACACCAGACAGACCAGTCACCCAAGCCCTTGTCACCAGCCGATTGGACTATGGCAATGCACTCTACATAGGAATCACCTTGCACCTCCTCAAGAGACTGCAGACCATACAAAACCCAGTGGCCGGACTCATCCTAGACCTCCCCAAGTGGACCCACATCATCTCCCACCTCAAAAAGCTCCACTGGATCCCCATTCAGAATAGATGTCTGTTCAAGATGTTGCACCTTCAAAGCCCTTCACAACCAAGGACCAGCATATATCAACCACTGTCTGGACTTCCACCAACCCTCCAGACAACTGCACTCCACCTCCCTCTTCCTCCCTCACACCCCCCTCAACTGCTGCAGCAAGAGTGGAGGACACTCCTTCTCCTACCTCACCGCGAAGTCCTGGAACAATCTCCCACTTCACATCCAGACCTCTTCCTCGCTGTTGGAATTCAGAAAAGGACTCAAGACCTGCTGTTCAACTGAACTGTCCCATGCAGTATTGTTCTCAGCACCTGGATACGCTCACAGGTGATTAGCTATGCTTTACAAATCTTGATTGATTGAAATAATCACTGCAGGAACCTGGAGTGAAGGGGCAATGGTCATGAGTCTCGAATGCTGTCAGGGGCCCAAAGATAGTGATGTAAAGGAATCTCGCAGCCAAGAATTAAGACTCGGGTAGTTGGGCTATTTTACTGCTAGGGCAATTTCTGCCTCTGCTGGGAACAGTAGCTCTGCTTGGACTTCATAGTCCCTATAAGTATATTGCGGTCCAGGCATGGACGGGGGCAGATGGGCCTGCCTTTGGGGCACATTTGGACAACTGGTGACGTGGCCATGCTGCAGCCTTCATTAAGGGGCAGGCGGGAAGCAAAGGAGAAGAACGGTTGGAAAAGAAATGGCTGTAAAATGGCAAGGCAGGGAAGGTGGAACAAGGGGAAGAAAAAAGAGGCAACACTAAGTTTATTGGCAACAGAAATACGACAACAGATTTACAAACAGTTACTTGGTAAAAAAGAAATTAATGGGCAAAATAACAGTGATACAATAAGGTACTTACTCAAGAAGAAATGTACCGAAAAAATAACAGTGATACAGAGAGACACTTACTCAGGATGGAATATGCGGACAGAATAACAGTGATACAAAGAGTCACTTGCCCAGAATTAAATATATGGGCAAGATAACAATGATACAAAGAGGCACTTACTTAAAATAAAATAAATGGGAAAAAAAACTGTGATGCAGAAAGATACATGCACAGAATACCATGTACGGGCAAACTAACAGAGAGGTGCAAAACAGCTACAGTAGGCAGTCATCAATAATGCAACAAGAAAAGAGGCAGCGCAAAGAAAGTGGGGGGGGGGGGTCAGAAAAGGGAACTGCTGTATAAACAGTTGTTCATGTGGCAGCAGGGGGAGCTCATGCGAAGACCTTTCGAACTCTAGTAGCAATTCTTTTCCTTTCACACTCTGGTGGCAATTTTTCCCCACCACATAGCATCACTCTTGCATATGCTCCTGAGGCATTTGTTCCAGCACACCCTCCCTCTGTGTGCCAGTACCATTGACTCCATTGTTTGGCTATGCAGCATTGCTTTACATTATACTTCAGGTTTCTGACGCCTCCCTTCCCTTTGGATGTCTCAACTCAGGGTCCAGTAACTGTTCCTCTGTGTGCCTACAATATTCTTTTCATATAGGTATATAAATCACAATTGCCCTCATTTTCCAAGTCTTTCTTCCTGTTCTCCTGAGGCCTTCTCTCAGAGCAGCTAACTGAAATGACTAACAAGTGGCTAAATGTCAAGTGTAAACACAATGAGATGATGGACGGAGCGCTGAAACTTTTCAGACACTCACCCCCAGTCAAAGATCTGGGTTGAATCCATCATCGTTCTTTAGCTCACTTTGCCACCCCAGTTCAGACATGGCCATATGCAAATCAGTCTTGACCCTGTGCCTCATGGGAACCGTCCAGTCCGAACTGCCAAGCCATGTCTTCCCTGGACCAGAAACAAGCATCCTGGGACTGGTTTCGGGCTAACAGCCCTCATCAACTAGACTAGCTTGAATCCAGTGGCAAAGTGAGCAAAGGACCCACGTCTGGGCATACCCTGCCAACCTGCCAAACACCACAGGCTTTACACATTCAATGTACAGCATAGTGAAAGGTATCTGTGAAAAGAGTGTTGTCACCAGACACATGGGATAGTGGTGAAAACATGATACCAAACTTTCCACATATCAACAAAATTCATAGCTGCAAGGTGTCCTATTGTCATGTGTGATACCATAATCTAATCCTGGCTGTATACCGAACTGCACTTTACTGCTGTTTTTTTAGCCCACTGTTACAATGTAAACAGCAAAATGTCAAGTCCCAGAATACAATGTAATGTCTGTTAAAAACTCAGGACTGAATAAAAGTGAGACATTTGACATGGAGACCCTTGGCAGCTATGAATGTGCACACAACACCAACTCAGCCAAAGAGTGCAAAGAAGCAGTGGCAACCATGCTCAAACCATCAAGTTTCAGGTGCCTTACAATATAGGGCTACAACTTAATCAAGCATAATTTAAAATTGTAAAGGTTTCATGAAGTACGCAGAGGTGTTTAGCAGGCTTGACCACCCCAACAATATTACAATATTTAGTAAAGAGTAGGTGAATTACTGCTCACTGTGTCCAAGAATGTGTTTATTGAAACATTTGAATAAGCACTCTTAATGTTTTAACCATAATTTGTCCTGTGAACCAGACAGAGTCCTGACAGAGTGAGGGTGAGAGGTAATTAGTTGTGATGGAGGGTAATGAGATGCGAATGCTAATGAGAGTGTAATACACAGACTTTCTGTGCTTACAACAGTCTATCATAAGCCCATTGGGCACACTGCAAATGGGAAGCAACTACATACCCTGCATTATGTCTCCTATAAATTAAAAAAATGCTTTTTACCAATTACTGCAAAAGACAACATGTTGTGTAAACACTGGAAAAACACACTCTATTCTGGGGATGCAAGCTGATTAAACACTGATATTTATTGTTTTCAAAATGTTTAGAAAACACCACTGAAATTCACAAAAACATAAACACTGAAGACTGGACAGTCTACATTTAGGGCCTCATGTAGGTAGCGAAATACCGGTCGGTAACGGCCGATTTTCGGTAAATATGCCGTTACCGACCGGTATACAGACAAGTGAGATGTAGGAGTCCAAAAACCACTTTTCGGTAAATATGAGGCGGTAAATACCGATTCATAGTTACCGAATTCTAAAATACCGATTCATACTTACCGAATACAGAATTAACGAATCGGTAAACATGAAGTGGTAAATATGAAGTGGTAACAATTTAAAATGACATGTAGGAGCAGTCGGTAATTAAGAAATCCATTAAAATCGGTAATTAAGAGTCGGTAATTAACACGGACTAAAAGCAGGTGGTAACCATCAACAATGGATAAAAACAAACCCAAAATTCAACAGCGTGGACAACATGGCCGCTATGTACGTCATTGCAAGGCGCCTACGTCTACAGGCAGCAGGACTGAGGGTGTGGCGACGGGAGGAACAAATCTACAGACAGCGCATCACACTATTCCAGCTGACTGATGCAGAGATACATGAGAGGTACAGGCTACACCCCGAAACCATCATGGACTTAATCAGGGACCTACACCCACTCCTGGACCAGCCAGTTAGAAGGGCGCACGCCATACCCCCACATGTGCAGGTGCTCTGCAGCCTACATCTGTTGGCATCCGGCAGTTATCAGGTGGTGATAGCTGCGGTGGGTGGGGTATCCCAAAGTTGCCTGTCCCGTTTCTTCAGGAAGTTCCTGGATGCCATGATGCAGAGAATGCACCACTACATAAGCTTCCCGAACTCACAGGCTGCACTGCAGAAAACAAAAACTGACTTTTATCACATGGCACAGTTCCCCCATGTCCTCGGCTGTATTGATGGTACCCACATCCCAATCTGTCCACCAGCAGATACAGAGCACATCTACAGGAACAGGAAGTCCACCCACTCCATCAACGTGCAGGTGATCTGTGATGCAGGGAACATCATCACAGATATTGTTGCAAAGTTTCCTGGGAGCACCCACGACTCTTACATCTTCCAGAATAGTGGGATTTACACACGACTGAGTGCCGGAGAATTCGGAGAGGGATACCTGCTAGGTAAGTAACAGTGACGCCCCTTGAAACATGCAAACATAGTGTATAGAGGCATGTTACTGATGGTTCCCTTTCACCCATCCAGGCGACAGTGCATATGCATGCCGGTCATTCATCCTCACTCCCTACCTACACCCAGCTACCCAGAGTGAGAGACGATACAACGTGGCACACAAAACAACACGCAATGTGGTGGAGCTCACGTTTGGACTACTGAAGAGCAGGTTCCGCTGCCTGCACAAGAGCGGAGGCGCACGCCAGTACAAACCCATCACCTGCTGCAAGATCATTGCCACTTGTGCAATGCTGCACAACCTTGCCACGAAAAAAGGTACAGATGTGGAACTAACATATTTTGAGGACAACGAGGATGAGTCAGGCCAGCCAGAGGGCAACGCAGCTAGAGTGCCAACTGCAATCGATGGGAGAGAGAGACGGGCAGAGATCACATCCAACTATTTCTGAGTAAGTAAGGGGACACAGCGAGTTGTGAGCAGTCATGACGTAGTTTAATGTGGCACCACGCCATGAACACATGATCAGGCCAATCTGGCAATATATCATCTATACAAGGAGTATGTCCAGGGTTACGTCACCCATTGTGAAGTGGCTAGGCAGGGCGACATCAATGTTTGCGCATACGCGCTGCAGTGGTGGATTGCACGGCCTGTGCATCCTCACTAGAGCCAACCCCAAGCCGCCTGCTGCTCCTGCGTGTTTCTGGGACGGGGGGTGTGATGCTGCTGGTGGTGTCGATGCTCTCCGCAGGATCCCCTGCAGCAGTTGTCGACGCCTGACTCGTCAATAGCACCCCTAGTGCACTTGTCACCTGCACCATCCCCCGAGACAGGTCGCTGCAGCACTGTGTTAGGCCCTCCTGCATCGTCACAGAGCGCCGGCACAGTAGGGAAGTGGCAGTTGCCAGACGGTTGAGTGCCCTGCTGGTAGTGTCCCTTCTCTGGCGTTCCCAGCGCCGTGCTTCGATGTCAGCATCTAATTTGCTGCACAACTGCTGGATAGACTGGGACATGTCCCGAATGCCCGCAGCCATGCCGCCAATGTTTGTGTCCATGTTGACTATGCTTGGCTTCATCACCCGCATGTGCCTCTGGACTGACATGACTGCCTTTGATTGCAGGCGCTGTTGCTTTAACATTTGGCCCTCGAGCCCCAAGAAGACACCATGGCCGTCAGTGGGTGCTGGTGGACTCTGGACACGCGACCTGCGGCGCCCTCTTGTTTCCGTCTGTGCTGCCTGTGAGGTGTGGGGCACAGTGGCATGGCTCCCTTCCTGGGGCCCGGTGCGGTCTTCAGGGCCCATGCTGTCGTCTGACGAGGTGTCCAAGGCTCGTAGCCTGGCTGCTGGACGCCTCCTCTGTCTCACGCATGCAAGCGGAGATGTGGCCGGTGAATCGAACATGAGTGGCGAGGCTGGCTCTGGTGGTGGTGATGCTGGCTCTGGGTGAGGTGATGCTGGCTCTGTGTGCGGCGATGCTGGCTGTGTTGGTGGTGCGGCTGCCAGTGGGCCTGCTCCCCGGTCTGTACTTGTGCTGGCTGGAGGTGTTTGATGTTGCCGTGGTGCCGTCTCTCCTGCAGCATGCCCTGTCCTGCATGATGTCACATCTGTGGACAGAAATACAACATTGGCTCAGTGTCCCCGAAGGGCTGCATTGCAAGCGGCACAATAAATAATTTCACATTCCAACATGTCCCCTGTCTCCTTGTGCCTCGAGTGCGTGACATGCCTTGTTGCCCTGTAACATTTACGTCATGGTTAGTGTTGCCCTGACTACATCTCCCGAAATGCATTGCCTGTCTGCACTGACACGTGTGGACTGCAGTGTGATTCTCGTTTCACATTTGGGGGATGTGGGATGGGGTAGGGGGGGATACATTGCTGTGCTTTCGTCTTACCTTGGTGTGTTGCGGCTCTGGCAGAGCTGTCGGCGTCCCCAAGACCCACGACGCTCTCTTGCTCGATTGTGGCCGCCACCAGCTCCTCCAGTTCGGTGAGGGCAGGTGCCCTGTTGGTTCCACCTCCGGTCTGGCTGGCCTCCTTCTGGATGTCGCCCATCTTCCTCTTGGTTACAATCCTCAGGTCATACCAGCGCTTTTTGAGGACCTCAATGTCCCTGTGGGTCACTCCCACAGCATTGACCTGCGCCTGGATGGCCAGCCATATGTTGCGCTTTTCCACCTCAGGCACTTGCAGGGATTGCCTGCCGAACAGCTTCTGGTGCTGCTTCACGACCTCCTCCACCAGCACCTGGAGTTCCTTGGGGCTAAATTTCAGCTTCCTCCTCCTTTCCCCTCCGTCTTTCTGTGTTCTCTGGCTGGACATGCTGTTCGTTTACCCGCTCGCACATGCAACTGCTCCCTGCCTCTCCTCTGCACTCCAAGCCTCTCCAGGGTCGGCTAATTATGTCCACCTGCCTGGGTGTGGCCACTTCGGCTAATTGAGTACACCTGCCTGGGTGTGGGCAGTTCCAGGTTGGGTGGGCTGTCGTTGCACTGGATTCGCTGTTTCGTCAAGTCATGTGATTTTCTTTACCGACTCCGTACATACCGAATCGGTATTTTCCGAATCGGTAACTACCACCTCGGTATTTTGCGATTCGGTAACTTCCACCTCGGTATTTTCCGATTCGGTAAATACCACCTCGGTATTTACCGATTCGGTGAATTCCGATTCGTGATTACCGAATGTTACCGAATCGGTAACTGTTACCGAATTTTTACCTACATATAACTTACCGATTCTAATTTACCGATTCGGTACGGCTCGGTATTTTAGAACCGGTAAAATTTATTTACCTACATGAGGCCCTTAGTTGTCTAAAATCTTAACATGCACAGGGCTGAAAGTTAAATAGCAAGAGCAAACTGAATGTGCAACTTAACAACTGTGCTGCTAATACAGATCACCCGATCGCTCCTTCAATGCTAGGGTCAGGAGCACTAGCTCCTGAAGCTTCAGCAGCACACAAACACAGCCAGCAGACAGGCTAGTTCAATATTGGGTGTGGCTGGACACTGCAAGGTCAAGGAAATACTACTGGTGTTGTTAATTCTTGCTGTTTTAAGGACCCTGTGCAGTGTTCACTCTTCTTCAAGAACCATTTGACACCCTGCTTCGTTTATCTTTCACAGCTATCCTCTCAAAACCATAATTACTCTCAGAAGCAAAAGAGAATTAAAATTTGACCGGAGTCTGCAGGGTTCTGCTTTTTTTTTGTGCATATTTATATAGCGCGAACTCGACCTGAAGGTATTGGAGCGCTTTACATGAGCACCGTATTTACATTACACATTCAGGCACGGGGAGATTAAGTGATTTGCCCAGAATCACAGGATGTGAACGCGACCTCGAGGCTCGAACCCTGGTTTCCAGCACCAAAGTCGGCAGTTTAGCCGACGGACCACATCCTCTCCCCTAACACCAGAACCTGGGCTGCTATGGGAATTCACAAGGGCATATTAACAAGCCCATTATCGCTGCTTTAGCGGCAGTTTCCTGCCGCTAAAGCGGCAATAATGTTATCGCCGTTCCTTGATAATATGGCCCTTAGTTTAATTCACCCTCTGTAAAGATCACTTCATCTGCAGCAGCCACAGCAAGGCCAGCATGACTTTTACTGCACTGAGAAGGTGGTCCTCCACATGGCTCAGCCAGTAAAGTCAAACGATGGGAAGCTCAAGCGGAAGATCTGATAATGCAGCAGCCAGGACAGTGTCTGTGCCGTAACCACTCAGAGTCACTTGTGGCCTTTCCTTGTATCGTGCCGGCATCAGCTTAATGCAGACGGTCCTTCATTCAGTGCTCAAGGTCAATAATTGTTATTACACATTGCTGGCAGCTGGCATGTTGTGAGCAGTGGTGTGGCTGGATTCCTGGAGCTCTGAGATGTGTGACAATATGTGTCAGTGCAGGAATGAGGTTGCATTAGTCTAATGCCCAATGAGTGACACTTGACAGGGCTGGTCCTTGGGCAGACCCCTCAAGTGTGCAGTGTTTGGAGGGTGGGTGTCTCCTTACTAGATCATCATCTGGCACCATGCTGATGAGATGCCGGGAGGTTATGCTTCAAGATACTGGCAGATAGTCGGATGCCAACTGATTCGTCAATCAATGTTTCTAGCTATGTTAGTTTGAAGACTGGTCGAAGAGTTTGAAGCTTGCAATGATCAATGTTAGATCAATGCGATAAATTTTAGATTTCAGGTGGAGAGCTGTAATTGGGCTGAAAGATGGGAAGGAAGGTTCCTTGGCCTTGGGAGGTGTAATCTGGTTTTCCTCCTTGTGGACACCCACCCACATGTCAGTATTAGAGCTAACCTGTGTAATAAGAAAGTTATATCCTATTCAAAGTTTAGACAGGAATATGTGCTCACAGGTCACTCTCCTACATATGGTGCAGGTATAAGTGCCCAGATATAACCACAGCACATTATATGCCTGTACCTCCAACAGTTTTTTTCAGAAGTGGGAACTCAACATGTGCACCATGATGTCCTCAAATAAAGACTCACTATCTGGGGGATACTCTGGTATTTATTTACAAAAAGAAGTTGTCTACGAAGCATCTAGGATTCGTAACCATCTAACTGGTTACAGGAACAACTAATCCCATTCATGTACATTGCAGCAGCTTTATGGATAACAGTGACACAGAGAAAGAAGACCCTTGTGTTAGTTGTTCAGAAAAAGCATATGTCTGATTTATTTAACTTAGGCCCCGTGTGGTCTTACTTTACCACAATAAGGCAGTATTCCTTCTGATGTTACTATTCTGCAACACGTCTACCCTTCCTAACATTAACCCAGGACCAGCTTCACATTGTTCCTGTGGTCCTGCACAATAATCAGTGGTTTGATTGTGGGGGTAAGGAACATTGGAATGGGGTGCTATTCTACCCCAACTCACCCAACATGAGTCCTAGCAATGGTGACCGGAAGCATGTAACCCACTTACTGCCAGAAGGGAGTCCTCTCTGCAGCTCCTCTTCCTCCTCTGCATGTGTATTTTGGTGAAGATGGTGCTGGGGACTAGAGCAGACTCAGAGAAATATGATCACTGGTGGCTTAGACCAAACCTTGTGCTGCCCATCCAGCTAGGGCATCTTAGGGGTCTTCTGCCAGCTCTAGGAAAGACAAGTCAATATTTGCATTCTCCCAAAGAGATATTTTGGTTCTCCCGACACGCACCCAGTGGTACAGAGCAGGAGCCCGTGCATGGCTGTTCTGCTCGAAGCTCTCATGCGAACACTCAATCTGGATTCTACCAGAATTCTTGGCTTCTCCCACAATCAGAATCAACTCTACAGGCTGTCAACCAACTGCACACCTGACATCACTGCCTCTCGCCCATGCCTCAGCCTAGATACAAGTGATGACTCAGTCTACCTTTCTGGGTACAATGTTGCTCTCAGCTTCCTGGCCCACTTACTCACTGACAACAAGGAGGGGCCTACAAGAGTCCTGCATAAACTTGTCCAGACATGAGACCTGGTCTCTATACACATGTGTTTATGCAGGAAGGGGAAAAGGACTCTACAGAAGCATTTGTGATTTTATAATGCTCACTTTCTTGTCAGCAGTATTTGATGCGGGAGGCAGACATTGGTTTATTTGCAAAGACACATGAAGTAGTCGATGCTAGACTTTGAAGCTCATTGGAGATATCACGTGGTTAGTGGAAAGGGTCATTTAGAACCAACAGATGTTGGATGCTGGGTTGCGGAGAATGTCACCTCTGCTTTCCTTCTGAAGAAGCACCCATCAGATTGAAGAATACCTTTCCTGCTTGGTGGGCATCATTTTGACTTGCGCTCTTGTCATCAAAGAATTTTTGTCAAAACCGATTGTCCGGTGGACTCCTAAATTGTTGCGACCAGCTCTGGCTTTTTGTTTCTATTCCAGAAACAAACCTCGAGTCGAGTTCGTTCATGAAACAGAGAAATCATCACAATGACCCTGATGCTTGGGGAGGTTTACTCCTGTGCTTGGGACCCATTGTTGATTTTCCTTGGCTTCTCGTGGGATTCTGCATGGGTAGGTCCTCCCTAAACAGGGGGACCTGCGGCATCAGGTCTCGGGACGAGCTGTCGCCAATGATTGTGCGGTGATAGTAGCTCCACTTGTGTCCAATCACTGGTTTTCGAACAAGGCTTTAATTGCAGTCTCAGACACAATAGTAGTTGAAAACAACTGTGGAAAGTGTCTCTACTGGACTCCATATTTATGTCCATCAATATCAAAATACTGATAGTTTTTTCAATAATCTCAGCAATGCAATCCCTTTCTGCACTTCACATGTTTAATTTCATCTTGCATTCCCTAAGAGTATTTGGGGGTTATTCTCAAGAACGTGTGATAACTACCGTAAAAGTAGCTTAACGAAACTCTTCACATTGCAGTCTATCACGGAAAAATAACACCGTGTCAACGTGATATTCTCAACACGGCGGCACCATGCGATAGACCCACCACAACGCATCAAATGAATGTGCTAAAATCAACGCGACACTACAAAAATGCGAAACACGAGCGCGAGAAAATCGGCGATGACGCAAATCGCAATACAAAAATCAGCGAAAACCAGCCACAGGCCTGCAATCCCCACGCGACATACGGGAAAAAGCACTACAAAAGTAGAAAATAAAACACATACAAAAGCCAAACAACAGCAAAGCACAATGGAGTTAGCTGGAGCAAGTGCAGAGGACATCCAGAACCCCACAAGCCCCCCGCAGGATCAGCCTGGGACCTCGGGGTCAGGGAAGGGCAAAGACAAGAAGAGTAGGAAGAAGCGGTTCAGTCCGCAGGAAAACGGATCCTGATAACGGAGGTGATAGAACACCATCAACTGTGTCACTGGCAACTAAAAATGGAATATGGCAGACCATTGTGGACAAGGTGAATGCAGTTGGAGTGCTGAAGAGGACAATGGAAGAGGTCAAGAGGCGCTGGAATGATGTCAAGAGCAGAACCAACCAGAAACTCGCAAACAACCGGAAGGCAGCAATGCAGACTGCAGGTGGGAGTCCTGCGCCATAGGAGGAGCAGGACGAGATGGAGGAAATGGTGTTGACAGTCATCAGTGCGGAGACGGTGGCAGGAGTCAGGGGTCCGGACACTGCTCAACATGACCGGACACAACAGCAACATGGTGAGTAAAGACCAGGGACTGGGGGGACGGGTGGAGATGGGGACAATGGCACACATGCACAAGTAAGCATAGCACATCTGCTGACAAACCATGACCCTGACCCCCAACTCCCACCAAGAGACCAATGCACCCAAGTATGCAACATCCCAGCACTGTATAAGCACAGAAGTCAGAGGCACACCGCATGTAAGGGATAAGGGTCAGCCAAATCAGAGCTGCAGGGGCGACTCCCCCAAAATGCAGCACACACACATCACAGGCAGAGCACATCAACATTGACAATGATGTGGCACAATCCGCAACACGTCCACAACAGAACAGAGGACACAACTGGTGCCGCTTGTGTGTAGAAACTGGCCAATCACATATGGCGTTGCGTGGAAATATGAGTTGACAATGTACAAGTACAAACACACATCTGTGATGTTGTCAAAATGTCCACTGTCCCGCATCATATAGGCAGCTCCCCACAAACATTCACAATGTACACTGTCATTCAGTCCGAATGTAAACATGTGCAATGCGTCAACATACATGTGAACACAATGTTAAACTGCATCTTCCCTTGACATTGCAGAGGGAAATTCAACACCTCCTGCAGAGCAGTCCCAACCACTCTTCTCTGAAGACAAAGAGGACCACCACACCTTCAACTCAAACGCCCTCCAACAGCTCTTGGACAGGCTCTGCAGCCCACTTCCAGGAGTAGGGCAGCCCAGCTGCTATGAGGAGAACCCACCCCCTGCACAGAACACACAGCAGGCAGCACCCACCACCACAGCTACCTCCCAGTAACCCCACGACGAACACATGGCCTTCCAACGCCATGTTTTGGGGTGCCAGGAGAAGCTGGCTGAAAAGGTGCAGGTGGGGTTCGACTGCATGGCAGACAAACTAGACGCCATACGTGGGTGTCTAAGTCCCATCAGGGACCACTCATAGTCCCTAACGGACACCCACAGTCTGCTCCATGCCCTCCAATGAACCATGGCTGACATTGCCAGAGTCCTGACTGCGCAACAAGAAAGACTGTCTAGTCAGAGTGGCTCCAGCGAGCTCGCCCAGGAGTTGGGACTCATGCAGAGGCTCATGAAGAACACGGAGCGGATGCCATGGCTGCACACCAGCGAGAGGTAGCTGGGTCCCTCAATGTCATAAAGACCCTCCTCATGGCATTGCTGCCACAAGGCCTGGCGCTGATGCATGCTGCTGCTACCACTCCATCCACATCTCCGTTCCCTGAAGTGTCAGTGCCACACAGTGCGGCGGACATTCCACCCCCGGCCCCTGAGGTGTCACTGCCACACAGTGCTGGAGACAGAACACCACCACCTACATGTGAGGCACATGAAACAGCACAGGACGAAGATGCGGATGGATCTGCCTTTATGGTCAGAAGGATGCAGTAGCATTCATTTCCGCCATGTGGCCTGTTTCTGCTTGGTTAGGCCCTCTACATCATCACCTACCACTGTCCCCCAATGCACTCTGCGACACACGCACTAGTCACTTCCTTGTCCAGCCATGGATGGAACCACGCCCAGAGCCCCGGGGTCATTCTTCACACCCTTACGCTGGACTGGCATACGCCAGGACAGCCCACTCCACTTACGCTCACAGGGGGGGGACGACAACGCTACATGTCCCAAGTCCTCTTCCCTGTAGGGATCTGCTGCTCACAGGTTTAGTTGTCAGCATGCGACAGCCACTCCCTCACGGCTGGTTTACACCCACACCACACCCATCCGGCACAGGCGTCACAGTACATGTGACCCTGCAGATATAAAGGACCTGGCGGACATGCTGGTTTTCAGTTCCACTCTGTAACTGGGTGTCTCCGTGTGCTCATCATTTCTGCCTGAGGGCCTAGGGCCCTGCCACCTCACATTGGCCAGTGCCGGGGGTGACATGATGGTGTCCGCATCACAAGACTCAATCATAAAGGGTCCATGGCTTGCGGATAACAGACTTGGTGGCACCGGACACACTGCGGCAGGCACACCACCACAGGACGGTGTCTTTCGGTGCACTGCGGTAGGGGCACCTTAAGTGCCGAGCGGGTGTGCAGCTTGCGATTATGCGCCATCCAGGCGGTCCGGAATGGTAGCATTAGTGTGAGCCCTGCTGGACCGCAGTGTAGGCCTGAGCCAGCTGGCAGTGTGGGCCTACTGCTGCGTGGCGTCGCCTCGCCGTTCACAGAGTTAATGGCACCTATGGGGCTGAGAGGGTGAGCAGCCTGCGATGAGGCCAGGTGCACTGATATGTTTTCTCCCATAGTGAAATCAAGACCCAGTATCAAGTGTGTGACCTGGTGGCCTGCGGTGCGGGCTGCATGATGTGGAGGGTGCCATTGTTGCGGGCCCCGGGCTTGGGGCTCCCACTGGCACGTGGTGGGCCCTCTTGGAGACACGCCAGTGGCGGAAGGTGAGCAGGGAGGCCTGGTTGCGCAGGGGCGGGCAATCTCAGCTGGGCGGTGGGAGGGGCTGTTGTGCAGCAGCCTGTGTGCGCAGGGGCGGGCAAGCGCTGATGGCGTGTGCTACTGTATGGACTCTGCCATTCATGTCTCTGGAAACTGTTTCAGATGAGGGACCTGGGGGACTGCAGTGTGTACCGGCACATGGTTGGAGACATACCTGTGGCTGCAGGTGAGCAGTGAGGCCTGGGTCTGCAGTATCTCACCCTCTCTTTCTCTTTCTCTCTCCCTCTCTTTCTCTCTCTCTCTCCCTCTCTCTCTCTTTCTCCCTCTCGCTCCCTCTCTCTCTCTCTCTTTCTCCCTCTCTCTCTTTCTCTCTCTCTCTCTCTCTCTCATTCCTCTCTTTCTCTCTCTTTCTCTCACTTTCTCCCTCTCTCTGTCTCTCTCTCTCCCTCTCTCTTTCTCTCTCTCTCTGTACTTTGATGGGCGCATGACACACCTTTTTATCTGTATTTCTGTCTTGCAGGCTGTGACTTACAGAATGCCCAGAGAAGACCCGTCGTGCCTCTTCAAGATTGTTGTTTTTTGGTTAACCTGTAGTAAAGTTTTTATTTGGATTATATGATTTGAATGTATGATTTCCATTTTTCTGGCCGCACCTGTATGTTAGGTGTTGTGATTGTGCGACTTCAGGCAATTTGTTTGGTTCATGGTTTCGTGGTGTTGATGTGCATTCTCTTTGTCCAACGGAGAAGGAGGGAGGTGGGGTCCTGGAGTGGTGGCGGTGGGTGTTGTTGCCCTATTGGGGCTCCGGGCTGCATGATGAGTAGCTCCATGGCATCTGTTGTTCTTTATGTTTGGCTCTCGGCTGTGCTCCCTTGTCTGGTGCTGGTTGTTGTCCGACTTTACACCAGGTCAAAGCAGGAGTTAGTTTCCTGCTGCTAACGCACCTTATCGCCTGATCTGGCTGGTCGTTGAGAATGTTGTGGAGTGGTGTTGTCGCAGCTTTTTGCTCGGGAACGCCTACTCTGCATCTCATTAGCGATAGTTGCCGGGGTCATCAGTGGCGATGTTTTTTGAGGATGCTATCGCCGGAAAACTGGTGATATCGGCTGTTTTCACCGGCTTATCAATGGGGCGATAGATTTATTGCAACTTTGGCTGCGCTAAACTGCCGATAACTCGAGCATAGTTCCTTGAGAATATGCCCCTTTGTTTCTTTTAAACATGCGTTTCTGTAATTTTTTCCATGCAATAAACAACTCTATAATAGTGCCTACTTTGAACGGGCTCACCTATAAGTGAGTGGTTGACTTCAGGTTGTGGGTGATTGTTCATGAGGGCCACAATTGAGAAATCTGAATTTGAAGCACATTGCAGTGCACGTTTCTCACAGTACCTGTCAGTGGGTCATAAGGGTGTGTATACTGCATGAACATACAGTTTTTGGCCTGTATGCAGAGCACAAAGAAGAATAGTCTCATATTTGCCAACTGTAATTGTGAGAAAGTGTGAGGTATGTGGATGGAGGATTTCAGACTAATGTGGGGAGAAAAAGGCTGTAAGTGTCTACAAAAGTAAGATACTGTAGAAGAAAGTGGTGTGTAGGGAGAATAGGAATGACTGAGACACACCAAGGCCACTACCCTTTCCACAGATTTTAGTGCTATTTAATTCACAGTCTGATATGTTCATGATTGAAACATTTTCCATTTTAATTATTCAAAACAAAATTATTGTTAGTAATAATTTATCTAATACAGTTACCATGCATTGGAAAGCATGTATCGGCAAGGCCCATAGGTCTCGCCTATAGGAGAGCTATTGGCTTTACTAAGATGCTTTAGCCATGTTGTAACCCAGCGTGGCTGCTGTTCAGCATGGCAAAAAGTGGCATAGAATGGAGTTTGATCGAGTGGAGTGATGTAGACTACAGTGTAGTGGAGTAGAGTGGCCTAGAGTTAAGTGGCATGGAGTGGTGTAAATTGTTCGTGAGTGGAGTTGGCAGAGTGTCATAGAGTGGAGTAGAGTGTTGTATAGTGGAGTGTCATAGAGTGGAGTGGAACAGAGTGTCATAGAGTGGAGTGACAGAGTGGAGAGGCGTGGAGTGGAGTGGAGTGTCATAGAGTGGTGTAGAGTGGACTTAAGAGTAGTAGCATGGAGAAAAGTGTCATAGAGAGGAGTGGCGTAGAGTGGAGGAACGTGGCGTATAGAGAAGAGGAGCTGAGCAGAGTGGAATGGCGCAGCCTACAGTGGAGTAAAGTGTGGCACAGAGTGTCGTAGAGCGCATAGTCATAGAGTGTCACATAGTTAAGTGTCATAGAGTGGAGTGGTGTAGTGTCCTAGAGTGGAGTGACATAGAGTTGAGTGGCGTAGGGTAGAGTGGCAGAGTGGCATAGAGCAGAGTGGAGTAGAGTGTCATAGAGTGGAGTGGTGTAGAGTGTCATAGAGTGTTACGGAGTGGAGAAGAGTGGAGTGGGATTGAGTGGAGTGTCATAGAGTGAAGTGTTGATAAGTAGAGTGACCTAGAGTGGCATAGTTTTGCATAGATTGGAATGGAGTGGAGTGTCTTAGAGTGAGGTGGCAAAGAGTAGAGTGCTGTAGACTGTCATAGAATGAAACAGAGTGGAGAGGCGTGAAGTAGAGAGGAGTGGCATAGAGTGGAGTAGATTACTGGAGAGTGGCGTGGAGTGGAGTAGAGTAGCGTAGAGCAGAGTAGATTGGTGTGGAGTGGAGTAAAGTGGTGTGGATTGGAGTGAGAGTGGAGTAGAGGGGCGTAGAGTGGCATAAAGTGGAATGGTGTCGAGAGTCATAGGCTGGAGGGGCATAGAGTGGAGTATAATGTCATAGAGTTGTGTGGCGTAGAGTGGAATATGTATGGTGTGGGACTGAATTGCCATAATAGACATTTTAAATTGAAATGACCATTACATTTACACAGACATACAGTTTTACTGATAAAACTACATAGAGCATAAAAATAACGTGTGGAGATGACACCAACAAGCGTTTTGATTTGTTTTCATCATATTAAAAAAATGTGTTTCCAGCACCCTTTAGAGTAAAGAAATGTGCTTCGTTTATGCTTTCTTAATTCAGATATTGTTTGAAATATTTGCACAGTTCATTTACTGACATTCAAATGTTGGGTTCTAGAAAATAATTAACATCGTACAGCCTTCCTCTAGCACAACTACAGTACCCAGCATGATTTTCACATAAATCTTCTAACTTTGAAGTCAGAGAAAGAAAAGTTAGCACCAAACTCCTTTGGAAAATACAGCCTGACTGTTTGACCTCTGTCCTTGAATGCACGGCAGATGTGAAAGGATAAGAAAAGAAATGTTTACACAAGGCAAGCACTCGTGGAAAAATATTGTAAACATGCTATACTCCACTGAGGGACAAAGACATCCAGGACAGGCGACAACAAATAAAGCGAGCAAATAGAAAGCAAGTAACGGTGAGCTACCAAACACAAAGGCAATGAATGGCAAGTAATGGATTCTCAAGGAAATGTTCATAACGTCCCCAAGACACTTTTAGCAAACCAAAGGGCTGCGCGTAGCAATACTGTAGAGATGAGGCGCATGCATCTGCTGTACTACAACCATTATTCCATATGCGAGGTTGGATACAGCACAATATCACTCGTGGACAGCGCAAACACTGCTGACATCAGGACATTCCACGCACTCCATTAAGTATAAAGAGCCCCCACAACGTTCTACCCTAAGTACATTCTATATCAGGCCTACAATACATACCAATACATGCCCATCACCACACTGCACTCTCTGGTAGGCGTCGACCTAAAAACAGCTGTAGCTTTTTTAGGTATATGTGTTGTTGTGTGACTTGCATGGATGCAATACCTGAAGGCCCAGACAGATGTACCCAAATATTGGTCAGTGGCATAATGTGTGACGCACAGGATTTTAGTTTACATATTTTAAGCCACATCCATTATTTCATAAGCCATGCCTCTTGTAAAGAATCTCTAGCTGTGCTTCTCTCACCATACCTCTTTTAGAGAACCCCCACATGTCATTGCACTTAAAGCACTGGGTTCCCACACCTCTTAGTGGGGTCGGGAAACTGCAAGTTTCGTTTGGCAGGAGCTTCGCCGATTTAGGGTGGGCTCCTGCGTTGCCAAGCTCTGTGCGAGCCCCACAGGCTGCATCTGGGAAAAGGCTGGCGCTTGTAATTACAGCATCTGCTGGAAGGTATATTGGTATACTGTCATATCGACGTCCTTGCCCGAGGGAAAGAAGGCCGCTCACCTTACTAGACTAGCTCTAAAAAGAACTCTTCCAGCGTTCGGTCGATCGGACAGACATTTCCTCGGTGCTTTAACGAGTAATTGGAGAACAAGATTCTCATCTTACCTTACCCTGAGGTGAGGCTGGTTCATTGAGTTTTATTTCATGCTCCTTTCTTAAAAAGTGCTCTTGAACTGTGAAGTATTCAACAGCAAAATAAAAACTATGCTTCAAGGCGCTGCCATCCATTGACATGTCACGATAGAGGTCAAAATCCCAGCTGACCTCGTCAAACAAACAAACCTTCTAGAAGCCTTTTGTGGGTGATTGTTTGAGATGCAGAACTGCGAAGGGCCGCCATTGTTCTCAACTCTGGAAGGATCGCACGCGTTATTTATGTACACACTCTCGGACATGTATAACCTCTTACGACAATGATTGGAAACGCCCGAGTCCGGAAGGTCGAGCTGTCGCTGGAACACTGGAGGGCAGAAGGGGACGGCTGCTTCTTGTTGACCTAGGTAAATGTACGCACAGTATTTCATTTCATTGTGATAAGCAGAATGTAGTCATATTAGGAGGGCCCGTCCCTTCAGGAGATATAAATAAGTATTGGTCAAGGGAGCCGGGGAGGGACACGTGGATGCAGGAGACTCGGTGCCTCTGCTAGAGAGGTCAGAGAACAGATGAGGAGAGAGGTAGAGAGAAAGGCAGAGAGACAGAGAACCTCAGGAGAAAGACAGGAAGCGAAAAGCCGACAGAGATGCAGAGAAAGCGACAGTGAGACATAAACAAAGAAAGAGATTAGAAAGAAGAGAGCAAGCAAGAGAGAGAAAGGGACAGGGAAAGTCGGGGACGCAATGAGAAATAGCTGTGCACAGAAATTAAGAAAATGAGCTACGGAAGAGAAAGAACGAAACTGAGAGAATAGAGTTTCCTCAGTGAAGAGGAACAGAAAAGATGGGGCACCCAGAAACAGAAATGTAAGTGATTCCCTTAATTAAGAGCAGAGCAAGTATTGCCTGACTACCCTATGAGCATCTTTATCCGGGTCTCTTTCCGCCTACCGTAAACAGACTGCTCAATATGAATCATGTGTAGATTCACCCACTGAAGCATGAGAAAAGAGCAGCTTCTAAGAGTCTAACACAACCAAAAGCGAGCAAAACGAATCATGAAGGCAATGCCCTTAACAGAGTCCCGACATCAGACTCGCCCTCACACAGTCCTCATTGAGAGCTCAGTTCTACTTCTAATCTTAAAGTTTGCAGTCGTCTTTTCCTAGTGCACAAACCGTAAAACATCTGGACAGAGACGTTTTAAGGCTTGGCATAAGTGGACCCTGGCCTAGGTCCCCAGACTGTCAGGGGGTCCCCTGATAGAGGTAGCTCTATTCTGTAGAGCGGTGATACTCAACGAACGGCCCGCGGGCCGTAAGCGGCGCTCCTGACCTTTACATGCGGCCCCTTGGTCAACAGCGGCACTGGGCTGCTGTTTACTCGACTCAGCACCAACATTAACAAAAATGCTAAATAAATGGGTAATAATTCAGTCAGTGATAACTTTATTTCGGCCATTAGACCATAAAAGTGCACATAAGTACATCAACAAATACAATAAGACAATAAATAGTTTTACAATTTAAAAAAGAATTAAACAACACGTTATCATGTGAAAAGTAAATACAGAGATTAATTTAAAAAGATTCGTCTCCTGCGCCACATGCCATGTAAATAACGAGATACGGCAAATACAATAGGGGGGTGGGTATCATAAGTTAAGGACCTTAGGGCCTGCTTAAAATGACGAAATCCCAAATTCCTGCAGATGGGAATTAACCAACATTTTCTAATTGCAGAATATGCAGGACAGAAGAACAACACATGTGAGACAGTCTCCAATTTGTAATTACATGCGGGACAACTTTCCTGATTCTGCGTCTGCCACTTAGCTGAAAAGGACCTGACTGGTAAAGTGCCATGTCTTAGCTGAATGTATAATTTTCGAGCAAGCGGGGGTTCGATTTGATCCATGAATTCCTCAAATTTTGAGTCAGATTTAACTGTGAGGAACTCAGAAGTCAATCTACCCACTGTTATAGAGCTCGAAAGTATTTGGAGATTCCGTGTACATATCAGTGAAGATAGTTCTTTCTTTGCTAATCCGGTACAAAAGGTTTCTGGGGAATCCCAGAATTCCGGGAGTCCTAGACAGGCACTGGCAGCTTTGATATGTTGGAGCCAGGGGATCTTTTTAGATTTAAGGAGAGGCCAGATCGCGGTGAATTCAGCTCTGTATGAGGCCAGTTCAGGAACCGACCACAACCTTTTCCAATATAAGATTGGTCTGGCACTTACAATCTCATCTATTGAGACTAGGCCAAAATCAAATTTCAATGGAGTCAGAGGCGTGCTAGGGGGGAGCCCTACAAGTGTTCTTAAGAAGGACTGCTCAACCTTAGTAAGGGTCTCTGTTTGCTTATGTCCCCACAAATCAGCCCCGTAAATTACGGCCGCTCTTGCCTGTCGACAAAAAATCTCCAAAACAGGTGACACTGGTTTATAGGTCGATTTTTTAAAAACTTTAGTAAGACCCCCCGCCAACTGGGAAAGCTTAAGCGTCGACTTGGCAATCTGCTTATCCCAGTTACATTTCTCAGTCAGGGTGAGGCCTAGGTAGACAAAAGTTTTAACCCTTTCAAGGGGAGTGCCGTA